>NC_091456.1:200002319-200738569 GCF_027789765.1 Dendropsophus ebraccatus
ACTGATATACTACTCTGTATATTACACTGATATGTTACACTGATATACTACTCTGTATATTACACTGATATATTACACTGATATATTACACTGATATACTACTCTGTATATTACACTGATATATTACACTGATATACTACTCTGTATATTACACTGATATATTACACTGATATATTACTCTGTATATTACACTGATATACTATGTATATTACTCTGTATATTACACTGATATCTTACACTGATATACTACTCTGTATATTACACTGATATTTTAGTCTGTATATTACACTGATATATTACACTGATATATTACACTGATATGTTACACTGATATGTTACACTGATATATTACACTGATATGTTACACTGATATGTTACACTGATATATTACTCTATATTACACTGATATATTACACTAATATACTACTCTGTATATTACACTGATATATTACTCTGTATATTACACTGATATGTTACACTGATATACTACTCTGTATATTACACTGATATATTACACTGATATGTTACACTGATATATTACTCTGTATATTACACTGATATATTACACTGATATACTACTCTGTATATTACACTGATATACTACTCTGTATATTACACTGATATATTACTCTGTATATTACACTGATATATTACTCTGTATATTACACTGATATATTACTCTGTATATTACACTGATATACTACTCTGTATATTACACTGATATGTTACACTGATATATTACTCTGTATATTACACTGATATATTACTCTGTATATTACACTGATATATTACTCTGTATATTACACTGATATATTACTCTGTATATTACACTGATATACTACTCTGTATATTACACTGATATGTTACACTGATATATTACTCTGTATATTACACTGATATGTTACTCTGTATATTACACTGATATGTTACACTGATATACTACTCTGTATATTACACTGATATATTACTCTGTATATTACACTGATATACTACTCTGTATATTACACTGATATATTACACTGATATATTACTCTGTATATTACACTGATATATTACTCTGTATATTACACTGATATATTACTCTGTATATTACACTGATATATTACTCTGTATATTACACTGATATACTACTCTGTATATTACACTGATATACTACTCTGTATATTACACTGTGTCACGGCCGCGGCGGCGTCCCGTGTTCCGGGCCGCCGCCGCAACCTCCCTCTGTCGCGCCGGCTGTCTCAGGTTTAAAGGGCCAGTCCGCCCCTAATTGGTTAGTTGCACCAATCACTCCCTATATATTCCAGCCCTGCCCCACTACAGGTGTTGGAGCCTCTACATGATTCCCATAGCGTTTGGCCCAGCTCCCTGTTGTTCCTGATTCCTATCCGCTACCTGGTCCCAAGTCCTTGTTCCTGATACCTATCCGCTACCTGGTCCCAAGTCCTTGTTCCTGGTTCCTGCTCCCCTGTTACACCATTGCTCCTGTGTTCAGCCTGTCACCCGCGGTTACGCCTACAGACCTCTGCCAGCACCATCTCCTGCCTACTGCTCCTGCCATGCCTCGCCTGCCGTCACTAGCAACCGAGCCAGGGGTAGCGACCTAGGGGTCGCCTGCCGCAGCAAGTCCATCCCGCCTTGCGGCGGGCTCTAGTGAAAACCAGCGGCCCCTTAGACTCCGCTCCCTGGTGAGGTTAGTGCCATCGCTGGTGACGGTCCAGTAGATCCACTACTCCGGGCGTTACAGTAGGCTCCAACCATGGATCCCGGCGAGGTGCCTGATATCCGCGAAGTCACCCGAGTGGTCGCCCTACAGGCTCAACAAATCCAGCAACAGTCACAGCTGATCCAACAACTGACTGCAGCCGTACAGCAGCATACCACCGCTCAGCAGTCATCACCTCCTGCAGCCTCTGCTAAGCTCCGACTGGCTCTCCCAAGTAAATATGGAGGTGACGCCAAGTTGTGCAGAGGATTCCTGACCCAATGCACCATGCATATCGAACTTCTAAGCAGTCAGTTTGCCACCGAGCGCTCTAAAGTGGCTTTCATCATCAGCCTATTGGAAGGTAGAGCTCTGGCCTGGGCCACACCACTGTGGGACCGTGAAGACCCTGTTGCTGCCAATCTCCGAACCTTCCTGGCCGAGTTCCGCTCTGTCTTTGAGGAACCTGCCTGTGCGTCTTCGGCTGAGACTGCTCTCCTTAACCTATCCCAAGGGACTTCCTCCGTTGGTGATTATGCCATCCAGTTCCGCACCCTGGCGGCAGAACTAGACTGGAATGAGTCCGCTCTAATTGCCACCTTTAAAAAGGGCCTGTCCAGCCGAGTGAAAGATGTGCTCGCTGCCCGAGACCTGCCTACCTCTTTGAACGAACTCATCCTACTGGCTACCAGAGTCTACACCAGGTTTTCCGAGAGAGAGGAGGAGGTCCGGCAAGAACGGCGTCTGAGTCTGCCCCGCCGCCATCCTCGGCTGGCACCGATGTTCCAGAATCCCGTTGCTCCTATGTCCCAGTCGTCTCCAGAGGTTCCTATGCAGGTGGAACGTGCTCGCCTGACGACTGATGAGAGGACCCGTCGACTGGACCTGAATCTCTGCCTCTATTGCGGTGGCGCTGATCACTATCGGCAGAGATGTCCCCAACGTCCGGGAAACGCTCGCACCTAGGTCCGGTGGGAGAGGCCTCCCTAGGTGTGAATGCCACCTCTCCAAGGTTGACTATGCCCGTCTCCATCCAGACACCCTCAGGGCAAGTTCTCCAGACTACTGTCCTCATTGACTCTGGCGCTGCTGGCAGTTTCATTTCTGCTTCGTTGGTCCAAAGATGGCGGCTACCGGTGATCCAGCTAGCCCAACCCCGGCCTATCTCTTCGGTTACGGGGGAGATTCTTACCGAAGCTGTGCACTGCCAGACGGCACCCCTAGTCCTCCAGGTGGGCGCCTTACATCAGGAGAGGATCTCCTTCTATGTCTTGCGCCATTCCTCTTCCAACATCCTGCTGGGTCTTCCTTGGCTGCAATTACATACCCTTAAGCTGGACTGGAGAACTGGGGAGGTTCTCAGCTGGGGCCAGGACTGTCATAACCTGTGTCTGAGATCTCCTCAACCCAAGTGCTCTACGAGGTCACCTGCTTATGTCAAGCCTCTATCCGGACTACCAAGACTTTGTTGATGTCTTCTCGGCTAAGGAGGCGGACTCTCTACCACCTCATCAGGCCTATGATTGCCCTATAGACCTTCTTCCAGGGGCTTCTCCTCCACGTGGTCGAGTATACCCTCTCTCTGTGCCCGAGACTGAAGCCATGTCCTCCTACATCCGGGAGAACTTACAGAAGGGCTTCATCCGTAAATCCACGTCTCCCGCTGGCGCTGGATTTTTCTTTGTTCAGAAGGACGGTTCCCTCCGCCCATGCATAGACTACCGGGGCTTGAATAAGGTGACTGTTAAGAACCGCTATCCTCTTCCGCTTATTCCCGAACTATTCGACCGTCTTCGTGGAGCTAGGATCTTCCCCAAGCTGGATCTCAGGGGAGCGTATAACTTGATCCGTATTCGTAAAGGAGACGAATGGAAGACCGCTTTCAACACCAGAGATGGGCACTACGAATATCTGGTCATGCCATTCGGCCTATGCAATGCCCCAGCGGTCTTCCAGGAATTCGTGAACGATATCTTCCGAGACCTCCTCTATGTCTGCGTCATTGTCTATTTGGACGACATTTTGGTCTTCTCCCCGGACCAGCAGACTCATGTGGCACAAGTGCGTCAGGTCATACGAAGACTACGGGCCAATCATCTATACGCCAAGCTAGAGAAGTGCGTTTTCCATCAGCGCAGTCTTACATTTCTTGGCTATATCGTCTCCGACCAGGGTCTACAAATGGATGCGGCCAAGCTCTCAGCTGTCCTCCAATGGCCACGCCCTGTGGGACTTAGAGCTATCCAACGTTTCCTTGGATTCGCCAACTATTATCGGCAATTCATCCCTCACTTCTCTACCCTGGTCGCACCAATAGTGGCTCTCACTAAGAAGAAGGCGGACCCCAGACGTTGGCCTCCAGAGGCCGAACAAGCCTTTAATAGCCTAAAGTCTGCCTTTGCCTCTGCTCCTGCTCTAGTCCGCCCGGATGTCTCCAGGCCGTTTTCTCTCGAAGTCGATGCATCTTCTGTGGGCGCAGGAGCCGTTCTCTCACAAAGGGACACATCAGGCAAGACCAGAACCTGCGGGTTCTTTTCTAAGACTTTCTCCCCGGCCGAAAGGAACTATACGATTGGGGACCGTGAACTCCTGGCTATTAAGTTGGCACTGGAGGAGTGGCGTCATCTACTAGAGGGGACTAAACACCCCGTTAACATCTACACGGACCACAAGAACCTCCTCTACCTCCAATCGGCTCAACGCCTCAATCCCCGGCAGGCCAGGTGGTCCCTCTTCTTCTCTCGGTTCAACTTTACCATCCATTTCCGTCCAGCCGAGAAGAATTTAAACGCCGATGCATTATCCCGAGCATCCGATGTCATGGGGCAAGAGGAATCTCCTCGTCACATAATACCTCCCGACCGCCTAGTACCAGTTGCCACTTCTACTCTGCAGAGACTGCCTCCCGGGAAGACTTATGTGCGCCCCGCACTCCGAAAACGCATCTTGAAGTGGGGGCATTCCTCTTTGGTGGCCGGGCATCCAGGAGCTCAAAAGACCGGGCAATTGATCTCCCGTCACTACTGGTGGCCCAATCTCCTCCAGGATGTCAAGGACTTTGTGGCTTCCTGTGCAGTCTGTGCCAGGAATAAGTCTCCCCGTCAAAGACCTGCCGGCCTACTTTTGCCCTTGCCAGTCCCGGACCATCCCTGGCACCACATTGGGATGGATTTTATCACAGACCTACCTCCGTCTGCGGGCAATACAGTTATTTGGGTGGTGACTGACCGCTTCTCAAAAATGACTCACTTAGTGGCCCTTCCTGGTCTACACTCTGCTACTCGTCTGGCTCAGTTGTTCTTCCGACACATCTTCCGCCTGCATGGACTTCCTCTTCACATTGTGTCCGACCGAGGCTCTCAATTTGTCTCTAAGTTTTGGCGTGCCCTCTGCTCGCAACTCCAAGTGAAGCTGAACTTCTCATCGGCCTATCATCCTCAGACTAACGGGCAAGTGGAGAGAGTCAATCAGATTCTGGGTAACTACCTACGTCATTTTGTTTCCAGCCGCCAAGACAACTGGTCCAATGGGCGGAGTTCTCATATAACCATCTGGACTCGAGTTCCACAGGCAAGTCTCCTTTCTATGTGGTCTACGGGCATCACCCTCGTCCTCCTCTGCCTCTCTCTCCATCCTCTGAGGTCCCAGCCGTGGAGGAGTTGTTATCTGACCTGCAGTCGATCTGGGAACAAACTCGACAGTCCTTACTCAAAGCCTCTGAACGCATGAAGGACCAGGCTGATAAGAGGAGGAGACCTGCCACAAATTTTCTTCCAGGTGACAAAGTCTGGCTCTCGGCCAAGTATGTCCGACTCAAGATTCCCAGCTACAAGTTGGGCCCTCGATTCCTCGGTCCTTTCTAGGTGCTAAGACGCATCAACCCAGTCACCTACAAACTCCGCCTACCCCCTACCATGCGGATTCCGAATGCCTTCCATGTTTCCCTCTTAAAACCAGTGGTCCTGAACCGGTTCTCCGATAAGTCTTCGTTCTCTGCTCCACAAGCCGTCTCTGACGACGTCTACGCTGTTAAAGACATTCTGGCCATGAAAACTGTCAGAGGGAGAAAGTTCTTCCTGGTGGACTGGAAAGGATTTGGTCCTGAGGAGAGGTCCTGGGAACCCGAGGCTAACATCCTGGACCAAGATCTCATCAAGAGGTTCCTGCAGGCTAGAAAGAGGGGGAGGCCAAAGGGGGGGGGGGGGTACTGTCACGACCGCGGCGGCGTCCCGTGTTCCGGGCTGCCGCCGCGACCTCCCTCTGTCCCATGCAGCTGCCGGGGCCCTTGTGCAGGGACCCGGCGCTGCTACATGTTCGGCCCCGGGGGGCGCCTTACCTGGTCCCGCTCCTGTCTCCGTCTGTGCCGGTCGGCCCCTCTGTCGTGCCGGCTGTCTCAGATTTAAAGGGCCAGTCCGCCCCTAATTGGTTAGTTGCACCAATCACTCCCTATATATTCCAGCCCTGCCCCACTACAGGTGTTGGAGCCTCTATATGCTTCCCATAGCGTTTGGCCCAGCTCCCTGTTGTTCCTGATTCCTATCCGCTACCTGGTCCCTAGTCCTTGTTCCTGATTCCTATCCGCTACCTGGTCCCTAGTCCTTGTTCCTGGTTCCTGTTCCCCTGTTACACCATTGCTCCTGTGTTCAGCCTGTCACCTGCGGTTACGTCTACAGACCTCTGCCAGCACCATCTCCTGCCTACTGCTCCTGCCACGCCTCGCCTGCCGTCACTAGCAACCAAGCCAGGGGTAGCGACCTGGGGGGTCGCCTGCCGCAGCAAGTCCATCCCGCCTTGCGGCGGGCTCTGGTGAAAACCAGCGGCCCCTTAGACTCCGCTCCCTGGTGAGGTTAGTGCCATCGCTGGTGACGGTCCAGTGGATCCACTACTCCAGGCGTTACACACTGATATATTACTCTGTATATTACACTGATATGTTACACTGATATACTACTCTGTATATTACACTTATATATTACTCTGTATATTACACTGATATACTACTCTGTATATTACACTTATATATTACTCTGTATATTACACTGATATATTACTCTGTATATTACACTGATATATTACTCTGTATATTACACTGATATATTACTCTGTATATTACACTGATATATTACTCTGTATATTACACTGATATACTACTCTGTATATTACAATAATATACTACTCTGTATATTACACTGATATATTACTCTGTATATTACACTGATATATTACTCTGTATATTACACTGATATATTACTCTGTATATTACACTGATATATTACTCTGTATATTACACTGATATATTACTCTGTATATTACACTGATATATTACTCTGTATATTACACTGATATATTACTCTGTATATTACACTGATATATTACACTGATATACTACTCTGTATATTACACTGATATATTACTCTGTATATTACACTGATATATTCCTCTGTATATTACACTGATTTACTACTCTGTATATTACACTGGTATATTACACTGATATACTACTCTGTATATTACACTGATATATTACTCTGTATATTACACTGATATACTACTCTGTATATTACACTGATATATTACTCTGTATATTACACTGATATATTACTCTGTATATTACACTGATATGTTACACTGATATACTACTCTGTATATTACACTGATATACTACTCTGTATATTACACTGATATACTACTCTGTATATTACACTGATATATTACTCTGTATATTACACTGATATATTACTCTGTATATTACACTGATATGTTACACTGATATACTACTCTGTATATTACACTGATATACTACTCTGTATATTACACTGATATATTACTCTGTATATTACACTGATATACTACTCTGTATATTACACTGATATACTACTCTGTATATTACACTGATATATTACACTGATATGTTACTCTGTATATTACACTGATATATTACTCTGTATATTATACTGATATATTACTCTGTATATTACACTGATATATTACACTGATATATTACTCTGTATATTACACTGATATGCTACACTGATATACTACTCTGTATATTGCACTGATATAATACTCTGTATATTACACTAATATACTACTCTGTATATTACACTGATATACTACTCTGTATATTACACTGATATACTACTCTGTATATTACACTGATATATTACACTGATATATTACTCTGTATATTACACTGATATATTACTCTGTATATTACACTGATATATTACTCTGTATATTACACTGATATATTACACTGATATACTACTCTGTATATTACACTGATATATTACTCTGTATATTACACTGATATACTACTCTGTATATTGCACTGATATACTACTCTGTATATTACACTAATATATTACTCTGTATATTACACTGATATATTACTCTGTATATTACACTGATATACTACTCTGTATATTACACTGATATATTACTCTGTATATTACACTGATATATTACTCTGTATATTACACTGATATATTACTCTGTATATTACACTGATATATTACTCTGTATATTACACTGATATACTACTCTGCATATTACACTGATATATTACTCTGTATATTACACTGATATACTACTCTGTATATTACACTGATATACTACTCTGTATATTACAATAATATACTACTCTGTATATTACACTGATATATTACTCTGTATATTACACTGATATATTACTCTGTATATTACACTGATTTATTACTTTATATATTACACTGATATATAACTGTTTATTACACTGATATATAACTCTGTATATAACAGTGATATATTACTCTGTATATTACACTACTCCATTACTCTGTATATTACACTGATATATTATATTCATATTCTGTATGAGACCGGCCGTTCTGTGACCCTGCTGGGTCATGGAATGGCCGGTCACAGAAAAGATAATCCTAGCCGGTACTGCAGTACCGGCTGGATGTTCTCTAGCGCCTCCGAGTTCTGATGCGGGCACAGAACACTATGGAGCGAGCTGCCGCAGTCTCTAAAATTCACTGTCTGTTGTTAGGCTAAGTCTGTCTCTAGTAACAGACACAAGAAATGGGAGTGGAGCCTGGCTAGTGCTATGTACAGGAGAAAGAGCCTCAGCTGTATACAGTCTGTGAGGTGAGCCTGTCCCCATTCTCCTCCTCACTGTCCTCGAAAAGGTAAATCAAGGATTCCCTCTCATCTGAGCAGCAGCAACAGTTCAGTGCTTAGTGTAACCCCTTCCTTGCTGCGTCACTGCTGCTGTTTCTTTCCTTTCTCCTCGCATACACAGTGCATCAGTAACTACTCCAAACTCAACCCAGACACGTACACGTCACTATTTGGCCCTGGTCATAGTCACTTCATCTTAAAAATTGAGCGGTCACTTGCTGCTTAATATATCACCCACCCCCCACCTTCCGACAGCCGTCATTGTCACCTGATATTCAACACACCTGATATTAATAGCTGATGAGTGTATGGAGGCTTCTTAGGAAGGACTGTGCCATGGTGGACCCCACTGCATAGATACTGGTGTATACAGCACCCCTCATGGTCATAGTGGGGACTGCACAGTCTTTCTCTGACGCTACAATAGTAACCAATTGAATCTTCTCTTGCAGGAAATCACAGGGGACGGATGAAATCCCACTAAAGCCCGGACTGGGTGCGTGTCTACAGAATATCATGTACACTAACACGTGATGTGCCAGGATCACCACATTCAGAACTCTAATAGTCCTTAATCTCCACAAACCTGCTTAGATCGGGGATCTGTAAAGAACTAATCAGAGCTGAAAACTGTATCACTGTCCCCTAATGGTGTCACTGACCTATGTGTCCTCTGTATGGTCCTGGAGAATATAGGAGGGTCACACACTGCCCCCTAATGGTCCTGGAGAATATAGGAGGGTCACACACTGTCCCCGAATGGTGTCACTGACCTATGTGTCCTCTGTACGGTCCTGGAGAATATAGGGGGGTCACACACTGCCCCCTAATGGTCCTGGAGAATATAGGACGGTCACACACTGCCCCCTAATGGTCCTGGAGAATATAGGACGGTCACACACTGCCCCCTAATGGTCCTGGAGAATATAGGAGGGTCACACACTGCCCCCTAATGGTCCTGGAGAATATAGGAGGGTCACACACTGCCCCCTAATGGTGTCACTGACCTATGTGTCCTCTGTACGGTCCTGGAGAATATAGGGGGGTCACACACTGCCCCCTAATGGTCCTGGAGAATATAGGAGGGTCACACACTGCCCCCTAATGGTCCCGGAGAATATAGGGGGGGGGGGCACACACTGCCCCCTAATGGTCCTGGAGAATATAGGACGGTCACACACTGCCCCCGAATGGTGTCACTGACCTATGTGTCCTCTGTACGGTCCTGGAGAATATAGGGGGGTCACACACTGCCCCCTAATGGTGTCACCGACCTATGTGTCCTCTGTACGGTCCCGGAGAATATAGGGGGGGGGGTCACACACTGCCCCCTAATGGTCCTGGAGAATATAGGGGGGGTCACACACTGCCCCCTAATGGTGTCACCGACCTATGTGTCCTCTGTATGGTCCTGGAGAATATAGGGGGGTCACACACTGCCCCCTAATGGTCCTGGAGAATATAGGACGGTCACACACTGCCCCCTAATGGTCCTGGAGAATATAGGACGGTCACACACTGCCCCCTAATGGTCCTGGAGAATATAGGGGGGGTCACACACTGCCCCCTAATGGTCCTGGAGAATATAGGGGGGGGAGGGTCACACACTGCCCCCTAATGGTCCTGGAGAATATAGGACGGTCACACACTGCCCCCTAATGGTCCTGGAGAATATAGGAGGGTCACACACTGTCCCCTAATGGTCCTGGAGAATATAGGACGGTCACACACTGCCCCCTAATGGTCCTGGAGAATATAGGGGGGTCACACACTGCCCCCTAATGGTGTCACTGACCTATGTGTCCTCTGTACGGTCCCGGAGAATATAGGGGGGGGGGTCACACACTGTCCCCTAATGGTCCTGGAGAATATAGGACGGTCACACACTGCCCCCTAATGGTCCTGGAGAATATAGGAGGGTCACACACTGCCCCCTAATGGTCCTGGAGAATATAGGACGGTCACACACTGCCCCCTAATGGTCCTGGAGAATATAGGAGGGTCACACACTGCCCCCTAATGGTCCTGGAGAATATAGGACGGTCACACACTGCCCCCTAATGGTCCTGGAGAATATAGGACGGTCACACACTGCCCCCTAATGGTCCTGGAGAATATAGGAGGGTCACACACTGCCCCCTAATGGTCCTGGAGAATATAGGAGGGTCACACACTGCCCCCTAATGGTCCTGGAGAATATAGGACGGTCACACACTGCCCCCTAATGGTCCTGGAGAATATAGGAGGGTCACACACTGCCCCCTAATGGTCCTGGAGAATATAGGGGGGGGGTCACACACTGCCCCCTAATGGTCCTGGAGAATATAGGAGGGTCACACACTGCCCCCTAATGGTGTCACTGACCTATGTGTCCTCTGTACGGTCCTGGAGAATATAGGAGGGTCACACACTGCCCCCTAATGGTCCTGGAGAATATAGGAGGGTCACACACTGCCCCCTAATGGTGTCACCGACCTATGTGTCCTCTGTACGGTCCTGGAGAATATAGGAGGGTCACACACTGCCCCCTAATGGTCCTGGAGAATATAGGAGGGTCACACACTGCCCCCTAATGGTGTCACTGACCTATGTGTCCTCTGTATGGTCCTGGAGAATATAGGGGGGGGGTCACACACTGCCCCCTAATGGTCCTGGAGAATATAGGACGGTCACACACTGCCCCCTAATGGTCCTGGAGAATATAGGAGGGTCACACACTGCCCCCTAATGGTGTCACTGACCTATGTGTCCTCTGTATGGTCCTGGAGAATATAGGGGGGGAGGGTCACACACTGCCCCCTAATGGTCCTGGAGAATATAGGAGGGTCACACACTGCCCCCTAATGGTCCTGGAGAATATAGGACGGTCACACACTGCCCCCTAATGGTCCTGGAGAATATGGGGGGGAGGGTCACACACTGCCCCCTAATGGTCCTGGAGAATATAGGACGGTCACACACTGCCCCCTAATGGTCCTGGAGAATATAGGGGGGGAGGGTCACACACTGCCCCCTAATGGTCCTGGAGAATATAGGACGGTCACACACTGCCCCCTAATGGTCCTGGAGAATATAGGGGGGGTCACACACTGCCCCCTAATGGTCCTGGAGAATATAGGACGGTCACACACTGCCCCCTAATGGTCCTGGAGAATATAGGACGGTCACACACTGCCCCCTAATGGTCCTGGAGAATATAGGACGGTCACACACTGCCCCCTAATGGTCCTGGAGAATATAGGAGGGTCACACACTGCCCCCTAATGGTCCCGGAGAATATAGGAGGGTCACACACTGCCCCCTAATGGTCCTGGAGAATATAGGGGGGGTCACACACTGCCCCCTAATGGTCCTGGAGAATATAGGGGGGGGGGGGGGGGGTCACACACTGTCCCCTAATGGTCCTGGAGAATATAGGGGGGGGGGGGGGGGGTCACACACTGTCCCCTAATGGTCCTGGAGAATATAGGGGGGGGAGGGTCACACACTGCCCCCTAATGGTCCTGGAGAATATAGGACGGTCACACACTGCCCCCTAATGGTCCTGGAGAATATAGGAGGGTCACACACTGCCCCCTAATGGTCCTGGAGAATATAGGAGGGTCACACACTGCCCCCTAATGGTCCTGGAGAATATAGGGGGGGTCACACACTGCCCCCTAATGGTCCTGGAGAATATAAGGGGGGGGGGGGTCACACACTGTCCCCTAATGGTCCTGGAGAATATAGGGGGGGGGGGGGGGTCACACACTGTCCCCTAATGGTCCTGGAGAATATAGGACGGTCACACACTGCCCCCTAATGGTCCTGGAGAATATAGGGGGGGGGGGGGTCACACACTGTCCCCTAATGGTCCTGGAGAATATAGGACGGTCACACACTGCCCCCTAATGGTCCTGGAGAATATAGGGGGGGTCACACACTGCCCCCTAATGGTGTCACTGACCTATGTGTCCTCTGTACGGTCCCGGAGAATATAGGGGGGGGGTCACACACTGCCCCCTAATGGTCCTGGAGAATATAGGACGGTCACACACTGCCCCCTAATGGTCCTGGAGAATATAGGACGGTCACACACTGCCCCCTAATGGTCCTGGAGAATATAGGGGGGGGGTCACACACTGCCCCCTAATGGTCCTGGAGAATATAGGACGGTCACACACTGCCCCCTAATGGTCCTGGAGAATATAGGAGGGTCACACACTGCCCCCTAATGGTGTCACCGACCTATGTGTCCTCTGTACGGTCCTGGAGAATATAGGGGGGTCACACACTGCCCCCTAATGGTGTCACTGACCTATGTGTCCTCTGTACGGTCCCGGAGAATATAGGAGGGTCACACACTGCCCCCTAATGGTCCCGGAGAATATAGGAGGGTCACACACTGCCCCCTAATGGTGTCACCGACCTATGTGTCCTCTGTACGGTCCTGGAGAATATAGGGGGGTCACACACTGCCCCCTAATGGTGTCACTGACCTATGTGTCCTCTGTACGGTCCCGGAGAATATAGGAGGGTCACACACTGCCCCCTAATGGTCCCGGAGAATATAGGAGGGTCACACACTGCCCCCTAATGGTCCTGGAGAATATAGGGGGGGTCACACACTGCCCCCTAATGGTCCTGGAGAATATAGGACGGTCACACACTGCCCCCTAATGGTCCTGGAGAATATAGGAGGGTCACACACTGCCCCCTAATGGTCCTGGAGAATATAGGAGGGTCACACACTGCCCCCTAATGGTCCTGGAGAATATAGGAGGGTCACACACTGCCCCCTAATGGTCCCGGAGAATATGGCACGGTCACACACTGCCCCCTAATGGTCCTGGAGAACATAGGGGGGTCACACACTGCCCCCTAATGGTCCCGGAGAATATGGCACGGTTAACCTATAGTGCCTGGTATAAAGCCCTACTCTCAGCAATGTAGGGCCGGATCAGCACCCACCGCACCCTGAGGCCTCATGTAGACGACTCCCGCTGCTCGGATTTTATATTCTGTCATTGTTAGAGAGTGGATACAAGTCCCTGACCTCCTGCCCCTCACTCTGGTTATATCATACTTGTATAGAGGGACATACCCCGCAGCCCGCCGACCTCCCTGAGCATTCTTATATATATATATACTAATAAAATAATCTACAGGTAAGAAGAAGGAGATCCCGGTGGAGAAGCTGCTGGACGCTCTTATATCGCTGCGCCAGAAGGAAATATTGGACAATGAAGATGAGGAAGACGCCGGCATCTTACCTGGGGGACGTTACCTGGAATACAAGGTCACTGCTGCTATACAGTAAGAGGATCAGCACTCTCATCATCCGGCATCTGTCACTTATCTGTCTGTCTCTATAGGAGCTGCCCAGCGAAGCGTTATCTGCCTGTGAGACCGCACAGAGACAGGAGAACCAGGGCAAAAACCGATACAAGAGAATCCTACCCTGTGAGGGCAAATATGTCTCTTATCACTCTCTCTGCCCCTCCTCACCTCTCTCTCCTAGGTGTCTGTCTCCCTCCCCTGTGTCTCCCTCCCCTGTGTCTGTCTCCCTCCCCTAGGTCTCTTTCTCCCCTGTGTCTGTCTCCCTCCCCTAGGTCTCTTTCTCCCCTGTGTCTCTCTGGATGTGACAGTCACATTTCTCAGCTGATTTTCTATTCTTGCAGATGACAATTCTCGGGTTATTCTGAGATCAACTCCGTCCGGATCAGATTATATAAACGCCTCTTATATAGATGTACGTATTATACTACAGCCGCTCTTATATACATGGACTGTACGTATTATACTACAGCCAGTCTTATATACATGTACTGTACGTATTATACTACAGCCACTCTTATATAGATGTACGTATTGTACTACAGCCAGTCTTATATACATGTACTGTACGTATTATACTACAGCCGCTCTTATATAGATGTACGTATTATACTACAGCCAGTCTTATATAGATGTACGTATTATTCTACAGCCGCTCTTATATAGATGTACGTATTATACTACAGCCGCTCTTATATAGATGTACGTATTATACTACAGCCTGGCTTATATAGATGTATGTATTATACTACAGCCTGGCTTATATAGATGTACGTATTATACTACAGCCGCTCTTATATACATGGACTGTACGTATTATACTACAGCCTGGCTTATATAGATGTACGTATTGTACTACAGCCAGTCTTATATACATGTACTGTACGTATTATACTACAGCCGCTCTTATATACATGGACTGTACGTATTATACTACAGCCGCTCTTATATAGATTTATGTATTATACTACAGCCAGTCTTATATACATGTACTGTACGTATTATACTACAGCCGCTCTTATATACATGTACTGTACGTATTATACTACAGCCGCTCTTATATACATGTACTGTACGTATTATACTACAGCCGCTCTTATATAGATGTACTGTACGTATTATACTACAGCCAGTCTTATATACATGTACTGTACGTATTATACTACAGCCGCTCTTATATACATGTACTGTACGTATTATACTACAGCCGCTCTTATATACATGTACTGTACGTATTATACTACAGCCAGTCTTATATACATGTACTGTACGTATTATACTACAGCCAGTCTTATATACATGTACTGTACGTATTATACTACAGCCGCTCTTATATAGATGTACTGTACGTATTATACTACAGCCAGTCTTATATACATGTACTGTACGTATTATACTACAGCCGCTCTTATATACATGTACTGTACGTATTATACTACAGCCGCTCTTATATACATGTACTGTACGTATTATACTACAGCCGCTCTTATATACATGTACTGTACGTATTATACTACAGCCGCTCTTATATAGATGTACTGTACGTATTATACTACAGCCAGTCTTATATACATGGACTGTACGTATTATACTACAGCCGCTCTTATATACATGGACTGTACGTATTATACTACAGCCGCTCTTATATACATGTACTGTACGTATTATACTACAGCCAGTCTTATATACATGTACTGTACGTATTATACTACAGCCAGTCTTATATACATGGACTGTACGTATTATACTACAGCTGCTCTTATATAAATGTACGTATTATACTACAGCCTGGCTTATATAGATGTACTGTACGTATTATACTACAGCCAGTCTTATATACATGTACTGTACATATTATACTACAGCCGCTCTTATATACATGGACTGTACGTATTATACTACAGCTGCTCTTATATAAATGTACGTATTATACTACAGCCTGGCTTATATAGATGTACTGTACGTATTATACTACAGCCTGGCTTATATAGATGTACGTATTATACTACAGCTTGGCTTATATAGATGTACGTATTATACTACAGCCTGGCTTATATAGATGTACTGTACGTATTATACTACAGCCTGGCTTATATAGATGTACGTATTATACTACAGCCAGTCTTATATACATGTACTGTACGTATTATACTACAGCCGCTCTTATATACATGGACTGTACGTATTATACTACAGCTGCTCTTATATAGATGTACGTATTATACTACAGCCTGGCTTATATAGATGTATGTATTATACTACAGCCTGGCTTATATAGATGTACGTATTATACTACAGCCTGGCTTATATAGATGTATGTATTATACTACAGCCTGGCTTATATAGATGTACGTATTATACTACAGCCTGGCTTATATAGATGTACTGTACGTATTATACTACAGCCTGGCTTATATAGATGTACGTATTATACTACAGCTGCTCTTATATAGATGTACGTATTATACTACAGCCTGGCTTATATAGATATATGTATTATACTACAGCCGCTCTTATATAGATGTACGTATTATACTACAGCCAGTCTTATATAGATGTATGTATTATACTACAGCCTGGCTTATATAGATGTACGTATTATACTACAGCCTGGCTTATATAGATGTACTGTACGTATTATACTACAGCCTGGCTTATATAGATGTACGTATTATACTACAGCCTGGCTTATATAGATGTACGTATTATACTACAGCCTGGCTTATATAGATGTACTGTACGTATTATACTACAGCCTGGCTTATATAGATGTACGTATTATACTACAGCTGCTCTTATATAGATGTACGTATTATACTACAGCTGCTATTATATAAATGTACGTATTATACTACAGCCTGGCTTATATAGATGTACTGTACGTATTATACTACAGCCTGGCTTATATAGATGTATGTATTATACTACAGCCTGGCTTATATAGATGTACGTATTATACTACAGCCTGGCTTATATAGATGTACTGTACGTATTATACTACAGCCTGGCTTATATAGATGTACGTATTATACTACAGCTGCTCTTATATAGATGTACGTATTATACTACAGCCTGGCTTATATAGATATATGTATTATACTACAGCCGCTCTTATATAGATGTACATATTATACTACAGCCAGTCTTATATAGATGTATGTATTATACTACAGCCTGGCTTATATAGATGTACGTATTATACTACAGCCTGGCTTATATAGATGTACTGTACGTATTATACTACAGCCTGGCTTATATAAATGTACGTATTATACTACAGCCTGGCTTATATAGATGTATGTATTATACTACAGCCTGGCTTATATAGATGTACTGTACGTATTATACTACAGCCTGGCTTATATAGATGTACGTATTATACTACAGCTGCTCTTATATAGATGTACGTATTATACTACAGCCTGGCTTATATAGATGTACGTATTATACTACAGCCTGGCTTATATAGATGTACGTATTATACTACAGCCTGGCTTATATAGATGTACTGTACGTATTATACTACAGCCTGGCTTAGACAGATGTACGTATTATACTACAGCCGCTCTTATATAGATGTACGTATTATACTACAGCTGCTATTATATAGATGTACGTATTATACATCAGCCGCTCTTATATAGATGTACGTATTATACTACAGCCGTTCTTATATAGATATATGTATTATACTACAGCCTGGCTTATATAGATGTACGTATTATACTACAGCCTGGCTTATATAGATATATGTATTATACATCAGCCGCTCTTATATAGATGTACGTATTATACTACAGCCTGGCTCATATAGATATATGTATTATACTACAGCTGCTATTATATAGATGTACGTATTATACTACAGCCGCTCTTATATAGATATATGTATTATACTACAGCCGCTCTTATATAGATATATGTATTATACTACAGCTGCTCTTATATAGATATATGTATTATACTACAGCTGCTCTTATATAGATGTACGTATTATACTACAGCCGCGCTTATATAAATATATGTATTATACTACAGCTGCTATTATATAGATGTACGTATTATACTACAGCCGCTCTTATATAGATATATGTATTATACTACAGCCGCGCTTATATAGATATATGTATTATACTACAGCCGCTCTTATATAGCTATATGTATTATACTACAGCCTGGCTTATATAGATGTATGTATTATACTACAGCCTGGCTTATATAGATATATGTATTATACTACAGCCTGGCTTATATAGATGTACGTATTATACTACAGCCTGGCTTATATAGATGTACGTATTATACTACAGCTGCTATTATATAGATGTATGTATTATACTACAGCCTGGCTTATATAGATGTACGTATTATACTACAGCCGCTCTTATATAGATGTACGTATTATACTACAGCCTGGCTTATATAGATGTACGTATTATACTACAGCTGCTCTTATATAGATGTACGTATTATACTACAGCCGCTCTTATATAGATGTACGTATTATACTACAGCCGCTCTTATATAGCTATATGTATTATACTACAGCCTGGCTTATATAGATGTATGTATTATACTACAGCCGCTCTTATATAGATATATGTATTATACTACAGCTGCTCTTATATAGATATATGTATTATACTACAGCCGCTCTTATATAGATGTACGTATTATACTACAGCCGCTCTTATATAGATGTACGTATTATACTACAGCCGCTCTTATATAGCTATATGTATTATACTACAGCCGCGCTTATATAGATATATGTATTATACTACAGCCGCTCTTATATAGATATATGTATTATACTACAGCCGCTCTTATATAGCTATATGTATTATACTACAGCCGCTCTTATATAGCTATATGTATTATACTACAGCCGCGCTTATATAGATATATGTATTATACTACAGCCTGGCTTATATAGATGTACGTATTATACTACAGCCGCTCTTATATAGATATATGTATTATACTACAGCCGCTCTTATATAGATGTACGTATTATACATCAGCCGCTCTTATATAGATATATGTATTATACTACAGCTGCTATTATATAGATGTACATATTATACTACAGCCGCTCTTATATAGATGTACGTATTATACTACAGCCTGGCTTATATAGATATATGTATTATACTACAGCTGCTATTATATAGATGTACATATTATACTACAGCCGCTCTTATATAGATGTACGTATTATACTACAGCCTGGCTCATATAGATATATGTATTATACTACAGCTGCTATTATATAGATGTACGTATTATACTACAGCCGCTCTTATATAGATATATGTATTATACTACAGCCGCTCTTATATAGATATATGTATTATACTACAGCTGCTCTTATATAGATATATGTATTATACTACAGCTGCTCTTATATAGATGTACGTATTATACTACAGCCGCGCTTATATAAATATATGTATTATACTACAGCTGCTATTATATAGATGTACGTATTATACTACAGCCGCTCTTATATAGATATATGTATTATACTACAGCCGCGCTTATATAGATATATGTATTATACTACAGCCGCTCTTATATAGCTATATGTATTATACTACAGCCTGGCTTATATAGATGTATGTATTATACTACAGCCTGGCTTATATAGATATATGTATTATACTACAGCCTGGCTTATATAGATGTACGTATTATACTACAGCCTGGCTTATATAGATGTACGTATTATACTACAGCTGCTATTATATAGATGTATGTATTATACTACAGCCTGGCTTATATAGATGTACGTATTATACTACAGCCGCTCTTATATAGATGTACGTATTATACTACAGCCTGGCTTATATAGATGTACGTATTATACTACAGCTGCTCTTATATAGATGTACGTATTATACTACAGCCGCTCTTATATAGATGTACGTATTATACTACAGCCGCTCTTATATAGCTATATGTATTATACTACAGCCTGGCTTATATAGATGTATGTATTATACTACAGCCGCTCTTATATAGATATATGTATTATACTACAGCTGCTCTTATATAGATATATGTATTATACTACAGCCGCTCTTATATAGATGTACGTATTATACTACAGCCGCTCTTATATAGATGTACGTATTATACTACAGCCGCTCTTATATAGCTATATGTATTATACTACAGCCGCGCTTATATAGATATATGTATTATACTACAGCCGCTCTTATATAGATATATGTATTATACTACAGCCGCTCTTATATAGCTATATGTATTATACTACAGCCGCTCTTATATAGCTATATGTATTATACTACAGCCGCGCTTATATAGATATATGTATTATACTACAGCCTGGCTTATATAGATGTACGTATTATACTACAGCCGCTCTTATATAGATATATGTATTATACTACAGCCGCTCTTATATAGATGTACGTATTATACATCAGCCGCTCTTATATAGATATATGTATTATACTACAGCTGCTATTATATAGATGTACATATTATACTACAGCCGCTCTTATATAGATGTACGTATTATACTACAGCCTGGCTTATATAGATATATGTATTATACTACAGCTGCTATTATATAGATGTACATATTATACTACAGCCGCTCTTATATAGATGTACGTATTATACTACAGCCTGGCTCATATAGATATATGTATTATACTACAGCTGCTCTTATATAGATGTACGTATTATACTACAGCCTGGCTCATATAGATATATGTATTATACTACAGCTGCTCTTATATAGATGTACGTATTATACTACAGCCGCGCTTATATAGATATATGTATTATACTACAGCCGCTCTTATATAGATATATGTATTATACTACAGCTGCTCTTATATAGATGTACGTATTATACTACAGCCGCTCTTATATAGATGTACGTATTATACTACAGCCGCTCTTATATAGATATATGTATTATACTACAGCCGCTCTTATATAGATGTACGTATTATACTACAGCCGCGCTTATATAGATGTACTCTACGTATTATACTACAGCCAGGCTTATATAGATGTACGTATTATACATCAGCCGCTCTTATATAGATGTACGTATTATACTACAGCCAGTCTTATATAGATGTACGTATTATACTACAGCTGCTATTATATAGATGTACGTATTATTCTACATTACTAAAGTTGGTGGCCAAGTCTTTAGGGTTGGATGTCACCTAGATTTACTTTTACGGATTAGAGTCAGATACTAAAGTAATTCGAAAAATTTTGTTGGATCACTCTGTGTATAAGAGACAATCATTGGTCGCCGACCGCGCATCACTGTGTAATAGAGACAACGATCATGAAACAGTCATCAGCTGATTGTTTCTTTAGGGCCGGACCTAAAATCATTGGCCGCCGACCGCATATCGCTACGTGTAATAGTGCTGAGCGGCCGACGGCTGACGATTGATCAAAGAGTTTACATCACCTGATGGCGCTGTCCCTTTAAGAAGCTCATGTGTTCTCCTTTATATTGATGGATGATGTGTAGTACAGAATGATTGTGTGTGAGTACCGCACTCCTCCTCACTGACTCTCTCCATTCACAGGGTTACAGGGCCCCACACTTCTACATAGCAACTCAAGGTGAGTGCCTCTATCATTTCCTATCATTGCCCGTGTGATACTGTGCTGATGCATTATGGGATTGATAGCAGACTTGAAAGGGAAAGAGTGGAGATTGGAATCTGAAAGTCAGTATGGTGGCTGACCCTAGGTCACATGACCCAGATACAGCAAATATATATAAGAAAAGAGCAGAGCCGGGATAAAACAGATGACACTGCAGGAATAGTAATGGGGGGTGTCTATTATACTGAAAAAAAAGAAAAATACTCTGGGATTGCTTCTTCAAAGGAATAGTATAATTTAGAAAAACTATCAGAGTTATGAATTAAGAGGGTGGTCCTCTGCCCCAGCTCCTCCTACCTTCTCCAGAGATGTACAGGGTGTCTCTTACTCCGGAGGATCCGCCGTGCCCTGTAGCACACAGACAGCCCCGTGATGGACGGGGTGTAATACTTACCTTCTCCTCTGGGGGCGCTGCAGAGACACTGGACCCTTACAACAGGTCTCCCCACACATCACAGCTGATCACCGAGGTTCCAGGCAGGAGGACACTTTGTGATGAACTGATTGGCAAGTGACCTTCCTAAAGTGGAGATCCCCTTTAATAAGTACCATCCATGGGGTGCTATGAGATCTGACTGATGGCTTCTCTACATCTCTGTAATGTCGGTCTGTTTTCATCTTGCTGCAGGTCCCCTTCCTGAGACGACAGGCGACTTCTGGAGCATGGTGTGGCAGGAGGGCAGCTCGGTCATAGTCATGTTGACTGCTCTGGAGGAGCATAATAAGGTAAGACGGTGACTACTGAAGGGGGGATATAGGACGGGACTATAGACGGTGACTACTGAAGGGGGGATGTAGGACGGGACTATAGACGGTGACTACTGAAGGGGGGATGTAGGACGGGACTATAGACGGTGACTACTGAAGGGGGGATATAGGACGGGACTATAGACGGTGACTACTGAAGGGGGGATATAGGACGGGACTATAGACGGTGACTACTGAAGGGGGGATATAGGACGGGACTATAGACGGTGACTACTGAAGGGGGGATATAGGACGGGACTATAGACGGTGACTACTGAAGGGGGGATATAGGACGGGACTATAGACGGTGACTACTGAAGGGGGGGATATAGGACGGGACTATAGACGGTGACTACTGAAGGGGGGGATATAGGACGGGACTATAGATGGTGACTGGGGGGGTGATATAGGACGGGACTATAGACGGTGACTGGGGAGGATATAGGACGGGTCTATAGATGGTGACTGGGGGTGATATAGGACGGGACTATAGATGGTGACTGGGGGTGGTATAGGATGGGACTATAGATGGTGACTGGGGGGTGATATAGGACGGGACTATAGATGGTGACTGGGGAGGATATAGGACGGGTCTATAGATGGTGACTGGGGGTGATATAGGACGGGACTATAGATGGTGACTGGGGGTGATATAGGACGGGACTATAGATGGTGACTGGGGGGGTGATATAGGACGGGACTATAGACGGTGACTGGGGAGGATATAGGACGGGTCTATAGATGGTGACTGGGGGTGATATAGGACGGGACTATAGATGGTGACTGGGGGTGGTATAGGATGGGACTATAGATGGTGACTGGGGGGTGATATAGGACGGGACTATAGATGGTGACTGGGGGTGATATAGGACGGGACTATAGATGGTGACTGGGGGTGATATAGGACGGGACTATAGATGGTGACTGGGGTGATATAGGACGGGACTATAGATGGTGACTGGGGGTGATATAGGACGGGACTATAGATGGTGACTGGGGGTGGTATAGGATGGGACTATAGATGGTGACTGGGGGGTGATATAGGACGGGACTATAGATGGTGACTGGGGGTGATATAGGACGGGACTATAGATGGTGACTGGGGTGATATAGGACGGGACTATAGATGGAGACTGGGGGTGATATAGGATGGGACTATAGATGGAGACTGGGGGTGGTATAGGACGGGACTATAGATGGTGACTGGGGGGGATATAGGACGGGACTATAGATGGTGACTGGGGTGATATAGGACGGGACTATAGATGGTGACTGGGGGTGATATAGGACGGGACTATAGATGGTGACTGGGGGGGATATAGGACGGGACTATAGACGGTGGCTGGGGGGATATAGGACGGGACTATAGATGGTGGCTGGGGGGGATATAGGACGGGACTATAGATGGTGACTGGGGGGATATAGGATGGGTCTATAGATGGTGGCTGGGGGGGGATATAGGACGGGACTATAGATGGTGACTGGGGGGATATAGGACGGGACTATAGATGGTGGCTGGGGGGATGATATAGGACGGGACTATAGATGGTGACTGGGGGGGGATATAGGATGGGACTATAGATGGTGACTGGGGGGTGATATAGGATGGGACTATAGATGGTGACTACCGAAGGGGGGGATATAGGATGGGACTATAGATGGTGACTGGGGGGGATATAGGACGGGACTATAGATGGTGACTGGGGGTGATATAGGACGGGACTATAGATGGTGACTGGGGGTGATATAGGACGGGACTATAGATGGTGGCTGGGGGGGGATATAGGACGGGACTATAGATGGTGACTGGGGGTGATATAGGACAGGACTATAGATGGTGACTGGGGGTGATATAGGACGGGACTATAGATGGTGGCTGGGGGGATGATATAGGACGGGACTATAGATGGTGGCTGGGGGGGGGATATAGGACGGGTTTATAGATGGTGACTGGGGGGATATAGGACCGGACTATAGATGGTGGCTGGGGGGGATATAGGATGGGACTATAGATGGTGACTGGGGGTGATATAGGACGGGTCTATAGATGGTGGCTGGGGGTGATATAGGACGGGACTATAGATGGTGACTGGGGGGTGATATAGGACGGGACTATAGATGGTGGCTGGGGGGGGATATAGGATGGGACTATAGATGGTGACTGGGGGTGATATAGGATGGGACTATAGATGGTGACTGGGGGGATATAGGACGGGACTATAGATGGTGACTGGGGGTGATATAGGATGGGACTATAGATGGTGGCTGGGGGGTGATATAGGACGGGACTATAGACGGTGGCTGGGGGGATATAGGACGGGACTATAGATGGTGACTGGGGGTGATATAGGATGGGACTATAGATGGTGGCTGGGGGGGGATATAGGACGGGACTATAGATGGTGACTGGGGGGATATAGGATGGGACTATAGATGGTGACTGGGGGTGATATAGGATGGGTCTATAGATGGTGACTGGGGGGGGATATAGGACGGGACTATAGATGGTGGCTGGGGGGGATATAGGACGGGACTATAGATGGTGACTGGGGGTGATATAGGATGGGACTATAGATGGTGATGACTGAGGTTCCTCATCCTATATATATGGCTATATCCTATATGTTTCCTATACGGTACAGGTAAAATGTCACTGTTATTGGCCAGAACACGTCCAGACCTACGGCGACATCACCGTCTCCTTACAGAAAGTAGTGCAGTCCGGAGCCATCACCAGCAGGAGCTTCAGCCTGAAGAAGGTGAGGAGCAATATGGACGCCCATATAGTCAGATGGAGCCCCTATACCCCGACACCCCTCACCATCATACATTATATATGGGGGGATCCCCCTCACCATCATACATTATATATGGGGGGATCCCCCTCACTATTATACATTATATATGGGGGATACCCCTCACCATCATACATTATATATGGGGGGATCCCCCTCAGTAATATACATTATATATGGGAGGATCCCCCTCACCATCATACATTATATATGGGGGAATCCCCCTCACCATCATACATTATATATGGGGGGATCCCCCTCAGTAATATACATTATATATGGGGGGATCCCCCTCAGTAATATACATTATATATGGGGGGATCCCCCTCAGTAATATACATTATATATGGGGGAATCCCCCTCACCATCATACATTATATATGGGGGAATCCCCCTCACCATCATACATTATATATGGGGGAATCCCCCTCACCATCATACATTATATATGGGGGAATCCCCCTCACCATCATACATTATATATGGGGGAATCCCCCTCACCATCATACATTATATATGGGGGAATCCCCCTCACCATCATACATTATATATGGGGGAATCCCCCTCACCATCATACATTATATATGGGGGATACCCCTCACCATCATACATTATATATGGGGGATACCCTTCACCATCATACATTATATATGGGGGGATCCCCCTCAGTAATATACATTATATATGGGGGAATCCCCCTCACCATCATACATTATATATGGGGGAATCCCCCTCACCATCATACATTATATATGGGGGAATCCCCCTCACCATCATACATTATATATGGGGGAATCCCCTCACCATCATACATTATATATGGGGGAATCCCCCTCACCATCATACATTATATATGGGGGAATCCCCCTCACCATCATACATTATATATGGGGGATACCCCTCACCATCATACATTATATATGGGGGATACCCCTCACCATCATACATTATATATGGGAGGATCCCCCTCACTATTATACATTATATATGGGAGGATCCCCCTCAGTAATATACATTATATATGGGGGAATCCCCCTCACCATCATACATTATATATGGGGGAATCCCCCTCACCATCATACATTATATATGGGGGAATCCCCCTCACCATCATACATTATATATGGGGGAATCCCCCTCACCATCATACATTATATATGGGGGATACCCCTCACCATCATACATTATATATGGGAGGATCCCCCTCAGTAATATACATTATATATGGGAGGATCCCCCTCACCATCATACATTATATATGGGAGGATCCCCCTCACTATCATACATTATATATGGGGGGGATAATCTCACTGACATCATACATTATATATGGGGGGATCCCCTCACTATCATACATTATATATGGGGGAATCCCCCTCACCATTATACATTATATATGGGGGAATCCCCCTCACCATCATACATTATATATGGGGGAATCCCCCTCACCATCATACATTATATATGGGGGAATCCCCCTCACCATCATACATTATATATGGGGGAATCCCCTTCAGTAATATACATTATATATGGGGGGATCCCTCACCATCATATATTACATATGGGGGATCCCCCACGATCATACATTATATATGGGGGGATCCCGCTGACGCTGTTCCGCTCTCACCAGGCGCACTCTACAGTACAGATGACGGTGGAGCAGCTCCATTACCTGGAGTGGCCGGACCACGGGGTGCCCAGTAAGATGTCCAGTTTATTGCGTCTTGTGGATCAGATGAACAAGAGCTACACGGCGGGATCGGGCCCGGTCATTGTGCACTGCAGGTACTATCAGTGGTCACTGCCTCACCTTCCATGACAGAGGAGGGAGATGTATACACTTATACTGTACTGGAGGGTATACAGCTCGTGGGGCATGACTGGTATGAGATGAGCACTATGGCTGCTACTATTATATACTATTGCACAGTATGACCACTACTACACTATAGACGGCACTATTATATGAGCACTATAGACGGTACTATTATATGAGCACTATAGATGGTACTATTATATGAGCACTATAGATGGTACTATTATATGAGCACTATAGACGGCACTATTATATGATGGCTATAGACGGTACTATTATATGAGCACTATAGATGGTACTATTATATGATGGCTATAGACGGTACTATTATATGAGCACTATAGACGGCACTATTATATGAGCACTATAGATGGTACTATTATATGAGCACTATAGATGGTACTATTATATGAGCACTATAGACGGCACTATTATATGAGCACTATAGATGGTACTATTATATGATGGCTATAGATGGTACTATTATATGAGCACTATAGACGGTACTATTATATGAGCACTATAGACGGCACTATTATATGAGCACTATAGATGGTACTATTATATGATGGCTATAGATGGTACTATTATATGAGCACTATAGACGGTACTATTATATGATGGCTATAGATGGTACTATTATATGAGCACTATAGACGGCACTATTATATGATGGCTATAGATGGTACTATTATATGATGGCTATAGATGGTACTATTATATGAGCACTATAGACGGTACTATTATATGAGCACTATAGACTGTACTATTATATGAGCACTATAGACTGTACTATTATATAAGCACTATAGACGGAACTATTGTATGAGCACTATAGACGGCACTATTATATGATGGCTATAGACGGTACTATTATATGAGCACTATAGACGGTACTATTATATGAGCACTATAGATGGTACTATTATATGAGCACTATAGATGGTACTATTATATGATGGCTATAGACGGCACTATTATATGATGGCTATAGACGGTACTATTATATGAGCACTATAGATGGTACTATTATATGATGGCTATAGATGGTACTATTATATGAGCACTATAGATGGTACTATTATATGAGCACTATAGATGGTACTATTATATGAGCACTATAGATGGTACTATTATATGATGGCTATAGACGGTACTATTATATGAGCACTATAGATGGTACTATTATATGAGCACTATAGATGGTACTATTATATGATGGCTATAGACGGTACTATTATATGAGCACTATAGATGGTACTATTATATGATGGCTATAGACGGTACTATTATATGATGGCTATAGACGGTACTATTATATGAGCACTATAGACGGTACTATTATATGATGGCTATAGACGGTACTATTATATGAGCACTATAGATGGTACTATTATATGAGCACTATAGACGGTACTATTATATGATGGCTATAGACGGTACTATTATATGATGGCTATAGACGGTACTATTATATGAGCACTATAGACGGTACTATTATATGAGCACTATAGACGGTACTATTATATGATGGCTATAGACGGTACTATTATATGAGCACTATAGACGGTACTATTATATGAGCACTAAAGATGGTACTATTATATGATGGCTATAGACGGTACTATTATATGAGCACTATAGACGGTACTATTATATGTACACCTTGGCTTGCAGTATAGTGGATAATATTATGCAGGTAGTATGGCTGCAGTACTATTGGTGGACTATGTATATTGGTCTGGCATAGAACTGTACACTAGTAGCATATACTGGTTACGATTTGGGAACCATCTGTATACCCTCCTCTGTATACCCTCCTCTGTATACCCTCCTCTGTATACCTCCCTACACCTTTCTCTTCCTCTCCTTATAGTGCTGGGATTGGTAGAACCGGGACGTTCATAGCTCTGGATTTCCTGCTGAAGATGGCGAAGGCTGCGAAGAAGGTGAATGTGTTCGGTTGCGTCAACCAGCTCCGCAAGAAGAGGATAAGCATGGTGCAGAACCAGGTGCCGCCACACCAGATGTGTCCTCATCGCCCTCCCCCACCACATGGGGGCAGTAAGGGTTATGTTAGGAGGGGATTAAGTATGTCCGCACTCAGATTGTTGTACCTGCTGCTTCTCCTCTGGTGGCTCCTTCTACAGTGAGCAGAGGAGGAGGCTCCTGGACATCAGGGAGGTCTATAGTCTTCTCTCCTGGACATCAGGGAGGTCTATAGTCTTCTCTCCTGGACCAGGATCTACAGCGAGCAGAGGAGGAGGCTGCCGGACATCAGGGAGGTCTATAGTCTTCTCTCCTGGACATCAGGGAGGTCTATAGTCTTCTCTCCTGGACCAGGATCTACAGTGAGCAGAGGAGGAGGCTGCCGGACATCAGGGAGGTCTATAGTCTTCTCTCCTGGACATCAGGGAGGTCTATAGTCTTCTCTCCTGGACCAGGATCTACAGTGAGCAGAGGAGGAGGCTGCCGGACATCAGGGAGGTCTATAGTCTTCTCTCCTGGACCAGGATCTACAGCTGAGCAGAGGAGGAGGCTCCTGGACATCAGGGAGGTCTATAGTCTTCTCTCCTGGACCAGGATCTACAGCGAGCAGAGGAGGAGGCTGCCGGACATCAGGGAGGTCTATAGCCTTCTCTCCTGGACCAGGATCTACAGCGAGCAGAGGAGGAGGCTGCCGGACATCAGGGAGGTCTATGGCCTTCTCTCCTGGACCAGGATCTACAGCTGAGCAGAGGAGGAGGCTCCTGGACAATAAGGGAGGTCTATAGTCTTCTCTCCTGGACATCAGGGAGGTCTATAGTCTTCTCTCCTGGACAGGGATCTACAGCTATAACCAAATACAGTCCCAACATCACTGTAAATCCACAGATTAGAAGATGCACGCCTCACCAGGCTGGATCCCGCTCCGACCAAAGTCCAAAAATAGAAATATGGAGACACCATCTAAGTGTCAATTCACACATGGGTACTTTATTACACCGGGAAATGCAATGTTTCGGCTGATGCACCAGCCTTTCTCAAGCGGAACTGTCCAGAGCAGGAGAGGTTTTCTATGGGGATTTGCTGCTGCTCTGGACAGTTCCTGACATGGACAGAGGTGGCAGCAGAGAGCACTGTGTCAGACTGGAGAGAATACACCACTTCCTGCAGGACAGACAGCAGCTGATAAGTACTGGAGGACTGGAGAGAATACACCACTTCCTGCAGGACATACTACTATCTCCAGTCTTCCAGTACTTATCAGCTGCTGTATGTTACAAATCTCTTGCATTTTCTGACACCACTTGATTTGAAAGATAAATATTTGGGGTGAACAACCCCTTTAAAATATATATATATATATTGGGTAAATATATATATATATATATATATATATATGACCATGAATGATATATAACTGATACAATAGCGCATGTGCCGCTTCCACACAGTGGCGTAGCCACCGTGGTCGCGGGGGTCGCCGCCGCGACCGGGCCCGCCACAAGGGGGGCCCGCGGGGCCCCCCGATCAATCACTCTTGTGACCGCAAGCATTGTTTTGCTTGCGGTCACAAGAGACTGGCTCCGTCTTTCCCCGGCTTCTGCGCGGCTGCCGGGGGTGTCGCGTCTTACCCCCGGCAGCGCGCGCATCCCAGAACTCCCTGCGCGCCTTGGGCCCTGACTTCCGGTTTCCGGCGCGCAGGGAGTTCTGGGATGCGCGCGCTGCCGGGGATAAGACGCGACACCCCCGGCAGCCGCGCAGCAGTCGGGGACAGACCGGAGGCGAAGGAGTGAGGATCAACGTGGGAGCGCGATGTCAGGTGAGTTAAGTTTTGTTTTTTTATCAGCCTGTACGGGTGGGGGGAAAGAGGGGGACATCTATGAGGGTGGGGGGAAAGGAGGGGGGCATCTATGAGGGAGGGGGGCATCTATGAGGGTGGGGGGAAAGAGGGGGCCATCTATGAGGGTGGAGGGAAAGGAGGGGGCCATCTATGAGGGTGGGGGGAAAGGAGGGGGCCATCTATGAGGGAGGGGGGCATCTATGAGGGTGGGGGGAAAGAGGGGGCCATCTATGAGGGTGGGGGGAAAGGAGGGGGCCATCTATGAGGGTGGGGGGAAAGAGGGGGACATCTATGAGGGTGGGGGGAAAGGAGGGGGCCATCTATGAGGGTGGGGGGAAAGGAGGGGGCCATCTATGAGGGTGGGGGGAAAGGAGGGGGCCATCTATGAGGGTGGGGGGAAAGGAGGGGGCCATCTATGAGGGTGGGGGGAAAGGAGGGGGCCATCTATGAGGGTGGGGGGAAAGGAGGGGGCCATCTATGAGGGTGAGGGGAAAGGAGGGGGCCATCTATGAGGGTGGGGGGAAAGGAGGGGGCCATCTATGAGGGTGGGGGGAAAGGAGGGGGCCATCTATGAGGGTGGGGGGAAAGGAGGGGGCCATCTATGAGGGTGGGGGGAAAAGAGGGGGCCATCTATGAGGGTGGGGGAAAGGAGGGGGCCATCTATGAGGGTGGGGGGGGAAGGAGGGGGGCATTTATGAGGGTGGGGGGAAAGGAGGGGGGCATTTATGAGGGTGGGGGGGAAGGAGGGGGGCATTTATGAGGGTGGGGGGAAAGGAGGGGGCCATCTATGAGGGTGGGGGGGGGGAAAGGGGACCATCTATAAGGGAGGGAGGAAGGGGACCATCTATAAAGGGAGGAAGGGGACCATCTATAAAGGGAGGGAGGAAGGGGACCATCTATAAAGGGAGGGAGGAAGGGGACCATCTATAAAGGGGGGGAAAGGGGACCATCTATAAAGGGGGGGAAAGGGGACCATCTATAAAGGGAGGGAGGAAGGGGACCATCTATAAAGGGAGGGAGGAAGGGGACCATCTATAAAGGGGGGAAAGGGGACCATCTATAAGGGAGGGGGGGAAAGGGGACCATCTATAAGGGAGGGGGGGGAAGGGGACCATCTATAAGGGAGGGGGGGGGGAAGGGGACCATCTATAAGGGAGGGGGGGGGGAAGGGGACCATCTATAAGGGAGGGTGGGGGGAGAGGGGGCCATTCATAAGGGAGGGTGGGGGGAGAGGGGACCATCCATAAGGGGGGGGGGGTAGAGGGGGCCATCTATAAGGGAGGGGGGTAGAGGGGGCCATCTATAAGGGAGGGGGTAGAGGGGGCCATCTATTTGGGGGGGCAACATAGGGGGAGAGGGAATACACAGAGGGGGGCATATATTATTAGGAGGTCACATAGAGTCAGGGCTACCCACTAAATGAGTGTGTAAAGGGGACAGTACAGATGTGTAGAGAGATGAGGATGGTGTCAGAGTGAGGAGCCTAATATGTCTGTCTGGCAGATTCTGTGGATTCGTGGCTCGGAGAAGTTCTCATAACGGCCCAGGGCGGATGGAGAAGATGATGAAAAGGAAAGAACTCCGATCAGAGAAGACGTCCCCTGTGAGTCACCTGATATAACTGCACTGTAATGTATATGGTGTATAGAACCTGTGTAGAGCTGGGGCCACCTCTATATGACTGGATGAGGTGATTTAGTATACTGGATTTGGTCAGTAACAATATGGTGGTGATGGTAGTGGTTGTGGTGTGGCGGTAATGTTTCCTCCCTATATACTGGTATTACTGGTAATATTGGTCTCAGTATACAGGATTTGGTCGGTAACAGTATGGCAGTAATAGGTAATATCTGTCTTGGTGTGTGTGTGTGTGTGTGTGTATGTGTGTATATATATATATATATATATATATATATATATATATATATATATACAGTGGTACCTTGGTTTAAGAGTAACTTCGTTTAAGAGCGTTTTGGTTGAAGAGCTCACAGTTTTTCAAAATTGTGACTTGGTTTAAGAGCATTGCTTTGGTTTAAGAACTTCCTGTATTGGGTGGGAGCGCGAGTGGAGAAGGGGCATGGCCTGCATAGCGGGGTCTACAGCACTGTACTCTAAACACCTTCCAAATCATAGCAGATCCCCTTCAGGCTGGGGCTTACATCAGGGGACAGGACTGTGTGTGGGGGGGTAATCTCTCCATAGCTGTAACCCCTCTCTCCCCGGACAGAGAGTGCTGCATGTATGTGCCCACATCTGCCCTGCTCATTCCTTCATACTCCCTGCAGTCTCTGTCCACCCTTGTGTTTCCCATCCTCTTCATTACTGTACAGTACAGAATAATAAATATATTTGGGGTGCGGAACCAATTGTCTGCATTTACATGATTTCTTATAGGAAAATTTGCTTTGGTTTAAGAGTGGATTTGGATTACAAGCACGGTCCTGGAACGAATTATGCTCATAATCCAAGGCACCACTGTGTATATATATAATATATATATATATATATATATATATATATATATATATATATATATATATATATATATACACACACACACACACACAACAATAGCATCACTTGGTCGTGAAAGGAGGGGGGGGGGGGCCCAAGTTGGCCTCTCGCACCAGGGCCCAGGAGACATTAGCTACGCCCCTGCTTCCACACATATAATATCCCCCCTAAAGCTTTGGTTACTGACCTCCCCCCGCATCCCGCTGCTCCTCCGGCCTCCTTCCTCAGGATCCTGCCAGTCACATGACAGGAAGTCCATGCAGGGATGTCGTCATGGTGACCCCAGAGCAGGCACATATGAGGTCGGAGTCAGTCATGTGACTGGGGGGGGGGGGTCTGGTTGTGTACATTGTGATATAGTGACCTGTATATATAGTCTGGGGTGCAGCCCCCATGTGGTGATGATGTCATCGCTATTATGTTATGTCACAGGAACAGTACATCTTCCTATACGACATCCTGGTGGAGACCCTGCTGTGCGGCACGACCAGTGTGCCGGTGCCCGACATTCCCAGACACCTTAGTCACATGACCAGGCGGGACCCCCACACTCACCTGGACGGCTATGAGAAGGAATTCCAGGTAGGAATATTCACCTGGTGTGGTGGAGTTTATATCACATGGGGTTATATATGATTTATACCGAGGGGGGGGGGGGGGGACAATGTCGTAGTGACAGGTCCTAGAGGTGATGATACGGGGTGCAGGTCCTAGAGGTGATGATACGGGGTGCAGGTCCTAAAGGTGATGATACCGGGTGCAGGTCATGTCCTAGATGTGATGATATGGGGTACAGGTCGGGTCCTAGAGGTGATGATACGGGGTACAGGTCGGGTCCTAGAGGTGATGATACGGGGTACAGGTCCTAGAGGTGATGATACGGGGTACAGGTCGGGTCCTAGAGTTAATGATACGGGGTGCAGGTCCTAGAGGTGATGATACGGGGTACAGGTCAGGTCCTAGAGGTGATGATACGGGGTGCAGGTCCTAGAGGTGATGATACGGGGTACAGGTCGGGTCCTAGAGGTGATGATACGGGGTACAGGTCGGGTCCTAGAGTTAATGATACGGGTCGCAGGTCCTAGAGGTGATGATACGGGGTACAGGTCAGGTCCTAGAGGTGATGATACGGGGTACAGGTCGGGTCCTAGAGGTGATGATACGGGGTACAGGTCTTAGAGGTGATGATACGGGGTACAGGTCCTAGAGGTGATGATACTGGGTGCAGGTCGGGTCCTAGAGGTGAAGATACGGGGTACAGGTCATAGAGGTGATGATACGGGGTACAGGTCGGGTCCTAGAGGTGATGATACGGGGTACAGGTCTTAGAGGTGATGATACTGGGTGCAGGTCCTAGAGGTGATGATACTGGGTGCAGGTCGGGTCCTAGAGGTGAAGATACGGGGTACAGGTCCTAGAGGTGATGATACGGGGTACAGGTCGGGTCCTAGAGGTGATGATACGGGGTACAGGTCGGGTCCTAGAGGTGATGATACGGGGTACAGGTCTTAGAGGTGATGATACTGGGTGCAGGTCCTAGAGGTGATGATACTGGGTGCAGGTCGTGTCCTAGAGGTGAAGATACGGGGTACAGGTCCTAGAGGTGATGATACGGGGTGCAGGTCCTAGAGGTGATGATACGGGGTACAGGTCCTAGAGGTGATGATAAGGGGTACAGGTCCTAGAGGTGATGATAAGGGGTACAGGTCAGGTGCTAGAGGTTATGATACGGGGTACAGATCGGGTCCTAGAGGTGATGATATGGGGTACAGGTCGGGTCCTAGAGGTGATGATACGGGGTGCAGGTCAGGTCCTAGAGGTGATGATACGGGGTACAGGTCCTAGAGGTGATGATACGGGGTACAGGTCCTAGAGGTGATGATACGGGGTGCAGGTTCTAGAGGTGATGATACGGGTACAGGTCCTAGAGGTTATGATACAGGGTACAGTGTACAGGTCCTAGAGGTGATGATATGGGGTACAGGTCAGGTCCTAGAGGTGATGATACGGGGTGCAGGTCAGGTCCTAGAGGTCATGATACGGGGTACAGGTCGTGTCCTAGAGGTTATGATACGGGGTGCAGGTCGGGTCCTAGAGGTGATGACATAGGTCAGGTCCTAGAGGTAATGATATGGGGTGCAGGTAATGTCCTAGAGGTGATGATACGGGGTGCAGGTCAGGTCCTAGAGGTGATGATAAGGGGTACAGGTCAGGTCCTAGAGGTAATGATATGGGGTACAGGTCCTAGAGGTGATGATACGGGGTACAGGTCAGGTCCTAGAGGTGATGATACGGGGTGCAGGTCAGGTCCTAGAGGTGATGATAAGGGGTACAGGTCAGGTCCTAGAGGTAATGATATGGGGTACAGGTCCTAGAGGTGATGATACGGGGTACAGGTCCTAGAGGTGATGATACGGGGTACAGGTCATGTCCTAGAGGTGATGATACGGGGTACAGGTCCTAGAGGTGATGATACGGGGTACAGATCGGGTCCTAGAGGTGATGATATGGGGTACAGGTCCTAGAGGTGATGATAAGGGGTACAGGTCGGGTCCTAGAGGTGATGATACAGGGTACAGATCGGGTCCTAGAGGTGATGATATGGGGTACAGGTCCTAGAGGTGATGATAAGGGGTACAGGTCGGGTCCTAGAGGTGATGATACGGGGTACAGGTCGTGTCCTAGAGGTAATGATACGGGGTACAGGTCTTAGAGGTGATGATACGGGGTACAGGTCCTAGAGGTGATGATACGGGGTACAGATCGGGTTCTAGAGGTGATGATATGGGGTACAGATCGGGTTCTAGAGGTGATGATACTGGGTGCAGGTCGTGTCCTAGAGGTAATGATACGGGGTACAGGTCCTAGAGGTGATGATACGGGGTACAGATCGGGTTCTAGAGGTGATGATATGGGGTACAGATCGGGTTCTAGAGGTGATGATACTGGGTGCAGGTCGTGTCCTAGAGGTAATGAGACGGGGTACAGGTCCTAGAGGTGATGATACGGGGTACAGGTCCTAGAGGTGATGATACGGGGTACAGGTCCTAGAGGTGATGATACGGGGTTCAGGTCCTAGAGGTGATGATACGGGGTACAGGTCCTAGAGGTAATGATACGGGGTACAGGTCATGTTCTAGAGGTGATGATACCGGGTACAGGTCGGGTCCTAGAGGTGATGATACGGGGTACAGGTCATGTCCTAGAGGTGATGATACGGGGTACAGGTCCTAGAGGTGATGATACGGGGTACAGGTCCTAGAGGTGATGACACAGGGTGCAGGTCCTAGAGGTGATGATACGGGGTACAGGTCAGGTCCTAGAGGTGATGACACAGGTCAGGTCCTAGAGGTGATGATATGGGGTACAGGTCGTGTCCTAGAGGTGATGATACGGGGTACAGGTCCTAGAGGTGATGATACGGGGTACAGGTCCTAGAGGTGATGATACGGGGTGCAGGTCCTAGAGGTGATGATACGGGGTACAGGTCCTAGAGGTGATGACACAGGGTGCAGGTCCTAGAGGTGATGATACGGGGTACAGGTCGGGTCCTTGAGGTGATGATACGGGGTACAGGTCGGGTCCTAGAGGTGATGATAAGGGGTACAGGTCCTTGAGGTGATGATATAGGATACAGGTCGGGTCCTAGAGGTGATGATACGGGGTGCAGGTCCTAGAGTTGATACGGGGTACAGGTCCTAGAGGTGATGATACGGGGTACAGGTCGGGTCCTAGAGGGGATGATATAGGGTACAGGTCGTGTCCTAGAGGTGATGATACGGGGTACAGGTCGGGTCCTAGAGGTGATGATACGGGGTGCAGGTCGTGTCCTAGAGGTGATGATACGGGGAACAGGTCGGGTCCTAGAGGGGATGATACGGGGTACAGGTCCTAGAGTTGATGATACGGGGTGCAGGTCGTGTCCTAGAGGTGATGATACGGGGTACAGGTCATGTCCTAGAGGGGATGATACGGGGTACAGGTCAGGTCCTAGAGGTGATGATACGGGGTACAGGTCGGGTCCTAGAGGTAATGATACGGGTCGCAGGTCCTAGAGGTGATGATACGGGGTACATGTCGTGTCCTAGAGGTGATGATACGGGTCGCAGGTCCTAGAGGTGATGATACGGGTACATGTCGTGTCCTAGAGGTGATGATACGGGGTACAGGTCATGTCCTAGAGGTGATGATACGGGGTACAGGTCATGTCCTAGAGGGGATGATACGGGGTACAGGTCATGTCCTAGAGGGGATGATACGGGGTACAGGTCATGTCCTAGAGGGGATGATACGGGGTGCAGGTCAGTTCCACCAATGATGGTACTGATGGTTTTTCAGGCTCTGGAGGAAATTACAAAATTGTATGAGATTTATCAATGTAAAGAGGCGAAGAAACCAGAAAACCAGAAGAAGAACCGAAACTCCAAGATCCTGCCAGGTAAGAGCAGAGAACGTAACTCCCATCACTGCACCACTGCCTTGTAGAGGAGTCACTGCACCACAGCCATGTAGAGGGGTCACTGCACCACAGCCATGTAGAGGGATCACTGCACCACTGCCATGTAGAGGAGTCACTGCACCACAGCCATGTAGAGGAGTCACTGCACCACAGCCATGTAGAGGGATCACTGCACCACAGCCATGTAGAGGGGTCACTGCACCACTGCCATGTAGAGGGATCACTGCACCACAGCCATGTAGAGGGGTCACTGCACCACAGCCATGTAGAGGGATCACTGCACCACAGCCATGTAGAGGGCTCACTGCACCACAGCCATGTAGAGGGGTCACTGCACCACAGCCATGTAGAGGGGTCACTGCACCACAGCCATGTAGAGGGATCACTGCACCACAGCCATGTAGAGGGATCACTGCACCACTGCCATGTAGAGGGATCACTGCACCACAGCCATGTAGAGGGATCACTGCACCACAGCCATATAGAGGGGTCACTGCACCACAGCCATGTAGAGGGGTCACTGCACCACAGCTATATAGAGGGGTCACTGCACCACAGCCATGTAGAGGAGTCACTGCACCACAGCCATGTAGAGGGGTCACTGCACCACTGCCATGTAGAGGGATCACTGCACCACAGCCATGTAGAGGGGTCACTGCACCACAGCCATGTAGAGGGGTCACTGCACCACAGCTATATAGAGGGGTCACTGCACCACTGCCATGTAGAGGAGTCACTGCACCACTGCCATGTAGAAGGGTCACTGCACCACTGCCATGTAGAGGGGTCACTGCACCACAGCCTTGTAGAGGGATCACTGCACCACAGCCATGTAGAGGAGTCACTGCACCACAGCCATGTAGAGGAGTCACTGCACCACAGCCATGTAGAGGAGTCACTGCACCACTGCCATGTAGAGGAGTCACTGCACCACTGCCATATAGAGGAGTCACTGCACCACTGCCATGTAGAGGAGTCACTGCACCACTGCCATGTAGAGGAGTCACTGCACCACAGCCATGTAGAGGGGTCACTGCACCACAGCCATGTAGAGGAGTCACTGCACCACAGCCATGTAGAGGAGTCACTGCACCACAGCCATGTAGAGGGATCACTGCACCACTGCCATGTAGAGGGATCACTGCACCACTGCCATGTAGAGGGATCACTGCACCACAGCCATGTAGAGGAGTCACTGCACCACTGCCATGTAGAGGGATCACTGCACCACTGCCATGTAGAGGGATCACTGCACCACTGCCATGTAGAGGGATCACTGCACCACTGCCATGTAGAGGGATCACTGCACCACTGCCATGTAGAGGGATCACTGCACCACAGCCATGTAGAGGAGTCACTGCACCACAGCCATGTAGAGGAGTCACTGCACCACAGCCATGTAGAGGAGTCACTGCACCACTGCCATGTAGAGGGGTCACTGCACCACAGCCATGTAGAGGGGTCACTGCACCACAGCCATGTAGAGGAGTCACTGCACCACTGCCATCTAGAGGAGTCACTGCACCACTGCCATGTAGAGGAGTCACTGCACCACTGCCATGTAGAGGAGTCACTGCACCACAGCCATGTAGAGGAGTCACTGCACCACTGCCATGTAGAGGAGTCACTGCACCACAGCCATGTAGAGGGATCACTGCACCACTGCCATGTAGAGGAGTCACTGCACCACTGCCATGTAGAGGAGTCACTGCACCACTGCCATGTAGAGGCCAGTGTAGTCTTTAGGGTGGTATTTGGCCCTCTTAGTCTTTGGAGTGTTATTTGGCCGGCTTAGTCTTTGGGGTGGTATTTGGCCGGCTTAGTCTTTGAGGTGGTATTTGGCCGGCTTGGTCTTTGAGGTGGTATTTGGCCGGCTTAGTCTTTGAAGTGGTATTTGGCCGGCTTAGTCTTTGAAGTGGTATTTGGCCGGCTTAGTCTTTGAGGTGGTATTTGGCCGGCTTAGTCTTTGAAGTGGTATTTGGCCGGCTTGGTCTTTGAGGTGGTATTTGGCCGGCTTGGTCTTTGAGGTGGTATTTGGCCGCCTTGGTCTTTGAGGTGGTATTTGGCCGGCTTGGTCTTTGAGGTGGTATTTGGCCGGCTTGGTCTTTGGGGTGGTATTTGGCCGGCTTGGTCTTTGGGGTGGTATTTGGCCGGATTAGTCTTTGAAGTGGTATTTGGCCGGCTTAGTCTTTGAGGTGGTATTTGGCCGGCTTAGTCTTTGAGGTGGTATTTGGCCGGCTTGGTCTTTGGGGTGGTATTTGGCTGGCTTAGTCTTTGGGGTGGTATTTGGCCGGCTTAGTCTTTGAGGTGGTATTTGGCCGGCTTGGTCTTTGGGGTGGTATTTGGCCGGCTTGGTCTTTGGGGTGGTATTTGGCTGGCTTCGTCTTTGGGGTGGTATTTGGCCGGCTTAGTCTTTGAGGTGGTATTTGGCCGGCTTGGTCTTTGAGGTGGTATTTGGCCGGCTTAGTCTTTGAGGTGGTATTTGGCCGGCTGGGTCTTTGGGGTGGTATTTGGCCGGCTTGGTCTTTGGGGTGGTATTTGGCCGGCTTGGTCTTTGGGGTTGTATTTGGCTGGCTTCGTCTTTGGGGTGGTATTTGGCCGGCTTAGTCTTTGAGGTGGTATTTGGCCGGCTTAGTCTTTGAGGTGGTATTTGGCCGGCTTGGTCTTTGGGGTGGTATTTGGCTGGCTTAGTCTTTGGGGTGGTATTTGGCTGGCCTAGTCTATAGGAGTAATATTTGTTGGCTTAGACATTGGGGTTGTATGTTTCTGGTTTAGTTTTGGGTTGGTGTACGATTAAAGGGGTAGTGCACCAAAAAAAAAATTTCTTTCAAATTAACTGCTGCCATGAAGTGCCAGACATTTGTAATTTACTTCTATTAAAAAATCTCAAGCCTTCCAGTACTTATCAGCTGCTGTATGAGAGCAGGAGAGGTTTTCTATGGGGATCTGCTCCTTCTCTGGACAGTTCCTGACATGGACAGAGGAGGCAACAGAGATCATTGTGTCAGACAGGAAAGAAAACACGACTTCCTGCTGGACACACAGCAGCTGATAAGTACTGGAAGGCTTGAGATTTTTTAATAGAAGTAAATTACAAATTTCTGGCAGTTCATGGCAGCAGTTGATTTGAAAGAAAAAAATTTTTGGTGCACTACCCCTTTAAGCTTTTGTAGTGTTATTATGCAGTTTTCTTTCTCAGTGGGTTTTGTAGCTTCTTGGTTTGGCTTGGGATCATCAGGATGGGCCATTCCTTTGTATAAATAATTCTATAGCTCTGACTGGTCCCCTATTCTCTCCGCAGGTGATCACTGGCGCCCCATTCTGTTGTCAGTACTGGCAAGAAATGGCACCCCCGCATACATCAATGCTGTGTTTGTAAATGTAAGAAGCATATGTAACGTAAGGAGGATAGGTGTAGGATATGTAATGTGAGGAGGATAGGTGTAGGATATGTAATGTATGGAGGATAGGTGTAGGATATGTAATGTGAGGAGGATAGGTGTAGGATATGTAATGTGAGGAGGATAGGTGTAGGATATGTAATGTATGGAGGATAGGTGTAGGATATGTAACGTAAGGAGGATAGGTGTAGGATATGTAATGTGAGGAGGATAGGTGTAGGATATGTAATGTAAGGAGGATAGGTGTAGGATATGTAATGTGAGGAGGATAGGTGTAGGATATGTAATGTGAGGAGGATAGGTGTAGGATATGTAATGTATGGAGGATAGGTGTAGGATATGTAATGTAAGGAGGATAGGTGTAGGATATGTAATGTATGGAGGATAGGTGTAGGATATGTAATGTGAGGAGGATAGGTGTAGGATATGTAATGTATGGAGGATAGGTGTAGGATATGTAATGTATGGAGGATAGGTGTAGGATATGTAACGTAAGGAGGATAGGTGTAGGATATGTAATGTAAGGAGGATAGGTGCAGGATATGTAATGTATGGAGGATAGGTGTAGGATATGTAATGTATGGAGGATAGGTGTAGAATATGTAATGTATGGAGGATAGGTGTAGAATATGTAATGTATGGAGGATAGGTGTAGAATATGTAATGTATGGAGGATAGGTGTAGGATATGTAATGTGAGGAGGATAGGTGTAGGATATGTAATGTATGGAGGATAGGTGTAGGATATGTAATGTATGGAGGATAGGTGTAGGATATGTAATGTATGGAGGATAGGTGTAGGATATGTAATGTGAGGAGGATAGGTGTAGGATATGTAATATATGGAGGATAGGTGTAGGATATGTAATGTATGGAGGATAGGTGTAGGATATGTAATGTATGGAGGATAGGTGTAGGATATGTAATGTGAGGAGGATAGGTGTAGGATATGTAACGTAAGAAGGATAGGTGCAGGATATGTAATATATGGAGGATAGGTGTAGGATATGTAATATATGGAGGATAGGTGTAGGATATGTAATGTGAGAAGGATAGGTGTAGGATATGTAATGTAAGGAGGATAGGTGTAGGATAAGTAATGTAGGGAGGCTAGGTGTAGGATATGTAATATATGGAGGATAGGTGTAGGATAAGTAATGTAGGGAGGCTAGGTGTAGGATATGTAATATATGGAGGATAGGTGTAGAATATGTAATGTGAGGAGGATAGGTGTAGGATATGTAATGTATGGAGGATAGGTGTAGGATATGTAATGTATGGAGGATAGGTGTAGGATATGTAATGTGAGGAGGATAGGTGTAGGATATGTAATGTGAGGAGGATAGGTGTAGGATATGTAATGTGAGGAGGATAGGTGTAGGATATGTAATATATGGAGGATAGGTGTAGGATATGTAATGTGAGGAGGATAGGTGTAGGATATGTAATGTGAGGAGGATAGGTGTAGGATATGTAATGTGAGGAGGATAGGGGTAGGATATGTAATGTGAGGAGGATAGGTGTAGGATATGTAATATATGGAGGATAGGTGTAGGATATGTAATGTGAGGAGGATAGGTGTAGGATATGTAATGTGAGGAGGATAGGTGTAGGATATGTAATGTGAGGAGGATAGGTGTAGGATATGTAATGTATGGAGGATAGGTGTAGGATATGTAATGTGAGGAGGATAGGTGTAGGATATGTAATGTATGGAGGATAGGTGTAGGATATGTAATGTGAGGAGGATAGGTGTAGGATATGTAATATATGGAGGATAGGTGTAGGATATGTAATGTATGGAGGATAGGTGTAGGATATGTAATGTGAGGAGGATAGGTGTAGGATATGTAATATATGGAGGATAGGTGTAGGATATGTAATGTATGGAGGATAGGTGTAGGATATGTAATGTGAGGAGGATAGGTGTAGGATATGTAATATATGGAGGATAGGTGTAGGATATGTAATGTGAGGAGGAGAGGTGTAGGATATGTAATATATGGAGGATAGGTGTAGGATATGTAATGTATGCAGGATAGGTGTAGGATATGTAATGTGAGGAGGATAGGTGTAGGATATGTAATGTGAGGAGGATAGGTGTAGGATATGTAATATATGGAGGATAGGTGTAGGATATGTAATGTATGGAGGATAGGTGTAGGATATGTAATGTGAGGAGGATAGGTGTAGGATATGTAATGTATGGAGGATAGGTGTAGGATATGTAATGTGAGGAGGATAGGTGTAGGATATGTAATGTAAGGAGGATAGGTGTAGGATATGTAATGTATGGAGGATAGGTGTAGGATATGTAATGTGAGGAGGATAGGTGTAGGATATGTAATATATGGAGGATAGGTGTAGGATATGTAATGTATGGAGGATAGGTGTAGGATATGTAATGTGAGGAGGATAGGTGTAGGATATGTAATGTGAGGAGGATAGGTGTAGGATATGTAATGTGAGGAGGATAGGTGTAGGATATGTAATATATGGAGGATAGGTGTAGGATATGTAATGTGAGGAGGATAGGTGTAGGATATGTAATGTGAGGAGGATAGGTGTAGGATATGTAATGTATGGAGGATAGGTGTAGGATATGTAATGTATGGAGGATAGGTGTAGGATATGTAATGTATGGAGGATAGGTGTAGGATATGTAATGTGAGGAGGATAGGTGTAGGATATGTAATGTATGGAGGATAGGTGTAGGATATGTAATGTGAGGAGGATAGGTGTAGGATATGTAATGTGAGGAGGATAGGTGTAGGATATGTAATGTATGGAGGATAGGTGTAGGATATGTAATGTATGGAGGATAGGTGTAGGATATGTAATATATGGAGAATAGGTGTAGGATATGTAATGTGAGGAGGATAGGTGTAGGATATGTAATGTATGGAGGATAGGTGTAGGATATGTAATGTGAGGAGGATAGGTGTAGGATATGTAATGTATGGAGGATAGGTGTAGGATATGTAATGTGAGGAGGATAGGTGTAGGATATGTAATATATGGAGGATAGGTGTAGGATATGTAATGTATGGAGGATAGGTGTAGGATATGTAATGTGAGGAGGATAGGTGTAGGATATGTAATGTGAGGAGGATAGGTGTAGGATATGTAATGTGAGGAGGATAGGTGTAGGATATGTCCCTGATGTGGTCGGTGTGGTGTGAGGCTCAGTATGGCAGATACAGGACGTCTCCCTGGGCCCCTGCCTGTCCGGCTGGTGCGGTGGATGATGCATGTGGCCCCGGGCCCCTGCCTGTCCGGCTGGTGCGGTGGATGATGCATGTGGCCCCGGGCCCCTGCCTGTCCGGCTGGTGCGGTGGATGATGCATGTGGCCCCGGGCCCCTGCCTGTCCGGCTGGTGCGGTGGATGATGCATGTGGCCCCGGGCCCCTGCCTGTCCGGCTGGTGCGGTGGATGATGCATGTGGCCCTGGGCCCCTGCCTGTCTGGTGCGGTGGATGATGCATGTGGCCCCGGGCCCCTGCCTGTCCGGCTGGTGCGGTGGATGATGCATGTGGCCCCGGGCCCCTGCCTGTCCGGCTGGTGCGGTGGATGATGCATGTGGCCCCGGGCCCCGGATCTCCCTCCCCTGATACGTCTCCTTATTACAGTCTTACTGCCTGGAAGATGTGGTCATCGCCACCCAGCTCCCCATGAAGGAGACTCGGGGGGATTTCTGGTCCCTGGTCTGGGACTACAAGTGCACGTCGGTGGTTGTGATGCACCGAGCGCTGGACCTGCCGCAGGTCAGTATCTTACAGAGCGTTGCCCACACTCATAAGTTTAGTCCTCCCCTCCCCCAGTACAACGTCCCCTTTTGCCCCCACAGATCGGCTCGCACTTTTGGGCAGATAACGGAGAAATCTGTTATGGTGGATTCAGTGTCCGAGCAACTGGAAAAGAGTCGGGGAACGGCTACAGGTCAACGTCCGTGAGTGTGAGGAGGGAGAACCAGGTGAGTGCAGATGGGGGGCACTATAAAGAGTGGTCATGTGACCGATGGGGGCGCTGTAAGGAGCGATCATGTGACTGCTGGGGGTGCTGTAAGGAGCGGTCATGTGACAGCTGGGGGTGCTGTAAGGAGTGGTCATGTGACCGGTGGGGGTGCTGTAAGGAGCAGTCATGTGACTGGTGGGGGTGCTGTAAGGAGCGATCATGTGACTGCTGGGGGTGCTGTAAGGAGCAGTCATGTGACTGCTGGGGGTGCTGTAAGGAGCAGTCATGTGACCGGTGGGGGTGCTGTAAGGAGCAGTCATGTGACTGGTGGGGGTGCTGTAAGGAGCGATCATGTGACTGCTGGGGGTGCTGTAAGGAGCGGTCATGTGACTGCTGGGGGTGCTGTAAGGAGCGGTCATGTGACTGATGGAAGTGCTGTAAGGAGCGATCATGTGACTGCTGGGGGTGCTGTAAGGAGCGGTCATGTGACTGCTGGGGGTGCTGTAAGGAGCAGTCATGTGACTGGTGGGGGTGCTGTAAGGAGCGTTCATGTGACTGCTGGGGGCACTATAAAGAGTGGTCATGTGACCGATGGGGGCGCTGTAAGGAGCGGTCATGTGACCGATGGGGGCGCTGTAAGGAGCGGTCATGTGACTGGTGGGGGTGCTGTAAGGAGCGGTCATGTGACTGGTGGGGGTGCTGTAAGGAGCAGTCATGTGACTGCTGGGGGTGCTGTAAGGAGCAGTCATATGACTGGTGGGGGTGCTGTAAGGAGAGGTCATGTGACTGCTGGGGGTGCTGTAAGGAGCAGTCATGTGACTGCTGGGGGTGCTGTAAGGAGCGGTCATGTGACTGCTGGGGGTGCTGTAAGGAGTGGTCATGTGACCGGTGGGGGTGCTGTAAGGAGCAGTCATGTGACTGGTGGGGGTGCTGTAAGGAGCGTTCATGTGACTGCTGGGGGTGCTGTAAGGAGCGGTCATGTGACTGCTGGGGGTGCTGTAAGGAGCAGTCATGTGACTGCTGGGGGTGCTGTAAGGAGCGGTCATGTGACTGATGGAAGTGCTGTAAGGAGCGATCATGTGACTGCTGGGGGTGCTGTAAGGAGCGGTCATGTGACTGCTGGGGGTGCTGTAAGGAGCAGTCATGTGACTGCTGGGGGTGCTGTAAGGAGCAGTCATGTGACTGCTGGGGGTGCTGTAAGGAGCGGTCATGTGACTGCTGGGGGTGCTGTAAGGAGTGGTCATGTGACCGGTGGGGGTGCTGTAAGGAGCAGTCATGTGACTGGTGGGGGTGCTGTAAGGAGCGTTCATGTGACTGCTGGGGGTTCTGTAAGGAGCGGTCATATGACTGGTGGGGGTGCTGTAAGGAGAGGTCATGTGACTGGTGGGGGTGCTGTAAGGAGCGGTCATGTGACTGGTGGGGGTACTGTAAGGAGCGGTCATGTGACATCGGGGGTCATTGCAACGCCCTGGCCCCTAGGGGCCACTTCCGCAGTGCAGATGTTTGTGAGGGTGCAGGAACCGGGGCAGCTGTAGGATGTAGTGGTCACGGTGTAGGCACGAGGGTGATACAGCTGGAAACCGGGCTCCTGACCATGCGGGAATACTGGGCATGCGATTCTTCGTTGTCCTTAGTCAGGGCACCAATGATCACACCAATGCCAAGGTTCAGAAACAACGGTAGTTGTGTATTTATTGTAACGGTGGTAACTAGTAGTAACAGTCTCTCCGGATGCAACCGGGTATAAGGCAGACTTGGATAAGGGGGACACAATACACGCAGTTTGCAGTGGACCATAGCTTTCCAGAACAGAACTAGTTATAATAAAAATATGAGCATAAGAAGGGCTGTTCTGGGACACTGCATCATTACTTTACATATTAATTTACAGAGGACAGATTCCAGCCTGGACGTGACCCTGTGGCAGATCAGCTCGTGGCCCCTGGATCAGGATCTGCCCAGTGATCCATCTGCACTGATCACTGTGATCGGGGAAGCGGAGAAACGGCAGCAGCAGATGGCGGACAGTCACATCCTGGTCACCTGCAGGTAAGTGTGTGCCAGAGCATCAACCCCAGGATACTACAGGGGGTAAGGTGTGTGACATGTCCAGAATAGTGAGTGCAGCTCTGGAGGATGAGACAGGATGGAACAGCAGAATAGTGAGTGCAGCTCTGGAGGATGAGACATGATGTAACAGCAGAATAGTGAGTGCAGCTCTGGAGGATGAGACATGATGTAACAGCAGAATAGTGAGTGCAGCTCTGGGGGAGGAGACATGATGTAACAGCAGAATAGTGAGTGCAGCTCTGAAGGATGACACACCATGTAACAGCAGAATAGTGAGTGCAGCTCTGAAGGAGGATGAGACATAGTGTAACAGCAGAATAGTGAGTGCAGCTCTGGAGGAGGAGACATGATGTAACAGCAGAATAGTGAGTGCAGCTGTGGAGGATGAGACATGATGTAACAGCAGAATAGTGAGTGCAGCTCTGGAGGAGGAGACATGATGTAACAGCAGAATAGTGAGTGCAGCTCTGGAGGATGAGACATGATGTAACAGCAGAATAGTGAGTGCAGCTCTGGAGGATGAGACAGGATGTAACAGCAGAATAGTGAGTGCAGCTCTGGAGGATGAGACATGATGTAACAGCAGAATAGTGAGTGCAGCTCTGGAGGAGGAGACATGATGTAACAGCAGAATAGTGAGTGCAGCTCTGGAGGAGGAGACATGATGTAACAGCAGAATAGTGAGTGCAGCTCTAGAGGATGAGACATGATGTAACAGCAGAATAGTGAGTGCAGCTCTGGAGGAGGAGACATGATGTAACAGCAGAATAGTGAGTGCAGCTCTGGAGGAGGAGACATGATGTAACAGCAGAATAGTGAGTGCAGCTCTGGGGGATGAGACATGATGTAACAGCAGAATAGTGAGTGCAGCTCTGGAGGTGACTGCAGTAATTGCGGTCAGTAGATGACACTGATGATGCCACCCGTTCCCTGTATCCCGCAGTGATGGGGCGAGCCGCTCCGGTCTCTTCTGCGCCGGCCTCATCCTCTGTGATCAGATCCGCAGTGATGGATTCCTGGACGTGTCGCAGGCCGTGCGGTCGCTGAGGAGGAGACGCTGCCAGTTCATCCCCAGTAAGGTAGGTGCATCATGTGACCCACAGGGGGCGCCACTGGCTGTGATTACACCACAGCGGCTGAATGATCCCACTAATGTACACAGCTCCTCTGCTCACACTGTGCTACTAATACTGTAACATTGTATCCAGTATCCCTCTTACACTACAGCTCTGCTCTATAAGCTCTGTACCTGCTGCCTCCTCTGAGGTCCTGACTACAGCTCTGCTCTATAAGCTCTGTACCTGCTGACTCCTCTGAGGTCCTGACTACAGCTCTGCTCTATAAGCCATGTACATACTATCTCCTCTGAGGACCTGACTACAGCTCTGCTCTATAGGCCCTGTACATACTATCTCCTCTGAGGTCCTGACTACAGCTCTGCTCTATAAGCCCTGTACATACTATCTCCTCTGAGGTCCTGACTACAGCTCTGCTCTATAAGCTCTGTACCTGCTGACTCCTCTGAGGTCCTGACTACAGCTCTGCTCTATAAGCCATGTACATACTATCTCCTCTGAGGACCTGACTACAGCTCTGCTCTATAGGCCCTGTACATACTATCTCCTCTGAGGTCCTGACTACAGCTCTGCTCTATAGGCCCTGTACATACTATCTCCTCTGAGGACCTGACTACAGCTCTGCTCTATAAGCCCTGTACATACTATCTCCTCTGAGGTCCTGACTACAGCTCTGCTCTATAAGCCATGTACCTGCTGCCTCCTCTGAGGTCCTGACTACAGCTCTGCTCTATAAGCCATGTACATACTATCTCCTCTGAGGTCCTGACTACAGCTCTGCTCTATAAGCCCTGTACATACTATCTCCTCTGAGGTCCTGACTACAGCTCTGCTCTATAGGCCCTGTACATACTATCCCCTCTGAGGTCCTGACTACAGCTCTGCTCTATAAGCCATGTACATACTATCCCCTCTGAGGTCCTGACTACAGCTCTGCTCTATAGGCCCTGTACATACTATCCCCTCTGAGGTCCTGACTACAGCTCTGCTCTATAAGCCCTGTACATACTATCTCCTCTGAGGACCTGACTACAGCTCTGCTCTATAAGCCATGTACCTGCTATCTCCTCTGAGGACCTGACTACAGCTCTGCTCTATAAGCCCTGTACATACTATCTCCTCTGAGGACCTGACTACAGCTCTGCTCTATAAGCCCTGTACATACTATCTCCTCTGAGGTCCTGACTACAGCTCTGCTCTATAAGCCATGTACCTGCTATCTCCTCTGAGGACCTGACTACAGCTCTGCTCTATAAGCCATGTACCTGCTGCCTTCTCTGAGGTCCTGACTACAGCTCTGCTCTATAAGCCATGTACATACTATCCCCTCTGAGGACCTGACTACAGCTCTGCTCTATAAGCCCTGTACATACTATCTCCTCTGAGGACCTGACTACAGCTCTGCTCTATAAGCCCTGTACATACTATCCCCTCTGAGGTCCTGACTACAGCTCTGCTCTATAAGCCATGTACCTGCTATCTCCTCTGAGGACCTGACTACAGCTCTGCTCTATAGGCCCTGTACATACTATCCCCTCTGAGGTCCTGACTACAGCTCTGCTCTATAAGCCCTGTACATACTATCCCCTCTGAGGTCCTGACTACAGCTCTGCTCTATAAGCCATGTACATACTATCCCCTCTGAGGTCCTGACTACAGCTCTGCTCTATAAGCCCTGTACATACTATCTCCTCTGAGGTCCTGACTACAGCTCTGCTCTATAAGCCCTGTACATACTATCTCCTATGAGGTCCTGACTACAGCTCTGCTCTATAAGCCCTGTACATACTATCTCCTCTGAGGTCCTGACTACAGCTCTGCTCTATAGGCCCTGTACATACTATCCCCTCTGAGGTCCTGACTACAGCTCTGCTCTATAAGCCCTGTACATACTATCTCCTCTGAGGTCCTGACTACAGCTCTGCTCTATAAGCCATGTACATACTATCTCCTCTGAGGTCCTGACTACAGCTCTGCTCTATAAGCCCTGTACATACTATCTCCTCTGAGGACCTGACTACAGCTCTGCTCTATAGGCCCTGTACATACTATCTCCTCTGAGGTCCTGACTACAGCTCTGCTCTATAAGCCCTGTACATACTATCTCCTCTGAGGTCCTGACTACAGCTCTGCTCTATAAGCCATGTACCTGCTGCCTCCTCTGAGGTCCTGACTACAGCTCTGCTCTATAAGCCCTGTACATACTATCTCCTCTGAGGACCTGACTACAGCTCTGCTCTATAAGCCCTGTACATACTATCTCCTCTGAGGTCCTGACTACAGCTCTGCTCTATAAGCCCTGTACATACTATCTCCTCTGAGGACCTGACTACAGCTCTGCTCTATAAGCCCTGTACATACTATCTCCTCTGAGGACCTGACTACAGCTCTGCTCTATAAGCTCTGCTGGTTATAGATCCCATGTTGATGCTGGTTACGGATCTCGTTGGCAGGATCAGTACTCCTCCTGCTATCTGCTCGCTCACACCTACCTGGAATCATTTGAAACTTATGGAAACTTCAAGTAGCTGCAACTTCTCTGAAGGATCCGGAGGAGACGACCCATTCACTGAGTGCTGGCCGAGAGCGGAGACCTCTGCGAGAGACCCCTGCGAGAGACCCCTGCGAGAGACCACTGCGAGAGACCCCTCCAGAGACCCCTCCGAGAGACTCCTGCGAGAGACCCCTGCGAGAGACCCCTGTGAGAGACCCCTGCGAGAGACCCCTCCAGAGACCCCTCCAGAGACCCCTCCAGAGACCCCTGCGAGAGACCCCTCCAGAGACCCCTCCGAGAGACCCCTGCGAGAGACCCCTGCGAGAGACCCCTGCGAGAGACCCCTGCGAGAGACCCCTCCAGAGACCCCTCCAGAGACCCCTGCGAGAGACCCCTCCGAGAGACCCCTCCGAGAGACCCCTGCGAGAGACCCCTGCGAGAGACCCCTGCGAGAGACCCCTCCAGAGACCCCTCCGAGAGACCCCTCCAGAGACCCCTCCAGAGACCCCTCCAGAGACCACTGCGAGAGACCCCTCCAGAGACCCCTCCGAGAGACCCCTGCGAGAGACCCCTGCGAGAGACTCCTGCGAGAGACCCCTGCGAGAGACCCCTCGGAGAGACCCCTCGGAGAGACCCCTCGGAGAGACCCCTGCGAGAGACCCCTCCGAGAGACCCCTGCGAGAGACCCCTGCGAGAGACCCCTGCGAGAGACCCCTGCGAGAGACCCCTCCAGAGACCCCTCCAGAGACCCCTCCAGAGACCCCTGCGAGAGACCCCTCCGAGAGACCCCTCCGAGAGACCCCTGCGAGAGACCCCTGCGAGAGACCCCTGCGAGAGACCCCTCCAGAGACCCCTCCGAGAGACCCCTCCAGAGACCCCTCCAGAGACCCCTCCAGAGACCACTGCGAGAGACCCCTCCAGAGACCCCTCCGAGAGACCCCTGCGAGAGACCCCTGCGAAAGACTCCTGCGAGAGACCCCTGCGAGAGACCCCTGCGAGAGACCCCTCGGAGAGACCCCTCGGAGAGACCCCTCGGAGAGACCCCTGCGAGAGACCCCTCCTCATCATCATCATCATCCTCATCCTCAATTATCATCCTCCTTCATATCATCCATCTCACCCAGTCACCAGCTCTCCCCCCCCCCCCCCCATACAACATCATTACTGAGAGTGACACCGGGGCCGGAGAGTATACACCTGATCCCTGACCCCAGGAGCTGACAGAGAGGCGGAGCTTAGGTGTATAGAGAGGTGTATATATCAGTGTATACAGCTACTGGGGTGTATATCTCCATATCTGCCTGTATATATCAGTGTATACAGCTACTGGGGTGTATATCTCTGTATATATCAGTGTATACAGCTACTGGGGTGTATATCTCTGTATATATCAGTGTATACAGCTACTGGGGTGTATATCTCTGTATATATCAGTGTATACAGCTACTGGGGTGTATATCTCTGTATATATCAGTGTATTCAGCTACTGGGGTGTATATCTCTGTATCTGCCCTGTATATATCAGTGTACACAGCTACTGGAGTGTATATCTCTGTATCTGCCTGTATATATCAGTGTATACAGCTACTGGGGTGTATATCTCTGTATCTGCCCTGTATATATCAGTGTATACAGCTACTGGGGTGTATATCTCTGTATCTGCCCTGTATATATCAGTGTATACAGCTACTGGGGTGTATATCTCTGTATCTGCCCTGTATATATCAGTGTATACAGCTACTGGGGTGTATATCTCTGTATCTGCCTGTATATATCAGTGTATACAGCTACTGGGGTGTCTATCTCTGTATCTGCCCTGTATATATCAGTGTATACAGCTGCTGGGGTGTCTATCTCTGTATCTGCCCTGTATGTATCAGTGTATACAGCTGCTGGGGTGTATATCTCTGTATCTGCCCTGTATGTATCAGTGTATACAGCTGCTGGGGTGTCTATCTCTGTATCTGCCCTGTATGTATCAGTGTATACAGCTGCTGGGGTGTCTATCTCTGTATCTGCCCTGTATGTATCAGTGTATACAGCTGCTGGGGTGTCTATCTCTGTATCTGCCCTGTATATATCAGTGTATACAGCTACTGGGGTGTATATCTCTGTATCTGCCTGTATATATCAGTGTATACAGCTACTGGGGTTTATATCTCTGTATCTGCCTGTATATATCAGTGTATATCTCTGTATCTGCCCTGTATATATCAGTGTATACAGCTACTGGGGTGTATACTGGTTCTGTATCTGCCCTGTATATATCAGTGTATATCTCTGTATCTGCCCTGTATATATCAGTGTATACAGCTACTGTGGTGTATATTTCTGTATCTGCCCTGTATATATCAGTGTATATCTCTGTATCTGCCCTGTATATATCAGTGTATACAGCTACTGGGGTGTATACTGGTTCTGTATCTGCCCTGTATATATCAGTGTATATCTCTGTATCTGCCCTGTATATATCAGTGTATACAGCTACTGGGGTGTATATCTCTGTATCTGCCTGTATATATCAGTGTATACAGCTACTGGGGTGTATATCTCTGTATCTGCCCTGTATATATCAGTGTATACAGCTACTGGGGTGTATATCTCTGTATCTGCCCTGTATATATCAGTGTATACAGCTACTGGGGTGTATATCTCTGTATCTGCCCTGTATATATCAGTGTATACAGCTACTGGGGTGTATATCTCTGTATCTGCCTGTATATATCAGTGTATACAGCTACTGGGGTGTCTATCTCTGTATCTGCCCTGTATATATCAGTGTATACAGCTGCTGGGGTGTCTATCTCTGTATCTGCCCTGTATGTATCAGTGTATACAGCTGCTGGGGTGTATATCTCTGTATCTGCCCTGTATGTATCAGTGTATACAGCTGCTGGGGTGTCTATCTCTGTATCTGCCCTGTATGTATCAGTGTATACAGCTGCTGGGGTGTCTATCTCTGTATCTGCCCTGTATGTATCAGTGTATACAGCTGCTGGGGTGTCTATCTCTGTATCTGCCCTGTATATATCAGTGTATACAGCTACTGGGGTGTATATCTCTGTATCTGCCTGTATATATCAGTGTATACAGCTACTGGGGTTTATATCTCTGTATCTGCCTGTATATATCAGTGTATATCTCTGTATCTGCCCTGTATATATCAGTGTATACAGCTACTGGGGTGTATACTGGTTCTGTATCTGCCCTGTATATATCAGTGTATATCTCTGTATCTGCCCTGTATATATCAGTGTATACAGCTACTGTGGTGTATATTTCTGTATCTGCCCTGTATATATCAGTGTATATCTCTGTATCTGCCCTGTATATATCAGTGTATACAGCTACTGGGGTGTATACTGGTTCTGTATCTGCCCTGTATATATCAGTGTATATCTCTGTATCTGCCCTGTATATATCAGTGTATACAGCTACTGGGGTGTATATCTCTGTATCTGCCCTGTATATATCAGTGTATACAGCTACTGGGGTGTATATCTCTGTATCTGCCCTGTATATATCAGTGTATACAGCTACTGGGGTGTATATCTCTGTATATATCAGTGTATACAGCTACTGGGGTGTATATCTCTGTATATATCAGTGTATACAGCTACTGGGGTGTATATCTCTGTATCTGCCCCTTATATATCAGTGTATACAGCTGCTGGGGTGTATATCTCTGTATCTGCCCTGTATGTATCAGTGTATACAGATACTGGGGTGTATATCTGTATCTACCTGTATATATCAGTGTATACAGCTACTGGGGTGTATATCTCTGTATCTGCCTGTATATATCAGTGTATACAGCTACTGGGGTGTATATCTCTGTATATATCAGTGTATACAGCTACTGGGGTGTATATCTCTGTATCTGCCTGTATATATCAGTGTATATCTCTGTATCTACCCTGTATATATCAGTGTATACAGCTACTGGGGTGTATATCTCTGTATCTGCCCTGTATATATCAGTGTATACAGCTACTGGGGTGTATATCTCTGTATATATCAGTGTATACAGCTACTGGGGTGTATATCTCTGTATATATCAGTGTATACAGCTACTGGGGTGTATATCTCTGTATCTGCCCTGTATATATCAGTGTATATCTCTGTATCTGCCCTGTATATATCAGTGTATATCTCTGTATCTGCCCTGTATATATCAGTGTATACAGCTACTGGGGTGTATATCTCTGTATATATCAGTGTATACAGCTACTGGGGTGTATATCTCTGTATCTGCCCTGTATATATCAGTGTATATCTCTGTATCTGCCCTGTATATATCAGTGTATATCTCTGTATCTGCCCTGTATATATCAGTGTATACAGCTACTGGGGTGTATATCTCTGTATATATCAGTGTATACAGCTACTGGGGTGTATATATCTGTATCTGCCCTCTATATATCAGTGTATATCTCTGTATCTGCCCTCTATATATCAGTGTATACAGCTACTGGGGTGTATATCTCTGTATATATCAGTGTATACAGCTACTGGGGTGTATATCTCTGTATATATCAGTGTATACAGCTACTGGGGTGTATATCTCTGTATATATCAGTGTATACAGCTACTGGGGTGTATATCTCTGTATCTGCCCTGTATATATCAGTGTATATCTCTGTATCTGCCCTGTATATATCAGTGTATATCTCTGTATCTGCCCTGTATATATCAGTGTATACAGCTACTGGGGTGTATATCTCTGTATATATCAGTGTATACAGCTACTGGGGTGTATATATCTGTATCTGCCCTGTATATATCAGTGTATATCTCTGTATCTGCCCTGTATATATCAGTGTATACAGCTACTGGGGTGTATATCTCTGTATATATCAGTGTATACAGCTACTGGGGTGTATATTTCTGTATATATCAGTGTATACAGCTACTGGGGTGTATATCTCTGTATCTGCCCTGTATATATCAGTGTATATCTCTGTATCTGCCCTGTATATATCAGTGTATACAACTACTGGGGTGTATATCTCTGTATATATCAGTGTATAAAGTGAATAAAGCTTATGTTGTTGTTGTTATTATCCTTATTACTATCCACCATCATTATAGTGCTTCTCTTCTCCCCCCTTCTCCCGTCTTCTCCTTCTGTCCGTGATGTAGCAGAGGTGAGTCAGTGATGTAGGAGGGGTGAGTCAGTGATGTAGCAGAGGTGAGTCAGTGATGTAGCAGAGGTGAGTCAGTGATGTAGCAGAGGTGAGTCAGTGATGTAGCAGAGGTGAGTCAGTGATGTAGGAGGGGTGAGTCAGTGATGTAGCAGAGGTGAGTCAGTGATGTAGCAGAGGTGAGTTAGTAGTATAGCAGAGGTGAGTCAGTGATGTAGCAGAGGTGAGTCAGTGATGTAGCAGAGGTGAGTCAGTAGTGTAGCAGAGGTGCGTTAGTAGTATAGCAGAGGTGAGTCAGTGATGTAGCAGAGGTGAGTCAGTGATGTGGCAGAGGTGAGTCAGTGATGTGGCAGAGGTGAGTCAGTGATGTAGCAGAGGTGAGTCAGTGATGTGGCAGAGGTGAGTCAGTGATGTAGGTAGCAAAGGTGAGTCGGTGATGTAGCAGAGGTGAGTCAGTGATGTAGCAGAGGTGAGTCAGTGATGTAGCAGAGGTGAGTCAGTGATGTAGCAGAGGTGAGTCAGTAGTGTAGCAGAGGTGCGTTAGTAGTATAGCAGAGGTGAGTCAGTGATGTAGCAGAGGTGAGTCAGTGATGTGGCAGAGGTGAGTCAGTGATGTGGCAGAGGTGAGTCAGTGATGTAGCAGAGGTGAGTCAGTGATGTGGCAGAGGTGAGTCAGTGATGTAGGTAGCAAAGGTGAGTCGGTGATGTAGCAGAGGTGAGTCGGTGATGAAGCAGAGGTGAGTCGGTGATGAAGCAGAGGTGAGTCGGTGATGAAGCAGAGGTGAGTCGGTGATGAAGCAGAGGTGAGTCGGTGATGTAGCAGAAGTGAGTCAGTGATGTAGGTAGCAGAGGTGAGTCAGTGATGTAGCAGGGGTGAGTCGGTGATGTAGCAGAGGTGAGACGGTGATGTAGCAGAGGTGAGTCGGTGATGTAGCAGTGAGCCAAATTAGCTCTTAAAGTGATGGTACCAAAGTCCCTCTTAAAGTGTCGCGGCCACATTCGCTTATAAAGGGACAGGACTAAAGTCACTTTTAAAGGGACAATATTAAATTTGTTTTTAAAGGGCCGGAGCCAAAGTCACTCTTAAAGGGACAGCACTAAAGTTGCTCTTCAAAGGGTGGTACCTAAGTCGCTTTAAAAGGGACAGTACATATAAGCTGGTCTTAAAGGGACAGTACATATAAGCTGGTCTTAAAGGGACAGTACATATAAGCTGGTCTTAAAGGGACAGTACATAAGCTGGTCTTAAAGGGACAGTACATATAAGCTGGTCTTAAAGGGACAGTACATAAGCTGGTCTTAAAGGGACAGTACATATAAGCTGGTCTTAAAGGGACAGTACATATAAGCTGGTCTTAAAGGGACAGTATTTAGGTCACTCTTAAAGTGATGGTACCAAAGTCGCTCTTTACTCTGAGGACCCGGCCCAAAATGACCCAGTGGACCGCCCAAATTTTGATCTTTGTGCTTTCGTTTCTCCCTCCTCCCCCTCTAAGAGCTCCAGCACTGTCAGTTTTCTATCCCCAGGGCGGTGCGGGGGTCGTTGTTGTTACAGGAGTAATGGCGTCTTTCATTCTACACGTATGACGGACGGTGACTCTGCCATATGAAGACTTTCACAGGTCTCTATAATGAGCCAAAGGGGGTTAAATGTGTGGTGACCCCCGGGGATGTTGTGTCGGAGGATCGGCCGGTCACGTGCTAGATGGTAGTGTGTAACGCCACTCCTGTGGTGATTGGCCGAGATACGGCCGGGCCTTAAGATGTTATGTCATGACGCCAATGCCTGGTGGGCACACACATGTGAGGGCACGCCTGCTTTCAGTTTAGAAGGCCGGTTGTTCCCTTTCCCCCTGTGGTCAGTGTCCTGCTGAGCTGCTACGGGGTCCCTAGAGATGATATCACGGATGGCCGGAGCGGTGTAGTGACCCTCCCAGAAAGGGGAAGTGTCCCAAGGCTGTAATGTATACTGTGTCGGTGTGGGGTGAAGAACCACAGGGTCTCTTCATCATAAATAAGCATGGTTTTACTTGAAAAGTCCTTGTGTGCAGCAAGTTATACTGCTGACACCCGCGCTGTGAGATAGAGTTCCTAGGCTCTTAGCAACTTTGCTCTATCCAGATCAGTCCCTAGCTTACTGCTGTCTGTGGATACTGTCCTGCACTGTGACTCTCCTAGTCCACGGCGAGGGTTGAGGTCGTCTCTGACTTGTCCTCTCCGGTAAGGGGTTTAACACTGCATAGTGTTGTGTAGCGTTACTGAGAAGAAACTGTTAGCTGTGTCCTTTCTGACGTCCTACCCACACAGGAACCTAAGACTGACCAGAGTAGGGGACCTGGCAGAGGACCACTATAGAGAGCTTTCTACCTTGCGTCCTTCCTCTACAACGTCCAACACAAGAGACTCATGCACTTCCTTCACCCATGTGACTTCCTTCCTCAGCGTATCTAATGTGCGCTGTGAGTGGGTGAAGTGTGCAATAGAAGAAGTAAAGAGAGAGATGATAGGAGAGAAGAAGAAAAGATTCTCATAGGTTCACAGATCTATGTGACACACAAATAAACAATAAACCTTTACACACTAAATATACCTAATACAGCGACATCTAGTGGCAAAGCTTTATCACTACCTTCATCACCACTTGTGTATAATAAGTACAGGCTTTTACCAAAGGTGTAACCAATAGCAACACCCGTGGTGGGACGCCACATAAAAACACAGCTCCAGCTGTAACACTACAGTATATATATGTGGGGACCTCCTGCGTTGTTATGGAGGAGGTACGGCCGGTCACTTGCCAGATGGTTAGACGTGACGCCACTCCCGTGGTGGTTGGCCGAGAAATAGCCAGGCCCAAAGATGTTGTTGTGACGCCAGTGCCGGTTGGGCACACAGGTATGGTGGCACACCTACTTTTATTTTAGAGGGCCGGCTATACCTTGTTCCCCTGTGGTCAGTGACCTGCCAGACTGTTGCGGGGTCCCTAGTGTTGTAGTCACGGTGGTCCGGAGTGGACCAATGACCCACCTGGACTATTGGCACTGCCACCCACAGAGAGGGGAGGTGACCCAAGGAGTGTCCGTGTACTGTTTGTGCGGGGCGAGGAATCACAGAGTCTCTTTATCATAAATAAGGTCTACTTTACTTGGAGAATGCTGGTGTGCAGCAGGTCATACAGCTTTGCCTTGAAATGATACTTCACACTTAATAAGACACTTGACAAGTTAGGATCCCAATTTGCAGTGAGCTGAGAGGAAGCAGTACAGTCGTGCGGACTGAGTTGCGTGCGGAGAGTATAGAATCAGAAGATTAGAGAGGAGGATGTCGTGAGAGTCCCAATCCATATAGTACTGTGCTCTGCCGGGATTTTGAAGGATGAGGTAGGAGTATACTTGAGAAGAAAGAGAGAATACTGCGTATCTTGCCTGTGTTATGACCTTTGGGTCTTCACACCACCTTTTGCCCGACCAGTGTCGGGGGACCCGTCCTAGTGGGTGACACAAGCCTCAGACCTTGTTACCTGGGATGAGCAGAATACTACGGGTTCCCTGCTGACATTCGTGCTGCGAGATAGAGTTCATAGGCTTCTAGCAACTTTGCTCTATCCGGATCAGTTCCTAGCCTTGCTTTGTGGATACTGTCCTGCACTGTGACTTTCCTATTCCATGACGTGGTTTGAGATGGTCTCTGACTTGTCCTCTCTAAAGAAGGGTTTAACAATGTTAGCTGCATGTTGTCTCTACGGAAGCTAGTGGCAAAAGACCTTTCTGGACTGGTTCGGCTGTCCCTGACAGGGGACCTGGCATTAGCCAGGGTCCAGCTTGACTGCTGCTGGGACTGTCCTGTCTTGCTTCCTTACTGCACAGGAACCTTACTAAGACTGAGGTACACTTCCTCTACCCATGTGACTTCCTATCTACAGCCCCTGTAAAGTGTGCTGTGAATGGGTGAATGTGCATACAGAAGAAGTAAAGAGAGAAGTGATAGGACAGAAGAAGAGAACACGCTCATTGGTCTACAGATCCATGTGATATACCAATAAACAATAACCCTTACAGTTCTACAGCTGTGCATCAACTAAGTATACACACTTAGCAACAATAGCAACATCTTGTGGCGAAACTTTAACACTACTTCACCACTGACACACAAAAAGTATAGGCTTTTGCGAAGAGTGTAACTACGAGAAACACGCGTGGTGAGACACCACATATACATATAGCTCCAGCTGTAACACTACAGGAAGTATACATAGAGCTCCGGCTGTAACACTACAGGATATACACATGTGGTATGCCCCCAGGGTGTTGTGTCGGAGGTGCGGCCGGTCACATGCTAGATGGTGAGGTGTGACACCAGTTCTATGGTGGGTGGCCGAGATACAGCCGGCCCAGTCATGTTGTGTTGTGACGCCAGTGTCGGTTCGGCACACAGGTATGGTGGCACACCTGCTTTTAGTTTAGAAGGCCGGTTGTACCTTGTTCCCCTGTGGACAGTGACCTGCCGGGCTGCTACAGGGTCTCTTGGGTCCTTATCACGGTGGGCTGGAGCGGTGTAGGGACCCTCCCGACCTATCGGAACTGCCACCCACAGAAAGGGGAGATGACCCAAGGTTGTAGTGTACACTGTGTTGGTGGGAGATGAGGAATCGCAGAGTCTCTTTAGTATAAATAATCTTGTAAGTACTTGTGTGCAGCAAGTTATACAGCTTTCACTTGACAGGGTATAATACACTTGATAGTGCCCTTGATAAAGCACTTAATAAGACACTGTTGTGGTGTCCCACTAGGGGTGTTGCAGTTGTATGCACCCTTTGCAAAAGTCGGTACTTATTGTGGTATTATTCTGATGAAAGCAGTACCAAAGTTGTCCACTAGATGTTGCTATAATATGTATTATGTATATGGAAGCCACATAGCTGAAGGATCACAAAGGGTTATTGTTTTTTGTGTCACCTGAATCTGTAGACCAGTAGGAGTTCTGTTCTATTCTTTCCTATCATCTCCTCTCTTTCTTATTCTTTTGCACTCTTCGCCCACTCACAGCGCACTATACACGCTGAGGAGGAAGTAAGTCACATGGGTAGAGGAGGAGCATAGGATTCTTTCGTTCTGGACGTTGTGGAGGAAGGAATCGAGCTAGATAGCTCTCCACAGTGGTCCTATCTGGGCCCTGACCCTCTGCCAGGTCCTCGTACCCCGAGTCAGTCTTAGCCAGTACCCTGCATGGGAAGGATGCAAGACAGCGCAGTGTTACCAACCTACTCAAAGCACTATGCAGTGTTAACTCCTCTTAGGAGAGGACAAGCCAGAGACAACCTCAACCCACGCCGTGGACAAGGAGAAGTCACAGAGCAGGACATTATCCATAACAGAGCCACAGAGCCAGGACCTGATCCGGACAGAGCAAAGTTGCAGTAAACCTAGGAACTCTGTCTCGCAGCGCGGGTGTCAGCATTCCGCTCATCCCAGGTAACAAGGTCTGGGGTCTGTGTCACCCATTAGGAAGGTTCAGCCGAGTCTAGTGGGCATAAGGTGGTGTGAAGACTGAAGTCAAATGTCAATACACGGGCACAGGTGTTCTTCTTCTTCTTCTTTTATTCTATTCTTTTCATAAGTATTACCTCATAAGTATTCTACCTCATCCTCCCCCGGCAGAGCACGGTACTACATGGGTTGAGACTCTCACGGCGTCCTCCTCTCTGCTACTCTGCTTCTTGTATCACTCAGTACCACTCAACCAACACGACTATATCCTACACCCCACTTCTACTACAGATCAGGTTGTTTTATTGTTACGTATTTATTGGGAAGTTTGTCATGTGAGTTTCAGAGACTTTCACTAAAGAAACCGTATACTGTGGAGCCTGTATGACCTGATGCACATTCACAAGTAGTAAAATGACTCCAAAGACTATATTCCAAAGACTCTGTGATTATTCGCCACCACCGACACAGCGCACACCGCAACCTTGGGACATTTCCCCTTTCTGTGGGTGGGGGGTCCTACTATCCAGGAGGGTCACTCTATGGCCATCCGTGACTACATCATCCCAAGGGACCCAGTAGCAGCCTGACAGGCAGGGGCGGTCTTGGCATTTCTGGGGCCCCAAGCAAAGTCATGTCTGGGGCCCCCCCCATGCCCCCCCCCCTCCTCGACATGCGCTGCCCCCCCCCCAGTAGTCCTCTTATAACCCTCCTACCACCATACAGAGATTACATATCACCTCAAAACTGCTCTGAACAAAACAGGAAGATATTACCAATGATGCCATAACATAATACTGCCACACCATGACCCCTATCACTACAGACCCTATAACAGTGCAGTTACATCCAGTGACTTACAGGAGGCGTCTTTTACTTTTTTTCTTTCTCTCTCCATCCAGCCTGGGCCACCTTGAAGTCTTCTCCCGGCTGGTAATCTTCCCTCCAGAATCTGTCAGAGAAATATTTTAGGCTCCAACACATCCAGTAGTTAGGTCCCCTGTACCCCTATATAGTAGTTACGCCCCTCTGTGCCCCCACAGATTAAAGGTGTCCCTGTGCTCCCACTTAATAATTAGGTATGTTCTGTGCCCCAGTATAGTAGTGAGGCATATAGGCACTTCTGTGCAGTCCCAATGTAATTAAGACCGCTGTGTGCTGCCCCCAGTTATATAGACCCCTTGTGCGCTGCCCCCAGTAGTATATACCTCTTGTGTGCTGTCCCCAGTGGTATATAGACCCCCCTGTGTGCTCCCCCAGTTATATATAGACCTGTGTGATCACCCAGTTATACATAGCCCCCCTGTGTGCTCCCCCAGTATACTATATAGACCCCCTGTGTGCTGCTCCCAGTCGTATATACCCCGTGTGCTCCCCCCAGTTGTATATACCCCCCGTGTGCTGCCCCCAGTTTTATATACCCCCTGTGTGCTCCCTCACTTTTATATACCCTCCCTGTGAGCTCCCCCACTTGTATATAGCCCCCCTGTGTGCTCCCCCACTTGTATATAGCCCCCTGTGAGCTCCCCCACTTGTATATAGCCCGCCTGTGTGCTCCCCCCTTATATAGCCCCCTGTGAGCTCCCCCACTTGTATATAGCCCCCTGTGAGCTCCCCCACTTGTATATAGCCCCGTGTGCTCCCGTTTATATAGCCCCCCCTGTGCGCTCCTCCCGTTTTATATAGGCCCCCACTGTGTGCTCTACCTCCTATATAGTATATAACACAAAAAAAACAAAAAAAAACATTTTTACTCACCTGAGACCGGCATCTCCTCTTATCTCCTCTTCTCTTCTCGTCTCTTCTCTTCCCTCTTGTGGCCGCGGGAAGTGTTTCCCCTGCGGTCACAAGAGGCCGCTCTGCCGTTGTCATGGCACCGGCGCTCCAGTGACGCCTCGAGCGCCGGCACCAGAGACACAGAGCAGACCACAAGAGTGACTGACAGGGAGGGAGCCAATGGCTCCTGCCCTGTCAGTGCCGCTGCTGCCTGTAACTATGCGCGCTCGTTACGAGCACACATAGTTGGCCGCAGCGGTCTTGGGCACCAGAGCGGGGCCCCCCTGGATGTCGGGGGCCCCACGCAATTGCGTGGGATGCGTGGTGCCCAAGACCGCTACTGCTGACAGGACACCGACCACAGGGGAGAAGGGTGCAGCCGGGCTCATAAAATAAAAGCAGGCGTGCCATCCCACCTGTGTGCCCACCGGGTACTGGCATCATGTGACAACAACCTAAGGTCCGGCTGTATCTCAGCCATCCACCACTGGAGTGGTGTCACACTACAGCACCTAGCAAGTGACCGGCCGCTCCTCCGATATAACATCACACCGGGGGTACACTACTCTGTGATAGGGATACAGTGAGGAGTACAGTCGTGCTGACTGAGTAGCGTGCTGAGAGATACAAAGAATCAGAGTAGCAGAGAGGAGGATGTTGTGAGAGTCCCAACCCAAGTAGTGCTGTGCTCTGCCGAGATGTTGGAGGATGAGGTAGAAGAATACTTAGAAGAAGAAGAAGAGAATACTTGTGCCCATGTATTGACCTTTGGGTCTTTACACCACCTAATGCCCACCAGTGTCAGGTGACCCGTCCTATGAGGGTGACACAAGGCCCCAGATCTTGTTACCTAGGATGAAAGGAATGCTGAGGGTTCCCTGCTGACACCCGCGCTTCAAAATAGAGTTCCTAGGCTCTTAGCAACTTTGCTCTATCCGGATCAGTTCCTAGCTTACTGCTGTCTGTGGATACTGTCCTGCACTGTGACTCTAATAGTCCTTGGCGTGGGTTGAGATGATCTCTGACTTGTCCTCTCCTGGAAGGGGTTTTAACACTGCATAGTGTTGTGTAGAGTGAACTGAGAAAAAACTGTTAGCTGTGTCCTGTCATGCTTCCTACCCATATGGGGTTCTGACTAAGACTGAACTACTCTTCCTGTCTCCCACATGACTTCCTTCCTCAGCGTATCTAAGGTGCGCTGTGAGTGGGTGAAGAGTGCAATAGAAGAAGTAAAGAGGGAGATGATGGGATAGAAGAAGAGAAGATTCTCATAGGTTCACTGATCCATGTGTCACACATATAAACAATAACCCTTTACATACTTCAGCTGTGCAGCATCTAAATACATATATCTATAACAGCGACATCTAGTGGCAAAACTTTATCACTACCTTCATCACCACTTGTGTATAATAAGTACAGGCTTTTACCAAGGGTGTAACCAATAGCAACACCCGTGGTGGGACGCCACATATACACACAGCTCCAGCTGTAACACTACAGTATATATATGTGGGGACCTCCTGCGTTGTTATGGAGGAGGTACGGCCGGTCACTTGCCAGATGGTTAGACGTGACGCCACTCACATAGTTTCGCCTGTTACACTACAGGATGTATACACATAGCTCCGGCTGTAACACTACAGGATGTATACATATAGCTCTGGCTGTAACACTACAGTATATATACACATAGCTCCGGCTGTAACACTACAGTATATATACATATAGCTTCGGCTGTAACACTACAGTATATATACACATAGCTCCGGCTGTAACACTACAGGATATATACATAGAGCTCCGTCTGTAACACTACAGGATGTATACATATAGCTCCGGCTGTAACACTACAGTATATATATACACATAGCTCCGGCTGTAACACTACAGTATATATACATATAGCTCTGGCTGTAACACTACAGGATATATACATATAGCTCCGGCTGTAACACTACAGTATATATACACATAGCTCCGGCTGTAACACTACAGGATATATACATATAGCTCTGGCTGTAACACTACAGGATGTATACATATAGCTCCGGCTGTAACACTACAGGATATATACATATAGCTCTGGCTGTAACACTACAGTATATATACACATAGCTCCGGCTGTTACTACAGTATATATACATATAGCTCCGTCTGTAACACTACAGTATATATACACATAGCTCCAGCTGTAACACTACAGGATGTATACACATAGCTCCGGCTGTTACTACAGTATATATACATATAGCTCCGTCTGTAACACTACAGTATATATACACATAGCTCCAGCTGTAACACTACAGTATATATACATATAGCTCCGGCTGTAACACTACAGTATATATACACATAGCTCCGGCTGTAACACTACAGAATATATACACATAGCTCCAGCTGTAACACTACAGTATATATACATATAGCTCTGGCTGTAACACTACAGTATATATACACATAGCTCCGGCTGTAACAATACAGTATATACACATAGCTCCGGCTGTAACACTACAGTATATATACATATAGCTCTGGCTGTAACACTACAGTATATATACATATAGCTCCGGCTGTAACACTACAGGATATATACATATAGCTCGGCTGTAACACTACAGTATATATACATATAGCTCTGTCTGTAACGCTACAGTATATACACATAGCTCCGGCTGTAACACTACAGTATATATACATATAGCTCCGTCTGTAACGCTACAGTATATACACATAGCTCCGGCTGTAACACTACAGGATATATACATATAGCTCCGTCTGTAACGCTACAGTATATACACATAGCTCCGGCTGTAACGCTACAGTATATATACATATAGCTCCGGCTGTAACACTACAGGATATATACATATAGCTCCGGCTGTAACACTACAGGATATATACATATAGCTCCAGCTGTAACACTACAGGATATATACATATAGCTCTGGCTGTAACACTACAGGATATATACACATAGCTCCGGCTGTTACTACAGTATATATACATATAGCTCCAACTGTAACACTACAGTATATATACATATAGCTCCGGCTGTAACACTACAGTATATATACATATAGCTCCGGCTGTAACACTACAGTATATATACACATAGCTCCGGCTGTTACTACAGGATATATACATATAGCTCCGGCTGTAACACTACAGTATATATACACATAGCTCCAGCTGTAACACTACAGGATATATACATATAGCTCCGGCTGTAACGCTACAGTATATACACATAGCTCCGGCTGTAACACTACAGTATATATACACATAGCTCCGGCTGTAACACTACAGGATATATACATATAGCTCCGGCTGTAACACTACAGGATATATACATATAGCTCCAGCTGTAACACTACAGGATATATACATATAGCTCTGGCTGTAACACTACAGGATATATACACATAGCTCCGGCTGTTACTACAGTATATATACATATAGCTCCAACTGTAACACTACAGTATATATACATATAGCTCCGGCTGTAACACTACAGGATATATACATATAGCTCTGGCTGTAACACTACAGTATATATACACATAGCTCCGGCTGTAACACTACAGTATATATACATATAGCTCCGGCTGTAACACTACAGTATATATACATATAGCTCCGGCTGTAACACTACAGTATATATACACATAGCTCCGGCTGTAACACTACAGTATATATACATATAGCTCCGGCTGTAACACTACAGTATATATACATATAGCTCCGGCTGTAACACTACAGGATATATACATATAGCTCGGGCTGTAACACTACAGGATATATACATATAGCTCCGGCTGTAACACTACAGGATATATACATATAGCTCCGTCTGTAACGCTACAGTATATACACATAGCTCCGGCTGTAACGCTACAGTATATATACATATAGCTCCGGCTGTAACACTACAGTATATATACACATAGCTCCAGCTGTAACACTACAGTATATATACATATAGCTCCGGCTGTAACACTACAGTATATATACACATAGCTCCGGCTGTAACACTACAGTATATATACACATAGCTCCAGTTGTAACACTACAGTATATACACATAGCTCCGGCTGTAACACTACAGTATATATACACATAGCTCCAGCTGTAACACTACAGTATATATACACATAGCTCCGGCTGTAACACTACAGTATATATACATATAGCTCCGGCTGTAACACTACAGTATATATACACATAGCTCCAGCTGTAACACTACAGTATATATACACATAGCTCCGGCTGTAACACTACAGTATATATACATATAGCTCCGGCTGTAACACTACAGTATATATACATATAGCTACGGCTGTAACACTACAGGATATATACATATAGCTCCGTCTGTAACGCTACAGTATATACACATAGCTCCGGCTGTAACACTACAGTATATATACACATAGGTGAGGGGTCAGGATCACCACTCCCATCATTGTGTCCCTTGTATTTTTGGCTTCTTCTTCTTGATCTGGACTTTGTTCTCTTCTTCTTCTTCATCTTGCAGGTTCACGTATATTTCCTCCTCTTCCTCTTCCTGCACATCTGTGATCTCTGCGCGTTTCTGTTTCCTGTGAGGCTGAAAAAATAATAATTTACCACCTTGTTCTCAGTGTTGGAACCTGTAAAATCTTTCACTCAATACACTAAAGGCCGGATCAGACGCCATGCTGGGCACTGCGAACGCGCGCGCCTATGTGATAGATGTCCGTGCAGACTTAGCTTCAATCACTGATTACACGGAGATGAGCAGCCGAGGGCAGATGATTGTCGACACCGGCACATATCTGACTGATTTGGCATCTAATTGCTCTGTGTAATAGGCCTTGAAGGGGAACTCTGGTGATAATATTTTTCTTACAAATTAACTGGTGTCAGAAAGTTATATAGATTTATTATTTACTGGTATGTAAAAATCTCCAGTCTTCCAGTACTTATCAGCTGCTGTCTGTCCTGCAGGAAGGGGTGTATTCTCTCCAGCCTGACACAGTGCTCTCTGCTGCCACCTCTGTCCATGTCAGGAACTGTCCAGAGAAGCAGCAAATTCCCATAGAAAACCTCTCCTGCTCTGGACAGTTCCTGACATGGACAGAGGTGGCAGCAGAGAGCACTGTGTCAGACTGGAGAGAATACACCACTTCCTGCAGGACATACTGCAGCTGAGAAGTACTGAAAAACTGGAGAGAATACACCACTTCCCGCAAGGCATACAGCAGCTGATAAATTCTGGAAGACTGGAGATGGGAGATAATATGGCAGCAGTGATTGGTTGCTATGGGAGCAGTGAGTTGTTGCTATGGCAGCAGTGATTGGTTGCTATGGGAGCAGCGATTGGTTGCTATGGGAGCAGCGATTGGTTGCTATGGGAGCAGCAATTGGTTGCTATGGAAGCAGTGAGTGGCTGCTATAGGAGCAGTGAGTTGTTGCTATGGGAGCAGTGAGTGGCTGCTATGGGAGCAGTGAGTTGTTGCTATGGGAGCTGATTGGTTGCTATGGGAGCAGCAATTGGTTGCTATGGGAGCAGCGATTGGTTGCTATGGGAGCAGTGAGTTGTTGCTATGGGAGATGATTGGTTGCTATGGGAGCAGTGAGTTGTTGCTATGGGAGCTGTGGTTGGCTGCTATGGGAGCAGTGAGTTGTTGCTATGGGAGCTGTGATTGGCTGCTATGGGAGCAGTGAGTTGTTGCTATGGGAGCTGTGATTGGCTGCTATGGGAGCTGTGAGTTGTTGCTATGGGAGCAGTGAGTGGCTGCTATGGGAGCAGTGAGTTGTTGCTATGGGAGCTGATTGGTTGCTATGGGAGCAGCAATTGGTTGCTATGGGAGCAGCGATTGGTTGCTATGGGAGCAGCAATTGGTTGCTATGGGAGCAGAGATTGGTTGCTATGGGAGCAGTGAGTTGTTGCTATGGGAGCTGTGGTTGGCTGCTATGGGAGCAGTGAGTTGTTGCTATGGGAGCTGTGATTGGCTGCTGTGGGAGCAGTGAGTTGTTGCTATGGGAGCTGTGATTGGCTGCTATGGGAGCTGTGAGTTGTTGCTATGGTAGCTGATTGGTTGCTATGAGTAATAAGAACAGGATTCTCACGATAAGACTGATCCTCCTCCATAATGTTTTCAGGAAGATGTGATGTGAGACCATCCGCACCAATGTTCCTGTATTTTCCGGGGAGGATGTGGACATTGATGAGGACGGTGTCACCATGACATTGTATCTGCAGGAGATCCGGAGAAGACATGGGATCATCTCAGTAGTGCAGCCTCAGGCTTTGGATCAGGAACGTCATGTGACCAGATCTCAGCCAAGAAGATAGGACAGCTTACCGGACGCGGAGCGGTGGAGGGAGGAGGGATGTAGGGGTTCTGATCCTGCTGATGGACATTGACGCTTCTCATCTCTAGCGATTGTTTCTGCTTCATCTCTGTGGGGAAACAAATGTGAATGAATACGACACGTCATCACGTATCTTCAGCTTCATCGTTCACAAGAAGAAGTGTGGAGACCACCTCCTGCAGGGGGCGCTGAGGATGTGGCACAGCAAAAACCGGAAGGCCTTCAGGGTTGACCTCAGGCTCAGAAGAGGCGCTGTACACTTGGTGGTTATGGTACATTACAGTATCAGTCAAAAGTTCTGGACCCATCTTCTCATTCCATGTAGATTTAGATGGAAGACATGAAAATTACGAAGGACATAGATGGAATTAAGAAGGAGACAACCAGAATTGGTTTTATATTTTAGGTTCTTCCTTTTGGATTGGTGATGGCTTTGCACTCTTGGCATTTTCTCAGTCACCTTCTTGAGGTTGTCACCTGGAATGGATGCCAGTAGGGATAAGTGAAGCGGCTTCATTAGGGTTCGTATGAAGTGGAACAAGCGGCTTTTGAATCTCGATTCCATGGAGAAGGTGGTAACAGCCTAAGGACCAGCTGGAACACATGGATACAGCCTATGGCCTATCATATATCCATGTTTTTCCAGAGGTCCTCAGGCTGTAACCAACTTGTCAACAGAGTGGAAAGACATTGGGATTCAAAAGCCAAATGTTCCGCTGTGTTCGAATCGTAACAAAGCCGCTTAGCTCATCTCTAGTTTCCAGTAACAGGTCTACCTGGTTGAGAGTTAAAGGACAATTCCAGGCAGGGCGTTTTTTGTTTTAAAGGCACCAGCGCTGATTCTGCGTACCACCGCACTGGTCCTCCAGCCACTTCCTAGTTAGAGAGGAGACACGGGTCATGACTTGTCAGGGCCGCTCAGCCAGTCAGGGGCCCAGGCGGGACTGTTTACCATCTTATGGAACACATTACCCTAAAGACTCAAGAAGTAGAAGTACTTAGTACCTTTCCTGTAAGTCCTGATTTTTTTCTTTATCATCCAGAAGGATTTCACTATCAGCATCATCAGGAGACCCACCAGCTTTACCACAAATGGAACCACAAATCCAAAGGTTGATATCATCAAGGAGCTGAATAAGAGGAGATAATGTACAGAGCACAGAAGATACTGTGAGGGGTGAGGGACAGAAGATACTGTGAGGGGTGAGGGACATAAGATACTGTGAGGGGTGAGGGACAGAAGATACTGTGAGGGGTGAAGGACAGAAGATACTGTGAGGGATGAGGGGTAAAGAGAATGTGAGGGGTGAGGGGTAAAGAGAATGTGAGGGGTGAGGGACAGAAGATACTGGAGGGGTGAGGGATGAACATACTGTGAGGGGTGAGGGAAAGAAGATACTGTGAGGGGTGAGGGACAGAAGATAATGTTAGGGGTGAAGGATAGAAGATACTGTGAGGGATGAGGGGTAAAGAGAATGTGAGGGGTGAGGGGTAAAGAGAATGTGAGGGGTGAGGGACAGAAGATACTGGAGGGGTGAGGGATGAACATACTGTGAGGGGTGAGGGAAAGAAGATACTGTGAGGGGTGAGGGACAGAAGATAATGTTAGGGGTGAAGGATAGAAGATACTGTGAGGGGTAAAGCATAAAGAGAATGTGAGGGGTGAGGGACAGAACATACTGTGAGGGGTGAGGGACAGAAGATACTGTGAGGGGTGAGGGACAGAAGATACTGTGAGGGATGAGGGGTAAAGAGAATGTGAGGGGTGAGGGGTAAAGAGAATGTGAGGGGTGAGGGACAGAAGATACTGGAGGGGTGAGGGATGAACATACTGTGAGGGGTGAGGGACAGAAGATACTGTGAGGGGTGAGGGACAGAAGATACTGTGAGGGGTAAGGGATAAAGAGAATATGAGGGGTGAGGGACAGAAGATACTTGAGGGGTGAGGGATGAACATACTGTGAGGGGTGAGGGACAGAAGATACTGTGAGGGGTGAGGGACAGAAGATAATGTGAGGGATGAAGATAACGTGAGGGACAGAAGACACTGTGAGGGACAGAAGATACTGTGAGGGACAGAAGATACTGTGAGGGGTGAGGCATAAAGAGAATGTGAGGGGTGAGGGACAGAAGATACTGGAGGGATGAGGGATGAAGATAATATGAAAGGTGAGGGACAGATGATAATGTGAGGGGTAAGGGACAGAAGATAATGTGAGGGGTGAGAGACAGAAGATACTGTGAGGTGTGAGGGACAGAAGATAATGTGAGGGGTAAGGGACAGAAGATAATGTGAGGGGTGATGGATAAATATAATGTGAGGTGTGAGGGACAGAAGATACTATGAGGGATGAGGGACAGAAGATAATGTGAGGGATTAAGATAATGTGAGGGGTGAGGGACAGAAGATACTGTGAGGGGTGAGGGACAGAAGATACTGTGAGGGGTTAGGGACAGAAGATAATGTGAGGGGTGAGGGACAGAAGATAATGTGAGGGGTGAGGGACAGAAGATAATGTGAGGGGTGAGGGACAGAAGATACTGTGAGGGGTGAGGGACAGAAGATACTGTGAGGGGTGAGGGACAGAAGATAATGTGAGAAGTGAGGGAAGAAGATACTGTGAGCGGTGAGGGACAGAAGATAATGTGAGGGATTAATATAATGTGAGGGGTGAGAGACAGAAGATACTGTGAAGGGTGAGGGACAAAAGATACTGTGAGGGGTGAGGGACAGAAGATACTGTGAGGGGTGAGGGACAGAAGATACTGTCAGGGGTGAGGGACAGAAGATACTGTGAGGGGTGAGGGACAGAAGATACTGTGAGGGGTGAGGGACAGAAGATACTATGAGGGGTGAGGGACAGAAGATACTGTGAAGGGTGAGGGACAGAAGATAATGTGAGGAGTGAGGGACAGAAGATAATGTGAGCGGTGAGGGACAGAAGATACTGTGAGGGGTGAGAGACAGAAGATAATGTGAGGGGTGAGGGACAGAAGATAATGTGAGGGGTGAGGGACAGAAGATACTGTGAGTAGTGAGGGACAGAAGATACTGTGAGGGGTTAGGGACAGAAGATACTGTGAGGGGTGAGGGACAGAAGATAATGTGAGGAGTGAGGGACAGAAGATACTGTAAGGAGTGAGGGACAGAAGATAATGTGAGGGATTAAGATAATGTGAGGGGTGAGAGACAGAAGATACTGTGAAGGGTGAGGGACAAAATATACTGTGAGGGGTGAGGGACAGAAGATACTGTGAGGGGTGAGGGACAGAAGATAATGTGAGGGGTGAGGGACAGAAGATAATGTGAGGGTGAGGGACAGAAGATACTGTGAAGGGTGAGGGACAGAAGATACTGTGAAGGGTGAGGGACAGAAGATACTGTGAGGGGTGAGGGACAGAAGATACTGTGAGGGGTGAGGGACAGAAGATAATGTGAGGGGTGAGGGACAGAAGATACTGTGAGGGGTAAGGGACAGAAGATACTGTGAGGGGTGAGGGACAGAAGATACTGTGAGGGGTGAGGGACAGAAGATACTGTGAGGGGTGAGGGACAGAAGATACTGTGAGGGGTGAGGGACAGAAGATACTGTGAGGGGTGAGGGACAGAAGATAATGTGAGGGGTGAGGGACAGAAGATACTGTGAGGGGTAAGGGACAGAAGATACTGTGAGGGGTGAGGGACAGAAGATACTGTGAGGGGTGAGGGACAGAAGATACTGTGAGGGGTGAGGGACAGAAGATACTGTGAGGGGTGAGGGACAGAAGATACTGTGAGGGGTGAGGGACAGAAGATACTGTGAGGGGTGAGGGACAGAAGATAATGTGAGGGGTGAGGGACAGAAGATACTGTGAGGGGTTAGGGACAGAAGATAATGTGAGGAGTGAGGGACAGAAGATACTGTAAGGAGTGAGGGACAGAAGATAATGTGAGCGGTGAGGGACAGAAGATAATGTGAGGGATTAAGATAATGTGAGGGGTGAGAGACAGAAGATACTGTGAAGGGTGAGGGACAAAATATACTGTGAGGGGTGAGGGACAGATGATAATGTGAGGGGTAAGGGACAGAAGATAATGTGAGGGGTGAGGGACAGAAGATACTGTGAGGGGTGAGGGACAGAAGATACTGTGAGGGGTGAGGGACAGAAGATACTGTGAGGGGTGAAGGACAGAAGATAATGTGAGGGGTGAGGGACAGAAGATACTATGAGGGGTAAGGGACAGAAGATAATGTGAGGGGTGAGGGACAGAAGATACTGTGAGGGGTGAGGGACAGAAGATACTGTGAGGGGTGAGGGACAGAAGATACTGTGAGGAGTGAGGGACAGAAGATACTGTGAGGGGTGAGGGACAGAAGATACTGTGAGGGGTGAGGGACAGAAGATACTGTGAGGGGTGAGGGACAGAAGATACTGTGAGGGGTGAGGGACAGAAGATACTGTGAGGGGTGAGGGACAGAAGATACTGTGAGGAGTGAGGGACAGAAGATACTGTGAGGGGTGAGGGACAGAAGATACTGTGAGGGGTGAGGGACAGAAGATAATGTGAGGAGTGAGGGACAGAAGATAATGTGAGGGGTGAGGGACAGAAGATACTGTGAGGGGTGAGGGACAGAAGATACTGTGAGGGGTGAGGAACAGAAGATACTGTGAGGGGTGAGGGACAGAAGATACTTGAGGGGTGAGGGACAGAAGATACTGTGAGGAGTGAGGGACAGAAGATACTGTGAGGGGTGAGGGACAGAAAATACTATGAGGGGTGAGGGACAGAAGATAATGTGAGGGGTGAGGGACAGAAGATACTGTGAGGGGTGAGGGACAGAAGATAATGTGAGGGGTGAGGGACAGAAGATAATGTGAGGAGTGAGGGACAGAAGATAATGTGAGGAGTGAGGGACAGAAGATAATGTGAGGGGTGAGGGACAGAAGATACTGTGAGGGGTGAGGGACAGAAGATACTATGAGGGGTGAGGGGTGAGGGACAGAAGATAATGTGAGGGGTGAGGGACAGAAGATACTGTGAGGGGTGAGGGACAGAGAATGATGTAAGGGACAGATGATAATGTTGGGGAGAAGGGGCTGGGGCAGAAGATAGGAGAGTAGACCTTGCTTCTCACCTCAACCAATTGGGCATCTTATTTCCTGTAGAGAAGCAAAAAAACAGGTTTATGAACTGATCTCATTATTACAGGTCAGAGCATTAATGTCATGTGACTGCTAAAAACAGCATCAGGACCATGAGGTCTCTCAAGCCTCACGACACTGAGGAGCCACAGACGCAGGGATTGGCCCTGGAGAGGCGGCAGGCAGCAGCACGCAACGTGTCGCAGACAGTCAGCAGCCTCCAGCCACTACAGGGAGGAGCACAGAGATATGATTGGTTAGTCCTCAACTTCTCCACTGGAGACAGCCAGGAGGGGATTGGGTGACACCAGCAGTCCACGTTGTGAGGTCTCTATGTCCTAAGCCTGAGCACATTCATCGTGATCCTGTGTTATTGTGGCAAATATCCCAGAAAGAGCTAAGCGTGATGCGTTAAACGGATTGGGGGTTATGGAATGAGGCAAGAATCTCCGGATGTTCTTGGGCCGTTTATTCATCAGAACTGGACCTACCATTACAGGAGCCATGGCCGTCGTCTGGGGTCAGTATGAACTCTCCGGCCTCCTCCCTGCATTGCAGCCTCAGCTTCTTCTCCTCGTATCTCTGTCGACAGGACACGACTACCGAGCCGTTCACTGTAATCTCTGTAAAGTTCTCCGGAAAATCCACAATATCCGTCCACGGAGGAGCTTTACGGCAAACACCTGGAAACAGAGAGATCTGAGTCAATCAGGAGAGAGAACATACGTTCCCTATCATAGGAATGTTCTAGAGGGAGCACAGATTTTTTATGGTCTATGGTGGGATAAACCATGGATGTATAAACCTGTACGTGATGACTCCCCCTGGTGGTGGCTTCAGGCAGACAGAATTTGCTGTTTAAATTTAGCTATATGGTTACCGTGGTTATTTCCTCTATGGTCGGGATCGGGAGGTGACAGCTTCTAACTATGACTAAACATCTAAACATCTTCCAATATAAAAAAGGTGTAAAATACAGAATATACACAATAATCGTCATCACTCTGCCCGAACAGCACAAACCCTCCGGACCCCTCTCTATAGGGCAGGGTGATGCTCTTCTTGTACTTCTCCCCACAGGACACTTTTACCACATGGTCATCCTCAGTCACTGTGACGGGGGGAATATCCACCCGTCCATGGGGCAGTCACATGACTAATGCCTGTCAGTGTCCCACAATCCAATTGTTTATTAAGTCTCTACAGCAGGGATGGGGAACCTTTGGCCTTGGGCTGTCCAGGCATGATGGGAATTGTAGTTTTGCAGCAGCTGGAGGGCCGAAGGTTCCCCGTCCCTGCTCTACAGGGTAATGTGTGTAATGAAGGGTAATATCCTGCATTTACTGTGTTTTCTCCTAAGGTTTCTATTCACTTGCAGCAAACATATGCTAATAGCTGCCAAAGGGTTAACTGTGTACAGGATGTTTTGCAGGTACTTGTCTGCCACCTGCTTGTGGAGCTGCTCTGTCTGAGGTTGTTACTTAGTTCTGGCCAATCAGAGCCATTACTTCAGTCTCGCCCTTCCTGTCAGCCTATCACTGACTGAGTTACCCCCACCAATGGGAGAGTCTCCCTGAAGGATAGAGGGTCGTTAGTCTTCTCCCTGGGTCTGGCTGCTGGCCTGAGCCCAACACTAACCTCCTGCTGTTCCTGAGGTTCTGTCACATGAGGTGGGACTATGCCTGAGGGAACCGGCCTGTCCACGCTGAGAAGGTCATGGTCTTCAAGTCTAAAGACAAGTCCTGCCTTCTGTAGTGAGTCACGTCTAGTCAGGGGTTGGAGAAAGTGCATTTCTTTTCAAAGTTCCCCCTGCTCTCACCAGGTCCCTTTCTGGCTAACGTCATCGGTCGGCTCCTCACTGTGTTGTGCTGATGCCGGTACTCTCGGATGTGCCGCTCCATGTTCACCTTACAGCAAGGTCAGATCTTTTACTGTGAGTACTGATTGTTTTTCTCTCTACGTCTATCAAGTAACCGCAACCTAACAGGACCCTCTCCAGCAGAGCACGGTAGTGTATGGACAGAGCCCCTCTAGGAGTCCACCCTGCCACCACTGTTTAACTCACTAAAGTGACCTCAAATCAGAGACTATTCTAGAAGTTGTCCAAAAGTCTCCTAAAACTCACTACCCTTGCACAAAGCAGTGATTTTTACTTTCTTAAAGGGAAACTAGCGACAGCTGCTCCTACCCTAACTTGCCTTGTGACCAAGGAGTTAGACTGTATTTGTGGTAGATTTATATATAACTTTATGGGAAAAGATTCAGTATAACTTATGTAATTTATTGAGTGAAATCTCTGATGTTTTAATGCTGAGGTGTCCAGTCCATTGATGACTCCGCCCACTGGACTCCTTAAGACAGAATGAGCAGGGATTTCTATCGATGTTATAAGTTTTACTGAATCATACCTGCAAAGTTATATATGAGTGTACTCAGCTCCCCTGCTGTATAACATGACGGTGATAGATTAGAGAGCATCGTCTTGGTGACAGATTCCCTTTAACGTTCTGCCGTTATCGCTCAACTCCTTAGGATTGTCTCCTGCACCAACACCTGGTAGAAAGGGATAACAGGAACATTTACAAAGTGCAAGTCAGGACTTTGGGTCAAGTTGGCTACCACTCAGGCCTGGGACTGGCACTGCACATAACACCCTCAGCCCCTCGGTCACCTCACCTGGAGCAGAGGAGTAACATGGACTCATGGGGGGAGCAGAAGATACGACGATTACGTTGATGTTTTGAAGAAATGGGAAATGTTTTTTCTTATTGACAGATGAGGAGCTCATGACTCAACTTCTCTCTATATATTCACCAGGCCACTACCTACCTGCAGAGGAAAAAATAACTTACAGAACATTATACTGATGAATAGAGATGAGCGAATAGAGAAAGATTCAAAAGCTCAAAATTCTAACGGACCGTGATGTTCGGCTATTTCATCGAAAAATTAATCCCATTAACGTTTTTGGGAGAAAAATACTTGTTTCTTGGAAACCTAAATTCAACCACTTGGAGGTCACCAAGTCCACAATGACACCCCTTTAAATAACATTGCCTATGACAACTAAAGATGGCATAGGCAAGGGGGAAATCAAACCACCCCCACCACTAACTGTTAGTGTGTGTGATGTTGACACGTCCTCTTTAAATTTTGAAAGTCATCTGGCACTTCCAGACACCCTTCATTACACATAGAGGGGTGTGGGTCTCATACAAACTTCTTAAAAATGGAGTTTAGGCTCTTGAGTTGAGCCCTTCAAAATGGATTTTGAGGCCCTTGAGGTGAGCCCTCCAAAGATGAAGCTTGAGGCCCTTGAGGTGAGCCCTCCAAAAGGGATTTTGAGGCCCTTGAGGTGAGCCCTCCAAAATTTACTTTTGAGGCCCTTGAGGTGAGTTCTCAAAAAAATGATATGGATGGCCCTTGAGGTAAGCCCCTGAAAAAATTATCCGCATGGCCCTTGAGATGAGCCCTCTAAAAAATTATCTGGAGGCCCATGATCTGAGCATTTGAAAAAATTACCTGGAGGCCCTGAGGTGAGCCCTCAAAAAAATTTGGGCATGCCTTTTGTCGTCCGTCTTTAAATATATTTTATAGGGTGGTTGAGGAGGAGGAAATGAGCTTCAGCAGATATGGCACTTCATGTTTTGCTGCTTTCCGCCGGTGGAGAAACAAACTCTGGGTCAATCCAGTGGCTGTTTATTTTAAAAAATTTGTCAGCCTGTCAGCACTGTCAGTTGACAGATGGCTGCGCTTTTCGGTTAGAATGTCCCCGGCTGCGCTGAATACCCTCTCTGAGAAAACACTGGCGGCAGGGCAGGCCAGCACCTTGAAGGTGTAGAGGGACAGTTCCAGCTAAGTGTCCAGCTTGGACACCCAATAAGTGTAGGGAGCAGAGGGATCGGGGAGGACAGGGTTACAGTTCGCCAGGTACTCCCGCAACATCTGCCAATACTTTTCGCTCATCCTCACAGTAGGTCCCACAGTGGTGGAAGTTTCCCGATTGTGTCTCATAAAAAAATGTCCCACACCTTGGAGAGTGTTCCCCTGATTGCTGCGGACCTGCTGGGAGGCCTCAGACTCTGGGAGGAAGTCTCCTTTCTGCTGCCAGCGATGTTAAGTGAGAAGATTTCCATCACATGTAACAGCAAATAAGTAAAAAGTAATAAGTAAGTAGCGCCAAAACTTTCCCCGCTACAGTGTAACAGCAAATAGGTCTGGAGAACCTATTCTGGAGAATTCTCAGCTGCCTCCTGTCTATCTAAGTAGATGATGTGCAGTTAGGCAGCCTATTCACTGTGTGGACGGAGCTATATGCTGTGCTGTGTCCTCACTGTCCATACTGCATGATCTCTCCCTCACTACCTTCAAGATGGCATCTGACCACGAGCAGGAAACGCCAAATTATTACAGCTGGAGGTCATATGAGTAAGAGAGCCAATGACTGTAGATGCTGTTCAAATTTTTACTGCGTATTTGGTCGGATGCTCGATCGAAAATGAGTATTTCGAATAGTGTAGTATTCGATTGAATACCTACTTGACTGAGTACTACTCGCTCATCTCATACTCTTCTGATATTTTTTTTGTGAACAGAAATGGATCAGGGCTGGTGCTCAGCCAATTTGACAAAAGTTCTGGTTCGGCGAAGTTCGTCTAAACCCAAACACTCGCCATTTAACTCCTGAAGGTTGAAGACATTGGATGCCTGCTTGCAGGAAGTCCTGGAATACATGGATACAGCCATAGGCCAAAGGCTGTATCCTCGGTTTCCTGGCAGCCTTAGGACTGCATCCAACTTCTCCAGACGACAGGAGTCAAATGCTGAGTGTTTGGGTTTAGACGAACATTGCCTAACCAGAACTTTTGTCATTCAACATTAATTAAGACTGAACTCACCTACACATGAACCTTGACCATCTTCTAGGGACAATATGAACTCTCCGGCCTCCTCCGTGCACTGCAGCTTCAGCTTCTTCTCCTGATATTGCTGCCGACAGGACACGACCACCGAGCCATTCACTGTAATACCGGTAAAGTTCTCTGGGAAATCCACAATGTCCGCCCATGGAGAAGCTTTATGGCAAAAACCTGGAATGATCCAACCGGAAGAGAAATATGGGGTCACTGAGCACGGCAGGGATGGAGCCTCCTGTGGAGAATGTACTGGTTGGGAGACCGAATTTGCACCTTTATTTCATTTACAATGTCTAATCCAATACTAAATCAAATGTCTGGAACATTCTAGATGTCTGCAGCCTTCAGAGTACACAATAGCTGTCCTGGTCGTCAGACGTAGATCTTTCTCCATGGTGGACCTCATGGTGGACCTCAGGAGGAGACAGTTTCTATCTTTATGACTAAACATCTTCATTTATAATTAGACATAAAACACAACAAAGTAACAATAATAAAAGGTTTCACTTCTCCCCTACCGACACAGTAATCGTCATCCTGCGGCCCGGACAGGACGAACCCTCCGCCCCTCTCTCTACATTGCAAGGTGATGTTCTTCTTCTTGTACCTCTCCCCACAGGACACCTTCACCGCTTTTCCGACTTCAATACCAGTATACATTAAGAAACTGGCAAAAATGTACATTAATGTATACAGTGGCAAATAAACCAGGTGGTTTAAAATAGAGATGAGTGAACCAAACTCCCCAAACCAAGATCCATTCCAAACTTTGTAAAGAGTTTGGTTCGGTACCAAACTGAACTTTTTGCAAACTTCAAAACAAGTTAAAAAAAAATGGCAGTGGGGAAAAAAATGGGAAAAAAATGTTCTCTCACCTGTCTGTGCTTCGTTGGTGTTCTCCTCCAGGTCTCCAAAGTCTCCAGCCGCCTCCATTCCATTCAGCCAATCACTGACTGAGAAGGGACAGCACCGTGACCAATGATTGGTTGAACAGGCTGTTGCTCTTGAGACAAGACTGACAAGCCACTCAGCCAATCATTGGCCGCATCGCTGTCCCATCTAAGTCACTGGCTGCGGGAGATACCAGACACTGGGGGAGCGTGGACAGGTAAGTATAGATGAGCAAATTTTTTTAACCGCATTAAAACAGCTAAAATGCCTGCCATCATTGCTGTTTTGGTGCAGTTGGTTTAAGGTTCGGCTAAGAGGAATCCAAACTTTAAGTTAAAGTTTGGAGAACCTGCCAAACCGAACTTTAAAAAAGTTTGCTCATCTCTAGTTTTAAAAGCCCCTCAAAGAGGTGAGTATGACATATTACATATTGCTCTATATTCACCACACATGTGAGATTCATAGGGGAGATCTGTTCCCAGATAACCACACCTAATATAATTCTCAGAGAGATAGTTCTGCTCTCCGAACAACCCCCCCCCTCCCCCCCGACCTACAATTAACCTATCAGGCTTTAGAGAAACTACAAACGTTCCCAGCATTGCACAAGCCTGGAAAATGGTTTACAGACATTATAACACATTGCTCCGAGTGGTTATAAATAAGGGAACTGAGACCCTCGTTTAGTGTATACAGCTCTGCGTAACCCCAAGCAACACTGTACATTTTGAAGCCTGTCCTGGGGCTGAGGCGTCCGGTGTGATATTAATCTCTCAGAGTCTATAGAAAGCTCAGTGGCCGTCAACCAAAATACCCTAAAAGAGCTAAAAGCTTATTATTATTATTATTATTATTAAGTTTCCACAAGATTCTGCCTCGGAGCTACAGGCTACAAGCTGCAGAATTAATAAGAGAGAGACGAGGTCACAGAACACGAGAGGATCCAGTGGAAGATAGATCCGGACCTACAGATGTGTCCAGCCTTGCCTTTCTCCTAGAGAAGTTTACCGACCACAATATCCCATCATGTTATCAGAGGAGTGAAAAGGCCTCTTGTAGGTGACAACCTCTGTGTTTCCTCTCATAGACATAGTGTAACAGAAGGTCATGGCCTCAAGTAGCGGTCATCTCCAGACATGTAGAACTCCGTATACTCAGAGATGACATGTCTGTACTACACTAATAGTTTAGGTCTCTAAATGCAACCTGCAGGGTAAAGTATGGGGCTCCCCTGATTGTCACATGGAGATCTCTACTGTAGTTATTTTCTCTATTTCCTCCATGTTGGGCATCAGGAGGTGACAGCTTTCATCTTCCAGGCTGGGATGACATGTAGTATTTTATTCAGCAAAAATCAGGAGTGGGTCCAAAATGCAGTAAAAGCTGCAAATCTTTTCAAAATCAGGTGGACCTCATGCTGGACCTCAGGTGGACCTTATGGTGGACCTCATGCTGGACCTCAAGGTGGATCTCATGTTGGACCTCAGGTGGACCTCAGGTTTGACCTCATGCTGGTCCTCAAGGTGGATCTCATGTTGGACCTCAGGTGGACCTTATGGTGGACCTCAGGTTGGCCTCATGCTGAACCTCAGGTGGATCTTATGCTGGACCTCATGCTAGACCTTATGCTGGACCTCAAGGTGGACCTCATGCTGGACCTCAAGGTGGATCTCATGTTGTACCTCATGTGGACCTTATGGTGGACCTCAGGTTGGCCTCATGCTGAACCTCAGGTGGATCTTATGCTGGACCTCATGTTGGACCTCATGCTAGACCTTATGCTGGACCTCATGCTGGACCTCAAGGTGGATCTCATGTTGGATCTCATGTTGGACATCATGTGGACCTTATGGTGGACCTCAGGTTGGCCTCATGCTGAACCTCAGGTGGATCTTATGCTGGACCTCATGTTGGACCTCATGCTAGACCTTATGCTGGACCTCAAGGTGGACCTCATGCTGGACCTCAGGTGGACCTTATGCTGGACCTCAAGGTGGACCTCATGCTGGACCTCAGGTGGAGACAGTTTCTATCTTTATGACTAAACATCATTTATAATTAGACATCAAATACAAAAAGTAATGATAAGTTTACACAGAGATTTATCGGACAGATTTTTGAAGCCAAAGCCAGGAATGGGTTTGGAAAGAGGAGATATCTCAGTCTTTCCTTGATGACCTGTTCCCTGTTTATAGTCTGTTACTGGCTTTGGCTTAAAAAAATCAGTTAATAGTAATAAAATGCTCTCCCCTACCGACACAGTAATCGTCGTCCCGCCGCCCGGACAGGACGAACTCCCCGTCTCTCTCTCTACACTGCAGGGTGATGGTCTTCTTCTTGTACTTCTCCCCACAGGAAACCTTCACCACTTGGCCATCTTCAATCCCCAAGAAGTTTTGGGGGAAAACCACAATGTTCGTCCATGAAGCAATCCCTTGACATAAGCCTGGAGCAAAGAGGAAAGTGAAGAGAAAGTCACGAGATGGTGGAAGGAGACGATGTGACAGATGACATTTACCATTTGTTTAGATCCAATTCTGAAAGATTATGTCTCCAACCAAGTTGTTGGTTTCTTCACCTTCCTCGTTGTTGGAGACATTTTGAGTCATTGTTGATTTTCTGTAATGCTAAGGAGGATTGTAAGGATTTTTTCTTCTTCTCCAAACTAAGATCTAGGAATGATGAACACCAAAGTCTCCACCATTCCCACCGTGCGATGATCACATGACCCACCATATAGATAGGATATGATTATTATCCCCCCCACACTTAGCCAAAAAGTTTTCATAGAATTAGAAGACTTTGTCTATATCTCATGATAATTAGTTAGACTTCAGCTCCTTATTGATCTTCTCAGCTTTTGACTCCACTTCTAATACAACAAGTAGGAACCTCCTCCCGCTAGAAACGTCCTCGTTCCTATTCGGTTCACCCATTCTCCTTATTTAACCTGAACATTCTGTTCTCAGTCGGGGCTCTCGCACATACACAATGAGTTATGTTCATTGTGTAGTGTGTGCCAGGTGTGTGTGTGTAGTGTGTGCGCCAGGTGTGTGTGTGTGTGTGTGTGTGTGCGTGTAGTGTGTATAGTGTGTGTGTGCGCCAGGTGTGTGTGTATAGTGTGTGCGCCGGGTGTGTGTGTGTGTGTGTGTAGTGCGTGTAGTGTGTGTGTGTAGTGTGTGTGAGTATAGTGTGTGTGTGTGTATGCGTGTGTGTAGTGTGTGCCAGGTGTGTAGTATGTGTGCCAGGTGTGTAGTATGTGTGCCAGGTGTGTAGTGTGTGTGCCAGGTGTGTGTGTGTATAGTGTGTGCGCCAGGTGTGTGTGTGTGTGTGTGTGTAGTGTGTATAGTGTGTGTGTGCGCCAGGTGTGTGTGTATAGTGTGTGCGCCGGGTGTGTGTGTGTAGTGTGTGTGTGTAGTGCGTGTAGTGTGTGTGTGTAGTGTGTGTGTGTGTGTGTAGTGTGTGTGAGTATAGTGTGTGTGTATGCGTGTGTGTAGTGTGTGCCAGGTGTGTAGTATGTGTGCCAGGTGTGTAGTGTGTGTGCCAGGTTTGTGTGTAATATGTGTGCCAGGTGTGTGTATAGTGTGTGTGTGTGTGTGTATATAGTGTGTGTGTGTGTGTAGTATGTGTGCCAGGTGTGTGTAGTGTGTATAGTGTGTGTGTGTGTCAGGTTTGTGTGTAGTATGTGTGCCAGGTGTGTGTGTAGTATGTGTGCCAGGTGTGTGTGTGTATAGTGTATGTGTGTAGTATGTGTGCCAGGTATGTTTGTGTGTGTGTAGTAGTAGGTATGTGTGTGTGTGTGTGTATAGTGTGTGTGTATAGTGTGTGTGTGTAGTGTGTGCCAGGTGTGTGTGCCAGGTTACTGCAGGTCCCATTCACTATACCCGGTGCTGATACTGCCAACTGCTTCCGGCTGTTCATTGTGCATATGTTGGAGCTGATGGGTGGGGAGGTCGGAGGTCACCGTTTTCCGATAACAATGTAGTTCCTCTAGAGAAGGGAGTCATGTACAGGTTTTGACCGGTCCTTTTACATGGCATAAGAAATGGAGCAGCTGGGCTGCATGAACGTTCCCTGTATACATATATCCGTGCTGTCAGTCTCCAGATCGCACAGCAGTACATACTTACCTAGTGTGCTCCGGCATCCTCTTCTCGGGCTCCCCTGTACAGGCCTCGGCTTACCCCAGAATGATTGACAGCCAGAGGAGGCGGGGCTTGAAGATACAGTGGCTGGACTGAAGCTCTGGAGTAGAGGATGCCGGATTACAGCAGCCGGGCACTAGGTAAGTATATACTGCTGTGTGATCTGGATACTGACCGCAGGCATAAATACATATCCTAGAAACTAATATATATACATATCTCTGCTATCAGTTCCCCTTTACACAGGGAGATGTTGATAACGATTTATCGTGAAGCAGGGACCAGAGATGTGATCAGCCGCGGATCAGGCATTTTCCTCCTCCTCAGCTGATCGCTGTCACTTCCATATGGGCCAATCGGCTGCAGGAGCACGGTAACAAAGCCCACCGATACCTCTGCTACATCTCTACGTGTGTCCCTGTCCATGATGTAATCCCAGCTTTATGATAGGGATATGTGGTCCCTCACCTGGCAGCACAGACACCCGCACCATGTGCATCTTGTCTCGTAGATTTCTCTGTATTCCGCAGTAATAAATGTCAGAATCTCCAGCTCTGGTGTTCGTCATTGTCACGCGGAACGTCCGATTATACGGAGAGTCTTGGATGGTGAATCTTCGGCTGGAGACCATCTTACGGTCTGTCTCTGTACGTATCTGTACCTCACAGTGTGTGGAGCTCTCCCCTTTACACCAGTACTTAATGTAATCATCAAATCCTTCATCATACACACACGACACGGACATGGAGCTCCCGGAGCGGACGGTAACCATGTCGGGGCCGGTCAGACACCATATACCTGGACAGAATACAATGACAGAACAGATGTCATATACAGCCATCCAATAACACTGATATACAACTGTATAAGAGGTTCATACAGCCTTTACACACCTGTTATTTTGTGACGCCTGACGTTCCCTTTAAGGGATCGGGGGATCATTTTGGGGGGAAAGTTTGTGACGACTGATCGGTATGTTTAGCCTAAGCCCAACGTTCAGCTCATTCAGACGGCAGCTGCACAAAAGGGAAGTGTCACCATGCTAGGGGCTTTTATGGGAAATGTGTCAGAAATTATTTATTGCTTTCATAAGTGATTTTGTTTGTTTTTTTTCTAATTCACCAGCTATTTTCTTGTGTGGATTGTGCTAGATAACTAGATAAAACACATAAAATGGGCACCGCCATGGGTACCTTGCCTGGTCCAGACACAAACGATGCAGAAGTGAAAATGACAGAGGTGACACAAAAGCTGGATTCCTGTTCTGAGTCTTCTTGCTGTTGAGCTTCTGGTCTTGTTACTTGTGGTCATCAGGTTATATTTAACATCCTGAGAACAAGCACTGCGATGGGTCATACTAGCACCTAGCCGCACTGTATTTCATATCCAGGTTATGGCAGCTATACTAATAGAATGCTTACATTTACAATGAACGGACATATGAATCTGAGGGCCCTTTTACACAAGCTGCTTATGATTGCTAAAATAATCAATAATCAGCTTGTGTAAACAGTGTCAGTGATCAGTCGAGGAGCAGGAAAATGCCTGATCCTCGGCTGATCACATCTTTTATATGGGTTTTATCATTATCGCCGTACATCTCTGTGTAAACAAGATTTGCAGCCGGCAATATATTTTTAATTGTACGCATGAACAATCATTGTAACGATTAATTGTGCCTCCTGACACAAGATCGGAGCGCCCTAGCGTCCTTGCACGGTCCCATGGAAGAGGACCCTGTTAAAAAATGCAACTCTCTGAATATTAAATATGTACAGAAAACTATTCTGACTTGTATTAAGTATGACATTCTCTTACAATGTAATTCTTATTATCAGGAGTAGGGATGAGCGAACCGAACCGTAACAAACCAGATTTGTTACGAACCTTGCAAAAAGTTCGTAACTAGAGATGAGCGACCCTGGAGCAGCTGGAGTCCATCCCAACCCGATCGCTCGGCATGTGATTAGCGGTGGCTGCTGAACTTGGATGAAGCCCTAAGGCTATGTGGAAATCCTGGATATAGTCATTGGCTGTATCCATGTTTTCCAGACAACCTTAGAGCTTTATCCAAGTTCTGCAGCCGCAGCTAATCGAATACCGAACGTTCAGGTTCGGATGAACATGAGCATGCTTGAGGTTCGCTCATCTCTAATTATTACTCCTATAATCCCTTGTATCCTGGTTTTCTGTGAATATCATGGTGTGTGACGTCACCCCTGTTAGGGTGAGACCTTAAGTTAGTCTCCTCAGATATACCTGGGTTCTGCCTAATCAAAGATGTAATGTGACAGCCGTCTGTGAGGGTCAACCAAGACACATAAAAGAACTTCAGTGTTCAAGCTTCAAAAAATAAAATAGGAGAACCCCGTTTAGCCGCAAGAAAAAAAGTAAAAAAAAAAAAAAAAAAAAACAGTAAAAAAAAAAGTCCCATCATTGTCCCAGCAAAAAAAAAAAAAAAAAAGTCCCATCATCTGTCCCATCGCTGCACAGTTGTGTAGAAAATGTTGGCGACACATTGGGATTCTTGGTGTCCAGGACCGTGCACCCCAGTGCTGATGTCTGCTCCTTTAATTATGGGCAGGGGCCGTACATGTCTGTTACTGCCCATTGGGTCAACATTCCCCCAGAAGACCACCAGAAAGTCTTCCCATTCTTGCCACTGTCACCTCCCCGGGGCTTTAGGGGGCCAGTTCTGCACGAGTTCTGCCTCCACCAGCTTGCAACCATCCACCACTTTGCCTGCAGTCCAACCTGCCCCGGTGTCTTACCAACGATGTCAGACCTAGCGCTCTCAGGATGTCCTCCATTTTGTGAGCCTGAGTGAGCGGAGCCACAGTGGGCAGGAGCTCCTCCGGACCATCAGGGAGGAGATATATGAATGGCTGAGCCCAGGTCAACTAACGGTGGGAAGTGTAGCCGACAATGGGAGGAACATTGTCTCTGCAGTGCAGCAGGGAGTCAGACACTTTGTATGGCACATGTGATAAACCTCATAGTGCTCAGGTTTCTGCAAACATTTCCTGACAATTGTTGATCCCTCTTGAGGACGCAACTCTGTGAGCAGGCAGGACTATGGGATCAACGACATCATCCCACTTGCCCGTGTTCTGGAAAGTGCGCTGAACAACATCATCAGCGAGGATTCCCAGGCCACCACTCCAAGTCTAAATATCCTCCTCCGTCAATTGTTCTCAACCATACTGGCCTGGGTGCAATCAGGTACTGCCTCCTCCTCCTAAAATAGTCTCCTCTTAACCATACTGGCCTGGGTGCAATCAGGTACTGCTGCCTCCTCCCCCTTAAATAGTCTGTTCTTAACCATACTGGCCTGGGTGCAATCAGGTACTGCCTCCTCCTCCTAAAATAGTCTCCTCTTAACCATACTGGCCTGGGTGCAATCAGGTACTGCTGCCTCCTCCCCCTTAAATAGTCTGTTCTTAACCATACTGGCCTGGGTGCAATCAGGTACTGCCTCCTCCTTCTCAAATAGTCTGTTCTCAACCATACTGGCCTGGGTGCAATCAGGTACTGCTGCCTCCTCCCCCTTAAATAGTCTGTTCTTAACCATACTGGCCTGGGTGCAATCAGGTACTGCCTCCTCCTCCTAAAATAGTCTCCTCTTAACCATACTGGCCTGGGTGCAATCAAGTGCTGCTGCCTGCTCCTCCTTCAAATGTCTGTTTTCCACCCTACTGGGTCCAAGGAACTTTGTGTCCTATGTCCCGTGTAATCACTTACACCTTGGTTAATTTTTTTTTCACTATTTTTGCACTTCTTTTTTTCACTTTTTTGATTTTTTCCACTTTTTTTAAATTGTAATAGCAACTGCAACTAAACGAGGCTATACCCTATCAGACTCCCACTATTGTAGCTGCAATTATTCAGCCGTTATAGCAAGGTTCGTTTTAGGTTCGGTTCGTACAAATCCAAACTTCACGAAAGTTCGCCAGATTGAAGCGAACTTTTCAAAAGTCCGCTCATCCCTATTCAGGAGCATCCTGGGTACAGCCAGGGGTCATGAACATTCAAAGTTCTCTCAGGGGTCAAAAACATCCTAGGATCAGTATTTTTCTACAAAAACCAGGAGTGTATAGAAACATTTTGGAATTGCTCTTTTTGTATCCATTCATCCCCCCCCCCCCCCCAAAAAAAAAAGATATTTCATATCTTAGAAATGCCTCATAAAAACTAATGCTCATACTGCAAAAACAAATAGCTGCGGTGACTGAGAAATAGAATGCTGCGGCTCTAGGAACGCAGTGATTCCAGATGCTATTAAAAAGAATTGGAATGACATATCCGTACAGTTTACATACCCCGGCAGAATTTTTGCTTTCTTGTCCTTCTTCAGAGAATATGAATGATAACACAAAAACTTTTTCCCCCCACTCGTGGTTTGTGGTTGGGTGAAGCCATTTATTGTCAGACTACTGTTTTTAAATCATAATGACAATAAAAAGTTCTCATCCCTCAGTTCTTAATCCCGTGTATTGCCCCCACTAACATCACTGACAACTTGAAGTCTTTTGTGGTAGTTGTGGATGAGGCTCCTTATGTTCTCAGATGGTAAAGCCGCCCATTCTTCTTGGCAAAAAGTAAAATTCTGGGCTGTCCTGCATGAACTGTGTACTTAAGATTTCCAGGAATGGCTCAATGATATTGAGGTCAAAAGACTGAGATGGCCACTCTAGAACCTTCACTTTGTTCTGCTATAGCCAATGACAGGACAATTGTGACAACCAAAAACATCCAAATGACCCTGATCAAAAGGTCATATAACCTGGTGATTTAGGCCTAATAACATGCACAGAAGGTGACAAAAATTCTGTCCACAACTGCCAGGAAAAATGTTTGGGATGCAAAGAAAAACCCACAAATAACACCAGCAGAAATCCAGGACTCTCTGAAAACTAGCTGTGTGGCCACACTGTGGTTGTTTTATCTTGATAAGGAGGCACTTGAAGAAAAATGGGCTCCATGGTTGAGTTGCCAGAGGAAGCCATTACTGCGAAAATCCCACAAGGTATCTCACCTACAATACACCAAACAGCACAGAGACACAAGCCTCAAAACTTCTGGAACTTGGTCATTTGGAGTGATGAGACCAAAATCGAACTGTTGGGCCACAACCATAGAGATACATTTGGAGATGTTATCAAGACCATTCCTACTGTAAAACACGGAGGTGGATCACTGGTGTTTTGGGGATGTGTGAACTACAAAGGCTCAGGAAACTTGGTCAAAGATGTAAGAAAGATGTATGCAGCCAATTATCGGCAAATGTGCACTCGTCGGCCCGGAAGCTGCACATGGGATGTACCAGGATGTTCCAACATGACGATCCAAAACAAAGGCCACCTGTCATTGGCTACAGCAGAACAAAGTGAAGGTTCTAGAGTGGCCATCTCAGTCTCCTGACCTCAGTATCATTGAGCCGCTCTGAGGAGATCTCCAGCGCGCAGTTCATGCAGGACAGCCCAGGAATTTACAGGACCTGGAGGCTTTTTGCCAAGAAGAATGGGCAGCTTTACCATCTGAGAACATTAAGAGCCTCATCCAAAAAAAACACAAAAGACTTCAAGCTGTCATTGGTGTTAGAGGGGGCAATACACGGGTTTAAAAACTGGGGTATGTAAACTTTTGATCACTTTCATTCGGATATTTTTGGCTGTCATTATGATTGAAAAAGAAAAAACACAGTAGTTTGACAATAAATGGTGTCACTTTTATCATTAATATTCTCTGAAAAAAGGACAAGAAAGCTAAAATACTGCCGGGTTATGTAAACTGTACATTCATCTCCTGTCCTGTGGATAAGTGTTCATTGGTGGAACAACCCTGTCACAGAGAACATACTGACCCCTGGAGACACTGACCTGTTCCATGGAGCAGCCCCCAGAGGAGGAGCAGGGTCACCATCCTAGCAGTAGATACCTGGAGGTGGGCACCGTCTCCTCCACATCTCTCTCGGTTTCTCTTCTCTTGAAGTAAAATTTTCGAATATTTGTTTAAATCAGAAAGTAAAGTGAAGCCTCCGCCCCGCACACTGAGCTTTCTGTTACTTCCCATTTCTTCTTTCACAAGAGAATCATTTAGGGAGGACCCAGAATATAGAAGAGAGACCCTGGCCGGTCATGGGTAACCATGCCAGATCTGTGGTGGGGTCTATGGCAGTTCTGTGTGGGTCATTGACGTTGCTGCAGCTGATGAAGATGATGACTGTTGACGTTGAAGATTTAATACAGATTTCCTCAAGATCCCTTTGTCTTTTCTGCCCCAACACATTATCCCCATCGCCATGATCAGTTGGTTGGGATGCCCACATAACGATTAAATTATTGGCCGATTTTGGGATAGACCACTTATATTAGACAAGCAGGTTCTGACTCCCAACAGATCTGCTGTCTGAGGAGCCAGTGACTGCACAACTGCTGGTGAACATATATTGTGAGAAGGTATAAACCATCTCACCACCGGTGTGAGCATTGAAAAGGTAACAGCACCTGCTCTAGTGCCACCGCCATCTTAGTCAGCTGATCTGCAGGGCACTGGGTGTTGGACCCCAACTGATCTGTTAAATGTTCAAAAAGAAACCAAACTAAACATGGTCACAAGGTCTCGAAAACACAAGAAGAAGCTACAGCTGAAACCAGGCAGATACTGGAAGCATTAAAGACGATTCCTGTTGATGTGTTAACGCTTTACATTGTCAGAGACTCCAGGAGTGTAGAAATAAGACAACGAACAAGGGAGAAGCACCAGGAATGAGATCTTCACTTGCCGGGAGAAGTCTATCGGAACGCAAAGCTCAGATCTGTATTGAAGCTCATGGACAGACCTTGGATTTAGACTATGGATATAAGAAACCCTGGTGGGGAATCTTTTTTTGCCTTTGAACTTTGTGAAATGTTTCAGAATATTATGGACAATAAGGAAAACAAACGCAAAGACTGCCAATTTTTTTTTCCAGTGTTCCACCTAAATAATCAGAATGGAGGTTTACCATGACAAATTGCTGTGATCTGGCTTATTGGAGTCAGCTAAGCTTGGAAGAGATGTAGAAAACAACCACCAAGATGGAAGGTAATGTTGTGGTGTTTGCTCTACCGGTCACTTACCAGATGGTGCTGTGTGACGCCACTACTGTGGTGGTTGGTCAGAATATAGTTCAGACGGATGGTAGGGCACACAGGTGCTGGTTGGGCACAGAGGTGCTGGTTGGGCACAGAGGTGCTGGTTGAGCACAGAGGTGCTGGTTGGGCACACATGCTTTTATTTTAAGGTGGCTGGCTATACCCTTTCCCCAGTGGTCGGTGACTTGCCCGGCTGTCAGTGGGTCCCTTGGGTACTTATCACGGTGGTCCGGAGCGGAGTTGTGACCCACCTGGGCTATCGGTCCCACCACCCACAGAAAGGGGAGATGACCCAAGGAGGGTGTAACGACTGTGTAGGTCCCTGATTCCTGTTACCATAAATAAAATCTTCTTTACTGCAGGAATATTTAATACGCCAGCTGACCATAGGCTTCTGACTTGACTAGACACAATCTGCACTAAGAGCTTTAGGGGTAAAAAAACTGTGCTGACTTGGTTGCGTGCTGAGAAGTAGAGTGAGTTCAGAGTAGCAGAGAGGAGGTTGTCTCAAGAATCCCAACCCAGGGTAGAAGTGTGCTCTGCCGGAACTTTAGAAGAAGTAGAATACTTACGAATACTTGAGAGTAGAAGACTACCTGTGCCCGTGTTTCAACCTCTGTTGTGATACCACCTGTTGCCCTACAGTGTCGAGTTACCTGTCCTCCTAGGGTGACACAAGCCCCAGACCTTGTTACCGGAGTTAAGCAGGGTGGCCAAAATGACCTAGTTACACCTGCATTGTGAGATAGAATACGTAGGCTTGTAGCAACTTTGCTCTATCCGGATCAGTTCCTCTTGTTTCAGGATTCTGTCCTGCACCTTTAGAGACGTTCATGGCAGGGGTTGGGGTGATCTAAGACTTGTCCTCTCTCGAGTAGTTTAACACTGCATGGTTAGAAGAAATGTTGCTTGAGAAGAAAGAGTCTCTGTGTTTCCAATGTGTGTCCGTCCACTACCGCATTCCAGACTAGACTACACTGGACTGACTGTGGGTGTGTACTTCCTCTCCCCATGTGACAACTTCCTACAGGGTGTGCAACAACTCCTGTGAGTGGTGGAGAAGAGTGTGTAAGAAAAAAAAAGGAGAATAGAGATAGGTGGAGAAGAGAAAAGAGCTCTTATTGGTGCACAAATTACAAACAAACAATAACCCCTTGTTCACTACAGGTGTGCAATATACAAAAGCATAGACAAATAATTGTGACATCTAGTGGCAAAACTTAGACATAACTTCATTACCACTTAACTTGAAGTACAGACTTTTGCGAGTATGATGTAGATCTACATAAATGTGTGAAGATCCTTCCCATAGTCCTTGGGTAATGTCAATCCTTTAGGTCCCCACTTTACCCCTTTGTCGGCTGTACTTAACTTTCGCAATGATGTCGGTGGAGTTATGAGGTTAGGCGTAATGGAAAATCACTGCCTGACCCCATTGTTCTCAGACAGATAAGCTGCTGCCAGAACTGTCTGGCTGTGACACACCCCTCTCCTCCCTCATATGGGGAGGATGGGAGAGATGAGTGTTGGCCGACAATTATTGAAGGGGTACCCCACCTTTAGTCCAGTCTGTTAGATTTAGTCCAGTCTGTAGGAATGTCCTCTATAAAGTGGCAGCGACTTTTCTGCTGTCATTAAAGTAAGATACAAAGTAACAACAGCTTACCAACAGGGGGCCCACACTACACAGTGAAGGGACCCAACTGCGCTCAGCCTATCAATCCCCTTTAAATGAAAAGTTTAAAAAATAAAAATAGTAAGTTTTTCTTGTACAAATAATAAAAAGAAAAGTATAAGGGGTTAATATAGGGGTGATATGACATTCTGTTCCCATCTCTCCTCTCATATATTCTTATTTGCTGTAGCAGCTGCTGCCTGACACTGAGCGCTGCCGCTTACATGTAACCTGAATACCCTGGTCATTGTTCCGTCACTTCCTGTTGCCCTCCATGTATTATATACATCCTGATACTGTTACCGTGGTGTGTTACATTTATCAGCGTCACATTTCATCTACAATATCCTCACCTCGGCCGCAGGTTATTCAGGTCTCTGTAACACAACGCGGCTCAACTAAAAACTGACTCAACTAATCCACAAGGTCTTCAATAAAATCACAAGCCTAGGTCTACCACAGAACATCATGGTCTGCATTGCGCTCTACACGGAACCTTTTGGTCTCCACTCTTCATCTTCTCTACTTGTATTTCCTATTGCTTTTGCACATGGGTAGCACAGTATCTCATGGGGTTCCCCCTGGTACTCTGTTCCCCCCAAAAACATGATCCTTTGGAATGTAGAATGTGAACCCCACTGGGACAGATGGAAGTGATGACAAGCGCTTTGGAATATGTTGGCACTATATATACAAAGTATAGTCAGCAGTGCCCCTCACTCACTCTGCTGTGCCCCTATTCTGTTGTAGACCCTTGTTCCATGTCACCCCCAGCCTCCTCCGTTCTAGGTACTGCCCGTTACTATGGTAGAACCTGCAGCCATAAGACGTTAGCCCGTTACTATCGTAGAACCTGCAGCCATGAGACGTTAGCCCGTTACTATGGTAGAACCTGCAGCCATGAGACGTTAGCCCGTTACTATCGTAGAACCTGCAGCCATGAGACGTTAGCCCGTTACTATGGTAGAACCTGCAGCCATGAGACGTTAGCCCGTTACTATCGTAGAACCTGCAGCCATGAGACGTTAGCCCGTTACTATCGTAGAACCTGCAGCCATGAGACGTTAGCCCGTTACTATCGTAGAACCTGCAGCCATGAGACGTTAGCCCGTTACTATCGTAGAACCTGCAGCCATGAGACGTTAGCCCGTTACTATCATAGAACCCGCAGCCATGAGACGTTAGCCCGTTACTATGGTAGAACCTGCAGCCATGAGACGTTAGCCCGTTACTATCGTAGAACCTGCAGCCATGAGACGTTAGCCCGTTACTATCATAGAACCCGCAGCCATGAGACGTTACTATCGTAGAACCTGCAGCCATGAGACGTTAGCCCGTTACTATCATAGAACCCGCAGCCATGAGACGTTAGCCCGTTACTATGGTAGAACCTGCAGCCATGAGACGTTAGCCCGTTACTATCATAGAACCTGCAGTCATGAGACGTTAGCCCGTTACTATCATAGAACCCGCAGCCATGAGACGTTAGCCCGTTACTATCATAGAACCCGCAGCCATGAGACGTTAGCCCGTTACTATCATAGAACCTGCAGTCATGAGACGTTAGCCCAGTTTTCCATGGATATAACACGCAGAGTTTATAATATTCCTGTTATATAAGGATAACTTAGTTGCAGATGAGAGTGTCCCCAAACAACAAGCCCATTCACTGCTCACACCTACGATGTATTTGTAGAACGGAGAGACAATAGAAGTCTTTGCAGTAAATGTCAGAGGCCGTCGTCCTCTGCATTAACCACTGCTGATCCCCATAGTAAGATCCCGGACACCGGGTATAACCTGACAGCAGAAAAGTGGATGCAGACCTAGAAAGTCTTTCACCAGGACACATAACCGTGATTCTCTGTACTCCTAAAGGGCAGAAGGTTTGCTAGTTTGTCAATGTGCAAGAGGGTTGAAGTTCCTGGAGATGTCAGTAATATGGAGAATGATTTAGTGTGAGTAGATAAGTGATCCGTACAATGGAAATCCTCTATCCAGTATCATATGGGCAGTTCTGTGTTGTCAAAGACTTTAGAAGAGAGGGATTTAGGTAGAGATGAGCAAATTTACAGTAATAACAAAGAAAATCGCTTTGTTATCTCAGCAGCCGGCTTATCAGAAGGGAAAGGGATGACACAATGGAAACCTTTATATATGTTACAGGAGGAAGAAGGGAAAGGGAGGACATGATGGAAACCTTTCTATATGTTACAGGAGGAAGAAGGGAAAGGGGAGGACACGATGGAAACCTTTATATATGTTACAGGAGGAAGAAGGGAAAGAGAGGACATGATGGAAACGTTTATATATGTTACAGGAGGAAGAAGGGAAAGGGAGGACATGATGGAAACCTTTATATATGTTACAGGAGGAAGAAGGGAAAGGGAGGACATGATGGAAACCATTATATATGTTACAGGAGGAAGAAGGGAAAGTGGGGACATGATGGAAACCCCTTTATATATGTTACAGGAGGAAGAAGGGAAAGGGGAGGAGATGATGGAAACCTTTATATATGTTACAGGAGGAAGAAGGGAAAGGGGAGGACACAATGGAAAACTTTATATATGTTACAGGAGGAAGAAGGGAAAGAGAGGACATGATGGAAACGTTTATATATGTTACAGGAGGAAGAAGGGAAAGGGAGGACATGATGGAAACCTTTATATATGTTACAGGAGGAAGAAGGGAAAGGAAGGACATGATGGAAACCATTATATATGTTACAGGAGGAAGAAGGGAAAGTGGGGACATGATGGAAACCCCTTTATATATGTTACAGGAGGAAGAAGGGAAAGGGGAGGAGATGATGGAAACCTTTATATATGTTACAGGAGGAAGAAGGGAAAGGGAGGACATGATGGAAACCTTTATATATGTTACAGGGGGAAGAAGGGAAAGGGGGGACATGATGGAAACCTTTATATATGTTACAGGAGGGAAGAAGGGAAAGGGAGGACATGATGGAAACCTTTATATATGTTACAGGAGGAAGAAGGGAAAGGAGGGACATGATGGAAACCTTTATATATGTTACAGGGGGAAGAAGGGAAAGTGGGGACATGATGGAAACCCCTTTATATATGTTACAGGAGGAAGAAGGGAAAGGGGAGGAGATGATGGAAACCTTTATATATGTTACAGGAGGAAGAAGGGAAAGGGAGGACATGATGGAAACCTTTATACACTCACCGGCCACTTTATTAGGTACACCATGCTAGTAACGGGTTGGACCCCCTTTTGCCCTCAGAACGGCCCCAATTCTTGGTGGCATAGATACAACAAGGTGCTGGAAGCTTCCTCAGAGATTTTGGTCCATAGTGACATGATGACATCACACAGTTGCCGCAGATTTGTCGGCTGCACATCCATGATGCCAATCTCCCGTTCCACCACATCCCAAAGATGCTCTATTGGATTGAGATCTGGTGACTGTGGAGGCCATTGGAGTACAGTGAACTCATTGTCATGTTCAAGAAACCAGTCTGAGATGATTCTAGCTTTATGACATGGCGCATTATCCTGCTGAAAGTCGCCATCAGATGTTGGGTCCATTGTGGTCATAAAGGGATGGACATGGTCAGCAACAATACTCAGGTAGGCTGTGGCGTTGCAATGATGCTCAATTGGTACCAAGGGGCCCAAAGAGTGCCAAGAAAATATTCCCCACACCATGACACCACCACCACCAGCCTGAACCATTGATACAAGGCAGGATGGATCCATGCTTTCATGTTGTTGACACCAAATTGTGACCCTACCATCCGAATGTCGCAGCAGAAATCGAGACTCATCAGACCAGGCAACGTTTTTCCAATCTTCTACTGTCCAATTTCGATGAGCTTGTGCAAATTGTAGCCTCAGTTTCCTGTTCTTAGCTGAGCGGAGTGGCACCCGGTGTGGTCTTCTGCTGCTGTAGCCCATCTGCCTCAGAGTTGGCCGTACTGTGCGTTCAGAGATGCTCTTCTGCCTACCTTGGTTGTAACGGTTGGCTATTTGAGTCACTGTTGCCTTTCTATCAGCTGGAACCAGTCTGCCCATTCTCCTCTGACTTCTGGCATCAACAAGGCATTTCCGCCCACAGAACTGCCGCTCACTGGATGGTTTTTCTTTTTCAGACCATTCTCTGTAAACCCTAGAGATGGTTGTGCGTGAAAATCCCAGTAGATCAGCAGTTTCTGAAATACTCAGACCAGCCCTTCTGGCACCAACAACCATGCCACGTTCAAAGGCCTCACATCACCTTTCTTCCCCATACTGATGCTCGGTTTGAACTGCAGGAGATTGTCTTGACCATGTCTACATGCCTAAATGCACTGAGTTGCCGCCATGTGATTGGCTGATTAGAAATTAAGTGGTAACGTGCAGTTGGACAGGTGTACCTAATAAAGTGGCCGGAGAGTGTATATGTTAGAGGAGGAAGAAGGGAAAGGCAGGACATGATGTAAACCTTTATATATGTTACAGGAGGAAGAAGGGAAAGGGAGGACATGATGGAAACCTTTATATATGTTACAGGAGGAAGAAGGGAAAGGGAGGACATGATGGAAACCTTTATATATGTTACAGGAGGGGGAAGAAGGGAAAGGGAGGACATGATGGAAACCTTTATATATGTTACAGGAGGAAGAAGGGAAAGGGGAGACATGATGGAAACCTTTATATATGTTACAGGAGGAAGAAGGGAAAGGGAGGACATGATGGAAACCTTTACATATGTTACAGGGGGAAGAAGGGAAAGGGAGGACATGATGGAAATCTTTACATTGCCTGGTATCTAAATTGGTTGGCTTCTTTAAGGTGCGGCTGGAGTGATGTGTTCTCTGCAATAAGCAAACAGATAATATCTCCGGTGCGGTCAGCGACCAATCCAAATCCGGTAAACGCTCCATAAGACGACCCAACAGGCGTTTTAGTCTTTTATAATATATAATTTTATTGAAACATTTTAAATAAGCTTTGTATATATTACTAGCATTCTTTTGGGTACCATTTTTAAAATAAAATAAAAATCAAAAGAAAATAAACTCAAATCGGCAGTGCACAGTTACAGGATCGGGGGCCGCGGGATTGCGAGCGGAAACCTTTATTTACAAGGGGGGGGGGGGGGGGGGGGTTAATGAAAACTAGATTCTCAAGGAAAAGCTGCAAAAATGTCAAAGATCAAAGAGCAAAAACTTTGAGGATCATTGTGATCAAACTGCATGATGTACAGAGAGGAAATCCACAGATATAGAGCCCTTAACGGTCAAAGGCAGAAGCATCAGGTACCGGGGGGCGGCGGGGGGCTCAGGAGAGACCTGGATCTTCTATGGGGAAGAATAATGGTTGACCCAACGCTACACCTGTTCATCCGGGGCCTCGGGGACTGAAGCCCTTTTAGAAGTGCTACAAAATCTGCTAAGTAATTCATGGGGCCTATACGGAGAAGGACCACAGCTGATCCTGGGGCTCATCGCTTGGGGGGGGGGGTCGGGGGGTCCATGCCAGGGGTTCTCTGCTCCCAAAATGACAGATTGCATAGAAGGGAAGGGGACCTCCTTGTCTGCCACCTTAATATTGCTCTTAAAGGACATAGGACTCTCCCACTATAGGAAGAGGAGCTGAACAGTAGAGATGATCGAACATCGGGAACTGTCAGGTTAGATTGAACTTGAACCTTCAGCATTTGATTCCCGCTGCCTTCCCGTTCCGTGGGGAAGGTGGAGACAGCCCGAGTACCGCCTGGAAAACAGGGATACAGACTTGGTAATAGGCTGTATTTGTTTTCCAGGCTGTACTCGGTCTCCACCTTCCCCAAGGAACAGGAAGGCAGCGGGAATCAAATGCTGAAGGTTCAAGTTCAATTGGACCTGGCAGTTGCCGATATTCGGTCATCTCTAGTGAACAGGACTCAGGAGTTTGTAGGTTATGTAACAAAATCAGCAGAGAAAAGGGTCACAGAATGTTCTAGAGAATGCCCTATGCTAGGGGGGGGGGGTGTCAGTGTTACACACATTGAGGTAGTGTAAAGCAATATGAACGGGGGACAATGCATATAGGATGAGCATGTCGGGAAGGGGCGCACAGGGAGGTTACAGTGTATATAGCAGGTGCGGGAGGGGGAGGGGCACACAGGGAGGTTACAGTGTATATAGCGGGAGAGGCGCACAGGGAGGTTACAGTGTATATAGTGGGAGGGAAAGGGGCGTACAGGGAGGTTACAGTGTATATAGCGGGAGGGGCGCACAGGGAGGTTACAGTGTATATAGCGGGAGGGAAAGGGGCGTACAGGGAGGTTACAGTGTATATAGCGGGAGGGAAAGGGGCGTACAGGGAGGTTACAGTGTATATAGCGGGAGGGGAGCACAGGGAGGTTACAGTGTATATAGCGGGAGGGGCGTACAGGGAGGTTACAGTGTATATAGCAGGTGCGGGAGGGGGAGGGGCGCACAGGGAGGTTACAGTGTATATAGCGGGAGGGGAAGGGGTGCACAGGGAGGTTACAGTGTATATAGCGGGAGGGGCGCACAGGGAGGTTACAGTGTATATAGCAGGTGCGGGAGGGGGAGGGGCGCACAGGGAGGTTACAGTGTATATAGCGGGAGGGGCGCACAGGGAGGTTACAGTGTATATAGCGGGAGGGGCGCACAGGGAGGTTACAGTGTATATAGCGGGAGGGGAAGGGGCGCACAGGGAGGTTACAGTGTATATAGCGGGAGGGGCGCACAGGGAGGTTACAGTGTATATAGCGGGAGGGGCGCACAGGGAGGTTACAGTGTATATAGCAGGTGCGGGAGGGGGGAGGGGCGCACAGGGAGGTTACAGTGTATATAGCGGGAGGGCGCACAGGGAGGTTACAGTGTATATAGCGGGAGGGGCGCACAGGGAGGTTACAGTGTATATAGCGGGAGGGGAAGGGGCGCACAGGGAGGTTACAGTGTATATAGCGGGAGGGGCGCACAGGGAGGTTACAGTGTATATAGCAGGTGCGGGAGGGGCGCACAGGGAGGTTACAGTGTATATAGCGGGAGGGGGAGGGGTGCACAGGGAGGTTACAGTGTATATAGCGGGAGGGGCGCACAGGGAGGTTACAGTGTATATAGCGGGAGGGGCGCACAGGGAGGTTACAGTGTATATAGCGGGAGGGGAAGGGGCGCACAGGGAGGTTACAGTGTATATAGCGGGAGGGGCGCACAGGGAGGTTACAGTGTATATAGCAGGTGCGGGAGGGGGAGGGGCGCACAGGGAGGTTACAGTGTATATAGCAGGTGCGGGAGGGGAAGGGGCGCACAGGGAGGTTACAGTGTATATAGCTGGAGGGGGAGGGGCGCACAGGGAGGTTACAGTGTATATAGCGGGAGGGGCGCACAGGGAGGTTACAGTGTATATAGCGGGAGGGGAAGGGGCGCACAGGGAGGTTACAGTGTATATAGCAGGTGCGGGAGGGGGAGGGGCGCACAGGGAGGTTACAGTGTATATAGCGGGAGGGGAAGGGGCGCACAGGGAGGTTACAGTGTATATAGTGGGAGGGGCGCACAGGGAGGTTACAGTGTATATAGCAGGTGCGGGAGGGGGAGGGGCGCACAGGGAGGTTACAGTGTATATATAGCGGGAGGGGCGCACAGGGAGGTTACAGTGTATATAGCGGGAGGGGAAGGGGCGCACAGGGAGGTTACAGTGTATATAGCGGGAGGGGCGCACAGGGAGGTACAGTGTATATAGCGGGAGGGGAGGGCGCACAGGGAGGTTACAGTGTATATAGCAGGTGCGGGAGGGGGAGGGGAAGGGGCGCACAGGGAGGTTACAGTGTATATAGCAGGTGCGGGAGGGGAAGGGGCGCACAGGGAGGTTACAGTGTATATAGCTGGAGGGGGAGGGGCGCACAGGGAGGTTACAGTGTATATAGCGGGAGGGGCGCACAGGGAGGTTACAGTGTATATAGCGGGAGGGGCGCACAGGGAGGTTACAGTGTATATAGCAGGTGCGGGAGGGGGAGGGGCGCACAGGGAGGTTACAGTGTATATAGCGGGAGGGGAAGGGGCGCACAGAAAGGTTACAGTGTATATAGCGGGAGGGGCGCACAGGGAGGTTACAGTGTATATAGCAGGTGCGGGAGGGGGAGGGGCGCACAGGGAGGTTACAGTGTATATAGCAGGTGCGGGAGGGGGAGGGGCGCACAGGGAGGTTACAGTGTATATAGCGGGAGGGGCGCACAGGGAGGTTACAGTGTATATAGCGGGAGGGGGAGGGGCGCACAGGGAGGTTACAGTGTATATAGCAGGTGCGGGAGGGGGAGGGGAAGGGGCGCACAGGGAGGTTACAGTGTATATAGCAGGTGCGGGAGGGGAAGGGGCGCACAGGGAGGTTACAGTGTATATAGCTGGAGGGGGAGGGGCGCACAGGGAGGTTACAGTGTATATAGCGGGAGGGGCGCACAGGGAGGTTACAGTGTATATAGCAGGTGCGGGAGGGGGAGGGGCGCACAGGGAGGTACAGTGATATAGCGGGAGGGGAAGGGGCGCACAGAAAGGTTACAGTGTATATAGCGGGAGGGGCGCACAGGGAGGTTACAGTGTATATAGCAGGTGCGGGAGGGGGAGGGGCGCACAGGGAGGTTACAGTGTATATAGCAGGTGCGGGAGGGGGAGGGGCGCACAGGGAGGTTACAGTGTATATAGCGGGAGGGGCGCACAGGGAGGTTACAGTGTATATAGCGGGAGGGGAAGGGGCGCACAGGGAGGTTACAGTGTATATAGCGGGAGGGGAAGGGGCGCACAGGGAGGTTACAGTGTATATAGCGGGAGGGGAAGGGGCGCACAGGGAGGTTACAGTGTATATAGCGGGAGGGGCGCACAGGGAGGTTACAGTGTATATAGCAGGTGCGGGAGGGGGAGGGGCGCACAGGGAGGTTACAGTGTATATAGCGGGAGGGGGAGGGGCGCACAGGGAGGTTACAGTGTATATAGCGGGAGGGGCGCACAGGGAGGTTACAGTGTATATAGTGGGAGGGGAAGGGGCGCACAGGGAGGTTACAGTGTATATAGCGGGAGGGGCGCACAGGGAGGTTACAGTGTATATAGCGGGAGGGGGAGGGGCCCACAGGGAGGTTACAGTGTATATAGCGGGAGGGGAAGGGGCGCACAGGGAGGTTACAGTGTATATAGCGGGAGGGGGAGGGGCACACAGGGAGGTTACAGTGTATATAGCGGGAGGGGAAGGGGCGCACAGGGAGGTTACAGTGTATATAGCGGGAGGGGGAGGGGCACACAGGGAGGTTACAGTGTATATAGCGGGAGGGGCGCACAGGGAGGATACAGTGTATATAGCGGGAGGGGGAGGGGCGCACAGGGAGGTTACAGTGTATATAGCGGGAGGGGCGCACAGGGAGGTTACAGTGTATATAGCAGGTGCGGGAGGGGGAGGGGAAGGGGCGCACAGGGAGGTTACAGTGTATATAGCAGGTGCGGGAGGGGAAGGGGCACACAGGGAGGTTACAGTGTATATAGCGGGAGGGGCGCACAGGGAGGTTACAGTGTATATAGCGGGAGGGGGAGGGGCACACAGGGAGGTTACAGTGTATATAGCGGGAGGGGAAGGGGCACACAAGGAGGATACAGTGTATATAGTGGGAGGGAAAGGGGCGCACAGGGAGGTTACATTGTATATATAGCGGGAGGGGGAGGGGCGCACAGGGAGGTTACAGTGTATATAGCGGGAGGGGGAGGGGAAGGGGCGCACAGGGAGGTTACAGTGTATATAGCAGGTGCGGGAGGGGGAAGGGGCGCACAGGGAGGTTACAGTGTATATAGCGGGGAGGGGGAGGGGCGCACAGGGAGGTTACAGTGTATATAGCAGGTGCGGGAGGGGAAGGGGCACACAGGGAGGTTACAGTGTATATAGCGGGAGGGGAAGGGGCGCACAGTGAGGTTACAGTGTATAGTAGCGGGGAGGGGGAGGGGCACACAGGGAGGTTACAGTGTATATAGCGGGAGGGGAAGGGGCACACAAGGAGGATACAGTGTATATAGTGGGAGGGAAAGGGGCGCACAGGGAGGTTACAGTGTATATAGCGGGAGGGGGAGGGGCGCACAGGGAGGTTACAGTGTATATAGCGGGAGGGGGAGGGGAAGGGGCGCACAGGGAGGTTACAGTGTATATAGCAGGTGCGGGAGGGGAAGGGGCGCACAGGGAGGTTACAGTGTATATAGCGGGAGGGGGAGGGGCGCACAGGGAGGTTACAGTGTATATAGCAGGTGCGGGAGGGGAAGGGGCGCACAGGGAGGTTACAGTGTATATAGCGGGAGGGGAAGGGGTGCACAGGGAGGTTACAGTGTATATAGCTGGATGGGAAGGGGCGCACAGGGAGGTTACAGTGTATATAGCGGGAGGGGAAGGGGCGCACAGGGAGGTTACAGTGTATATAGCGGGAGGGAAAGGGGCACACAGGGAGGTTACAGTGTATATAGCGGGAGGGGGAGGGGCACACAGGGAGGTTACAGTGTATATAGCGGGAGGGGCACACAAGGAGGTTACAGTGTATATAGCGGGAGGGGCACACAGGGAGGTTACAGTGTATATAGCGGGAGGGGCACACAGGGAGGTTACAGTGTATATAGCGGGAGGGGAAGTGGCGCACAGGGAGGTTACAGTGTATATAGCGGGAGGGGGAGGGGCACACAGGGAGGTTACAGTGTATATAGCAGGTGCGGGAGGGGAAGGGGCGCACAGGGAGGTTACAGTGTATATAGCGGGAGGGGCGCAGAGGGAGGTTACAGTGTATATAGCAGGTGAGGGAGGGGGAGGGGCGTACAGGGAGGTTACAGTGTATATAGCGGGAGAGGCGCACAGGGATGTTACAGTGTATATAGCGGGAGGGGGAGGGGCACACAGGGAGGTTACAGTGTATATAGCGGGAGGGGGAGGGGCACACAGGGAGGTTACAGTGTATATAGCGGGAGGGGAAGGGGCGCACAGGGAGTTTACAGTGTATATAGCGGGAGGGGCGCACAGGGAGGTTACAGTGTATATAGCGGGAGGGGGAGGGGCACACAGGGAGGTTACAGTGTATATAGCGGGAGGGGAAGGGGCACACAGGGAGGTTACAGTGTATATAGCGGGAGGGGAAGGGGCACACAGGGAGGTTACAGTGTATATAGCGGGAGGGGCGCACAGGGAGGTTACAGTGTATATAGCGGGAGGGGGAGGGGCGCACAGGGAGGTTACAGTGTATATAGCGGGAGGGGGAGGGGAAGGGGCGCACAGGGAGGTTACAGTGTATATAGCAGGTGCGGGAGGGGGAGGGGCGCACAGGGAGGTTACAGTGTATATAGCGGGAGGGGAAGGGGCACACAGGGAGGTTACAGTGTATATAGCGGGAGGGGAAGGGGCACACAGGGAGGTTACAGTGTATATAGCAGGTGCGGGAGGGGGGAGGGGCGCACAGGGAGGTTACAGTGTATATAGCGGGAGGGGAAGGGGCGCACAGGGAGGTTACAGTGTATATAGCGGGAGGGGGAGGGGCACACAGGGAGGTTACAGTGTATATAGCGGGAGGGGGAGGGGCACACAAGGAGGTTACAGTGTATATAGCGGGAGGGGGGAGGGGAAGGGGCGCACAGGGAGGTTACAGTGTATATAGCGGGAGGGGGAGGGGCACACAAGGAGGTTACAGTGTATATAGCGGGAGGGGAGGGGAAGGGGCGCACAGGGAGGTTACAGTGTATATAGCGGGAGGGGGAGGGGCACACAGGGAGGTTACAGTGTATATAGCGGGAGGGGCGCACAGGGAGGTTACAGTGTATATAGCGGGAGGGGGAGGGGCACACAGGGAGGTTACAGTGTATATAGCGGGAGGGGAAGGGGCACACAAGGAGGATACAGTGTATATAGCGGGAGGGGAAGGGGCACACAGGGAGGTTACAGTGTATATAGCGGGAGGGGAAGGGGCGCACAGGGAGGTTACAGTGTATATAGCGGGAGGGGGAGGGGCACACAGGGAGGTTACAGTGTATATAGCGGGAGGGGGAGGGGCACACAAGGAGGTTACAGTGTATATAGCGGGAGGGGGAGGGGAAGGGGCGCACAGGGAGGTTACAGTGTATATAGCGGGAGGGGAAGGGGCGCACAGGGAGGTTACAGTGTATATAGCGGGAGGGGGAGGGGCGCACAGGGAGGTTACAGTGTATATAGCGGGAGGGGAAGGGGCACACAGGGAGGTTACAGTGTATATAGCGGGAGGGGGAGGGGCACACAGGGAGGTTACAGTGTATATAGCGGGAGGGGGAGGGGCGCACAGGGAGGTTACAGTGGATATAGCGGGAGGGGGAGGGGCGCACAAGGAGGATACAGTGTATATAGCGGGAGGGGAAGGGGCACACAGGGAGGTTACAGTGTATATAGCGGGAGGGGAAGGGGCACACAGGGAGGTTACAGTGTATATAGCGGGAGGGGAAGGGGCGCACAGGGAGGTTACAGTGTATATAGCGGGAGGGGAAGGGGCACACAGGGAGGTTACAGTGTATATAGCGGGAGGGGGAGGGGCGCACAGGGAGGTTACAGTGTATATAGCGGGAGGGGGAGGGGCGCACAGGGAGGTTACAGTGTATATAGCGGGAGGGGCGCACAGGGAGGTTACAGTGTATATAGCGGGAGGGGGAGGGGCACACAGGGAGGTTACAGTGTATATAGTGGGAGGGGGAGGGGCGCACAGGGAGGTTACAGTGTATATAGCGGGAGGGGAAGGGGCACACAGGGAGGTTACAGTGTATATAGCGGGAGGGGGAGGGGCGCACAGGGAGGTTAAGTGCTTAAGTTCAACAGATGTGTCAGTAGCATAACCGGGGAAGAGACACTGACAGGGGACGGGGTCACCACCATCATCAGCGCCACCCGCAGCATCAAAGTCTTTATCGAGGCAAAGTCGTTTTATAAATTCAGTGATGGGACATAAAGTGCTTTACAGAGGGGACACGGGGGATAAAGTGCTCACGGGGGTGAAGAACCAAAATAGAGAGGATCAGACAGAAGATTGTCAGAGGTGATGAAGATCCCAGGGGCTTCCTACTCTGCAGCCAAAGGTTTACCGAAAATACAGAGTGTGCAATGCTCTGCAGCCAAAGGTTTACCGAAAATAGAGAGTGCAATGCTCTGCAGCCAAAGGTCTACCGAAAATACAGAGAGTGCAATGCTCTGCAGCCAAAGGTCTACCGAAAATACAGAGTGTGCAATGCTCTGCAGCCAAAGGTTTACCGAAAATACAGAGAGTGCAATGCTCTGCAGCCAAAGGTCTACTGAAAATACAGAGAGTGCAATGCTCTGCAGCCAAAGGTCTACCAAAAATACAGAGAGTGCAATGCTCTGCAGCCAAAGGTCTACCAAAAATACTGAGAGTGCAATGCTCTGCAGCCAAAGGTCTACCAAAAATACAGAGAGTGCAATGCTCTGCAGCCAAAGGTCTACCAAAAATACTGAGAGTGCAATGCTCTGCAGCCAAAGGTCTACCAAAAATACAGAGAGTGCAATGCTCTGCAGCCAAAGGTCTACCAAAAATACTGAGAGTGCAATGCTCTGCAGCCAAAGGTTTACCGAAAATACAGAGTGCAATGCTCTGCAGCCAAAGGTCTACCAAAAATACTGATAGTTGGAAGCTCTGCAGCCAAAGGTCTTGTACAGATCCACGGAGCTGAATGCGCAGGTGAAGATCATGGCAGCTGGATGCTCTGCAGCCACAGGTCTAATGAATATCATGGCAGCTTGAGGCTCTGCAGCCGCAGGTCTAATGGATATCACTGCAGCCACAGGTCCACTGCAGAGTACTGGACAAGCTGCGGCTGCAGGGTACAGGACGAGCTGCCGCTGCAGGGTACAGGACGAGCTGCAGCTGCAGGGTACAGGACGAGCTGCCGCTGCAGGGTACAGGACAAGCTGCCGCTGCAGGGTACAGGACAAGCTGCCGCTGCAGAGTACTGGACAAGCTGCGGCTGCAGGGTACAGGACGAGCTGCCGCTGCAGGGTACAGGACGAGCTGCAGCTGCAGGGTACAGGACGAGCTGCCGCTGCAGGGTACAGGACGAGCTGCCGCTGCAGGGTACAGGACGAGCTGCCGCTGCAGAGTACTGGACAAGCTGCCGCTGCAGAGTACTGGACAAGCTGCCGCTGCAGAGTACTGGACAGGCTGCCGCTGCAGAGTACTGGACAAGCTGCCGCTGCAGAGTGCTGGACAGGCTGCCGCTGCAGAGTACTGGACAGGCTGCCGCTGCAGAATACTGGACAAGCAGTCGCTGCAGAGTACTGGACAAGCTGCCGCTGCAGAGTACTGGACAAGCTGCCGCTGCAGAGTATTGGACAAGCTGCCGCTGCAGGGTACAGGACGAGCTGCCGCTGCAGAGTACTGGACAAGCTTCCGCTGCAGAGTACTGGACAAGCTGCCGCTGCAGAGTACTGGACAGGCTGCCGCTGCAGAGTATTGGACAAGCTGCCGCTGCAGAGTACTGGACAAGCTGCCGCTGCAGAGTACTGGACATGCTGCCGCTGCAGAGTACTGGACAAGCTGCCGCTGCAGAGTACTGGACAAGCTGCCGCTGCAGAGTACTGGACATGCTGCCGCTGCAGTGCACAGGAGTTAGTGCTATATTGTAGACAAGACCTGCTGTATACTAGACTATACTAGACAGGCTCTGAGGGGCAGTACAGGCAGCCACACTGAGAAGCACACGGGCATTCATTATACCAGAATCTCTCCGCAGAGTTCTAGTAATTTCTGTGCACTGGCTCATGGACCTGCAGGCTGCATGCTGTTCATTCCTACTGTTAGCATACAGGCAGAAGGACTGGTAGTGTAGAGGGATGAGGGGCCGCGGCTCAGGACGTGCTAGACATAAATAGACCCAAAGGACCCCTAGATCACGGCCACGCTTGTGCAGACCACGCCTAGGACATTTCTTCTGTACAACAAAACGGTTTTTCCTTAGTCTTTGCTCATCTGCGCCGGTAGTAGCTAAAGCAGAGTGCAAACTCAGAGTAAAGACGAGCACTGGGTGCAACCGCTATGGAAGCTCCACCCTATGTAAACAAAGCCACCCCAGCCGGCGGCCATCAGGACAGGACTGGCGGCATCGGTCTGACTACACCACTAAGTCTGTGCTTCTGGCAGCTTCCTACTGGGTCCTGGTCGGGGAGAGCCGAGCCTCGGTGCTGTGTGAATGAGTCCTCGGCTGGCCTCACAGTTCAGGTTCTGATAGCGGGATGTATCTGGGGGTGACCTGCGGCACACCGATATGAAACTAAATCCCCCCAAACAGCAGGCAGGACACGACACGGTCTCCTCATGGTCCAGGACAGAGCTGGAAGATGCGTGTAGAGGAGCCATGCTACCGCTCTCAGCACCTTCACACCCCAGGCCAGGCAAGCTTCCTTCCCATAAATTACCCTCCAGAGAACCCAGCGGATGCGTGTTGAGCAGTCCGACCCAGCGGATGGGCTTACTACTGACCACGTTGTTGTTGTCCGTGAGGCTCAACCTATTTGGAACACCTTGGGGATCCAATTGCCAAGTACTGACTGGAGGTGACGGAGAACGGGAAGACGAGGGGGTGGAAGATGATGAAGAGTGAGCAGGAGAGGAAGGAGCGAGAAGAGACCCGTTGGTTTGTAAGTGCGGCAACCTTGAGCAAAACGTATTCTCTTCTGTGCTGTCAGGACTGCTCGAGCAATCCATGGGTTCTCCCGTCCCAGGCTGGTCCGGCTCTGGATGACCCCCTGATGATGCTCCATTGGATTTCCACTTTCTGTTCCAGTCCTTAGATCTCTCTGGAGACTTCTGCCCTCCTGGAGCAGGAAGCTCCCCAGAGAAACGGTCACCCCTCCATTCTTGGACATTGGTGGAAGCATCTATGACTTCTTGACCCTGCGTTGGATTGTCTCCACACAGAGGGCTTCTTGTAGCCTTGTCCCCATAACAGTGTGGGACGCCCCCTTCAGTAGGCATCTCCTTCATGAAGTCCTTTAGTGTCTCACTGAGAATCGTCAGGTCAGAATGCTGTCTCCATTCTGGACCACGGGATTTAGTGCTGGACCAGCTATTACCTAACAGAGGGCTGGAAATCCCATTGGATGGCAGATTTTTGGGAGATTTCACACTTGACAGATTGTCGGAAGAGCTCTCCGGAAGACGAGAACTCGGAAAATAGTCCGGTAAGAAGCCATTGACTGTCCTGGTGCTGCTGTCAGTCTCTACGGAGCCAAAGTTAGGCGTGTGCCAGAGGTCATTGCTGTCTCCTTTATCTCGATGGCCTCTTTGGACTGGGGTGGTGACAGGGCAAGGGCTTCCTCTACGTACAATCTCGGGCGAGGAAGGAAGAGATCTGCATCGTCTCTGCTTCGTCGCCACATCGGAGAATTCACATTGGGCATCCACCATGGGCTCTGGGGTTACAGGACTGTTCATCTGGTAGGACATTGGTGGCGGGAGGTCAAAGGTCAGTGAGATCACCGATTTGCTTGGGGTGTCGTAGAGTTTGATTCTTCCTCCTTTAAGATCTTCCCTCTGTGAGAAGGGATTGAAGCGCGCGGGAGTGTCGGGTAACAGGTCCGTGTAGGGGCCGTGAGAGCGGAGAGCTAGGGGTGCCGGAGGAGAGAAGATATCAGACTGACTCCGGGATAAGCGCTGGTCTGGGGGCGTTGGGTGATCCCAGGTCCGCTCATGGATATTCGAGTTCTCAGAACTCCCTCCACCTACGCGAGAAGTTAAAGCTGGTTATAATGTTATAATACACAGGGCATCATGGAGTGCGGAGGTGGAGGTCGTGGGCTATGACTCACGTTAAAGAGATATTGTCACTCCCCTTCCATATCAGGAGGTCTAAGCACTTTCTTAAGCCGATATTCTGGAGATTTCATATCTTACTAGATAAAGGTTTTCTTGGTGGTCTCTCACCTTTAAAATGCATGTTACAGTTGGTGGACAGTGCCGTATGGGTGGGATTTCATGGCCGTAATAACCCATACCCTCGCCTACATCAGCATTGTTGGCCCCCCCCATCCGTGACGCCATCAATGCCTAAGCCCCGCCCTTCTGTGAGGTCATTGGAATGAGATGACATAGAGGCCTAGGACCTGCCTCCTCAGAATCGGCCTGTTTCTCTAGGGTGGCCCATTCCAATAACACCACGGAGGGGGCGGAATTATGTCATGGATGGGGCGGGGTCTACGGTGCCGATGCAGGCGGAGATATAGGGCACCACAAAAAAATCCTTTATCCGATAACATATGAAATCTTCCGAATATAAGCAGAGGAAGGTGCTGAGAACTCCGGAAATGGAAAGGAGGCGACAATATCACTTTAAGAACAATCATGGAAAGGCCACAAACACTTAAAGAGAACCAATCACGGGCGAAAATGAATTTTTTTTATTCCCTAATTAGATGTAAATCCTAATTTTAACAATATTTGTAAATATAATTAATTAATTTTAAAGCTGCGTTTTTTAAATATTTCTGTTTTACTTTCCTGCCTCGCGCCGGCTCTTTTCAAAAGAGCCGGCGCGAGACAGGAAACTCCTGTCATGCAGAGCGGCAGCAAGGCCGGGGGGGGCCCGCCATCTTGATGACGTCACTTGCGTTCCACCGCTGGAACGCAAGTTACGTCAACAAGATGGCGGCGCCGGCCTTGCTGCACAGAACAGAGGATTAGATAAAGTAGAAGATACAGACTGCAAAGACAGTCTGTATCTTCATAAATAGACTTCATAGGGATACAGACTGCCTTTACAGTCTTCTACTTTACCTAATCCTCTGTTTCTGTGCAGCAAGGCCGGCGCCGCCATCTTGATGACGCAACTTGCGTTCCAACGGTGGAACGCAAATGACGTCATCAAGATGGCGGCGCCCGGCCTTGCTTACACAGATACGAAAGAGTAGGTAAGGCATAAGATACAGACTGCCTTTGCAGATAGACTTAGGGAAAGATATACTTTAATATTAGGGACAGTGAAATTTAGATGATAGGTTCTCTTTAAGGTCAGCAAAACCAGTGGCTAATCGGCAGAAGGTGCACTGGGCTGAATGGGGGACAGAGGATGTCGGGGGAGATGGGGATGGACGGGAGGGATGTCACTGCTCCTGAGGAAACAGCCTGGTGATACCCCCCTCCCAGAGAGAAGAGCCTGGTGTTACCCCCCCCCCACTCCCCCTCCGTGAGAGAAGAGCCTGGTGTTACCCCCACCGCCCCTCCGTGAGAGAAGAGCCTGGTGTTACCCCCACCGCCCCTCCCCGAGAGAAGAGCCTGGTGTTACCCCCCTCCTCCCCTCCACGAGAGAACAGCCTGGAGTTACCCCCCTCCTCCCCTCCACGAGAGAACAGCCTGGTGTTACCCCCCTCCTCCCCTCCGTGAGAGAAAAGCCTGGTGTTACCCCCACCGCCCCTCCGTGAGAGAAGAGCCTGGTGTTACCCCCCTCCTCCCCTCCCCGAGAGAACAGCCTGGAGTTACCCCCCTCCTCCCCTCCCCGAGAGAACAGCCTGGTGTTACCCCCCTCCTCCCCTCCACGAGAGAACAGCCTGGTGTTACCCCCCTCCTCCCCTCCACGAGAGAACAGCCTGGTGTTACCCCCCTCCTCCCCTCCACGAGAGAACAGCCTGGAGTTACCCCCCCCTCCACGAGAGAACAGCCTGGAGTTACCCCCCCCTCCCCCAGAGAACAGCCTGGTGTTACCCCCCTCCCCGAGAGAACAGCCTGGTGTTACCCCCCTCCCCGAGGAGAACAGCCTGGTGTTACCCCCCCTCCCCGATGAGAACAGCCTGGTGTTACCCCCCTCCCCGAGAGAACAGCCTGGTGTTACCCCCCCTCCCCGAGAGAACAGCCTGGTGTTACCCCCCCCCTCCCCGAGAGAACAGCCTGGTGTTACCCCCTCCCCCCCTCCCAGAGAGAGTGAGACCCATATAAAATATATTATTATACAGTAATATTATCAGTGCCCCCTACAGGTCAGGAGGAGCAAAGGAAGATAAAGGTAAGAGGGGGGAAATAAAGGAATTCTAGGAGGATGGGGGTCACTGACAACTCACCCATGCCCGCTGCTTTCACCTCCACCGCTTCCTTCTGAGCTTTATGTGGAGATATAGGGACGTCCATACTGTCTAGGATGGCATCAAGTCGCTGACTCACCTCACAGAACGACGGCCTGGACTCTGCTGCCATCTATAGGTAAGAAGGGAAATCATCAACAGTAATACAGAGGGTACAGCATATCTTGTACTCCAGAGCTGCACTCACTATTCTGCTGTTACATCCTGTCTCATCCTCCAGAGCTGCACTCACTATTCTGCTGTTACATCATGTCTCATTCTCCAGAGCTGCACTCACTATTCTGCTGTTACATCATGTCTCCTCCTCCAGAGCTGCACTCACTATTCTGCTGTTACATCATGTCTCATTCTCCAGAGCTGCACTCACTATTCTGCTGTTACATCATGTCTCATTCTCCAGAGCTGCACTCACTATTCTGCTGTTACATCATGTCTCATTCTCCAGAGCTGCACTCACTGTTCTGCTGTTACATCATGTCTCATCCTCCAGAGCTGCACTCACTATTCTGCTATTACATCCTGTCTCATCCTCCAGAGCTGCACTCACTATTCTGCTGTTACATCATGTCTCATTCTCCAGAGCTGCACTCACTATTCTGCTGTTACATCCTGTCTCATTCTCCAGAGCTGCACTCACTATTCTGCTGTTACATCCTGTCTCATTCTCCAGAGCTGCACTCACTATTCTGCTGTTACATCCTGTCTCATTCTCCAGAGCTGCACTCACTATTCTGCTGTTACATCATGTCTCATTCTCCAGAGCTGCACTCACTATTCTGCTGTTACATCATGTCTCATTCTCCAGAGCTGCACTCACTATTCTGCTGTTACATGTCGATGTGTTTACACCAGGAACCGCAAAGTGTTATTTCTTAGGAACGCGGCGATAATAGTGAGGAACCTACGTACCCGGCAGCAGTGGAACGCCAGCTGTAAGAAGGCAGGGGGGCAGCCAGTGGGGACCATCTCCCGGAAAGACTTGATATCCAACCCAAAGTCCTGCAGAAACCAAAGCAAAAAATAAGAGACGACTCAAAAGGACAAGAGGCCCCCCCCCCACCCCCGGGGTCCTGATCCCAGTGACCTCACTATTACACATCCCATATAGAGTAATACAGGGAGGACACAGCACGTCTCCTGTATATATCTGTATATATGGGGTCCTGATCACAGTGACCTTACTATTACACATCTATATACAGTAATACAGGGAGGACACACAGCACGTCTCCTGTATATATCTGTATATATGGGGTCCTGATCACAATGACCTTACTATTACACATCCCCCCATATAGAGTAATACAGGGAGGACACACAGCACGTCTCCTGTATATATCTGTATATATGGGGTCCTGATCACAGTGACCTTACTATTACACATCCCATATAGAGTAATACAGGGAGGACACACAGCACTTCTCCTGTATATATCTGTATATATGGGGTCCTGATCACAGTGACCTTACTATTACACATCCCATATAGAGTAATACAGGGAGGACGCACAGCACGTCTCCTGTATATATCTGTATATATGGGGTCCTGATCACAGTGACCTTACTATTACACATCTATATAGAGTAATACAGGGAGGACACACAGCACGTCTCCTGTATATATCTGTATATATGGGGTCCTGATCACAGTGACCTTACTATTACACATCTATATAGAGTAATACAGGGAGGACACACAGCACGTCTCCTGTATATATCTGTATATATGGGGGGTCCTGATCCCAGTGACCTTACTATTACACCCCCCATATAGAGTAATACAGGGAGGACACAGCACGTCTCCTGTATATATCTGTATATATGGGGTCCTGATCCCAGTGACCTTACTATTACACATCCCCCCATATAGAGTAATGCAGGGAGGACACACAGCACGTCTCCTGTATATATCTGTATATATGGGGTCCTGATCCCAGTGACCTTACTATTACACATCTATATAGAGTAATACAGGGAGGACACACAGCACGTCTCCTGTATATATCTGTATATATGGGGTCCTGATCCCAGTGACCTTACTATTACACATCCCCCCATATAGAGTAATGCAGGGAGGACACACAGCACGTCTCCTGTATATATCTGTATATATGGGGTCCTGATCCCAGTGACCTTACTATTACACATCCCCCCATATAGAGTAATACAGGGAGGACGCACAGCACGTCTCCTGTATATATCTGTATATATGGGGGGTCCTGATCACAGTGACCTTACTATTACACATCTATATAGAGTAATACAGGGAGGACACACAGCACGTCTCCTGTATATATCTGTATATATGGGGGGTCCTGATCACAGTGACCTTACTATTACACCCCCCATATAGAGTAATACAGGGAGGACACACAGCACGTCTCCTGTATATATCTGTATATATGGGGGGGTCCTGATCACAGTGACCTTACTATTACACATCTATATAGAGTAATACAGGGAGGACACACAGCAAGTCTCCTGTATATATCTGTATATATGGGGTCCTGATCACAATGACCTTACTATTACACATCTATATACAGTAATACAGGGAGGACACACAGCACGTCTCCTGTATATATCTGTATATATGGGGGGTCCTGATCACAGTGACCTTACTATTACACATCTATATAGAGTAATACAGGGAGGACACACAGCACGTCTCCTGTATATATCTGTATATATGGGGTCCTGATCTCAGTGACCTTACTATTACACATCTATATAGAGTAATACAGGGAGGACACACAGCACTTCTCCTGTATATATCTGTATATATGGGGTCCTGATCACAGTGACCTTACTATTACACATCCCATATAGAGTAATACAGGGAGGACACACAGCACGTCTCCTGTATATATCTGTATATATGGGGGGTCCTGATCACAGTGACCTTACTATTACACATCTATATAGAGTAATACAGGGAGGACACAGCACGTCTCCTGTATATATCTGTATATATGGGGTCCTGATCACAGTGACCTTACTATTACACATCCCATATACAGTAATGCAGGGAGGACACACAGCACGTCTCCTGTATATATCTGTATATATGGGGGGTCCTGATCACAGTGACCTTACTATTACACATCCCATATAGAGTAATACAGGGAGGACACACAGCACTTCTCCTGTATATATCTGTATATATGGGGGGTCCTGATCACAGTGACCTTACTATTACACATCTATATAGAGTAATACAGGGAGGACACACAGCACGTCTCCTGTATATATCTGTATATATGGGGTCCTGATCACAATGACCTTACTATTACACATCTATATACAGTAATACAGGGAGGACACACAGCACGTCTCCTGTATATATCTGTATATATGGGGTCCTGATCACAGTGACCTTACTATTACACCCCCCATATAGAGTAATACAGGGAGGACACACAGCACGTCTCCTGTATATATCTGTATATATGGGGGGGTCCTGATCTCAGTGACCTTACTATTACACATCTATATAGAGTAATACAGGGAGGACACACAGCACGTCTCCTGTATATATCTGTATATATGGGGGGTCCTGATCACAGTGACCTTACTATTACACATCTATATAAAGTAATACAGGGAGGACACACAGCACGTCTCCTGTATATATCTGTATATATGGGGTCCTGATCCCAGTGACCTTACTATTACACATCTATATAGAGTAATGCAGGGAGGACACACAGCACGTCTCCTGTATATATCTGTATATATGGGGGGTCCTGATCCCAGTGACCTTACTATTACACATCTATATACAGTAATACAGGGAGGACACAGCAAGTCTCCTGTATATATCTGTATATATGGGGGGTCCTGATCACAGTGACCTTAGTATTACACATCCCATATAGAGTAATACAGGGAGGACACAGCAAGTCTCCTGTATATATCTGTATATATGGGGTCCTGATCACAGTGACCTTACTATTACACATCTATATAGAGTAATACAGGGAGGACACACAGCACGTCTCCTGTATATATCTGTATATATGGGGTCCTGATCACAGTGACCTTACTATTACACATCTATATAGAGTAATACAGGGAGGACACACAGCACTTCTCCTGTATATATCTGTATATATGGGGTCCTGATCACAGTGACCTTACTATTACACATCCCATATAGAGTAATACAGGGAGGACACACAGCACGTCTCCTGTATATATCTGTATATATGGGGGGTCCTGATCACAGTGACCTTACTATTACACATCCCATATAGAGTAATACAGGGAGGACACACAGCACGTCTCCTGTATATATCTGTATATATGGGGGGTCCTGATCACAGTGACCTTACTATTACACATCCCATATAGAGTAATGCAGGGAGGACACACAGCACGTCTCCTGTATATATCTGTATATATGGGGGGTCCTGATCACAGTGACCTTACTATTACACATCCCATATAGAGTAATACAGGGAGGACACACAGCACGTCTCCTGTATATATCTATATATATGGGGGGTCCTGATCACAGTGACCTCACTATTACACATCTATATACAGTAATACAGGGAGGACACAGCACGTCTCCTGTATATATCTGTATATATGGGGTCCTGATCCCAGTGACCTTACTATTACACCCCCCATATAGAGTAATACAGGGAGGACACAGCAAGTCTCCTGTATATATCTGTATATATGGGGTCCTGATCACAGTGACCTTACTATTACACATCCCATATAGAGTAATACAGGGAGGACACAGCAAGTCTCCTGTATATATCTGTATATATGGGGTCCTGATCACAGTGACCTTACTATTACACATCCCATATAGAGTAATACAGGGAGGACACAGCAAGTCTCCTGTATATATCTGTATATATGGGGTCCTGATCACAGTGACCTTACTATTACACATCCCATATAGAGTAATACAGGGAGGACACACAGCACGTCTCCTGTATATATCTGTATATATGGGGGGTCCTGATCCCAGTGACCTTACTATTACACATCTATATAGAGTAATACAGGGAGGACACACAGCACGTCTCCTGTATATATCTGTATATATGGGGTCCTGATCACAGTGACCTTACTATTACACATCTATATAGAGTAATACAGGGAGGACACACAGCACGTCTCCTGTATATATCTGTACATATGGGGGGTCCTGATCACAGTGACCTTACTATTACACATCCCCCCATACAGGTCTCTCCTGTATATATCTGTATATATGGGTTCCTCACCTCGGTGCGGGGGAGATAGTCGGGGTCTGCGGGGATCCGTGCGATTATCTCACATAATATGATCCCGAAGGCGAAGACGTCAGCCTGGAAGTGGAGAGAAGGAGGGGATGAGGGGGTGAGGACCCCAAATCATCATACACCACAGACTATAGTGTGATATATATACATCCTCACCTTCTCATCGTAGAGATCCCCCCGCAGCACTTCAGGGGCCATCCAGTAGGGGGAGCCCACCACCGACAGCGGCTCCGTCTGACTGAGAGAGAAAGAGAGCGCCCAGAGAGGCGTCAGCAGAGCGTTGCGCAATAAGTGTCCTTCATAACCCCTCTGCTACTACCCTGCAGACCATCGCGCAATAAGCGTCCGTCATAGCTCCACTGCAGAAAATTGCGCAATAAGTGTCCATCATAGCTACCCTGCAGACCATTGCTAAATGTCTGTCATAGCCCGCCTACTGAGCATCGCTTGATGAGTGTCAGGTCACATGATGCAGCACTCTCACCTGCCATCAGGAATTTTTTCAGCCAATCCGAAATCGGCCACAACGGCGGTGTACCCGCTGTCATCGTAGCGCACCAGGCAGTTCTAGGAGAGAGAAGCCGCATCAGTATGGGACACGGTGACCCCGCAGCAGAGGAGGAGGAGGATATATAACAGAGGGATAAGTATGGGACACGGTGACCCCGCAGAGGAGGAGGAGGAGGATATATAACAGAGGGATAAGTATGGGACACGGTGACCCCGCAGCAGAGGAGGAGGAGGAGGAGGAGGATATATAACAGAAGGATAAGTATGGGACACGGTGACCTCGCAGCGGAGGAGGAGGAGGATATATAACAGAGGGATAAGTATGGGACACGGTGACCCCGCAGCGGAGGAGGAGGAGGATATATAACAGAGGGATAAGTATGGGACACGGTGACCCCGCAGCGGAGGAGGAGGAGGATATATAACAGAGGGATAAGTATGGGACACGGTGACCCCGCAGAGGAGGAGGAGGAGGATATATAACAGAGGGATAAGTATGGGACACGGTGACCCCGCAGCGGAGGAGGAGGAGGATATATAACAGAGGGATAAGTATGGGACACGGTGACCCCGCAGCGGAGGAGGAGGAGGATATATAACAGAGGGATAAGTATGGGACACGGTGACCTCGCAGCGGAGGAGGAGGAGGATATATAACAGAGGGATAAGTATGGGACACGGTGACCCCGCAGAGGAGGAGGAGGAGGATATATAACAGAGGGATAAGTATGGGACACGGTGACCCCGCAGAGGAGGAGGAGGATATATAACAGAGGGATAAGTATGGGACACGGTGACCCCGCAGAGGAGGAGGATATATAACAGAGGGATAAGTATGGGACACGGTGACCCCGCAGCGGAGGAAGAGGATATATAACAGAGGGATAAGTATGGGACACGGTGACCCCCGCAGCGGAGGAAGAGGAGGATATATAACAGAGGGATAAGTATGGGACACGGTGACCACGCAGAGGAGGAGGAGGAGGATATATAACAGAGGGATAAGTATGGGATACGGTGACCCCGCAGAGGAGGAGGAGGATATATAACCGAGGGATAAGTATGGGACACGGTGACCCCGCAGCGGAGGAGGAGGAGGATATATAACAGAGGGATAAGTATGGGACACGGTGACCCCGCAGAGGAGGAGGAGGATATATAACAGAGGGATAAGTATGGGACACAGTGACCCCGCAGAGGAGGAGGAGGAGGAGGATATATAACAGAGGGATAAGTATGGGACACGGTGACCTCGCAGCGGAGGATATATAACAGAGGGATAAGTATGGGACACGGTGACCCCGCAGAGGAGGAGGAGGAGGATATATAACAGAGGGATAAGTATGGGACACGGTGACCTCGCAGCGGAGGAAGAGGAGGATATATAACAGAGGGATAAGTATGGGACACGGTGACCCCGCAGCGGAGGAGGATGATATATAACAGAGGGATAAGTATGGGACACGGTGACCCCGCAGAGGAGGAAGAGGATATATAACAGAGGGATAAGTATGGGACACGGTGACCCCGCAGAGGAGGAAGAGGATATATAACAGAGGGATAAGTATGGGACACGGTGACCCCGCAGCGGAGGAGGATGATATATAACAGGGTCGGTTACCTTGGAGGTGAGGTCGCGGTGGAAGACGCCCTTGGAGTGCAGGTAGCGGAGGCCTCGGGCGATGTCCAGGCTCAGCTTCACCCGCACCGTCCAGGACAGAGGACTCTCGCTCTGCAGCAGCTGCTCCAGGTTCCCGCCATTAATATACTGCGGAGAGAAGAGACATCAGGAGGTATCCCAGCATGCACCGGGTGGCGGCATTCTGCAGCTGCTTGCGGTCACTGACCCCCTGCTCCCCACTTACCTCCGTCAGGGCGTGAAGCTGCCCCTGCTGCACACAGACACCCATAAACCTGAGCAAGAGAAAGAACCAAGAGTGAGAAAAGCTCCGCCCACTGCTGGGCGTCACCGCATCACACGCACATGGGGGAGGAGGGGCAATGGACTGCCGAGAGGGCTATTAATGAGGGGAGGTGGAACCAAACATGATGTGAGAGTGAGCGAGATAAGCTCCGCCCACTGCCGGGTGTCACTGGGGGCACCAACTAGCCGAGAGGGCTATCAATGAGGGGAGGAGGGCTGGGACCAAACATGTGACAGTGATAAGCTCCGCCCACTGCCGCATGTCACTGCATTAGACACAGGGTGGGGGAGGGGCAACAATGGGCTATTAATGAGGGAAGACGCACACCATGCACCATGGGGGGTCGGGGTAATGTGAGGGTGAGTGTTACCTCAGGATATTGGGGGGAGTGTTACCTCAGGATATTGGGGGGAGTGTTACCTCAGGATATTGGGGTGAGTGTTACCTCAGGATATTGGGGGGAGTGTTACCTCAGGATATTGGGGGGAGTGTTACCTCAGGATATTGGGGTGAGTGTTACCTCAGGATATTGGGGTGAGTGTTACCTCAGGATATTGGGGGGAGTGTTACCTCAGGATATTGGGGTGAGCATTACCTCAGGATATGGGGGGGGGGGAGTGTTACCTCAGGATGTTGGGGTGATCTGAGGTTGAGTGTTACCTCAGGATATTGGGGTGATGGAAGGGTGAGCGTTACCTCAGGATATTGGGGTGATGCGAAGGTAAGTGTTACCTCAGGATATTGGGGTGAGTGTTAACTCAGGATATTGGGGGGAGTGTTAACTCAGGATATTGGGCTGAGCGTTACCTCAGGATATTGGGGTGAGTGTTACCTCAGGATATTGGGGTGATGTGAGGGTGAGCATTACCTCAGGATATTGGGGTGATGTGAGGGATATTGGGGTGACGGGAGGGATATTGGGGTGATGTGAGGGTGAGCGTTACCTCAGGACATTGGGGTAATGCGAGGGTGAGTATAACCTCAGGACATTGGGGTAATGCGAGGGTGAGTGTTACCTCAGGATATTGGGGTGATGCGAGGGTGAGTGTTACCTCAGGATATTGGGGGGAGTGTTACCTCAGGACATTGGGGTAATGCGAGGGTGAGTGTTACCTCAGGATATTGGGGGGAGTGTTACCTCAGGATATTGGGGGGAGTGTTACCTCAGGATATTGGGGGGAGTGTTACCTCAGGATATTGGGGGGAGTGTTACCTCAGGATATTGGGGGGAGTGTTACCTCAGGATATTGGGGGGAGTGTTACCTCAGGATATTGGGGTGAGCATTACCTCAGGATATTGGGGGGGGGGGGTGTTACCTCAGGATATTGGGGTAATGCAAGGGTGAGTGTTACCTCAGGATATTGGGGTGATGTGAGGGTGAGCATTACCTCAGGATATTGGGGTGATGTGAGGGATATTGGGGTGATGTGAGGGTGAGCGTTACCTCAGGACATTGGGGTGATGCAAGGGTGAGTGTTACCTCAGGATATTGGGGTGATGCGAGGGTGAGTGTTACCTCAGGATATTGGGGTGAGCGTTACCTCAGGACATTGGGGTAATGCGAGGGTGAGTGTTACCTCAGGATATTGGGGTGATGCGAGGGTGAGTGTTACCTCAGGATATTGGGGTGATGCAAGGGTGTTACCTCAAGACATTGGGGTGATGCAAGGGTGAGTGTTACCTCAGGATATTGGGGTGACACAAGGGTGAGTGTTACCTCAGGATATTGGGGTGACACAAGGGTGAGTGTTACCTCAGGATATTGGGGTGACGTGAGGGTGAGCGTTGCCTCAGGATATTGGGGTGAGCGTTGCCTCAGGATATTGGGGTGAGCGTTGCCTCAGGATATTGGGGTGAGCGTTGCCTCAGGATATTGGGGTGAGCGTTGCCTCAGGATATTGGGGTGAGCGTTGCCTCAGGATATTGGGGTGAGCGTTGCCTCAGGATATTGGGGTGAGCGTTGCCTCAGGATATTGGGGTGAGCGTTGCCTCAGGATATTGGGGTGAGCGTTGCCTCAGGATATTGGGGTGAGCGTTGCCTCAGGATATTGGGGTGAGCGTTGCCTCAGGATATTGGGGTGAGCGTTGCCTCAGGATATTGGGGTGAGCGTTGCCTCAGGATATTGGGGTGAGCGTTGCCTCAGGATATTGGGGTGAGCGTTGCCTCAGGATATTGGGGTGAGCGTTGCCTCAGGATATTGGGGTGAGCGTTGCCTCAGGATATTGGGGTGAGCGTTGCCTCAGGATATTGGGGTGAGCGTTGCCTCAGGATATTGGGGTGAGCGTTGCCTCAGGATATTGGGGTGAGCGTTACCTCAGGATATTGGGGTGAGCGTTACCTCAGGATATTGGGGTGAGCGTTACCTCAGGATATTGGGGTGAGCGTTACCTCAGGATATTGGGGTGAGCGTTACCTCAGGATATTGGGGTGTTACCTCAGGATATTGGGGTGTTACCTTAGGATATTGGGGTGAGCGTTACCTCAGGATATTGGGGTGAGCGTTACCTCAGGATATGGGGGGGGGGAGTGTTACCTCAGGATATTGGGGGGAGTGTTACCTCAGGATATTGGGGGGAGTGTTACCTCAGGATATTGGGGGGAGTGTTACCTCAGGATATTGGGGGGAGTGTTACCTCAGGATATTGGGGGGAGTGTTACCTCAGGATATTGGGGGGAGTGTTACCTCAGGATATTGGGGGGAGTGTTACCTCAGGATATTGGGGGGAGTGTTACCTCAGGATATTGGGGGGAGTGTTACCTCAGGATATTGGGGGGAGTGTTACCTCAGGATATTGGGGGGAGTGTTACCTCAGGGTATTGGGGTGAGTGTTACCTCAGGGTATTGGGGTGAGTGTTACCTCAGGGTATTGGGGTGAGTGTTACCTCAGGATATTGGGGTGAGTGTTACCTCAGGATATTGGGGTGAGTGTTACCTCAGGATATTGGGGTGTTACCTCAGGATATTGGGGTGAGTGTTACCTCAGGATATTGGGGTGACACAGCCGGTTCATCAGTTGCACCTCTCGGAGCATGTTGGCGCGGTTACTCATCATCTTGTTCATCTTGAGCACCATGATTTGGCCGGACTGACGATGCCGCACCTGGAGACATGGAGAAAAAGATCCGTCATCAGCACATCACATGACCTGCCTATTATCCATCCCATATAGGGTACTGCCCTGTGTATAAGGGGACCTGATCACATGACCTGCCTATTACCATCCCATATAGGGTACTGCCCTGTGTATAAGGGGCCCTGATCACATGACCTGCCTATTCTCCATCCCATATAGGGTACTGCCCTGTGTATAAGGGGCCCTGATCACATGACCTGCCTATTATCCATCCCATATAGGGTACTGCCCTGTGTATAAGGGGCCCTGATCACATGACCTGCCTATTCTCCATCCCATATAGGGTACTGTCCTGTGTATAAGGGGACCTGATCACATGACCTGCCTATTATCCATCCCATATAGGGTACTGCCCTGTGTATAAGGGGACCTGATCACATGACCTGCCTATTATCCATCCCATATAGGGTACTGCCCTGTGTATAAGGGGCCCTGATCACATGACCTGCCTATTATCCATCCCATATAGGGTACTGTCCTGTGTATAAGGGGCCCTGATCACATGACCTGCCTATTATCCATCCCATATAGGGTACTGCCCTGTGTATAAGGGGGCCTGATCACATGACCTGCCTATTATCCATCCCATATAGGGTACTGCCCTGTGTATAAGGGAACCTGATCACATGACCTGCCTATTATCCATCCCATATAGGGTACTGCCCTGTGTATAAGGGGCCCTGATCACATGACCTGCCTATTCTCCATCCCATATAGGGTACTGTCCTGTGTATAAGGGGACCTGATCACATGACCTGCCTATTATCCATCCCATATAGGGTACTGCCCTGTGTATAAGGGGACCTGATCACATGACCTGCCTATTATCCATCCCATATAGGGTACTGCCCTGTGTATAAGGGGACCTGATCACATGACCTGCCTACAATCCATCCCATATAGGGTACTGCCCTGTGTATAAGGGAACCTGATCACATGACCTGCCTATTATCCATCCCATATAGGGTACTGCCCTGTGTATAAGGGGACCTGATCACATGACCTGCCTATTATCCATCCCATATAGGGTACTGCCCTGTGTATAAGGGGACCTGATCACATGACCTGCCTATTATCCATCCCATATAGGGTACTGCCCTGTGTATAAGGGGACCTGATCACATGACCTGCCTACAATCCATCCCATATAGGGTACTGCCCTGTGTATAAGGGAACCTGATCACATGACCTGCCTATTATCCATCCCATATAGGGTACTGCCCTGTGTATAAGGGGACCTGATCACATGACCTGCCTATAATCCATCCCATATAGGGTACTGTCCTGTGTATAAGGGGCCCTGATCACATGACCTGCCTATTATCCATCCCATATAGGGTACTGCCCTGTGTATAAGGGGACCTGATCACATGACCTGCCTATAATCCATCCCATATAGGGTACTGTCCTGTGTATAAGGGGCCCTGATCACATGACCTGCCTATTATCCATCCCATATAGGGTACTGCCCTGTGTATAAGGGGACCTGATCACATGACCTGCCTATTATCCATCCCATATAGGGTACTGCCCTGTGTATAAGGGGACCTGATCACATGACCTGCCTATTATCCATCCCATATAGGGTACTACCCTGTGTATAAGGGGGCCTGATCACATGACCTGCCTATTATCCATCCCATAGAGGGTACTGTCCTGTGTATAAGGGGCCCTGATCACATAACCTGCTTATTAACCACACACTCATCACACTCCATGCTCTCCACCATGACCAAGACCAAAGAGCTGTCTAAGGACACCAGGGACAATATTGTAGACCTGCACAAGGCTGGGATAGGCTACAGGACAAAGCAGCTTGCTGAGAAGGCCACAACTCTTGGAGTAATTATGTGAGAACACAGGATGACTGTCAATCTTCCCTGGTCTGGGGGTCCATGCAGGATCTCCCCTCGTGGGGTAAGGAGAATTGTGATTAAGGTCAGGAATCAGCCCCGAACCACCCGGGAGGACTGGAACCCAATAGAAAATGCACGTAGGATGCTGCCCCCATCAGCAGCCCCCAAACCTGACAGATGTGGGGGAGACGTGTATGGAGGAGGGGGACACAACGGCCGCTGCAGACCATTATAACCCCGGATAAGACCGTTATGATCCCGGATAAGACCGTTATGACCCCGGATAAGACCGTTATGACCCCGGATAAGACCGTTATGACCCCGGATAAGACCGTTATGACCCCGGATAAGAACGTTATGACCCCAGATAAGAACGTTATGACCCCGGATAAGACCGTTATGACCCCGGATAAGACCGTTATGACCCCGGATAAGACCGTTATGACCCCGGATAAGACCGTTATAACCCCGGATAAGACCATTAGAACCCCGGATAAGACCGTTATAACCCCGGATAAGACCATTATAACCCCGGATAAGACCGTTATGACCCCGGATAAGACCGTTATAACCCCGGATAAGACCATTATAACCCCGGATAAGACCGTTATAACCCCGGATAAGACCATTAGAACCCCGGATAAGACCGTTATAACCGCGGATAAGACCGTTATAACCGCGGATAAGACCATTATAACCCCGGATAAGACCGTTATAACCCCGGATAAGACCATTATAACCCCGGATAAGACCGTTACAACCCCGGATAAGACCATTATAACCCCGGATAAGACCATTATAACCCCGGATAAGACCGTTATGACCCCGGATAAGACCGTTATAACCCCGGATAAGACCGTTATAACCCCGGATAAGACCGTTATAACCCCGGATAAGACCGTTATAACCCCGGATAAGACCATTAGAACCCCGGATAAGACCGTTATGACCCCGGATAAGACCGTTATGACCCCGGATAAGACCGTTATGACCCCGGATAAGACCGTTATAACCCCGGATAAGACCGTTATAACCCCGGATAAGACCGTTATAACCCCGGATAAGACCATTAGAACCCCGGATAAGACCGTTATAACCCCGGATAAGACCATTAGAACCCCGGATAAGACCGTTATAACCCCGGATAAGACCATTAGAACCCCGGATAAGACCATTAGAACCCCGGATAAGACCATTAGAACCCCGGATAAGACCATTATAACCGCGGATAAGACCATTAGAACCCCGGATAAGACCGTTATAACCCCGGATAAGACCATTAGAACCCCGGATAAGACCATTATAACCGCGGATAAGACCGTTATAACCCCGGATAAGACCGTTATAACCCCGGATAAGACCGTTATAACCGCGGATAAGACCATTATAACCCTGGATAAGACCGTTATAACCCCGGATAAGACCATTATAACCCCGGATAAGACCGTTATAACCCTGGATAAGACCATTATAACCCCGGATAAGACCATTATAACCCCGGATAAGACCGTTATAACCCTGGATAAGACCATTATAACCCCGGATAAGACCGTTATAACCCTGGATAAGACCATTATAACCCTGGATAAGACCGTTATGACCCCGGATAAGACCGTTATAACCCTGGATAAGACCATTATAACCCTGGATAAGACCATTATAACCCCGGATAAGACCATTATAACCCCGGATAAGACCATTATAACCCTGGATAAGACCGTTATAACCCCGGATAAGACCATTATAACCCTGGAGTGCCGTTATTGTTCCATCTACAGATATCACGTTATAATAATAAGTAATAAGCGCTGTAATAATGTTGTGTAATACGGTGTGACCTGCAGACTGTAAACCCGGGAACCGTTCTGACCTGAAAAGGTGATCTGCACATAGGAGGGGGGTGGGGGTGCAGGAGAGATGCAAGAATGGCGGCTCCTCACTATTAACCCCGTCCTGACCACTGCGGCTTGGGGGGGGGGAGAATGCACCGGACCACTGCTGCTGGGGATAGGGGGAGGGGCAACAGACCACTACTGCTTGGGATTGGGGGGGAACGCACCGGACCACGGCTGCTGGGGATGGGGGGGGGGGGGGGAGGGGGGCACCGGACCACTGCTGCTGGGGATAGGGGGAGGGGCAACGGACCACTGCTGCTGGGGATGGGGGGGGAACGCACCGGACCACGGCTGCTGGGGATGGGGGGGGCGGGGGGGAGGGGGGCACCGGACCACTGCTGCTGGGGATAGGGGGAGGGGCAACGGACCACTGCTGCTGGGGATTGGGGGGGGGGGGGGGGGAGGCACCGGACCACTGCTGCTGGGGATGGGGGGCACCGGACCACTGCTGCTGGGGATGGGGGGAGGGGGGCACCGGACCACTGCTGCTGGGGATGGGGGGCACCGGACCACTGCTGCTGGGGATGGGGGGAGGGGGGCACCGGACCACTTCTGCTGGGGATGGGGAAGGGGGGGGGGGAACGCACCGGACCACTGCTGCTGGGGATGGGGGGAGGGGGGCACCGGACCACTGCTGCTGGGGATGGGGAAGGGGGGGGGGGAAACGCACCGGACCACTGCTGCTGGGGGTGGGGGGAGGGGGGCACCGGACCACTGCTGCTGGGGATGGAGGAGGGGGGCACCGGACCACTGCTGCTGGGGATGGGGGGAGGGGGGCACCGGACCACTGCTGCTGGGGATGGAGGAGGGGGGCACCGGACCACTGCTGCTGGGGATGGGGGGAGGGGGGCACCGGACCACTGCTGCTGGGGATGGAGGAAGGGGGCACCGGACCACTGCTGCTGGGGATAGGGGGAGGGGCAACGGACCACTGCTGCTGGGGATGGGGGGCATCGGACCACTGCTGCTGGGGATGGGGGGAGGGGGGCACCGGACCACTGCTGCTGGGGATGGGGGGCACCGGACCACTGCTGCTGGGGATGGGAGGGAGGCACCGGACCACTGCTGCTGCGGGAGGGTGGCAGCGGGCCACTGCTGCTGGGGATGGGGGGAACCGGACCACTGCTGCTGGGGATGGGGGAGGGGGGCACCGGACCACTGCTGCTGGGGATGGGGGCACCGGACCACTGCTGCTGGGGATGGGGGGAGGGGGGCACCGGACCACTGCTGCTGGGGATGGGGGAGGGGGGCACCGGACCACTGCTGCTGGGGATGGGGGGAGGACATGTGACTGTGATGTCATAGATTGTGCCTCCTCACCACCATCCCCGTGCACTTTGTACCACATGACCTCCTCCGGCTCCCGGTGACAGGTACTCCGCCTGCTACCAGGAGGCGTTGGCCGTGATAAGACTGGAATGTGAAGGTTGTGCGGCCGTCATCACCAGACTGTCAGCCATCAGCCAGAACATTAATACCCCCGACAGGTGATACCAGGGACTGAGATATATAGACGCCGGGGTCACAACTTGTGGGGGGTTCCCCGTACATGGTGGAAGGGACAGGGTCATGGGGGTCAAGGAGGGACAACTAGTGTGTAGGGACAGGGTTATGGGGGCCACAGCCTAGCCCCTCTGCTCTGATCCCACAGGAAAGCTGCCATAGAGCAAACTGCTGAAAAATGTCCAGCTGGCAATGACGGACAGGTGTCAGACCACACAGGACATGGCGGCTCATGGTGTATGAGGTCCCACAGAACGGACACACGGACCATGTGACCCTGGTCCCCGTCCGAAAGTGTCTAAAATGGGTGTCAGAACTGGAGCAATGAAAGAAGGTGTCAGGTCTGATGGATGACGTTCTCCATCATACGAACAGGGAAGAGATGGCGGCAGGATGCACTATAAGCGGAGGACAAGATGGTGGGGCAGAGGGATGGGCGGAGGGATGGGCAGAGGTATGGGCAGAGGGATGGGCGGAGGGATGGGCAGAGGGATGGGCGGAGGGATGGGCGGAGGGATGGGCAGAGGGATGGGCAGACAGAAGGGGAGAGGGATGGGCAGGAAGATGGGCGGAGGGATGGGCAGAGGGATGGGCAGACAGAAGGGGAGAGGGATGGGCAGAAAGATGGGCGGAGGGATGGGCAGACAGAAGGGGAGAGGGTTGGGCGGAGGGATGGGCAGGAAGATGGGCGGAGGGATGGGCAGACAGAAGGGGAGAGGGTTGGGCGGAGGGATGTGCAGAAAGATGGGCGGAGGGATGGGCAGAGGGATGGGCGGAGGGATGGGCGGAGGGATGGGCAGAGGGATGGGCGGAGGGATGGGCAGAGGGATGGGCAGAGGGATGGGCAGAGGGATGGGCAGAGGGATGGGCAGAGGGATGGGCAGAGGGATGGGCAGAGGGATGGGCAGAGGGATGGGCAGACAGAAGGGGAGAGGGTTGGGCGGAGGGATGTGCAGAAAGGATTTGCAGGAAGATGGGCGGAGGGATGGGCGGAGGGATGGTCAGAGGGATGTGCAGAAAGATGGGCGGAGGGATGGGCAGACGGAAGGGGAGAGGGATGGGCGGAGGGATGTGCAGAAAGATGGGCGGAGGGATGGTGAGGGGGATGGTGAGAGGGATGGGCAGAGGGATGGTGAGGGGGATGGTGAGAGGGATGGGCAGTGATCTGCACCTTACAACTGACAGGATCTGCTGCTGATACCACAAGGGACATCCAGGTTATGGGGTCCCGGGGGGGGGGGGGGTCACATTACAGGCCTGTGGGGTCTGGGTCCCTAACTCATCCGTCCCGTTGAAAGCCATCTGTGACTCAGCCAATCAGTGACTGGGGCGGGACATGTATTAGTCACTGACTGCCTTGGGGACAATCGCTCAGCCGGGCCGTGACTTCCAGCAGTGGTCAGCAGGAGTAGCACCATGGAGGAACAGGGGACAGGGGAGGTTATTATTTCCCAGCACCACCACCTTCCTCCCCTATTTAAATTTGGAGGGACTTCTCCTTTAAGACGGCTCAGTGTGAACACTGCCATACACACCCCTCTCGGAGATGGTGCGTTATAGACCCACAATGGCGGCAAATGTTACCGAATGTTAGATGAAGGACACTACAAGAGATCCTGAGCGGTGACAGAGACCGAGGGGAAGAGCACGAGGTCAGCAGAAGACTCTACAGACACCAAACCCTCTGTCCGTGTGCACACTATGGAGAAGCAAAGACGACGGACGTGGTGGTAGAAGAGACCACCACTGCTCAATCAGACATGGTGGCCGCTAGAGACCAGAGATTAGCGAATCGCTTTGATCAGCGACTGACTTATCAGCCGGCCGCCTTTCCACCCTGCTCTGCTCCAGCTCGGGTGGATAGGGAGGAGTTTCCCAGGACTGGACACAGCTTTTTCCCGACCCCCGGAGAGAAGCGGCAGGGAGAAGGGCAGAGATGAGAGGCAGCAGGCTGATAAGTCGCTTGCTGATCAACCATATCGATTGGCTTCATTTAGTTGGGCGAATAACTCAACTCTACTGGAGACCATAGAAGGTTCCTCCCCCATCCATGGGAAAATATAGCCGGAGGAGGAAGAAGAGAACAAGAAAGCACCAATGTACAACACATAAGAGGAAGAAGAGCCCCCTGCCCAGCTGAGCAGCATGGTGAAGGGGGAACGGCCATGGTTTGGGGGCTTTGTATCTGGGGACTTGGATCCCTTGTGATCACTGAGAGGACAATGACATCATGAGTGGACGTCAGATGAGAAGAACGGCCCCCCCACAACCTCAAGCTGCAAGAACGACCCAAAAGGACAATCACCTAAAGGATGATGGGAGTGATGATACACTGTGTGTGATAGGAGATTAGAGTGTCAGCTCCTGGGGTCAGGGAGGATGATGGGAGTGATGATACACTGTGTGTGATAGGAGATTAGAGTGTCAGCTCCTGGGGTCAGGGAGGAGGATGATGGGAGTGATGGTACACTGTGTGTGATAGGAGATTAGAGTGTCAGCTCCTGGGGTCAGGGAGGATGATGGGAGTGATGATACACTGTGTGTGATAGTAGAGTGTCAGCTCCTGGGGTCACGGAGGATGATGGGAGTGATGGTACACTGTGTGTGATAGGAGATTAGAGTGTCAGCTCCTGGGGTCAGGGAGGATGATGGGAGTGATGATACACTGTGTGTGATAGGAGATTAGAGTGCCAGCTCCTGGGGTCAGGGAGGAGGATGGGAGTGATGATACACTGTGTGTGATAGGAGATTAGAGTGTCAGCTCCTGGGGTCAGGGAGGAGGATGATGGGAGTGATGATACACTGTGTGTGATAGGAGATTAGAGTGTCAGCTCCTGGGGTCAGGGAGGATGATGGGAGTGATGATACACTGTGTGTGATAGGAGATTAGAGTGTCAGCTCCTGGGGTCAGGGAGGATGATGGGAGTGATGATACACTGTGTGTGATAGGAGATTAGAGTGTCAGCTCCTGGGGTCAGGGAGGATGATGGGAGTGATGGTACACTGTGTGTGATAGGAGATTAGAGTGTCAGCTGCTGGGGTCAGGGATGATGGGAGTGATGATACACTGTGTGTGATAGGAGATTAGAGTGTCAGCTCCTGGGGTCAGGGAGGAGGATGGGAGTGATGATACACTGTGTGTGATAGGAGATTAGAGTGTCAGCTACTGGGGTCAGGGAGGATGATGGGAGTGATGGTACACTGTGTGTGATAGGAGATTAGAGTGTCAGCTCCTGGGGTCAGGGAGGAGGATGGGAGTGATGATACACTGTGTGTGATAGGAGATTAGAGTGTCAGCTCCTGGGGTCAGGGATGATGGGAGTGATGATACACTGTGTGTGATAGGAGATTAGAGTGTCAGCTCCTGGGGTCAGGGATGATGGGAGTGATGATATGCTCCTCAGTGTCTCCGCTCCTTATTAGTACACATGGCGGGGTGTGTGAGTCTCCGGTGTCTCCAGCAGCTGCGGCTGACATCACTCTCCCCGTATACGGCTGCAGCCCAGACGCCGCCCCTTAGCTTCCCCCTCCCATGTAGGATAATAGTGTTGTCACCTCGTACAATGTGCGGTGGGCGAACACGGGGGGGGGGGGGGGGTTTGGTGGGTCTGAGGAGATTAGGAATGGATAATCTTGGAGAGTCATCCCCCTCCTCCCCATACACTGCAGGTACTCCCCCTCCTCCCCATACACCGCCAGGTACTCCCCCTCCTCCCCATACACCGCCAGGTACTCCCCTTCCTCCCCATACACCGCCAGGTACTCCCCCTCCTCCCCATACACCGCCAGGTTCTCCCCTTCCTCCCCATACACCGCCAGGTTCTCCCCTTCCTCCCCATACACTGCCAGGTACACCCCCTCCTCCCCATACACCGCCAGGTACTCCCCTTCCTCCCCATACACCGCCAGGTTCTCCCCTTTCTCACTTACACAGGGATCACTTTGCAGGATCCAGTTACTGACAGTATAATGACTACGTGTAGGGGTGTGAATACTTTTACAGTCTCCGCTAGTAACGTTTAGCACTGTAAGGTCAGTAATTATAGATGAGTAAGGGCACACTCCTCCCTCCGTGTACGCAGCCGGCTGCGCGGTTACCAGATGATCCGGTCCAATAAATGCCACATGATTATGACCTCGGACGCTCCATAACCGGCACGTGACTAATGAATCACATGACCTGCGGTGCTCGGGGTTCCTGAACATTTATAGTGGTACGCTCTTGCATTATAGGTGGGGCACCAGCTTAGGACCGGAGAAGTAATTCTGAGCGCTCCCGCCATATGCCCAGGGCTGTGTCCATGTTTTCCAGGACTCCCTAGGGCGGCATCCAACCTGGGCAGTCACAAGGAATCACATGACCAGTGTCGAACCTGAACAGTCTGAGAGGTCCGTCCATCACTATCTGGGGTCACACCCGCATATTCCTGGCGGCCTTTATACTTCTCGCACAATAAATACTAATTGCTGGGGACTAACGGAGGATTGCGGCGGAGGTGGGGGGCTTTGGCACATAACATGCTTACCTGTGTCGGCGCTGTGCCCCATCACCGGGCTCCGGTACCCTCCCGGGTGTCCTCTTCTGCCTGTTTCTTGGTACTTTTAGACTCAGGCTGAACGTCACAAGAGGGTGGGGTTTAGAGTGCTCAACCGATAAGTGACTGCAGCGGTGTCCCACCTTAGTCACTGACTGGCGAGTTGTGACGTGGCCGGAGAGCTGAGAAGACAGTGGGCTGGGATCCCGGAGAAGAACGCGGTGCTACATGGGCACCAGGACAGGTAAGTATGGCTTCCTTTTATGTTCCCCTAGACCCAACAATTTTTTTTGGCGCTGTGACAGACTTCCCCTTTAAAGAAGCCAAATCTGTGGAGTCAGCTGATCCCCGGGGCGGCTTCAGTCTAAGGGGAGGTCCAGTTAGGAAGGTGGCAAATCTGTCCCAGCACTAATGGCTATTACCACTCACAACCTAATGTACCCCAAGGACTCAGATACGGGAGATCCGCAGCGTAGCCGAGATACATGAATCCTCATATACTTGGTATATAACTACTGGCCAACAAACCGGACCATAGAGCATGGAGATGTAAGATGAAGCCCCCTGAGGAGCACACTCCTGGACGAGGGGATGAAGGCTGGATGATACAGGAGGAGAGAAGTATGGGCACATCTAAGGACGGACGTTCTCAACACCCAGAGATCGAAAGGAACAAGATCCTCAACAAGGACACAACCTGAGGCCCCATCTTATTCTCATCGTGAGAAGGTCCAAGTCAACAGAGGAGGAAGAAGATCACAAGTGTCCATGGACGTGCAGCACACACAGCACACAACCTGGTGGTTGGGTGATCGGCCTCTAGAGAAGGCCAGGTGGAGACCACAACGTCCTCAACACCACTTCACGGACCACAAGACGGTCACAGTCCTAAACGTTAGGAGTCAGTAGAAACCAGTAGAAACCACCATGAACAGGAAAAACGAGGAAATCAGAGTAGAATCTTTCTATGAGCTGCTGCCCGGACTCCTGGGAGTCCCCCGACCCTGTATACTACTACAGGTGCCTGATATATATGAGCTGCTGCCCGGACTCCTGGGAGTCCCCCGACCCTGTATACTACTACAGGTGCCTGATATATATGAGCTGCTGCCCGGACTCCTGGGAGTCCCCCGACCCTGTATACTACTACAGGTGCCTGATATATATGAGCTGTTGCCCGGACTCCTGGGAGTCCCCCGACCCTGTATACTACTACAGGTGCCTGATATATATGAGCTGCTGCCCGGACTCCTGGGAGTCCCCCGACCCTGTATACTACTACAGGTGCCTGATATATATGAGCTGCTGCCTGGACTCCTGGGAGTCCCCCGACCCTGTATACTACTACAGGTGCCTGATATATATGAGCTGTTGCCCGGACTCCTGGGAGTCCCCCGACCCTGTATACTACTACAGGTGCCTGATATATATGAGCTGTTGCCCGGACTCCTGGGAGTCCCCCGACCCTGTATACTACTACAGGTGCCTGATATATATGAGCTGCTGCCCGGACTCCTGGGAGTCCCCCGACCCTGTATACTACTACAGGTGCCTGATATATATGAGCTGCTGCCCGGACTCCTGGGAGTCCCCCGACCCTGTATACTACTACAGGTGCCTGATATATATGAGCTGCTGCCCGGACTCCTGGGAGTCCCCCGACCCTGTATACTACTACAGGTGCCTGATATATATGAGCTGCTGCCGGACTCCTGGGAGTCCCCCGACCCTGTGTACTACTACAGGTGCCTGATATATATGACACCAGTGCCCGGACTCCTGGGAGTCCCCCGACCCTGTATACTACTACAGGTGCCTGATATATATGACACCAGCAGATTCATGACTGAGAGGAACGTTACCTCACAGGAGACATAAGAGACAAAAGCTGCTGCGCCTGTAGTCCGCCTCGTACCGCAGAGCTCCTCCATAATTCATGGTAATAAGCAGGTGGAGGTGAGAACTATAACCAGAGCCAGAAACGGTAACAGGAGCGACCGACTGTCCGCAACACTACCTGCCCCTCATACATAATAATAAGGACCTGTATATACTATCGTACTGTGTATAATACTCTGCTCCCGGCCTCTCTATACTGTATATAATACTCTGCTCCCGGCCTCTCCATACTGTACATAATACTCTGCTCCCGGCCTCTCACATACACCTCTCTATACTGTACATAATACTCTGCTCCCGGCCTCTCCATACTGTATATTATACTCTGCTCCCGGCCTCTCTATACTGTATATAATACTCTGCTCCCGGCCTCTCTATACTGTATATAATACTCTGCTCCCGGCCTCTCACATACACCTCTCCATACTGTATATAATACTCTGCTCCCGGCCTCTCCATACTGTATATAATACTCTGCTCCCGGCCTCTCCATACTGTATATAATACTCTGCTCCCGGCCTCTCCATACTGTATATTATACTCTGCTCCCGGCCTCTCACATACACCTCTCCATACTGTATATAATACTCTGCTCCCGGCCTCTCCATACTGTATATTATACTCTGCTCCCGGCCTCTCACATACACCTCTCCATACTGTATATAATACTCTGCTCCCGGCCTCTCACATACACCCGCCCCATACTGTACATAATACTCTGCTCCCGGCCTCTCACATACACCCGCCCCATACTGTATATAATACTCTGCTCCCGGCCTCTCACATACACCTCTCCATACTGTATATAATACTCTGCTCCCGGCCTCTCACATACACCGCCCTGTACTGTACATTATACTCTGCTCCCGGCCTCTCACATACTGTATATAATACTCTGCTCCCGGCCTCTCACATACACCTCTCCATACTGTACATAATACTCTGCTCCCGGCCTCTCACATACACCCGCCCCATACTGTATATAATACTCTGCTCCCGGCCTCTCACATACACCCGCCCCATACTGTATATAATACTCTGCTCCCGGCCTCTCACATACACCTCTCCATACTGTACAGAATACTCTGCTCCCGGCCTCTCACATACACCCGCCCCATACTGTACATAATACTCTGCTCCCGGCCTCTCACATACACCCGCCCCATACAGTATATAATACTCTGCTCCCGGCCTCTCCATACTGTATATAATACTCTGCTCCCAGCCTCTCCATACTGTATATAATACTCTGCTCCCGGCCTCTCCATACTGTACATAATACTCTGCTCCCGGCCTCTCTATACTGTATATAATACTCTGCTCCCGACCTCTCCATACTGTACATAATACTCTGCTCCCGGCCTCTCCATACTGTACATAATACTCTGCTCCCGGCCTCTCTATACTGTACATAATACTCTGCTCCCGGCCTCTCTATACTGTATATAATACTCTGCTCCCGACCTCTCCATACTGTACATAATACTCTGCTCCCGGCCTCTCCATACTGTACATAATACTCTGCTCCCGGCCTCTCACATACACCTTTCCATACTGTATATAATACTCTGCTCCCGGCCTCTCCATACTGTACATAATACTCTGCTCCCGGCCTCTCACATACACCCGCCCCATACAGTATATAATCCTTTGCTCCCGGCACATGGTCCTGGTGATTATACTATACACATATAGTGTGAATAAGCTGAGGTGAATGGCGGATACAAAGTACACCACCAGTAATGATAAGAGCCGGTTGTGGCCCTGTGTGTATACAGGGAGAGGTGCAGAGTGCTTCTTGTGATTGGAACAGGGTGGGGTTCCCCAGGGTCACAGGAAACCCTGCCAGAAGCCAACGTCAGGATAGAGAGAACCTGAGTCTGGTGACGTCTGCCAGGAGATGTGTGGTCCGGGAGTGGACCCTATCTATCCGGTGACGCCAGGAACCCCGATCACAGTCACTCATATGGAATGAAACAGGGCCAGAAGGAGACGGCTCCATATAAGAGAAGATCCCAGCCCCCCGAGCCCGTCTGCCTGCCCGATAGTAACCGGCAGTCTGAGCCGCAGCCAGAGCGCTGAGTATTTATATACAGCAACCAGATACAGAGGCGACATACGGAAATCCTCACTTCTGACTATAAACACAAGACCCCGACACCCCCCTATCCCTCACCAAGTACAAATACAAGACCCCGACACCCACCTCTCCCTCACAGAGTACAAATACAAGACCCCGACACCCACCTCTCCCTTACCGAGTACAAATACAAGACCCCGACACCCACCTCTCCCTCACCGAGTACAAATACAAGACCCCGACACCCACCTCTCCCTCACCGAGTACAAATACAAGACCCCGACACCCACCTCTCCCTCACCGAGTACAAACACAAGACCCCAACACCCACCTATCCCTCGCCAAGTACAAACACAAGACCCCGACTACCCCCTATCCCTCACAGAGTACAAATACAAGACCCTGACACCCACCTATCCCTTACAGAGTACAAATACAAGACCCTGACACCCACCTCTCCCTTACAGAGTACAAATACAAGACCCAGACACCCACCTCTCCCTCACCGAGTACAAACACAAGACCCCAACACCCACCTATCCCTCGCCAAGTACAAACACAAGACCCTGACACCCACCTCTCCCTCACCGAGTACAAACACAAGACCCCGACACCCACCTCTCCCTCACTAAGTACAAACACAAGACCCCGACACCCACCTCTCCCTCACTAAGTACAAACACAAGACCCTGACACCCACCTATCCCTCGCCAAGTACAAACACAAGACCCCGACACCCACCTCTCCCTCACCGAGTACAAACACAAGACCCAGACACCCACCTCTCCCTCACCGAGTACAAATACAAGACCCCGACACCCCCCTATCCCTCACCGAGTACAAACACAAGACCCCGACACCCACCTCTCCCTCACCGAGTACAAATACAAGACCCTGACACCCACCTCTCCCTCACTAAGTACAAATACAAGACCCTGACACCCACCTCTGCCTCACTAAGTACAAACACAAGACCCCGACACCCACCTCTCCCTCACCGAGTACAAATACAAGACCCCGACACCCACCTCTCCCTTACCGAGTACAAATACAAGACCCAGACACCCACCTCTCCCTCACCGAGTACAAATACAAGACCCAGACACCCACCTCTCCCTCACTAAGTACAAACACAAGACCCTGACACCCACCTCTCCCTCACCGAGTACAAATACAAGACCCCGACACCCACCTCTCCCTCGCCAAGCACAAATACAAGACCCCGACTACCCCCTATCCCTCACAGAGTACAAATACAAGACCCTGACACCCACCTATCCCTCACCGAGTACAAATACAAGACCCTGACACCCACCTATCCCTCACCGAGTACAAATACAAGACCCTCACAACCACCTATGCCTCGCCGAGTACAAATACAAGACCCTGACACCCACCTATCCCTCACCGAGTACAAATACAAGACCCTCACAACCACCTATGCCTCGCCGAGTACAGATATATGACACTCACAACCACCTATGCCTCGCCGAGTACAGATATATGACACTCACAACCACCTATGCCTCGCCGAGTACAAATACAAGACCCTCACAACCACCTATGCCTCGCCGAGTACAAACACAAGACCCTCACAACCAGTTATCCCATACCGAGTACAGATATATGACCCTCACACCCACCTATCCATCACCAAGTACAAATACACCCTCACACCCACCTATCCATCACCAAGTACAAATACACCCTCACACCCACCTATCCATCACCAAGTACAAATACACCCTCACAACCGCCTATTCCTCACCGAGTACAAACACAAGACCCTCACAACCAGCTATCCTTCACCGAGTACAGATATATCACACTCACAACCAGCTATCCCTTACCAAGTACAAAACACAAGACCCCTGACACCCACCTATCCCCTCCCATACTTGATTTTATGAAGCCATCCAGGGCATTATATAAAAGTAGATATTGCACAATCACATATACACCACCACTGGACCCACCTCGGGTCTGCCCATGTCATAGACTACATTCTATGCACAGGCCAATTCCGTCGTCCATCCAAAGAATGAACGTCCGCAAGCAGCGGATTCCGCAACATATTTTCCAAAGTGTGCACATACCCATCCATTACCCTAAAAGACCCTTATATATCAAGCAACCGCTATAACCCGGCCCCCAAGAAGCTAATGCTACACCCCTATCACCACCAACCCACAGATGATCCTCCATAACCACCATCTATATTACCACCAACCCCCACCATTTTCTCATAGGCCCCTGACGAGTCCCTCCCGTCTCACTGTATTAGGTGTTAGCAGTCAGATCTGGGAGGAAAACAGTAAAAGGCGCCAGATGCAAATCCTCCGAGTCTGACATAAGCCCCTTATTACGGCATTAAGACGCCCTGGTAAAGTGAACGCTCAGCACGGATTAACCCTGTCATAACCTGAACAACAGACCTGACGCTTTCCTTAGGATGATAAAGGTGTAAATCACCATCAGCAAAGTGACACGTGCCTCTCTACGGCCTCATCTAACATCTCAACCACAAAGGTTTATTTGTACTGATCCCGAGGGAGACGCGTTCACCTAGGGGTACTACATCTATGTTATTTGGTCTGTATTCACACGGGGATGTCTGGGTCTAGATGCTGCCAGCTCCTTCATACATAAACCATCAGCTCTACCAGCTATAATACAGCATCACCTCTACCAGCTACAATACACCATCACTCCTACCAGCTATAATACAGCATCACCTCTACCAGCTACAATACACCATCAGCTCTACCAGCTATATACACCATCACCTCTACCAGCTATATACACCATCACCTCTACCAGCTATATACACCATCACCTCTACCAGCTATATACACCATCACTCCTACCAGCTACAATACACCATCAGCTCTACCAGCTATAATACACCATCACCTCTACCAGCTATATTACACCATCAGCTCTACCAGCTATATACACCATCACCTCTACCAGCTACAATACACCATCACCTCTACCAGCTATAATACACCATCACCTCTACCAGCTATATTACACCATCAGCTCTACCAGCTATATACACCATCACCTCTACCAGCTACAATACACCATCACCTCTACCAGCTATAATACACCATCACTCCTACCAGCTACAATACACCATCACCTCTACCAGCTACAATACACCATCACCTCTACCAGCTATATACACCATCAGCTCTACCAGCTATATACCATCACCTCTACCAGCTACAATACACCATCACCTCTACCAGCTATAATACACCATCACCTCTACCAGCTATAATACACCATCACTCCTACCAGCTATAATACACCATCACCTCTACCAGCTACAATACACCATCACCTCTACCAGCTATATACACCATCAGCTCTACCAGCTACAATACACCATCACCTCTACCAGCTATATACACCATCAGCTCTACCAGCTATATACACCATCACCTCTACCAGCTATATACACCATCACCTCTACCAGCTATAATACACCATCACCTCTACCAGCTATATACACCATCAGCTCTACCAGCTACAATACACCATCAGCTCTACCAGCTATATACACCATCACCTCTACCAGCTATAATACACCATCACTCCTACCAGCTACAATACACCATCAGCTCTACCAGCTATATACACCATCACCTCTACCAGCTATATACACCATCACTCCTACCAGCTACAATACACCATCACCTCTACCAGCTACAATACACCATCACCTCTACCAGCTACAATACACCATCACCTCTACCAGCTATATACACCATCAGCTCTACCAGCTATATACACTATCACCTCTACCAGCTACAATACACCATCAGCTCTACCAGCTATATACACCATCACCTCTACCAGCTATATACACCATCACCTCTACCAGCTACAATACACCATCAGCTCTACCAGCTATAATACACCATCACTCCTACCAGCTATAATACAGCATCACCTCTACCAGCTACAATACACCATCACTCCTACCAGCTATATACACCATTACCTCTACCAGCTATAATACACCATCACCTCTACCAGCTACAATACACCATCAGCTCTACCAGCTATATACACCATCACCTCTACCAGCTATATACACCATCACCTCTACCAGCTATATACACCATCACCTCTACCAGCTATATACACCATCACTCCTACCAGCTACAATACACCATCAGCTCTACCAGCTATATACACCATCACCTCTACCAGCTATATTACACCATCAGCTCTACCAGCTATATACACCATCACCTCTACCAGCTACAATACACCATCACCTCTACCAGCTATAATACACTATCACTCCTACCAGCTATATACACCATCACTCCTACCAGCTACAATACACCATCACCTCTACCAGCTATAATACACCATCACTCCTACCAGCTATATACACCATCACTCCTACCAGCTACAATACACCATCACCTCTACCAGCTATATACACCATCACCTCTACCAGCTATAATACACCATCACTCCTACCAGCTACAATACACCATCACCTCTACCAGCTATAATACACCATCACCTCTACCAGCTATATACACTATCACCTCTACCAGCTATATACACCATCACTCCTACCAGCTATATACACCATCACCTCTACCAGCTATATACACCATCAGCTCTACCAGCTACAATACACCATCAGCTCTACCAGCTATATACACCATCACCTCTACCAGCTATAATACACCATCACTCCTACCAGCTACAATACACCATCAGCTCTACCAGCTATATACACCATCAGCTCTACCAGCTATATACACCATCACCTCTACCAGCTATATACACCATCACTCCTACCAGCTACAATACACCATCACCTCTACCAGCTACAATACACCATCACCTCTACCAGCTACAATACACCATCACCTCTACCAGCTACAATACACCATCAGCTCTACCAGCTATATACACCATCACCTCTACCAGCTACAATACACCATCACCTCTACCAGCTATAATACACCATCACTCCTACCAGCTACAATACACCATCACCTCTACCAGCTATATACACCATCAGCTCTACCAGCTATATACACTATCACCTCTACCAGCTACAATACACCATCAGCTCTACCAGCTATATACACCATCACTCCTACCAGCTACAATACACCATCACCTCTACCAGCTATAATACACCATCAGCTCTACCAGCTATATTACACCATCACCTCTACCAGCTACAATACACCATCAGCTCTACCAGCTATATACACCATCACCTCTACCAGCTACAATACACCATCACTCCTACCAGCTATATACACCATCACTCCTACCAGCTATATACACCATCACCTCTACCAGCTATAATACACCATCACTCCTACCAGCTATATACACCATCACCTCTACCAGCTACAATACACCATCACTCCTACCAGCTATATACACCATCACTCCTACCAGCTACAATACACCATCACCTCTACCAGCTACAATACACCATCACTCCTACCAGCTATATACACCATCACCTCTACCAGCTATAATACACCATCACCTCTACCAGCTATATACACCATCAGCTCTACCAGCTATATACACCATCACCTCTACCAGCTATATACACCATCACCTCTACCAGCTATAATACACCATCACCTCTACCAGCTACAATACACCATCAGCTCTACCAGCTATATACACCATCAGCTCTACCAGCTATATACACCATCACTCCTACCAGCTACAATACACCATCACCTCTACCAGCTATATACACCATCACCTCTACCAGCTATATACACCATCACCTCTACCAGCTATAATACACCATCACCTCTACCAGCTACAATACACCATCACCTCTACCAGCTATATACACCATCACCTCTACCAGCTATATACACCATCAGCTCTACCAGCTACAATACACCATCACCTCTACCAGCTACAATACACCATCACCTCTACCAGCTATATACACCATCAGCTCTACCAGCTATATACACCATCACCTCTACCAGCTATATACACCATCACTCCTACCAGCTATATACACCATCACCTCTACCAGCTATAATACACCATCACCTCTACCAGCTACAATACACCATCACCTCTACCAGCTACAATACACCATCACCTCTACCAGCTATAATACACCATCACCTCTACCAGCTATATACACCATCACCTCTACCAGCTATAATACACCATCACCTCTACCAGCTACAATACACCATCACCTCTACCAGCTATAATACACCATCACCTCTACCAGCTATATACACCATCACCTCTACCAGCTATAATACACCATCACCTCTACCAGCTATATACACCATCAGCTCTACCAGCTATATACACCATCACCTCTACCAGCTATATACACCATCACCTCTACCAGCTACAATACACCATCACCTCTACCAGCTACAATACACCATCACTCCTACCAGCTATATACACCATCACCTCTACCAGCTATAATACACCATCACCTCTACCAGCTATAATACACCATCACCTCTACCAGCTATATACACCATCAGCTCTACCAGCTATATACACCATCACCTCTACCAGCTATATACACCATCACCTCTACCAGCTATAATACACCATCACCTCTACCAGCTATAATACACCATCACCTCTACCAGCTACAATACACCATCAGCTCTACCAGCTATATACACCATCACTCCTACCAGCTACAATACACCATCACCTCTACCAGCTACAATACACCATCACTCCTACCAGCTACAATACACCATCACTCCTACCAGCTACAATACACCATCACCTCTACCAGCTACAATACACCATCACCTCTACCAGCTATATACACCATCACCTCTACCAGCTACAATACACCATCACCTCTACCAGCTATATACACCATCAGCTCTACCAGCTATATACACCATCAGCTCTACCAGCTACAATACACCATCACCTCTACCAGCTACAATACACCATCACCTCTACCAGCTACAATACACCATCACCTCTACCAGCTACAATACACCATCACCTCTACCAGCTATATACACCATCAGCTCTACCAGCTACAATACACCATCAGCTCTACCAGCTACAATACACCATCAGCTCTACCAGCTACAATACACCATCAGCTCTACCAGCTACAATACACCATCACCTCTACCAGCTACAATACACCATCACCTCTACCAGCTACAATACACCATCACCTCTACCAGCTACAATACACCATCAGCTCTACCAGCTACAATACACCATCACCTCTACCAGCTATATACACCATCACTCCTACCAGCTATATACACCATCACTCCTACCAGCTATAATACACCATCACCTCTACCAGCTATATACACCATCACCTCTACCAGCTACATACACCATCTGCTCTACCAGCTACAATACACCATCACTCCTACCAGCTACAATACACCATCACCTCTACCAGCTACAATACACCATCACCTCTACCAGCTATATTACACCATCACCTCTACCAGCTATATACACCATCAGCTCTACCAGCTATATACACCATCACCTCTACCAGCTACAATACACCATCACCTCTACCAGCTACAATACACCATCAGCTCTACCAGCTACAATACACCATCACTCCTACCAGCTATATTACACCATCAGCTCTACCAGCTACAATACACCATCACCTCTACCAGCTACAATACACCATCACCTCTACCAGCTATATACACCATCACCTCTACCAGCTACAATACACCATCACCTCTACCAGCTACAATACACCATCACCTCTACCAGCTATATACACCATCAGCTCTACCAGCTATATTACACCATCAGCTCTACCAGCTACAATACACCATCACCTCTACCAGCTACAATACACCATCACCTCTACCAGCTATATACACCATCACTCCTACCAGCTATATACACCATCACTCCTACCAGCTATAATACACCATCACCTCTACCAGCTACATACACCATCACTCCTACCAGCTATATACACCATCACTCCTACCAGCTATATACACTATCACCTCTACCAGCTATAATACATCAGCATCTACACATAAACTTTACACTCACATTGACACAGGGATCTCTGGGTCTAGATGGTGCATCACGGACATGACCAGTGATTAGCGTCTGTTACACCTGTCTGAAGGCTATACATATCTTACATGCAGAGCTGTATTCACTGCTCCGTACTTCTACAAAACCTGCTCTACGTATCTATACACTGGCTGCCCCTAAATCACAGACCCCCCATCTAGTGAGAGCACTGGACCTCTTTTGGACTTAAGAACTGCAACAATTCTTCTTGGCATAGAATATTTTAGGTGATGAGATCCTTCGGCAGGAACATTGGCCAACGAGCACAGGATCACTTCACACACTTCTTGCCACACATTCAGTGACGTCCTCTGAATGACCCGCTCTACCTTCTCCTCTACAGGATAAATGTCTGGGGATGTGAAGCCGGGAAGGTAGGATTAGTCTCCTTCTGCCACAGTGGAAACAACCACTAAGGAGGGAGGAACTTGGCTGACCACAATGCTTAGATAAGTCCTGGTGCCCAAATGTCCATGCGTAGGTATCAGAGTCTGCCAAGAAAACATTCCCTCTACCATTACACCTTCTCCATCAGTCTGTGTTTGAACTATTCACACCTGACAGGAAGGGCTTAATTCTGCTTATGCATTGTGCTACAGAGATCTGGATCCATGTGACCGGCCTTGTTTCTCTACGAAGATCTGGATCCATGTGACCGGCCACGTTTCTCCAAAGAGATCTGGATCCATCTGACCTACCACATTTCTCCACAGAGATCTGGATCCATTTGACCAGTCATGTTTCTCCACAGAGATCTGGATTTATTTGACCAGCCATGTTTCTCCATAGAGATCTGGATCCACCTGACCGGTCATGTTTCTCTATAGAGATCTGGATCCATTTGACCGGCCTTGTTTCTCCACAGAGATCTGGATCCATCTGACCGACCACGTTTCTCCACAGAGATCTGGATCCATTTGACCAGTCATGTTTCTCCACAGAGATCTGGATCCATTTGACCAGCCATGTTTCTCCATAGAGATTTGGATCCATCTGACCGGCCATGTTTCTCCACAGAGATCTGGACCCATCTGACCGGCCGTGTTTCTCTATAGAGATCTGGATGCATCTGACTGGCCTTGTTTCTCTATAGAGATCTGGATCCATCAGACCGGCCAAGTTTCTCTATAGAGATCTGGATCCATCAGACCGGCCATGTTTCTCTATAGAGATCTGGATCCATCAGACCGGCCAAGTTTCTCCACAGAGATCTGGATCCATCTTAACAGACCATTTTTCTTCACTGCTTAGGGCTCTATTACACGGGATGATTATTGTGCGAATTATCATTATTTTGTTCGAATTTTAAGTGTACCAGTCCTTATAAAAACATTTCACATACTGTATCAGAGACATGTCAAAAGTTTTGATCGGTCCGAGTCTGAGCACTCTCACACGTACCGATCGGGAGATAGAGCGAGGAGAGCACCGCGGCTGCAGCCATAGGAGCCCATTATAAGGGTACTATTCCACAGAACGATTATCGTGCAAAAAATCGTTATATCATTCGAATTTAAACGATAATCGTTCTGTGTAATTGCAGGCAACGATCTAAAAATCGTTTGTATGTCGTTAGATCTGAACCTAAAATTATCGTTAATCGTTCGCTGTAATTCCACATTCGTTCGCTAAAGTTCCAAATTTTTTCACTAATCGTTCAGTGTAATTGTACATTGTCCATTGTTTTGCTGGGATCAGGAGTAAACGGTCATAGTAACGATCGCAATAACAATCATAGTAACGATCGTAACTAACGACTATCGTTCTGTGTAATACGGTGAACGATTTCAGGTTAACAATAAACAATCTCGTTTGCGATCGTTTATCATTAGTCATTAATAGTTAAAAATCGCTCTGTGTAATAGGACCCTAAGTCCGACTTTTTTTTAACTCAGAGGGAAGAGTGGACGCGCTGCAGCGCATCTTCTCCCAGCTCTCTCTTCCGATCAGAACGAGTCCGAGTACTCAGATCCGGAACGATCCAAACTTCTGACATGCCTCTATGACATGTGAAAAGTTTTTTATAACGACAGGTTCACTTAAACTATAATCGTTTTGTGCACATGCAGGCAACAATCAAACGACCAACGAGAAATTGTTCATCCGTCGTCAAAATCATCATTAATCGTTCACAGTGTATTTTCACATCGTTCTTTCATTTGCTGGGATGGAGTAGACGATGGTAGTTAGGATCGGAACTAACGAATATCATTGTGTGTAATATGGTGAACGATTTCAGGTTAACGATAAATGATCTAGTTTGCAATCGTTTATCGTAAAAAAATTGGTTAGTCTAATAGACACAATGGTGTTGGAGTTGGCCTGGTGCCGTTCCCAGCAGTGATAAGGAGGGATAAGTGTGGGTCAGACATGTTAGTCAGACACCAGGGCTGCATTTGGTTGCAGTTTTCCGACTGACTTTGCCCGTTCAACAGAACAATTCTAGAACAAATTAGAAAAGTTCCACAAGACTCGCTGACAAGTTTTACTGGAGGGTTTCCCCTGATGACACTACTCTCCGTATACACTATATACTAATGAGAGAACGGTTGGCAGCCAGATCTGGGGTCACTTCTAGTCTATTTCGATCACTGGATTTTCCCAATGTGGATTCACAATAAGACTGATCCCTAGAAAACTGATCAGTGGACTTTATGCTGATCTCTGTATGGGCTGGTTATATACACCTCCTGCTGTTAGCACACAGAACCTACAATATGGGTCTGGCTGTATACACTGACTGGCATACGGAGGTGGAGAGCTCCCAGTTGTCTTGGTGGAGGGGGGGATCCCTGTGTGTTTGTCTCTGGCTCCCAGCCTAGAATCCTGCATATTACTCAATGCTGACCTCGGGCTGTCACTAAGACGGAAGCAACCAGTGACGTAACCGCAGAACGTACCCAAAAACAGCTCTGGGCCAAGAAACATACAGACTGGGGGCGTCCTATACAAACATCATATACACGGCCAGACCGGGGCCGTCCTCTACATACATCATATACACGGCCAGACCGGGGCCGTCCTCTACATACATCTTATACACGGCCAGACCGGGGCCGTCCTCTACATACATCATATACACGGCCAGACCGGGGCCGTCCTCTACATACATCATATATACAGCCAGACCGGGGCCGTCCTCTACATACATCATATACACGGCCAGACCGGGGCCGTCCTCTACATACATCATATACACGGCCAGACCGGGGGCGTCCTCTACATCCATCATATACACGGCCAGACCGGGGCCGTCCTCTACATACACCATATACACGGCCAGACCGGGGCCGTCCTCTACATACATCATATACACGGCCAGACCGGGGGCGTCCTCTACATACATCATATACACGGCCAGACCGGGGCCGTCCTCTACATACATCATATATACAGCCAGACCGGGGCCGTCCTCTACATACATCATATACACGGCCAGACCGGGGGCGTCCTCTACATACATCATATACACGGCCAGACCGGGGCCGTCCTCTACATACATCATATACACGGCCAGACCGGGGCCGTCCTCTACATACATCATATACACAGCCAGACCGGGGCCGTCCTCTACATACATCATATATACAGCCAGACCGGGGCCGTCCTCTACATACATCATATACACAGCCAGACCGGGGCCGTCCTCTACATACATCATATACACGGCCAGACCGGGGCCGTCCTCTACATACATCATATACACGGCCAGACCGGGGCCGTCCTCTACATACATCATATACACGGCCAGACCGGAGCCGTCCTCTACATCCATCATATACACGGCCAGACCGGGGCCGTCCTCTACATCCATCATATACACGGCCAGACCGGGGCCGTCCTCTACATCCATCATATACACGGCCAGACCGGGGCCGTCCTCTACATCCATCATATACACGGCCAGACCGGGGCCGTCCTCTACATCCATCATATACACGGCCAGACCGGGGCCGTCCTCTACATACATCATATACACGGCCAGACCGGGCCCGTCCTCTACATACATCATATACACGGCCAGACCGGGGCCGTCCTCTACATACATCATATACACGGCCAGACCGGGGCCGTCCTCTACATACATCATATACACGGCCAGACCGGGGCCGTCCTCTACATCCATCATATACACGGCCATACCAGGGCCGTCCTCTACATACATCATATACACGGCCAGACCGGGGGCGTCCTCTACATACATCATATATACAGCCAGACCGGGGCCGTCCTCTACATACATCATATACACGGCCAGACCGGGGCCGTCCTCTACATACATCATATACACGGCCAGACCGGGACAGAGACCACTAATGGGAGGTTATTGGGGATCAGTTATATTGGGGTACAGAGGCCAGTGATAGGAGGATATTGGGGTACAATAACCAGTGTAAGAGGAAATTGGGGTACGGTGATCAGTGATGAGAGGTTATATTGGGGTACAGAGTAAGAGGCTAGACATTACCCACACAGCAGACGTCTTGGGGGTCTCACCTTGAAGACTTCGGAGAAGAATCCGGATCCGATCTTCTCGCAGTAGAAGTCATCGATGCGGGCCAGGTTAGAGACGGCGCTGCGCAGAGCTCGGTAGGAGGAGGGGCGCAGGCGGCATGACCCTTGGGTGGTCAACATAGAGCCATGCCCATCCCCGGCATTCTCCGCATCTCCTTCTGAATCCATATCCAAGGATCGGTCACATGCTTCACATCCACAACGGAAGACACTGGGGCTTCACATGGTCCATAGGGAACAGCCGGTCCCAGAGGAGTGGCCCCCGACACACACCAGGGGCCACAGGCCAGAGCAAACCAGATATATCCACTAACTCCACCAAGGTTATCCCCATGTGCAGCTGCACCACAACCAACGACAACCCAAAACCGACACCTTCCAGGCAGCAGAATCCAAGATGGAGGCCCTCCAGGCAGCAGAATCCAAGATGGAGGCCCTCCAGGCAGCAGAATCCAAGATGGAGGCCCTCCAGGCAGCAGAATCCAAGATGGAGGCCCTCCAGGCCGCAGAATTCAAGATAGAGGCCCTCCGGTCAACAGAATCCAACATGGAGGTCCTCCAGGCAGCAGAATCCAAGATAGATGCCTTCTGGACAACAAAATCCAAGATAGCGGCCCTCCAACCAACAGAATCCAATGTGGATGCTTCTAGCCAATGGAAATCCAAGGTAGACCTCTTCCAATCTACAGGAATCCGAGATGGACGCCTTCTAGTGAACAAAATCCAAGATGGAGACCTTTAAACTAACTGACCTCTATCTAACACCCATACCGCCTCCTAACTACAGATCACCCGAATAACACCCACCTAACTACAGATCGCCCCAATAACACCCACCTAACTACAGATCTCACCAATAACACCCACCTAACTACAGATCGCCCCAATAACACCCACCTAACTACAGATCGCCCAAATAACACCCTCCTAACTACAGATCTCACCAATAACACCCTCCTAACTACAGATCTCACCAATAACACCCACCTAACTGCAGATCGCCCCAATAACACCCTCCTGTCACCTGATTAACCCCTCCTAACTACAGATCCCCCAATAACACCCTCCTGTCACCTGATTAACCCCTCCTAACTACAGATCCCCCAATAACACCCTCCTGTCACCTGATAACACCCTCCTAACTACAGATCCCCCCAATAACAACCTCCTGTCACCTGATAACACCCTCCTAACTACAGATCCCCCCAATTACACCCTCCTGTCACCTGATAACACCTTCCTAACTACAGATCCCCCAATAACACCCTCCTGTCACCTGATAACACCCTCCTGTCACCCGATAACCCCCTCCTAACTACAGATCCCCCAATAACACCCTCCTGTCACCCAATAACCCCCTCCTAACTACAGATCCCCCCAACACCCTCCTGTCATCCGATAACACCCTCCTGTCACCTGATAACCCCCTCCTAACTACAGATCCCCCAATAACACCCTCCTGTCACCTGATAACCCCCTCCTAACTACAGATCCCCCAATAACACCCTCCTGTCACCTGATAACACCCTCCTGTCACCTGATAACCCCCTCCTAACTACAGATCCCCCAATAACACCCTCCTGTCACCTGATAACACCCTCCTAACTACAGATCCCCCCAATAACACCCTCCTGTCACCTGATAACACCCTCCTAACTACAGATCCCCCCCAATAACACCCTCCTGTCCCCTGATAACACCCTCCTAACTACAGATCCCCCAATAACACCCTCCTGTCGCCTGATAACCCCCTAACTACAGATCCCCCCAATAACACCCTCCTGTCACCTGATAACCCCCTCCTAACTACAGATCCCCCAATTACACCCTCCTGTCACCTGATAACACTCTCCTAACTACAGATCCCCCCAAAAACACCCTCCTGTCACCTGATAACACCCTCCTGTCACCTGATAACACCCTCCTGTCACCTGATAACCCCCTAACTACAGATCCCCCCAATAACACCCTCCTGTCACCTGATAACCCCCTCCTAACTACAGATCCCCCAATAACACCCTCCTGTCACCTGATAACCCCCTCCTAACTACAGATCCCCCAATAACACCCTCCTGTCACCTGATAACACTCTCCTAACTACAGATCCCCAATAACACCCTCCTGTCACCTGATAACCCCCTCCTAACTACAGATCCCCCAATAACACCCTCCTGTCACCTGATAACTCCCTCCTAACTACAGATCCCCCAATAACACCCTCCTGTCACCTAATAACCCCCTCCTAACTACAGATCCCCCCAACACCCTCCTGTCACCCGATAACCCCCTCCTAACTACAGATCCCCCCCAATAACACCCTCCTGTCACCTGATAACCCCCTCCTAACTACAGATCCCCCAATAACACCCTCCTGTCACCTGATAACCCCCTCCTAACTACAGATCCCCCCAATAACACCCTCCTGTCACCTGATAACCCCCTCCTAACTACAGATCCCCCAATAACACCCTCCTGTCACCCGATAACCCCCTCCTAACTACAGATCCCCCCAATAACACCCTCCTGTCACCTGATAACCCCCTCCTAACTACAGATCCCCCCAATAACACCCTCCTGTCACCTGATAACCCCCTCCTAACTACAGATCCCCCAACACCCTCCTGTCACCTGATAACCCCCTCCTAACTACAGATCCCCCCAATAACACTCTCCTGTCACCTGATAACCCCCTCCTAACTACAGATCCCCCAATAACACCCTCCTGTCACCTGATAACACCCTCCTAACTACAGATCCCCCCAATAACACCCTCCTGTCACCTGATAACCCCCTAACTACAGATCCCCCCCAATAACACCCTCCTGTCACCTGATAACCCCCTAACTACAGATCCCCCCCAATAACACCCTCCTGTCACCTGATAACCCCCTCCTAACTACAGATCCCCCCCAATAACACCCTCCTGTCCCCTGATAACACCCTCCTAACTACAGATCCCCCCAATAACACCCTCCTGTCACCTGATAACCCCCTAACTACAGATCCCCCAATAACACCCTCCTGTCACCTGATAACACCCTCCTAACTACAGATCCCCCAATAACACCCTCCTGTCCCCTGATAACACCCTCCTAACTACAGATCCCCCCAATAACACCCTCCTAACTACAGATCCCCCAATAACACCCTCCTGTCACCTGATAACCCCCTCCTAACTACAGATCCCCCAATAACACCCTCCTGTCACCTGAAAACCCCTTCCTAACTACAGATCCCCCCCAATAACACCCTCCTGTCCCCTGATAACACCCTCCTAACTACAGATCCCCCCAACACCCTCCTGTCACCTGATAACCCCCTCCTAACTACAGATCCCCCCAATAACACCCTCCTGTCACCCGATAACCCCCTCCTAACTACAGATCCCCCCAATAACACCCTCCTGTCACCTGATAACACCCTCCTAACTACAGATCCCCCAATAACACCCTCCTGTCACCTGATAACCCCCTCCTAACTACAGATCCCCCCAATAACACCCTCCTGTCACCTGATAACCCCCTCCTAACTACAGATCCCCCCAACACCCTCCTGTCACCTGATAACCCCCTCCTAACTACAGATCCCCCCAATAACACTCTCCTGTCACCTGATAACCCCCTCCTAACTACAGATCCCCCCAATAACACCCTCCTGTCACCTGATAACCCCCTAACTACAGATCCCCCCAATAACACCCTCCTGTCACCTGATAACCCCCTAACTACAGATCCCCCCCAATAACACCCTCCTGTCCCCTGATAACACCCTCCTAACTACAGATCCCCCCAATAACACCTTCCTGTCACCTGATAACACCCTCCTAACTACAGATCCCCCCAATAACACCCTCCTGTCACCTGATAACCCCCTAACTACAGATCCCCCCCAATAACACCCTCCTGTCACCTGATAACCCCCTAACTACAGATCCCCCCCAATAACACCCTCCTGTCCCCTGATAACACCCTCCTAACTACAGATCCCCCCAATTACACCCTCCTGTCACCTGATAACACCCTCCTAACTACAGCTCCCCCAATAACACCCTCCTGTCACCTGATAACACCCTCCTAACTACAGATCCCCCCCAATAACACCCTCCTGTCACCTGATAACCCCCTCCTAACTACAGATCCCCCCAACACCCTCCTGTCCCCCAATAACACCCTCCTGTCCCCTGATAACACCCTCCTAACTACAGATCCCCCAATAACACCCTCCTGTCCCCTGATAACACCCTCCTAACTACAGATCCCCCCAATAACACCCTCCTAACTACAGATCCCCCAATAACACCCTCCTGTCACCTGATAACCCCCTCCTAACTACAGATCCCCCAATAACACCCTCCTGTCACCTGAAAACCCCTTCCTAACTACAGATCCCCCCAATAACACCCTCCTGTCCCCTGATAACACCCTCCTAACTACAGATCCCCCCAACACCCTCCTGTCACCTGATAACCCCCTCCTAACTACAGATCCCCCCAATAACACCCTCCTGTCACCTGATAACCCCCTCCTAACTACAGATCCCCCCAATAACACCCTCCTGTCACCCGATAACCCCCTCCTAACTACAGATCCCCCCAATAACACCCTCCTGTCACCTGATAACCCCCTCCTAACTACAGATCCCCCCAACACCCTCCTGTCACCTGATAACCCCCTCCTAACTACAGATCCCCCCAATAACACTCTCCTGTCACCTGATAACCCCCTCCTAACTACAGATCCCCCCAATAACACCCTCCTGTCACCTGATAACCCCCTAACTACAGATCCCCCCCAATAACACCCTCCTGTCCCCTGATAACACCCTCCTAACTACAGATCCCCCCCAATAACACCCTCCTGTCACCTGATAACCCCCTCCTAACTACAGATCCCCCCAACACCCTCCTGTCCCCCAATAACACCCTCCTGTCCCCTGATAACACCCTCCTAACTACAGATCCCCCAATAACACCCTCCTGTCCCCTGATAACACCCTCCTAACTACAGATCCCCCAATAACACCCTCCTAACTACAGATCCCCCAATAACACCCTCCTGTCACCTGATAACCCCCTCCTAACTACAGATCCCCCAATAACACCCTCCTGTCACCTGAAAACCCCTTCCTAACTACAGATCCCCCCCAATAACACCCTCCTGTCACCTGATAACCCCCTCCTAACTACAGATCCCCCCAATAACACCCTCCTGTCACCTGATAACACCCTCCTAACTACAGATCCCCCCAATAACACCCTCCTGTCACCTGATAACCCCCTCCTAACTACAGCTCCCCCAATAACACCCTCCTGTCACCTGATAACACCCTCCTGTCACCTGATAACCCCCTCCTAACTACAGCTCCCCCAATAACACCCTCCTGTCACCTGATAACACCCTCCTAACTACAGATCACCCCAATAACACCCTCCTGTCACCCGATAACCCCCTAACTACAGATCCCCCCAATAACACCCTCCTGTCACCTGATAACCCCCTCCTAACTACAGATCACCCCAATAACACCCTCCTGTCACCCGATAACCCCCTAACTACAGATCCCCCCAATAACACCCTCCTGTCACCTGATAACCCCCTCCTAACTACAGATCCCCCAATAACACCCTCCTGTCACCTGATAACCCCCTAACTACAGATCCCCCCCAATAACACCCTCCTGTCACCTGATAACCCCCTAACTACAGATCCCCCCAATAACACCCTCCTGTCACCTGATAACCCCCTCCTAACTACAGATCACCCCAATAACACCCTCCTGTCACCCGATAACCCCCTAACTACAGATCCCCCCAATAACACCCTCCTGTCACCTGATAACCCCCTAACTACAGATCCCCCAATAACACCCTCCTGTCACCTGATAACCCCCTAACTACAGATCCCCCCCAATAACACCCTCCTGTCACCTGATAACACCCTCCTGTCACCTGATAACACCCTCCTGTCACCTGATAACACCCTCCTGTCACCTGATAACACCCTCCTAACTACAGATCCCCCAATAACACCCTCCTGTCACCTGATAACACCCTCCTAACTACAGATCCCCCCAATAACACCCTCCTGTCACCTGATAACACCCTCCTAACTAAACAACACCAGGACAACACCCTCCTAACTGGCAGTCGCCCTAATAACACCCACCTGTCATCTGATCACGCCCTCCTGTCACCGTGCTAACACCCGCTGACCCGGCTCCGGTCAGGGCTCGGTCCCCGGTGCTTCGGCTTCTTCCCGCCGCAGTGCGCTTGTCTCCCGGGCCGCGTCCTTTCCGCTGCTCCCGCACTGCGATCCCGACATCCGAGCCAGGCCTCCCGGACACTGAGCCAGCGAGCAGCGGAGGCCGAGGCGGGGGCGGGGTGGGGACGGCGAGGGGGCGGGGCGAGAGGAAAGTCTCCGCCTCAAACGTCACTCCCGAAGAAGCGCGAGGATTCCGGAACTCCCGTTACCAAGGAAACGGGATCCTTCACTGAATAGAGACGGCGCGATACCGAGAAACAGTGCGATAAAGCTGGGGAGCAGACCCGAGAAGAGAGGGCCCGATACTGAGGAGAGAGGGCCCGATACTGAGGAGAATCCCATACTGAGGAGAGAGGGTCCGATACTGAGAAGAGAGGGCCCGATACTGAGGAGAATCCCATACTGAGGAGAGAGGGCCCGATACTGAGGAGAATGGGTCCGATACTGAGGAGAATGGGTCCGATACTGAGGAGAATCCCATACTGAGGAGAGAGGGTCCGATACTGAGGAGAGAGGGCCCGATACTGAGGAGAATCCCATACTGAGGAGAGAGGGTCCGATACTGAGAAGAGAGGGCCCGATACTGAGGAGAATCCCATACTGAGGAGAGAGGGCCCGATACTGAGGAGAATCCCATACTGAGGAGAGAGGGTCCGATACTGAGGAGAGAGGGTCCGATACTGAGGAGAATGGGTCCGATACTGAGGAGAGAGGGCTCGATACTGAGGAGAATCCCATACTGAGGAGATAGGGTCCAATACTGAGAAGAGAGGGGGTTTGATACTGAAAAGAACCCCATACTGAGGAGAGAGCGTCCGATACTGAAAAGAACCCCGTACTGAGGAGTGAGGGTCCGATACTGAGGAGAGAGGGTCCGATACTGAGGAGAATCTGGTACTGAGGAGTGAGGGTACGATACTGAGGAGTGAGGGTACGATACTGAGGAGTGAGGGTCCAATACTGAGGAGAACCCCATATTGAGGAGAGAGAGTCCGATACTGAGGAGAATACCATACTGAGCAGAGAGGGTCCAATACTGATGGGAGAGGGGTCGATACTGAGGAGAGAAGGGCCGATACTGAGGAGAATCTGATACTGAGGAGAGAGGGTCCGATACTGAGGAGTGAGGGTCCGATACTGGGGAGAACCCCATACTGAGGAGAGAGGGTCCGATACTGAAAAGAACCCCATACTGAGGAGAGAGGGTCCGATACTGAGGAGAGAAGGTCCGATACTGAGGAGAGAAGGTCCGATACTGAGGAGAGAAGGTCCGATACTGAGGAGAATCCCATACTGAGGAGAGAGGGTCCAATACTGAGGAGAGAGGGGGTTTGATACTGAAAAGAACCCCATACTGAGGAAAGAGGGTCCAATACTGAGGAGAATCCCATACTGAGGAGAGAGGGGCTGATACTGAGGATAATCTCATACAGAAGAAAGAGGGTCCGATACTGAGGAGAGTCCCATATAGTGGAGCCGATACTGAGGAGAGAGGGTCCACTACTGAGAAGAATTCTATATTGAGGAGAGAGGGTCCGATATTGAGGAGAATCTGATACTGAGGAGAGAGGGTCCAATACTGAGGAGAATCTGATACAGAGGAGAGAGGGTCCGATACTAAGGAGAATCCCATACTGAGGAGTGAGGGTCCGATACTGAGGAGAGAGGGTCCGATACTCAAAAGAAGATCATACTGAGGAGAGAGGGTCCGATACTGAGGAGTGAGGGTCTGATACTGAGGAGAATCCCATACTGAGGAGAGAGGGTCCGATTCTGAGGAGTGAGGGTCCGATACTGAGGAGAATCCCATACTGAGGAGAGAGGGTCCGATACTGAGGAGAGAGAGTCCGATACTGTGGAGAATCCCATACTGAGGAGAGAGGGTCCGATACTGAGGAGAGAGGGTTTGATACTGAAAAGAACCCCATACTGAGGAGAGAGGGTCCGATACTGAAAAGAACCCCATACTGAGGAGAGAGGGTCCGATACTGAGGAGAGAAGGTCCGATACCGAGGAGAGAGAGTCCGATACTGAGGAGAATCCCATACTGAGGATTAAGGGTCCAATACTGAGGAGAGAGGGGGTTTGATACTGAAAAGAACCCCATACTGAGGAGAGAGGGTCCGATACTGAAAAGAACCCCATACTGAGGAGTGAGGGTCCAATACTGAGGAGAGAGGGTCCGATACTGAGGAGAGAGGGTCCGATACTGAGGAGAGAGAGTCCGATACTGAGGAGAATCTGATACTGAGGAGAGAGGGTACTATACTGAGGAGTGAGGGTACGATACTGAGGAGTGAGGGTCCGATACTGAGGAGAACCCCATATTGAGGAGAGAGAGTCCGATACTGAGGAGAATACCATACTGAGCAGAGAGGGTCCAATACTGATGAGAGAAGGGCCGATACTGAGGAGAATCTGATACTGAGGAGAGAGGGTCCGATACTGAGGAGTGAGGGTCCGATACTGGGGAGAACCCCATACTGAGGAGAGAGGGTCCGATACTGAAAAGAACCCCATACTGAGGAGAGAGGGTCCGATACTGAGGAGAGAAGGTCCGATACTGAGGAGAGAAGGTCCGATACTGAGGAGAGAAGGTCCGATACTGAGGAGAGAGAGTCCGATACTGAGGAGAATCCCATACTGAGGAGAGAGGGTCCAATACTGAGGAGAGAGGGGGTTTGATACTGAAAAGAACCCCATACTGAGGAGTGAGGGTCCGATACTGAGGAGTGAGGGTCCGATACTGAGGAGAGAGGGTCCGATACTGAGGAGAGAGGGTACGATACTGAGGAGTGAGGGTCCGATACTGAGGAGTGAGGGTCCGATACTGAGGAGAACCCCATATTGAGGAGAGAGGGTCCGATACTGAGGAGAATCCCAACCTGAGCAGAGAGGGTCCAATACTGATGAGAGAGGGGTCGATACTGTGGAGAGAAGGGCCGATACTGAGGAGAATCTGATACTGAGGAGAGAGGGTCCGATACTGAGGAGAACCCCATATTGAGGAGAGAGGGTCCGATACTGAGGGGAGAGAGTCCGATACTGAGGAGAATCCCATACTGAGCAGAGAGGGTCAAATACTGATGAGAGAAGGGCCGATACTGAGGAGAATCTGATACTGAGGAGAGAGGGGCCGATACTGAGGAGTGAGGGTCCGATACTGGGGAGAACCCCATACTGAGGAGAGAGGGTCCGATACTGAGGAGAGAGAGTCCGATACTGATGAGAATCCCATACTGAGGAGAGAGGGGCCAATACTGAGGAGAGAGGGGCCGATACTGAGGAGAATCTCATACTGAGCAGACAGGGTCCAATACTAAGGAGAGGGGCCGATACTGAGGAGAATCTGATACTGAGGAGAGAGGGTCCAATATTGAGGAGAATCCCGTACAGAGGAGAGAGGGTCCGATACTGAGGAGAGAGGATTCAATACTGAGGAGAGGGTCCGATACCGAGGAGAATTCAATATTGAGGAGAGAGGGTCCGATACTAAGGAGAATCTGATAATGAGGAGAGAGGGTCCGATACTTAGGAGAGAGGGGCTGATACTGAGGAAAATCCGATACCAAGGAAAGAGGGTCCGATACTGAAGAGAGAGGGTCCTATATTGAGGAGAATCCCATACAGAGGAGAGAGGGTTTGATACTGAGGAGAGAGTGTCCGATACTGATGAGAATCCCATACAGAGGAGAGAGGGTCCGATACTGAGGAGAATTCAATACCAAGGAGAGAGGGTCTAATAATGAAAATCTGATACTGAGGAGAGAGGGTCTGATACTGATGAGAATCCTATACTGAGTTAAGAGCGTCCGATGCTGAGGAGAATTTAATACCGAGGAGAGAGGGTCCCGTACTGAGGAAAATTCAATAACGAGGAGAGAGGGTCCAATACTGAGGATAATCCCATACATAGGAGAGAGGGCCTATACTGATGAGAATCCCATACTGAGGAGAGAGGGTCCGATACCGAGGAGAATTCAATACCGAGGAGAGAGGGTCCCTTACTGAGGAAAATCCGATACCCAGGAGAGAGGGTCTGATACTGAGGAGAATCTGATACCAGAGAGAGAGGGTGTGATAGTGAGGAGAGTCCAATATTGAGGCGAATATGATACCAAGAAGAGAGGGTCCGATGGTGAGATGAATCCGCTACAGAGGAGAAAGAGTCCCAAACTAAAGAGAATCTGATACTAAAGAGAGAGTGCGATACTGAGGAGAATCTGACACTTAGAAGAGAGAGTCAGATACTGAGGTGAAACTAAGTAGAGAGGGTCAGATACTGAGGAAAGAGAGTCCGATACTGAGGAGAATCCCATACCGAGGACAAAAGGTCCGATACTGAGGAGAATCCCATACTGAGAAAAGAGGGTCCGATACTGAGGAGAGAGGTTCCGATATTGAGGAGAATCCTAAACTGAGCAGAGACAGTCTGATACTGAGGAAAATCCCATACTGAGGAGAGAGGGTCTGATACTGAGGAGAATCCAATAATGAGGAGAGAGGGTCCGATACTGAGGAGAGAGGTTCCGATATTGAGGAGAATCCTAAACTGAGCAGAGACAGTGTGATACTGAGGAAAATCCCATACTGAGGAGAGAGGGTCTGATATGGTGGAGAATCCGATAAAGAAGAGAGGATCCGATGGTGAGGAAAACGTGATGCAGAGGAGAGAGCTTCCAATGCTGAGGAGAATCTGATAGAGTGTATGATTATGGGAGGAGATGGTCCCGATGGTGAGGAAAATCTGATACTGAGTAGATAGGGTCCGATAGAATAATCTGATACAGAGGAGAGAAAGTCCGATTGTGAGGAGAATTTGAAATGGAGGCAATGGTGAGGATATTCTTATACCAAGGCGATAGGGTCTGATGGTAAGGACAATCTGATACTGTGGCATAAGGGTGTGATGTTAAGGAGAATCTGACACTAAGGCAACAGGGTCTTATGATGAGGAGAATCTGATACCGAGGTGATATGGTGCGATGGTGAGGAGAATCTGATACCGAGGTGATATGGTGCGATGGTGAGGAGAATCTGATACCAAGGTGATAGGGTCTGATGGTGAGGAGAATCTGATACCAAGGTGATAGGGTCTGATGGTGAGGAGAATCTGATACCGAGGTGATAGGGTCTGATGGTGAGAATCTGATACCGAGGTGATAGGGTCTGATGGTGAGGAGAATCTCATACTAAGGTGATATGGTCTGATGGTGAGGAGAATCTGATACCGAGGTGATAGGGTCTGATGGTGAGAATCTGATACCGAGGTGATATGGTGCGATGGTGAGGAGAATCTGATACCGAGGTGATAGGGTCTGATGGTGAGAATCTGATACCGAGGTGATATGGTGCGATGGTGAGGAGAATCTGATACCAAGGTGATAGGGTCTGATGGTGAGAATCTGATACAGAGGTGATAGGGTCTGATGGTGAGGAGAATCTGATACCAAGGTGATAGGGTCTGATGGTGAGGAGAATCTGATACCAAGGTGATAGGGTCTGATGGTGAGGAGAATCTGATACCAAGGTGATAGGGTCTGATGGTGAGGAGAATCTGATACCAAGGTGATAGGGTCTGATGGTGAGGAGAATCTGATACCAAGGTGATAGGGTCTGATGGTGAGGAGAATCTGATACCAAGGTGATAGGGTCTGATGGTGAGGAGAATCTGATACCAAGGTGATAGGGTCTGATGGTGAGGAGAATCTGATACCAAGGTGATAGGGTCTGATGGTGAGGAGAATCTGATACCAAGGTGATAGGGTCTGATGGTGAGGAGAATCTGATACCAAGGTGATAGGGTCTGATGGTGAGGAGAATCTCATACTAAGGTGAATCTGATACCAAGGTGATAGGGTCTGATGGTGAGGAGAATCTGATACCGAGGTGAAAGGATGCGATGGTGGGGAGCTTCTGATACCAAGGTGATAGGGTCTGATGGTGAGGAGAATCTGATACCAAGGTGATAGGGTCTGATGGTGAGGAGAATCTCATACTAAGGTGAATCTGATACCAAGGTGATAGGGTCTGATGGTGAGAATCTGATACCGAGGTGAAAGGATGCGATGGTGGGGAGCTTCTGATACCAAGGTGATAGGGTCTCATGGTGAGGAGAATCTCATACCGAGGCGATAGGGTGCAATGGTGAGTCGATCTTGATACTGAGGCAATAGGGTCTGATGGTGAGGAACATCTGATACCAAGGCAATATAGTCTGATGATGAGTAGAATCTGGAACTGAGGCAATAGGGCCAAATATTGAGGACAGACATAAAGGGAGAGAGAGGGAGAGATGTCCCTGTACTGAGGAAAGGGAGTCTTATACTGAGAAGAGATGGTCCGACACCAAGGCCATCTCATACTGACTAGGCAGGGTCTGATAGAAGAGATAAGGCTATGACAGATTGTCTAACATACTTAATAAAATTCTCATTAGGCAAATCGCTCTTGAACTATATAGCCAGAGCAGAGCACAGGATAACAGCGTTATAAGGAGGGAATAGAGCAAAGGATAACAGCGCTATATGGAGGGGATAGAGGAAAGGATAACAGTGTTATAGGGAGGGAATAGAGCACAGGATAACAGCGTTATAAGGAGGGAATAGAGCAAAGGATAACAGCGTTATACAGAGGGAATAGAGCAAAGGATAACAGCGTTATAAGGAGGGGATAGAGCAAAGGATAATAGCGTTATAAGGAGGGAATAGAGAAAAGGATAACAGCGTTATACAGAGGGAATAGAGCACAGGATAACAGCGTTATACAGAGGGAATAGAGCACAGGATAACAGCGTTATACAGAGGGAATAGAGCAAAGGATAACAGCGTTATAAGGAGGGAATAGAGCAAAGGATAACAGCGTTATAAGGAGGGAATAGAGCAAAGGATAACAGCGTTATAAGGAGGGGATAGAGCAAAGGATAACAGCGTTATAAGGAGGGGATAGAGCAAAGGATAACAGCGTTATACAGAGGGAATAGAGCAAAGGATAACAGCGTTATAAGGAGGGGATAGAGCAAAGGATAAGAGCGTTATATGGAGGGGATAGAGCAAAGGATAACAGCGTTATACAGAGGGAATAGAGAAAAGGATAACAGCGTTATAAGGAGGGAATAGAGAAAAGGATAACAGTGTTATACAGAGGGAATAGAGCACAGGATAACAGCCTTATACAGAGGGAATAGAGCACAGGATAACAGTGTTATACAGAGGGAATAGAGCACAGGATAACAGCGTTATACAGAGGGAATAGAGCAAAGGATAACCGTGTTATAAGAAGGAAATAGAGCAAAGGATAACAGCGTTATATAGAGGTAATAGAGCAAAGGATAACAGGAGGGGATAGCGCAAAGGATAACAGCATTATAAGGAGGGGATAGAGCAGAGGATAACAGTGTTATAGGGAGGGAATAGAGCAAAGGAAAACAGCGTTATACAGAGGGAATAGAGCACAGGATAACAGCGTTAAATAGAGGGAATAGAGCAAAGGATAACAGTGGTATAAGGAGGGAATAGAGCACAGCATAACAGCGTTATACAGAGGGAATAGAGCAAAGGATAACAGCGTTATACAGAGGGAATAGAGCACAGGATAACAGCGTTATAAGGAGGGAATAGAGCAAAGGATAACAGTGATATATAGAGGGAATAGAGCAAAGGATAACAGCGTTATATGGAGGGAATAGAGCAAAGGATAACAGTGATATATAGAGGGAATAGAGCAAAGGATAACAGCGTTATAAGGAGGGAATAGAGCACAGCATAACAGCGTTATACAGAGGGAATAGAGCAAAGGATAACAGCGTTATATAGAGGGAATAGAGCAAAGGATAACAGCGTTATATGGAGGGAATAGAGCAAAGGATAACAGTGATATATAGAGGGAATAGAGCAAAGGATAACAGCGTTATATAGAGGGAATAGAGCAAAGGATAAGAGCGTTATATGGAGGGGATAGAGCAAAGGATAACAGCGTTATACAGAGGGAATAGAGCACAGGATAACAGCGTTATATAGAGGGAATAGAGCAAAGGATAACAGCGTTATATAGAGGGAATAGAGCAAAGGATAACAGCGTTAAATAGAGGGAATAGAGCAAAGGATAACGGTGTTATATGGAGGGGATAGAGCAAAGGATAACAGCGTTATACAGAGGGAATAGAGCAAAGGATAACAGCGTTATATAGAGGGAATAGAGCAAAGGATAACAGCGTTATAAGGAGGGGATAGAGCAAAGGATAACAGCGTTATACAGAGGGAATAGAGCAAAGGATAACAGCGTTATAAGGAGAGAGTAGAGCAAAGGATAACAGCGTTATAAGGAGGGAATAGAGCACAGGATAACAGTGTTATACAGAGGGAATAGAGCACAGGATAACAGTGTTATAGGGAGGGAATAGAGCAAAGGAAAACAGCGTTATACAGAGGGAATAGAGCAAAGCATAACAGTTATAAGAAGGGAATAGAGCAAAGGATAACAGCGTTATACAGAGGGAATAGAGCAAAGGATAACAGTGTTATAAGGAGGGGATAAAGCAAAGGATAACAGCATTATATAGAGGGAATAGAGCAAAGGATAACAGCGTTATATGGAGGGGATAGAGCAAAGGATAACAGCGTTATATAGAGGGAATAGAGCACAGGATAACAGCGTTAAATAGAGGGAATAGAGCAAAGGACAACAGCGTTATAAGGAGGGAATAGAGCAAAGGTTAAAGTGGTAGTGTGGCGCTCAGCAATTATTCACAGAATAACAAACATTACTTTGTAATGTATGTTATATCTGTGAATCGCCCCCTTCTCGTGTCCCCCCATCCCCGCATGTGTACCCGGAAGTGTGGTGCGATATACATACCTGACGCGTGTCGACCCCCCGTCTTCTGTCGATGCAATCTTCGGGAGGCCGGCCGTCTCGCTGCAGCCGTCCCGCATGCCGGCCTCCCTCTGCAGTCATCAGCTGCTCAGCCGCGATTGGCTGAGCATAACTGTGCTCAGCCAATCGGGGCTGAGCACAGTTATGACGCAGCAGAGGGGGGTCGGCCGGCCTCGCGAAGATGGCGTCTTTGAAGAAGATGGCGGACGGGGTCGGTCGACACGGATCAGGTATGTATAGCGCACCACACTTCCGGGTACACGTGCGGGGATGGGGGGACACGAGAAGGGGGCGATTCACAGACATAACATACAATACAAAGTTGTATAACTTTGTAATGTGTGTTATTCTGTGAATAATTGCTGAGCGCCGCACTACTCCTTTAACAGCATTATACAGAGGGAATAGAGCAAAGGATAACAGCGTTATAAGGAGGGAATAGATGGATTTTAAACATTCAATGGAAAAAAAAAGTTTAAAATTTTTTAAATGCCATCAAATAAATGTTATATAAGTTACATATCATTGTAATCGTACTGACTTAGGATACATAGATAACATGTCAGTTTTACCACAGGGTGAATGGTGTAAACACTAAACCCCCTGAAATGAAAACAAGTTCCTTTTTTTTCCTTTTTTTTTTTTTTTTTTTTTTGTATATTTTATGGTGAAACCTTTTAAACATGAAGAGGAAAAAATAAAAGTGTGCCTGCCCCCTTCTAATGATAATGAATGGAGTGAGCTGGATCTGCGCTATGGGAATGAGCAGTGCTAAAACCCACCAGTACGCCTAACGGTCTCACCAGACAGTAGGGACCACGACTAACTGCACTGGAATAGTGGCGAGGAGGAAAGTGAGAGACATATCTTCCTCCCCTGCGTCATCTGTGCATTATAGGAACATATCAGCAGACAACATTCATGTTTTGGCAGTTTGGGGGGGGGCTGCTTTTAACTATTTTCATGTCTGTAGTGGGTCTGTATCTTGCATTTTTCTGTGTTTTTGTGTGTTTGCAATTTCAGCCATAGCAACGTGCTTCTGCTTAGTGTGAATGGTGTTCTAGGAGAGCTGACCAAATTTGTCTTTTTTTCTGTGTTCCAGTTGGGGGAGTGGCTGCCTCTAATTGGTCGTGGACTCCACCTATCCCACCCAGGTGGTGCAATTATTTTTGCAGGTATAAGATAGATCTTGCATGCCCAGAGCAAAGGCATATTATACGCCATGGAGAGGCCATAGTACAGTGTAGGACTGCCCTGGTATGAGGCTACCTTGTCGGGGTGGTTTACACACTTTGCAAATAGTAACCAAGAGCCTCATTATTTTTGTGGGAATGCTTTTACCTATTTTCATGTCTAGTGGGTCTGTATCTTGCCATTGCGGTGAGCTGTTGCATTTTGTTGTGTTTTTGTGTTTACTTTCATCTAACCTGCTCATAGTTCCCCTTTCCTCCTGGATTATACCACTTTCAGCTAGTTCATTCCCTGTGTATCACTGGTGGGTAATTCTAGTAGACTATATTGTCCTTTTGCTGGCCAGTGATCTGCTGCCTTGTGGTCCTGATATGGAGACCCAATGCTTAGTGGCTATAGTGGTGTCTTCTCATGAAATTCTGGCCCCATTTTCCTCCAGTCATACCTCTGTTCTCATTGTAGCCACAGAGTTCTATGTTACCTCATTGGTCCACAGGACTTCTTCCCACAATGCATCTGGCTTGTTAGATGTTCTTTGGGGGTGAGAACGCAGGAGAGGTTTTCGGATAACTCCATGACCACCATATTTGTGTCGCTGAACAGTAGCCCTATTAACCACAACTTCAGAATCTGCTAACTCTTCCTGAAGGTCTGATTTCTAGTAATCTATGAGCTGCTGCCTCTGACATTACTCTTGATCTTCCAGACCAAACATGTCACAATTGAAGCCAAGCTTTATTAGTCTAACAGAATACAAATCACAGACTCTCCTATATAAACATTTATAAAACCAAACTCACCATACATGGGGTGCAGAAAATAATTGTACTCAGCATTAAAGTGCCATAGCAAGACCAAAAAAGCGTGTATCATGCATGAGAATCCTGATAGCAAAGATGGACGACTCTAGCATGTAAGATTATCATTATCACAAGGACATCATACATCATATCCAAGGTTATGTAGAAATAACTGTTAAAAATGGACTAAACAAAACATGGCTGACACAAATCTATCAACATATTGTGTATATTCAGGAGGCTGAGAGATGGACTCTATTAATAAAGTACATTGTACAATTCCCCACCTTAGGAGGTGGATCACTGAGGAGTGCCGGCGTTCCTTCCCAGAGGAGTAGAGTCTAAGGAGCTCCCGGTTTTCACCAGCGCCCGCCGCAAGGCAGGATGGACTCCGCTGCTGGAAACTCCTCAGAGAAGGACCTCAGCGACCACCAACTGAAGAGCTGAAGAAGTGCTGGAGTCAAGGACTAGGTGCTCCTCCTCTGTTGTAGAAGTGCAGGATGCAACATTAGGACGTAGTTCAGACTAAAACTGAGCTGGAACTAGGAATGGACTGAGATCCAAATAGCTAAAAGATCGCTAGGAAGTGGCAGTGAGGGAGAACAGACATGTATGCTGAATGACTGACAAACAACAACTGAGCAGAAGGTGGAGATTATATATCCTCCCAGGAGAACATACCAGAAGACTCCAGAACCTGTGGGCTGAGCTTATAAATACAGGTGGACAGGAGCATGCCTGGCACTAGAGGGAGCCCAATCCTCCAGGAGGCAAGCTCAGAGCAAGAGAAGCTGAGAGAAAGGTGATCACAGCGCAGTGCAACCCAGAGCAGGTATGGGGTAACGGACACGGCCATGTGCCATTACAGTCACCATGAGAAATATCAGTCTTGAACATATCAGTGGAGACGTACTAATCACAGCAAGCTTGTCGTAGGCTTGAATACCAAAGAAGTCAATTTAGGTAATTTTGGACTGAGGATATGGTGACCTGAAAACACTTTGCTTCTTCTTATCTCCCTATTCTAGCGTCCTCTGCTTTATGGCCTCAACAATTGCCATTTTAAGAGTGTTCGGCAGCTGCTTTAACTTGCTTCACTGTTCCCAGTAACTGGAATATGGACCATGGGTGCCCAAACTTTTGCACTGTACAATGCTGGCACTATGGCGATATCATCTTGCTCACATCCCACCTCGTCCCATTCACTAGGGCTGAGATATGGGCCAGTACGTCCTCTGACCATCCAGAAATATTGTCAGCATTGCTGTGTGTCTAGCAAAGCCAATATCTCAGTGAGGCAGATAAAGTTCTGATGTCTCCCAGTTCTGGCTGTCCTCGTTTCCCCACAGGAATTGTTCACTTGGCCAATCTCTGGGTGGGGCAGGTCATCGCTGAGCAGGGAGTTCCTACAGGGACGAAATGTCACAGAAAGCAGCAGAGACCAGGAGCTATGACTTTTTTTTCCTTTTTAGGCAACCCAAGATAACCAAATACCCATTTTAGAACCTGTAATGTATTCAGCAAGTGAGCTGTCCAGCAGTCTAAGGAGCTCAGTGGCAAGAGCAGAACCCTGGTTTGTTGGAGGCAATGGATTCCAATCTTGACACCTAGTGGCATTGACAGTAGAGATATATTGTAAGGGAGGACCCCCACTTTATCTGTCAGCTGGAGCTTTTTTGAAGATAGGAGGCCCCAATTCTAAGGTGTCCCTGGTTCACCTGTGACACATTATAGTTCCCTCGTATATTTCATCCACTATTATAACTGTTTGGGGCACTATAGATGGGGGACAGATAGGGAGGGTACTGGAAATCATCCTGGCGGTCTGGACCATAAGGACACAGAAAATGGAAAATGGGAGACTCTGATTAGAGAAGATGAACAATGCGCATGTACACAGAAATCACGGGGCGCACAGCATGCCAAGAATACCATCCCAGGGACAATCAGTAGTGACATACCCAGGTCGTATCTCAGTATAGATACATATTCAGGCGTATCTCAGTTTAGATATATACCCAGGTCGTATCTCAATATAGATACATACCCATGTGGTATCTCAATATAGATACATACCCAAGGGATATCTCAATATAGATACATACCCAGGTCGTATCTCAATATAGATACATATTCAGGTGTATCTCAATATAGATACATACCCAGGTAATATCTCAATATAGATACATACCCAGGTCATATCTCAATATAGATACATACCCATGTGGTATCTCAATATAGATTCATACCCAAGTCATATCTCAATATAGATACACACCCAAGTCATATCTCAATATAGATATATACCCAGGTCGTATCTCAATATAGATATATACCCAGGTCGTATCTCAATATAGATACATACTCATGTGGTATCTCAATATACTGTAGATACATACCCAGGTCGTATCTCATTATAGATACATACCCATGTGGTATCTCATTATAGATACATACCCATGTGGTATCTCAATATAGATACATACCCATGTGGTATCTCAATATAGATACATATACAAGTCATATCTCAATATAGATACAATAGAAGCAATATAGACACTAATAACTATAGATACAATATAGACACTAATAACTATAGATATAATATAGACACTAATAACTATAGATACAATATAGACACTAATAACTATAGATACAATATAGACACTAATAACTATAGATACAATATAGACACTAATAACTATAGAAGCAACTAAGAAATATAGATACCCTTGGCCCCAAAGCAGAATGGATCCGTAAAGAAAACCACCTAATCCCTATGTGCATGGGAGAAACAATAGTAGGTGACGGGACATATCACCCAATGTGGTAACCAAAGTTCCCCAATCCAAACGCAATAGCACAGTGCAATCTCATTTAATACATTACATATATATGTCACATAATTCCACATATTGCCACATAAGAAGTTAGTTAAACCACAAGGCCTTAAGTATATTATAATACTGTGCTTGTAATTTGAATTGTTTTTGAGGAAAAATGTCGGCTGTCCAAAAAGATGGGGAAAATATTGTGTTCCATAGCCTAAGTCTGCATCCATGGGAAGTCATTCATGTACGGTATGGTTTCTCCATTACCGACCTCATCTCGATGATGGACCGCAATTACATCTAGAAGAGCAGGAGAAGAAGAGCGGAACAGTCATACGTGTGTAGTAAAACCACCCGAGATTACAGAAAACATATAGTAATAAATAAAAAAATATACAAAATATACGTAAAAAGAGAAGTATGGGAAAAAAATGTGTGAAAAATTGTATAAAAAGTGTAAAAAGATATGAATGTGAAAGGTATGTAAAAAGGAAAAGAGAAAAGATAGTGTGTACATTGTGAAGAGAATTCAGATAAAAGAGATGTTAGTAGTAATATGTTAGTAGCTTTATTTCGTATCATCAGGACCTGGTCACAGGGGCCAGCATAGCTACCATCCTCTTGCAAACAATAGGAATTATTGGCCTTGCCGTGCTCAACCGCCCCATCCCCCACATCTCCCGGTCCCCACTGCCCTCTGTCCCTTCCTGGTTCCTGTAACACAATGTCCCCACAGGAATTGTTCACCAGCCAATCACAGGTGGGGGCGGGTCTCCAGTGAGGACAGTGATTGGCTGAGCAGGGAGTTCCTGCAGGGATAAGGTTTCACAGGAAGCCGCGGGGACCAGGATCCATCAGGATGGTTACGGCAGGTCACATGACTCTTTTTCCCATCCCCCAGCTGTGGTATTACCCTTTTAAGAAACAAGAACCTGTAATGTATTCAGCAGGGGATGTGTCCAGCAGCCTCAGGAGCTCAGAGAGAAGAGCAGGAGGCTATGGAGTCCAATCCTGACACCTACTGGCATCGAGAGGAGAGGTGTATTATAGAGGGAGCTGACGGACGTGTATTATAGAGGGAGCTGGCGGACGTGTATTATACAGGGAGGACCCCACTATATCTGCCAGCCGGGGGTGTATTATACAGGGAGGACCCCACTATATCTGCCAGCCGGAGGTGTATTATACAGGGAGGACCCCACTATATCTGCCAGCCGGAGGTGTATTATACAGAGAGGACTCCACTATATCTGCCAGCCGGGGGTGTATTATACAGGGAGGACCCCACTATATCTGCCAGCCGGGGGTGTATTATACAGGGAGGACCCCACTATATCTGCCAGCCGGGGGTGTATTATACAGGGAGGACCCCACTATATCTGCCAGCCGGAGGTGTATTATACAGGGAGGACCCCACTATATCTGCCAGCCGGAGGTGTATTATACGGGGAGGACCCCCACTATATCTGCCAGCCGGAGGTGTATTATACAGGGAGGACCCCACTATATCTGCCAGCCGGAGGTGTATTATACAGAGAGGACTCCACTATATCTGCCAGCCGGAGGTGTATTATACAGGGAGGACCCCACTATATCTGCCAGCCGGGGGTGTATTATACAGGGAGGACCCCACTATATCTGCCAGCCGGGGGTGTATTATACAGGGAGGACCCCACTATATCTGCCAGCCGGAGGTGTATTATAGAGGGAGGACCCCACTATATCTGCCAGCCGGGGGTGTATTATACAGGGAGGACCCCACTATATCTGCCAGCCGGGGGTGTATTATACAGGGAGGACCCCACTATATCTGCCAGCCGGGGGTGTATTATACAGGGAGGACCCCACTATATCTGCCAGCCGGAGGTGTATTATAGAGGGAGGACCCCACTATATCTGCCAGCCGGGGGTGTATTATAGAGGGAGGACCCCACTATATCTGCCAGCCGGGGGTGTATTATACAGGGAGGACCCCACTATATCTGCCAGCCGGAGGTGTATTATACAGGGAGGACCCCCACTATATCTGCCAGCCGGGGGTGTATTATACAGGGAGGACCCCACTATATCTGCCAGCCGGGGGTGTATTATACAGGGAGGACCCCACTATATCTGCCAGCCGGGGGTGTATTATAGAGGGAGGACCCCACTATATCTGCCAGCCGGGGGTGTATTATAGAGGGAGGACCCCACTATATCTGCCAGCCGGGGGTGTATTATACAGGGAGGACCCCACTATATCTGCCAGCCGGAGGTGTATTATACAGGGAGGACCCCCACTATATCTGCCAGCCGGGGGTGTATTATACAGGGAGGACCCCACTATATCTGCCAGCCGGGGGTGTATTATACAGGGAGGACCCCACTATATCTGCCAGCGGGGGGTGTATTATACAGGGAGGACCCCACTATATCTGCCAGCCGGAGGTGTATTATACAGGGAGGACCCCACTATATCTGCCAGCCTGAGGTGTATTATACAGGGAGGACCCCACTATATCTGCCAGCCGGGGGTGTATTATACAGGGAGGACCCCACTATATCTGCCAGCCGGGGGTGTATTATACAGGGAGGACCCCACTATATCTGCCAGCCGGAGGTGTATTATACAGGGAGGACCCCACTATATCTGCCAGCCGGAGGTGTATTATACAGGGAGGACCCCACTATATCTGCCAGCCGGGGGTGTATTATACAGGGAGGACCCCACTATATCTCCCAGCCGGGGGTGTATTATACAGGGAGGACCCCACTATATCTGCCAGCCGGGGGTGTATTATACAGGGAGGACCCCACTATATCTGCCAGCCGGGGGTGTATTATACAGGGAGGACCCCACTATATCTGCCAGCCTGAGGTGTATTATATAGGGAGGACCCCACTATATCTGCCAGCCGGGGATGTATTATACAGGGAGGACCCCACTATATCTGCCAGCCGGGGGTGTATTATACAGGGAGGACCCCACTATATCTGCCAGCTGGGGGTGTATTATAGAGGGAGGACCCCACTATATCTGCCAGCTGGGGGTGTATTATACAGGGAGGACCCCACTATATCTGCCAGCCTGAGGTGTATTATACAGGGAGGACCCCACTATATCTGCCAGCCGGGGGTGTATTATACAGGGAGGACCCCACTATATCTGCCAGCTGGGGGTGTATTATACAGGGAGGACCCCACTATATCTGCCAGCCGGGGGTGTATTATACAGGGAGGACCCCACTATATCTGCCAGCCGGGGGTGTATTATACAGGGAGGACCCCACTATATCTGCCAGCCGGGGGTGTATTATACAGGGAGGACCCCACTATATCTGCCAGCCGGGGGTGTATTATACAGGGAGGACCCCCACTATATCTGCCAGCCGGAGGTGTATTATACAGGGAGGACCCCACTATATCTGCCAGCCGGGGGTGTATTATACAGGGAGGACCCCACTATATCTGCCAGCCGGAGGTGTATTATACAGGGAGGACCCCACTATATCTGCCAGCCGGGGGTGTATTATAGAGGGAGGACCCCATTATATCTGCCAGCCGGGGGTGTATTATACAGGGAGGACCCCACTATATCTGCCAGCCGGAGGTGTATTATACAGGGAGGACCCCACTATATCTGCCAGCCGGGGGTGTATTATACAGGGAGGACCCCACTATATCTGCCAGCCGGGGGTGTATTATACAGGGAGGACCCCACTATATCTGCCAGCTGGGGGTGTATTATAGAGGGAGGACCCCACTATATCTGCCAGCCGGAGGTGTATTATACAGGGAGGACCCCAATATATCTGCCAGCCGGAGGTGTATTATACAAGGAGGACCCCACTATATCTGCCAGCCGGGGGTGTATTATACAGGGAGGACCCCACTATATCTGCCAGCCGGGGGTGTATTATACAGGGAGGACCCCACTATATCTGCCAGCCGGAGGTGTATTATAGAGGGAGGACCCCACTATATCTGCCAGCCGGAGGTGTATTATACAGGGAGGACCCCACTATATCTGCCAGCCGGGGGTGTATTATAGAGGGAGGACCCCACTATATCTGCCAGCCGGGGGTGTATTATACAGGGAGGACCCCACTATATCTGCCAGCCGGGGGTGTATTATACAGGGAGGACCCCACTATATCTGCCAGCCGGGGGTGTATTATACAGGGAGGACCCCACTATATCTGCCAGCCGGGGGTGTATTATAGAGGGAGGACCCCACTATATCTGCCAGCCGGGGGTGTATTATACAGGGAGGACCCCACTATATCTGCCAGCCGGGGGTGTATTATACAGGGAGGACCCCACTATATCTGCCAGCCGGGGGTGTATTATACAGGGAGGACCCCACTATATCTGCCAGCTGGGGGTGTATTATACAGGGAGGACCCCACTATATCTGCCAGCCGGGGGTGTATTATACAGGGAGGACCCCACTATATCTGCCAGCTGGGGGTGTATTATACAGGGAGGACCCCACTATATCTGCCAGCTGGGGGTGTATTATACAGGGAGGACCCCACTATATCTGCCAGCTGGGGGTGTATTATACAGGGAGGACCCCACTATATCTGCCAGCCGGGGGTGTATTATAAATAGGTAACTTACCCCACTTTAATCTCATATTCCTGCTCCTCCGTTGTGTCCTGGAATAAATGTGAGAACATTCAGGATAAGACACAAGAAGATGTCCAGGGGGGTAAATAAGGGGGGGGGGGGGCTGTCACAGTTATAACTGCCCCCTGTAACTATATAGACATCCTCAGGACACCCATAGAGATGAATACTGCAGTGGACCATGTGCGCAAGCAGCAATCTACAGGGGGACTCTGCATACATATGGCTATATACAGGGGGACCCTCCCAACTGGGAGCTATATACAGGGGGACCCTCCCAACTGGGAGCTATATACAGGGGGACCCTCCCAACTCGGAGCTATATACAGGGGGACCCTCCCAATTGGGAGCTATATACAGGGGGACCCTCCCAACTGGGAGCTATATACAGGGGGACCCTCCCAACTGGGAGCTATATACAGGGGGACCCTCCCAACTGGGGGCTATATACAGGGGGACACTGCCAACTGGGAGCTATATACAGGGGAACACTGCCAACTGGGAGCTATATACAGGGGGACACTGCCAACTGGGAGCTATATACAGGGAAACACTGCCAACTGGGAGCTATATACAGGGGGACACTGCCAACTGGGAGCTATATACAGGGGACACTGCCAACTGGGGGCTATATACAGGGGAACACTGCCAACTGGGAGCTATATACAGGGGGACACTGCCAACTGGGAGCTATATACAGGGGACACTGCCAACTGGGAGCTATATACAGGGGAACACTGCCAACTGGGAGCTATATACAGGGGACACTGCCAACTGGGAGCTATATACAGGGGACACTGCCAACTGGGGGCTATATACAGGAGGACACTGACAACTTGGAGCTTTATGCAAAAAACAAAGAGTGGTCAGCACTCGCAACGTAAAGGCCCCTTTAAATGGAATGTGGTGTTCTTGTTTTGGCTGTATGCCTCTCCACGAGCACGCGAGAAAAAACCCCCGGACCCAAGGGCATCCAACAAGGTATAAGCATAAAGGTACTCTCCAGCTCGCTTGATTGCTTTTAAACCTTTATTGTGTGATATTTAAAAGGCCGACGCGTTTCGGGCTATCTTGCCCTTATTCATGGCTCTAAACAACATGGAATACAGTGTATTAGAACATACATATCTACATATACAACCATGTAAGTAACAAAACAGATAAAAGAAAACAACCCTAATGTAAAGCATATATACATACAGAAATGTGAATGACATGCACTGAAACAAATACATGAAGTTAGTGATGTTAATATTAAAACATGCAATGTCACGTATGAATTGAAAAAAGTACTGGGATGAAAGAAATGCTTGAATGAAAATGCTAGGATGAGAAAAAAAAAAAAAAAAAAAAACTATTATATAATGTGTCCTGAGTATACCTATCCGGTTCCTACTGCTTGGAAATTTATCTGGGTTCTTCTTAAACAAGGATTTGTCTGTAGTCCCTCTCTTATACCTATAAGCATGTGTATATGAAGACTGCCCGAATGCACTAATATGATGAACCTAATATATGTACAAAAGAAAATCTTATTTGACTATCGGTTCAAATAATGCCAAAAGTTATTTCAAATAGCATACCTCTGTCAGGAGGTCCCAGGACGACCCATGAATTAAGAAGTCGTCACCCAAAATATAAGGGGGGACTATTCTAGACAAGATAAGATAAAAAAAAAAAAAAAAATTTTTTTTATAAATATATAAGCCATAATGCTGTTATGAACAAACAATAACATGAATGAAGATGGCAAATGTTTGTTCGATGTGTAATAATAAGATAGACTTACCCCTGTCCATGCCCTACAATGATAAAGGAAGAAGGTGAGCAGAGTGGCGTCAGTAGCCCCGCCACAAGGACTGTCTGCTTACCACTGTGTGTCCTTAAATAGCTGCAAGTGAGGGCGGGAGTGGAGCCAAGGTGATTGAGGTGACGTCATAATCGCGACGTCGCGTGCTGCTGTGAGCACCCCGTAATGCGTTCCAACGTGGAACGCACCACAAAGTGGAACACCTGCTGGCTGGGTATGGCTATCTAGATGCGGATCACGTGATCGCCCACGCTCACCGGATGATGTAGGTATTCCGGGTCCCAAGAGCGATCACGTGCTGAAAGCGGCTGGTCTCCAGAGAGGTCATGTGATGCGCTCCGTTCGGAACACAGATGATCACATGCTAGAGAGCAGCTGATCTCTGGGAAAGTCATGTGATGCGTTCCAGTCTGGAACGCAGCATCAGACAGCAGAAGAATGGATGATGTGTAGAGTATATCAGATAAAGAGAAACTGGATTAAGATGTGAGAAACTAATGAAAAGGATGGAAACTCTATGGACACAAGTAAGTCTAAACTTATGTGTGTAGGGCAGAATGGAAATAATTAAGTTGTATGTGAGATGAGAAAAAAAAAAAAAAAAATTTATAAAGAAATCAAAAAATCAAAAAAATCAAAAAATCATGAAAAATAAAAAAGAGAAGAATTGAAATAAAAATAAAATAAAATAAAATAAAATGAAAAATAAATAAAAAGGGGGAAAGGGGTTTATGGGAACAGAATTGAAACAAATGTGAAAAATAAAATTAAATGAATAAATAAGTATAAAGGAAGGGGAAAGTACAAAGGAAACACCAAACTTAAAGCAACATTAGTGAAAAAAACTCAAATCATTTTTGATATTTAAACCATTAGGGGACCTCGTGTCTAATCTAAATATCCATTCTGCTTCTCTTTTTAGGAGAGTTCTTCTCCAGTCGCCCCCTCTAGTAGGTTTATTGACTCGGTCTATCGCATAACATTCAAGCGACCTAATGTCTCCACTATGTTGAGTAATGAAATGTCTGGCTGCTTTTTTTTTTTTTTTTTTTTTTTCTCATCCTAGCATTTTCATTCAAGCATTTCTTTCATCCCAGTACTTTTTTCAATTCATACGTGACATTGCATGTTTTAATATTAACATCACTAACGTCATGTATTTGTTTCAGTGCATGTCATTCACATTTCTGTATGTATATATGCTTTACATTAGGGTTGTTTTCTTTTATCTGTTTTGTTACTTACATGGTTGTATATGTAGATATGTATGTTCTAATACACTGTATTCCATGTTGTTTAGAGCCATGAATAAGGGCAAGATAGCCCGAAACGCGTCGGCCTTTTAAATATCACACAATAAAGGTTTAAAAACAATCTAGCGAGCTGGAGAGTACCTTTATGCTTATACCTTGGAGCTATATACAGGGGGGACACTGCCAACTGGGGGCTATATACAGGGGGACACTGCCAACTGGGGGCTATATACAGGGGAACACTGCCAACTGGGGGCTATATACAGGGGGACACTGCCAACTGGGAGCTATATACAGGGGACACTGCCAACTGGGAGCTATATACAGGGGGACACTGCCAACTGGGGGCTATATACAGGGGGGCACTGCCAACTGGGGGCTATATACAGGGGGACACTGACAACTGGGGGCTATATACAGGGGAACACTGCCAACTGGGGGCTATATACAGGGGGACACTGCCAACTGGGAGCTATATACAGGGGACACTGCCAACTGGGGGCTATATACAGGGGGACACTGACAACTGGGGGCTATATACAGGGGGACACTGACAACTGGGGGCTATATACAGGGGAACACTGCCAACTGGGGGCTATATACAGGGGGACACTGACAACTGGGGGCTATATACAGGGGGACACTGACAACTGGGGGCTATATACAGGGGACACTGCCAACTGGGAGCTATATACAGAGGGACACTGCCAACTGGGGGCTATATACAGGGGGACACTGCCAACTGGGGGCTATATACAGGGGGACACTGCCAACTGGGGGCTATATACAGGGGGACACTGCCAACTGGGGGCTATATACAGGGGGACACTGCCAACTGGGGGCTATATACAGGGGGACACTGCCAACTGGGAGCTATATACAGAAGGACACTGCCAACTGGAGGCTATATACAGGGGGACACTGCCAACTGGGGGCTATATACAGGGGGACACTGCCAACTGGGGGCTATATACAGGGGGGACACTGCCAACTGGGAGCTATATACAGGAGGACACTGCCAACTGGGGGGTATATAGAGGGGGACACTGCCAACTGGGGGCTATATACAGGGGGACACTGCCAACTGGGAGCTATATACAGGGGGACACTGCCAACTGGGAGCTATATACAGAAGGACACTGCCAACTGGGGGCTATATACAGGAGGACACTGCCAACTGGGAGCTATATACAGGGGGACACTGCCAACTGGGGGCTATATACAGGGGGACCCTCCCAACTGGGGGCTATATACAGGGGAACACTGCCAACTGGGGGCTATATACAGGGGGACACTGCCAACTGGGGGCTATATACAGGAGGACACTGCCAACTGGGAGCTATATACAGGGGGACACTGCCAACTGGGGGCTATATACAGGAGGACACTGCCAACTGGGGGCTATATACAGGAGGACACTGCCAACTGGGAGCTATATACAGGGGGACACTGCCAACTGGGGGCTATATACAGGAGGACACTGCCAACTGGGGGCTATATACAGGAGGACACTGCCAACTGGGAGCTATATACAGGGGGACACTGCCAACTGGGGGCTATATACAGGGGGACACTGCCAACTGGGGGGTATATAGAGGGGGACACTGCCAACTGGGAGCTATATACAGGGGGACACTGCCAACTGGGGGCTATATACAGGGGGACACTGCCAACTGGGAGCTATATACAGGGGGACACTGCCAACTGGGAGCTATATACAGGGGGACACTGCCAACTGGGAGCTATATACAGGGGGACACTGCCAACTGGGGGCTATATACAGGGGGACACTGCCAACTGGGGGCTATATACAGGGGGACACTGCCAACTGGGAGCTATATACAGAAGGACACTGCCAACTGGAGGCTATATACAGGGGGACACTGCCAACTGGGAGCTATATACAGGGGGACACTGCCAACTGGGAGCTATATACAGAAGGACACTGCCAACTGGGGGCTATATACAGGAGGACACTGCCAACTGGGGGGTATATAGAGGGGGACACTGCCAACTAGGGGCTATATACAGGGGGACACTGCCAACTGGAGGCTATATACAGGGGGACACTGACAACTGGGGGCTATATACAGGGGGACACTGACAACTGGGGGCTATATACAGGGGACACTGCCAACTGGGAGCTATATACAGGGGGACACTGCCAACTGGGGGCTATATACAGGGGGACACTGCCAACTGGGGGCTATATACAGGGGGACACTGCCAACTGGGGGCTATATACAGGGGGACACTGCCAACTGGGGGCTATATACAGGGGGACACTGCCAACTGGGAGCTATATACAGAAGGACACTGCCAACTGGAGGCTATATACAGGGGGACACTGCCAACTGGGAGCTATATACAGGGGGACACTGCCAACTGGGAGCTATATACAGAAGGACACTGCCAACTGGGGGCTATATACAGGAGGACACTGCCAACTGGGGGCTATATACAGGGGGACACTGCCAACTGGAGGCTATATACAGGGGGACACTGACAACTGGGGGCTATATACAGGGGGACACTGCCAACTGGGGGCTATATACAGGGGGACACTGCCAACTGGGAGCTATATACAGGAGGACACTGCCAACTGGAGGCTATATACAGGAGGACACTGCCAACTGGGGGCTATATACAGGGGACACTGCCAACTGGGGGCTATATACAGGGGGACACTGCCAACTGGGAGCTATATACAGGGGGACCCTCCCAACTGGGAGCTATATACAGGGGGACACTGCCAACTGGGAGCTATATACAGGAGGACACTGCCAACAGGGCTATATACAGGGGACACTGCCAACTGGGGGCTATATACAGGGGGACACTGCCAACTGGGAGCTATATACATGGGGCACTGCCAACTGGGAGCTATATACAGGGGGACACTGCCAACTGGGGGCTATATACAGGGGAACACTGCCAACTGGGGGCTATATACAGGGGACACTGTCAACTGGGGGCTATATACAGGGGGACACTGACAACTGGGGGCTATATACAGGGGGACACTGCCAACTGGGGGCTATATACAGGGGGACACTGCCAACTGGGGGCTATATACAGGGGGACACTGCCAACTGGGGGCTATATACAGGAGGACACTGCCAACTGGGAGCTATATACAGGGGGACACTGCCAACTGGGAGCTATATACAGGGGGACACTGCCAACTGGGAGCTATATACAGGGGGGGGGGGACACTGCCAACTGGGAGCTATATACAGGGGGACACTGCCAACTGGGGGCTATATACAGGGGAACACTGCCAACTGGGGGCTATATACAGGGGGACCCTCCCAACTGGGGGCTATATACAGGGGGACACTGCCAACTGGGGGCTATATACAGGGGGACACTGCCAACTGGGGGCTATATACAGGGGGACACTGCCAACTGGGGGCTATATACAGGGGGACACTGCCAACTGGGGGCTATATACAGGGGGACACTGACAACTGGGGGCTATATACAGGGGAACATTGCCAACTGGGAGCTATATACAGAGGGACACTGCCAACTGGGGGCTTTATACAGGGGACACTGCCAACTGGGGGCTATATACAGGGGACACTGCCAACTGGGAGCTATATACAGGGGGACACTGCCAACTTGGAGCTATATACAGGGGGACACTGCCAACTGGAGGCTATATACAGGGAGACACTGCCAACTGGGGGCTATATACAGGAGGACACTGCCAACTGGGGGCTATATACAGGGAGACACTGCCAACTGGGGGCTATATACAGGGGGACACTGCCAACTGGGAGCTATATACAGGGAGACACTGCCAACTGGGGGCTATATAGAGGAGGACACTGCCAACTGGGAGCTATATACAGGGGGACACTGACAACTGGGAGCTATATACAGGGGGACACTGCCAACTGGCGGCTATATACAGGGGACACTGCCAACTGGGAGCTATATACAGGGGGACACTGCCAACTGGGGGCTATATACAGGGAGACACTGCCAACTGGGGGCTATATACAGGAGGACACTGCCAACTGGGAGCTATATACAGGGAGACACTGCCAACTGGGGGCTATATACAGGAGGACACTGCCAACTGGGAGCTATATACAGGGGGACACTGACAACTGGGGGCTATATACAGGAGGACACTGCCAACTGGGGGCTATATACAGGAGGACACTGCCAACTGGGAGCTATATACAGGGAGACACTGCCAACTGGGGGCTATATACAGGGGACACTGCCAACTGGGAGCTATATACAGGGAGACACTGACAACTGGGAGCTATATACAGGGAGACACTGCCAACTGGGGGCTATATACAGGAGGACCCTCCCAACTGGGGGCTATATACAGGGGGACACTGCCAACTGGGGGCTATATACAGGGGACACTGCCAACTGGGGGCTATATACAGGGGGACACTGCCAACTGGGGGCTATATACAGGGGGACACTGCCAACTGGGGGCTATATACAGGGGGGACACTGCCAACTGGGAGCTATATACAGGGGGACACTGCCAACTGGGGGCTATATACAGGGGGACACTGCCAACTGGGAGCTATATACAGGGGGACACTGCCAACTGGGAGCTATATACAGGGGGACACTGCCAACTGGGAGCTATATACAGGAGAACACTGCCAACTGGGGGCTATATACAGGGGGACACTGCCAACTGGGAGCTATATACAGGGGGACACTGCCAACTCGGAGCTATATACAGGGGGACACTGCCAACTGGGAGCTATATACAGGGGGACACTGCCAACTGGGGGCTAAATACAGGGGGACACTGCCAACTGGGAGCTATATACAGGGGGACACTGCCAACTGGGGGCTATATACAGGGGGACACTGCCAACTGGGAGCTATATACAGGGGGACACTGCCAACTGGGAGCTATATACAGGGGGACACTGCCAACTGGGGGCTATATACAGGGGGACACTGCCAACTGGGAGCTATATACAGGGGGACACTGCCAACTGGGAGCTATATACAGGGGAACACTGCCAACTGGGGGCTATATACAGGAGGACACTGCCAACTGGGGGCTATATACAGAAGGACACTGCCAACTGGGGGCTATATACAGGGGACACTGCCAACTGGCGGCTATATACAGGGGACACTGCCAACTGGGGGCTATATACAGGGGACACTGCCAACTGGGGGGTATATACAGGGGCACACTGCCAACTGGGGGCTATATACAGGGGGACACTGCCAACTGGGAGCTATATACAGGGAAACACTGCCAACTGGGAGCTATATACAGGGGGGCACTGCCAACTGGGGGCTATATACAGGAGGACACTGCCAACGGGGGGCTATATACAGGGGGACACTGCCAACTGGGGGCTATATACAGGGGACACTGCCAACTGGGGGCTATATACAGGGGACACTGCCAACTGGGGGCTATATACAGGAGGACACTGCCAACGGGGGGCTATATACAGGGGGACACTGCCAACTGGGGGCTATATACAGGAGAACACTGCCAACTGGGGGCTATATACAGGGGACACTGCCAACTGGGGGCTATATACAGGGGACACTGCCAACTGGGAGCTATATACAGGGGGACACTGCCAACTGGGGGCTATATACAGGGGACACTGCCAACTGGGGACTATATACAGGGGGACACTGACAACTGGGGGCTATATACAGGGGAACATTGCCAACTGGGAGCTATATACAGAGGGACACTGCCAACTAGGGGCTATATACAGGGGGACACTGCCAACTGGCAGCTATATACAGGGGACACTGCCAACTGGGAGCTATATACAGGGGGACACTGACAACTGGGAGCTATATACAGGGGGACACTGCCAACTTGGAGCTATATACAGGGGGACACTGCCAACTGGAGGCTATATACAGGGAGACACTGCCAACTGGGGGCTATATACAGGAGGACACTGCCAACTGGGAGCTATATACAGGGGGACACTGACAACTGGGGGCTATATACAGGGAGACACTGCCAACTGGGGGCTATATACAGGAGGACCCTCCCAACTGGGGGCTATATACAGGGAGACACTGCCAACTGGGGGCTATATACAGGGGACACTGCCAACTGGGGGCTATATACAGGGGGACACTGCCAACTGGGGGCTATATACAGGGGGACACTGCCAACTGGGAGCTATATACAGGGGGACACTGCCAACTGGGGGCTATATACAGGGGGGACACTGCCAAATGGGAGCTATATACAGGGGAACACTGCCAACTGGGGGCTATATACAGGGGGACACTGCCAACTGGGAGCTATATACAGGGAGACACTGCCAACTGGGGGCTATATACAGGAGGACCCTCCCAACTGGGGGCTATATACAGGGAGACACTGCCAACTGGGGGCTATATACAGGGGACACTGCCAACTGGGGGCTATATACAGGGGGACACTGCCAACTGGGGGCTATATACAGGGGGACACTGCCAACTGGGAGCTATATACAGGGGGACACTGCCAACTGGGGGCTATATACAGGGGGGACACTGCCAAATGGGAGCTATATACAGGGGAACACTGCCAACTGGGGGCTATATACAGGGGGACACTGCCAACTGGGAGCTATATACAGGGGGACACTGCCAAATGGGAGCTATATACAGGGAGACACTGCCAACTGGGGGCTATATACAGGGGACACTGCCAACTGGGGGCTATATACAGGGGGACACTGCCAACTGGGAGCTATATACAGGGGGACACTGCCAACTGGGGGCTATATACAGGGGGGACACTGCCAAATGGGAGCTATATACAGGGGAACACTGCCAACTGGGGGCTATATACAGGGGGACACTGCCAACTGGGAGCTATATACAGGGGGACACTGCCAAATGGGAGCTATATACAGGGGGACACTGCCAACTGGGAGCTATATACAGGAGGACACTGCCAACTGGGGGCTATATACAGAAGGACACTGCCAACTGGGGGCTATATACAGGAGGACACTGCCAACTGGGGGCTATATACAGGAGGACACTGCCAACTGGGGGCTATATACAGGGGGACACTGCCAACTGGGGGCTATATACAAGGGACACTGCCAACTGGGGGGTATATACAGGGGCACACTGCCAACTGGGGGCTATATACAGGGGGACACTGCCAACTGGGAGCTATATACAGGGGGGCACTGCCAACTGGGGGCTATATACAGGAGGACACTGCCAACGGGGGGCTATATACAGGGGGACACTGCCAACTGGGGGCTATATACAGGGGACACTGCCAACTGGGGGCTATATACAGGGGGACACTGCCAACTGGGGGCTATATACAGGGGGGACACTGCCAACTGGGAGCTATATACAGGGGGACACTGCCAACTAGGAGCTATATACAGGAGAACACTGCCAACTGGGGGCTATATACATGGGGACACTGCCAACTGGGGGCTATATACAGGGGGACACTGCCAACTGGGAGCTATATACAGGGGGGCACTGCCAACTGGGGGCTATATACAGGAGGACACTGCCAACGGGGGGCTATATACAGGGGGACACTGCCAACTGGGGGCTATATACAGGGGACACTGCCAACTGGGGGCTATATACAGGGGGACACTGCCAACTGGGGGCTATATACAGGGGGACACTGCCAACTGGGAGCTATATACAGGGGACACTGCCAACTGGGGGCTATATACAGGGGGACACTGACAACTGGGGGCTATATACAGGGGAACATTGCCAACTGGGAGCTATATACAGAGGGACACTGCCAACTGGGGGCTATATACAGGGGGACACTGCCAACTGGGGGCTATATACAGGGGGACACTGCCAACTGGGGGCTATATACAGGGGGACACTGCCAACTGGGAGCTATATACAGGGGACACTGCCAACTGGGAGCTATATACAGGGGGACACTGCCAACTGGGAGCTATATACAGGGGAACACTGCCAACTGGGGGATATATACAGGGGGACACTGCCAACTGGTGGCTATATACAGGGGACATTGCCAACTGGGAGCTATATACAGGGGGACACTGCCAACTGGAGGCTATATACAGGGGACACTGCCAACTGGGAGCTATATACAGGAGGACACTGCCAACTGGGAGCTATATACAGGGGGACACTGCCAACTGGGGGCTATATACAGGGGGAAACTGCCAACTGGGGGCTATATACAGGGGGACACTGCCAACTGGGGGCTATATACAGGGGGACACTGCCAACTGGGAGCTATATACAGGGGACACTGCCAACTGGGAGCTACATACAGGGGGACACTGCCAACTGGGAGCTATATACAGGGGGACACTGCCAACTGGGGGCTATATACAGGGGGACCCTCCCAACTGGGGGCTATATACAGGGGGACACTGCCAACTGGGGGCTATATATAGGGGGACACTGCCAACTGGGTACAATATACAGGGGGACACTGCCAACTGGGGGCTATATACAGGGGGACACTGCCAACTGGGGGCTATATACAGGGGGACACTGCCAACTGGGGGCTATATACAGGGGGACACTGCCAACTGGGAGCTATATACAGGGGACACTGCCAACTGGGGGCTATATACAGGGGGACACTGCCAACTGGGGGCTATATATAGGGGGACACTGCCAACTGGGTACAATATACAGGGGGACACTGCCAACTGGGGGCTATATACAGGGGGACACTGCCAACTGGGGGCTATATACAGGGGGACACTGCCAACTGGGGGCTATATACAGGGGGACACTGCCAACTGGGAGCTATATATAGGGGGACACTGCCAACTGGGGGCTATATACAGGGGGACCCTCCCAACTGGGAGCTATATACAGGGGAACACTGCCAACTGGGAGTTATATACAGGGGGACACTGCCAACTGGGAGCTATATATAGGAGGACACTGTCAACTGGGAGCTATATACAGGAGGACACTGCCAACTGGGGGCTATATACAGGGGGACACTGCCAACTGGGAGCTATATACAGGGGGACACTGCCAACTGGGGGCTATATACAGGGGGACACTGCCAACTGGGGGCTATATATAGGAGGACACTGTCAACTGGGAGCTATATACAGGGGGACACTGCCAACTGGGGGCTATATACAGGGGGACACTGCCAACTGGGAGCTATATACAGGGGGACACTGCCAACTGGGGGCTATATACAGGAGGACACTGCCAACTGGGAGCTATATACAGGGGGACACTGACAACTGGGGGCTATATACAGGGGAACATTGCCAACTGGGAGCTATATACAGGAGGACACTGCCAACTGGGGGCTATATACAGGAGGACACTGCCAACTGGGGGCTATATACAGGAGGACACTGCCAACTGGGGGCAATATACAGGGGACACTGCCAACTGGGAGCTATATACAGGGGGACACTGCCAACTGGGGGCTATATACAGGGGACACTGCCAACTGGGAGCTATATACAGGGGGACACTGCCAACTGGGGGCTATATACAGGGAGACACTGCCAACTGGGGGCTATATACAGGGGGACACTGCCAACTGGGGGCTATATACAGGGGGACACTGCCAACTGGGGGCTATATAGAGGAGGACACTGCCAACTGGGGGCTATATACAGGGGGACACTGCCAACTGGGGGCTATATAGAGGAGGACACTGCCAACTGGGAGCTATATACAGGGGACACTGCCAACTGGGAGCTATATACAGGGGGACACTGCCAACTGGGAGCTATATACAGGGGGACACTGACAACTGGGGGCTATATACAGGAGGACACTGCCAACTGGGAGCTATATACAGGGGGACCCTCCCAACTGGGGGCTATATACAGGGGGACACTGCCAACTGGGGGCTATATACAGGGGGACACTGCCAACTGGGGGCTATATAGAGGAGGACACTGCCAACTGGGAGCTATATACAGGGGACACTGCCAACTGGGAGCTATATACAGGGGGACCCTCCCAACTGGGGGCCATATACAGGGAGACACTGCCAACTGGGAGCTATATACAGGGGGACACTGCCAACTGGGGGCTATATACAGGGGGACACTGCCAACTGGGGGCTATATAGAGGAGGACACTGCCAACTGGGGGCTATATACAGGGGGACCCTCCCAACTGGGGGCTATATACAGGGGGACCCTCCCAACTGGGGGCTATATACAGGGGAACACTGCCAACTGGGGGCTATATACAGGGGGACACTGCCAACTGGGGGCTATATACAGGGGGACACTGCCAACTGGGGGCTATATACAGGGGAACACTGCCAACTGGGGGCTATATACAGGGGGACACTGCCAACTGGGGGCTATATACAGGGGGACACTGCCAACTGGGGGCTATATACAGGGGGACACTGCCAACTGGGGGCTATATACAGGGAGACACTGACAACTGGGAGCTATATACAGGGGGACACTGCCAACTGGGGGCTATATACAGGGGGACACTGCCAACTGGGGGCTTTATACAGGGGGACACTGCCAACTGGGGGCTATATACAGGGGGACACTGCCAACTGGGGGCTATATACAGGGGGACACTGCCAACTGGGGGCTATATACAGGGGGACACTGCCAACAGGGCTATATACAGGGGGGGGCACTGCCAACTGGGAGTTATATACAGTAGAACACTGCCAACTGGGAGCTATATACAGAGGGACACTAGCTACTATGTGGCAATCAACAAGGGAAATCTACATATATACTGGGGGACATCTATATCTATCTGTGGGGGAAACTACATACAGGGATAGACCTGTCTACCTATTGGAGTGACCTACTTATTAGGGGGATTTATCTACCTCCCCCCCTTCCCGAGCTCACTTATTTCCCCACATTATTGTGCAGGACACCTAGGGGCCTAATTACTGTTTGGGGCACTATAGATGGGAGGCAGGTAGGGATGGGACTGGATGTGCAGACCATACGGTGTGAGAGGTTCGATGAGCTGTCCATAGAAACATAAAAGGAGAAGACGCCCCCTGTGAGTCACTGGGTGTAATTGCACTGTGGTCAAGAAGTGGCGGAATTATTTCGCCCCTGAAGATGTCGGGTCACAAGTCACACATACTGTACACTCTGGGAAATGACTTACCTCTAGCTTTTATGAACTTGATGACACCAATGAATAGAGCCACCCCAAGCATGGTGGAGAACACTATAACAAAGATGGTCAACCTAATGGAGAAGTCATACGATAATATCGAAGAAATATCAGATGGTACGCCTTCTGCTGACAATCTTCTCTGTTTCTAATAACCCAGCCACTCACCTGTTACTTGGTTCTGCTGTTGGGGGCACTGCTGCTGTTGGGGGCACTGCTGATGTTGGGGGCACTGCTGCTGTTATACTGAAACAAGGAGCAGATATACCAGAGTTATCTCTCAAAAAACCCATGTAATTGCTGTCCAGAATTAATGCAATAAAACTCCAACGTTTGTGAACGTCCCCTTATGTATCTAAGCTGTGCTGGCAGGGTGACATTGGGTACTGAGGGGTGAGAGATTGGGGCACACCAGGGGGATGGGGTGTGGAAGTCCATTATAATAATATAATAAGGGGGGGAGGGATAAGGAAACACCAGGGGTTGAGGTATAGAAGTCTATGGCAAATCACGCCCCTCTCAGTCTATGGCAGCACATTATTCCACTATAGCTGTCATGTTCTCCTCTTCTCCCAGGAGGATGGGCAGTTTCTCTTCCTCCTCTCTGAAGGTGAAGTGAGTGTCCCTGACTGCTGAGTATTTGGGGTAGTTCTTCAGAATGGTCTTAAGTTTTCACTCAAACGATGCGTTTTTTAGGGAGTTAACAAAACACCAAGTTTTGTTGAAGTACCTTGGAGTGCTGCTGTCATGTCCGCACCTGTTCAGACCACAGCGCAGTCCTGTGCCTGTAAAATATGGCCAAGACTGCGCTTCTGGCCATGATTCCGTGCCTGAATTGTTTCCATGCACCAGTCTGAAGTCTGATTCCAGCACTTGTGATTGACAAGTTCCACCACACCCGTCTGGTTTCTTTTAGCCTAGTACCAGGCTGCAGACGGATTAAAGTAGTAATGGACAGTCGCTTCTCCACTTACCTCCCTTCCCTGTCAGTCTGTCTGGTCTGGATGTCAGAGGGCTGGTCCTATCACTTTCTGTCAGTCTGTCTGGTCTGGATTTCAGAGGGCTGGTCCTATCACTCCCTGTCAGTCTGTCTAGTCTGGATGTCAGAGGGCTGGTCCTATCACTCCCTGTCAGTCTGTGTGGTCTGGATGTTGGAGGGCTGGTCCTATCACTCCCTGTCAGTCTGTGTGGTCTGGATGTGAGAGGGCTGGTCCTATCACTCCCTGTCAGTCTGTGTGGTCTGGATGTCAGAGGGCTGGTCCTATCACTCCCTGTCAGTCTGTCTGGTCTGGATGTCAGAGGGCTGGTCCTATCACTCCCTGTCAGTCTGTCTTGTCTGGATGTCAAAGGGCTGGTCCTATCACTTCCTGTCAGTCTGTGTGGATGTCAGAGGGCTGGTCCTATCACTCCCTGTCAGTCTGTACGGTCTGGATGTCAGAGGGCTGGTCCTATCACTCCCTGTCAGTCTGTGTGGTCTGGATGTCAGAGGGCTGGTCCTATCACTCCCTGTCATTCTGTCTGGTCTGGGTGTCAGAGGGCTGGTCCTATCACTCCCTGTCAGTCTGTCTGGTCTGGATGTCAGAGGGCTGGTCCTATCACTCCCTGTCAGTCTGTGTGGATGTCAGAGGGCTGGTCCTATCACTCCCTGTCAGTCTGTGTGGTCTGGATGTCAGAGGGCTGGTCCTATCACTCCCTGTCAGTCTGTGTGGATGTCAGAGGGCTGGTCCTATCACTCCCTGTCAGTCTGTGCGGTCTGAATGTCAGAGGGCTGGTCCTATCACTCCCTGTCAGTCTGTGCGGTCTGGATGTCAGAGGGCTGGTCCTATCACTCCCTGTCAGTCTGTCTGGTCTGGATGTCAGAGGGCTGGTCCTATAACTCCCTGTCAGTCTGTGCGGTCTGGATGTGAGAGGGCAGGTCCTATCATCCCTGTCAGTCTGTGTGGTCTGGATGTCAGAGGGCTGGTCCTATCACTCCATGTCAGTCTGTGCGGTCTGGATGTCAGAGGGCTGGTCCTATCACTCTCTGTCAGTCTGTCTGGTCTGGATGTCAAAGGGCTGGTCCTATCACTCCCTGTCAGTCTGTGCGGTCTGGATGTCAGAGGGCTGGCCCTATCACTTCCTGTCAGTCTGTGTGGTCTGGATGTCAGAGGGCTGGTCCTATCATTCCCTGTCAGTCTGTGTGGTCTGGATGTTAGAGGGCTGGTCCTATCACTCCCTGTCAGTCTGCCTGGTCTGGATGTCAGAGGGCTGGTCCTATCACTCCCTGTCAGTCTGTCTGGTCTGGATGTCAGAGGGCTGGTCCTATCACTCCCTGTCAGTCTGTGTGGTCTGGATGTCAGAGGAATGGTCCTATCACTCCCTGTCAGTCTGTGTGGTCTGGATGTCAGAGGGCTGGTCCTATCACTCCCTGTCAGTCTGTGTGGTCTGGATGTCAGAGGGCTGGTCCTATCACTCCCTGTCAGTCTGTGTGGATGTCAGAGGGCTGGTCCTATCACTCCCTGTCAGTCTTTCTGGTCTGGATGTCAGAGGGCTGGTCCTATCACTCCCTGTCAGTCTGTGCGGTCTGAATGTCAGAGGGCTGGTCCTATAACTCCCTGTCAGTCTGTGCGGTCTGGATGTGAGAGGGCTGGTCCTATCATACCTGTCAGTCTGTCTGGTCTGGATGTGAGAGGGCTGGTCCTATCACTCCCTGTCAGTCTGTGCGGTCTGGATGTCAGAGGGCTGGTCCTATCACTCCCTGTCAGTCTGTGTGGTCTGGATGTCAGAGGGCTGGTCCTATCACTCCCTGTCAGTCTGTGTGGTCTGGATGTCAGAGGGCTGGTCCTATCACTCCCTGTCAGTCTGACTGGTCTGGATGTCAGAGGGCTGGTCCTATCACTCCCTGTCAGTCTGTCTGGTCTGGATGTTAGAGGGCTGGTCCTATCACTCCCTGTCAGTCTGTGCGGTCTGGATGTCAGAGGGCTGGTCCTATCACGCCCTGTCAGTCTGTGTGGTCTGGATGTCAGAGGGCTGGTCCTATCATTCCCTGTCAGTCTGTCTGGTCTGGATGTCAGAGGGCTGGTCCTATCACTCCGTCAGTCTGTGCGGTCTGGATGTCAGAGGGCTAGTCCTATCACGCCCTGTCAGTCTGTGTGGTCTGGATGTCAGAGGACTGGTCCTATCACTCCCTGTCAGTCTGTCTGGATGTCAGAGGGCCGGTCCTATCACTCCCTGTCAGTCTGTGTGGTCTGGATGTCAGAGGGCTGGTCCTATCACTCCCTGTCAGTCTGTGCGGTCTGGATGTCAGAGGGCTGGTCCTATCTCTCCCTGTCAATCTGTCTGGTCTGGATGTCAGAGGGCTGGTCCTATCACTCCCTGTCAGTCTGTCTGGTCTGGATGTCAGAGGGCTGGTCCTATCACTCCCTGTCAGTCTGTCTGGTCTGGATGTCAGAGGGCTGGTCCTATCACTCCCTGTCAGTCTGTGCGGTCTGGATGTCAGAGGACTGGTCCTATCACTCCCTGTCAGTCTGTGTGGTCTGGATGTCAGAGGGCTGGTCCTATCACTCCCTGTCAGTCTGTCTGGTCTGGATGTCAGAGGGCTGGTCCTATCACTCCCTGTCAGTCTGTGTGGTCTGGATCTCAGAAGGATGGTCCTATCACTCCCTGTCAGTCTGTGTGGTCTGGATGTCAGAGGGCTGGTCCTATAACTCCCTGTCAGTCTGTGAGGTCTGAATGTCAGATGGCTGGTCCTATCACTCCCTGTCATTCTGTCTGGTCTGGATGTCAGAGGGCTGGTCCTATCACTTCCTGTCAGTCTGTGCGGTCTGGATGTCAGAGGGCTGGTCCTATCACTTCCTGTCATTCTGTCTGGTCTGGATGTCAGAGGGCTGGTCCTATCACTCCCTGTCAGTCTGTGTGGTCTGGATGTCAGAGGGCTGGTCCTATCACTCCCTGTCAGTCTGGCTCGTCTGGATGTCAGAGGGCTGGTCCTATCACTCCCTGTCAGTCTGTCTGGTCTGGATGTCAGAGGGCTGGTCCTATCACTCCCTGTCAGTCTGGCTCGTCTGGATGTCAGAGGGCTGGTCCTATCACTCCCTGTCAGTCTGTCTGGTCTGGATGTCAGAGGGCTGGTCCTATCACTCCCTGTCAGTCTGTCTGGATGTCAGAGGGCTGGTCCTATCACTCCCTGGACCAGGGCTCTGACATCTCATAGGAAGTCCTCTTGTGCCCTGGAACCTTACTTGTTATTGAGGGCCTGTCTATCTATATCCTGTCTATATACCTGTCTGTATACTGTCTATATACCTTTCTGTCTATCTATACCCTGTCTATATACCTGATTACTGTATATACCTGTCTATATACCTTTCTGTATATCTATATACTGTCTGTATACCTGTCTGTATCCTGTCTATATCCTGAATATATACCTATATACTGTCTATATACCTTTCTCTCTATCTATATCCTGTCTATATCCTGATTATATACCTGTCTATATACTTTTCTGTATATCTATATACTGTCTGTATCCTGTCTATCTACCTTTCTGTCTACCCATGTAATAAGACAGTCACTTACTTGTCGCTCGCTGCTCTTGTAGTGGACACGGCTGCAGTCATACTATAAGAGAGGATCAGATATGGCAGAGATCAGCGTTATCTATAGAAGATCTCCAGCCGTCAGACAATGTAAGTGACCCCTCCGCTGCTTCCTTCCTCATACAATGTGATCGGATTGTTCTCTATAAGTGATGAGCGCTGATCTCTCTGATCATTGCTCCGTCAGTCGTGCGGCTGACGAATGATCGCTGGGTCAGTGCATACACCGATATAGACACATCAGCGCTGTTGTCCTATTTGCCCTACTGGGGTCAGTACCGTACTGTAGTGGTCACTGCCCTTGTGTTTTAGAAGGACCCCAGGCATAGACAAGGCTATCCCTCCTGAGGGGTTCTAGCACTGCATGCTTGCATAGAAGAATCTCTCGGCTTCTTTGGTCCCTGACAAGGGTCCTGGCCTAAGCCAGGCCGGGCTTCACTGCAGCAGGGTCTCTGTCTCTGTGTCTCAGCCCTTCCCCACCTCTACTGACAAAAGACCTCCCACCAAGGACCAACCTCTCTTTTATAGGGGACAAACAGCTGTGTGGTGATTGGTGGGCTGTGGAAAGAGGAGAAGGAAGAAGTAGGATGGGTGGGAAAAGAGAGGGAACCCAGGACAGGACATGTGACACAAAACAGGTAACCCATTCCACCGTCACCTGTGCTTCATACATAACATAGAATACAGAGAACAGTGACACCTAGTGGGGAAAACACATAGTGACATCTCCTTCATCCCCCTGTCTGATACCTGACAGAGATAAGTTACTCAGGTGTGATGGAACTTAGTGGCCGCTGTGCCGGGACAGACAGACAGACAACCTCATACATCTACCTCATACCTCTCAGTCCCCATTAGTGGCCGCTGTGTCGGGACAGACAGACAGATAACCTCATACATCTACCTCATACCTCTACCTCATACTTCTACCTCATACCTCTACCTCATACATCTACCTCATACATCTACCTCATACCTCTACCTCATACATCTACCTCATACCTCTACCTCATACATCTACCTCATACATCTACCTCATACATCTACCTCATACCTCTACCTCATACATCTACCTCATACCTCTACCTCATACCTCTACCTCATACATCTACCTCATACATCTACCTCATACATCTACCTCATACCTCTACCTCATACCTCTACCTCATACATCTACCTCATACATCTACCTCATACATCTACCTCATACATCTACCTCATACATCTACCTCATACCTCTACCTCATACCTCTACCTCATACATCTACCTCATACATCTACCTCATACATCTACCTCATACCTCTACCTCATACATCTACCTCATACCTCTACCTCATACCTCTACCTCATACCTCTACCTCATACATCTACCTCATACATCTACCTCATACATCCACCTCATACCTCTACCTCATACATCTACCTCATACCTCTACCTCATACCTCTACCTCATACCTCTACCTCATACATCTACCTCATACATCTACCTCATACATCTACCTCATACCTCTACCTCATACATCTACCTCATACATCTACCTCATACATCTACCTCATACATCTACCTCATACCTCTACCTCATACATCTACCTCATACCTCTCAGTCCCCATTAGTGGCCGCTGTGCCGGGACAGACAGACAGATAACCTCATACATCTACCTCATACCTCTACCTCATACCTCTACCTCATACATCTACCTCATACATCTACCTCATACATCTACCTCATACATCTACCTCATACATCTACCTCATACCTCTACCTCATACATCTACCTCATACATCTACCTCATACATCTACCTCATACCTCTACCTCATACATCTACCTCATACCTCTACCTCATACATCTACCTCATACCTCATACCTGTACCTCATACCTCTACCTCATACATCTACCTCATACCTCTACCTCATACCTCTACCTCATACCTCTACCTCATACATCTACCTCATACATCTACCTCATACATCTACCTCATACCTCTCAGCCCCATTAGTGGCTGCTGTGCCGAGACAGACAGACAGACAGACAACCTCATACATCTACCTCATACCTCTACCTCATACATCTACCTCATACATCTACCTCATACCTCTACCTCATACATCTACCTCATACATATACCTCATACCTCTACCTCATGCATCTACCTCATACATCTACCTCATACCTCTACCTCATCTCTCTACCTCATACCTCTACCTCATACCTCTACCTCATACATCTACCTCATACCTCTACCTCATACCTCTACCTCATACCTCTACCTCATACATCTACCTCATACCTCATACCTCTACCTCATACCTCTACCTCATACATCTACCTCATACATCTACCTCATACCTTTACCTCATACATCTACCTCATACCTCAACCTCATACATCTACCTCATACATCTACCTCATACCTCTACCTCATACATCTACCTCATACATCTACCTCATACATCTACCTCATACATCTACCTCATACCTCTACCTCATACATCTACCTCATACATCTACCTCATACCTCTACCTCATACCTCTACCTCATACATCTACCTCATACATCTACCTCATACCTCTACCTCATACATCTACCTCATACATCTACCTCATACCTCTACCTCATACCTCTACCTCATACATCTACCTCATACATCTACCTCATACCTCTACCTCATACATCTACCTCATACCTCTACCTCATACATCTACCTCATACCTCTACCTCATACATCTACCTCATACCTCTACCTCATACCTCTCAGCCCCATTAGTGGCCGCTGTGCCGAGACAGACAGACAGACAACCTCATACATCTACCTCATACCTCTACCTCATACATCTACCTCATACATCTACCTCATACATCTACCTCATACATCTACCTCATACCTCTACCTCATACATCTACCTCATACATCTAACTCATACATCTACCTCATACCTCTACCTCATACATCTACCTCATACATCTACCTCATACCTCTACCTCATACCTCTACCTCATACATCTACCTCATACCTCTACCTCATACATCTACCTCATACCTCTACCTCATACCTCTACCTCATACCTCTACCTCATACCTCTACCTCATACATCTACCTTATACCTCTACCTCATACATCTACCTCATACATCTACCTCATACATCTACCTCATACCTCTACCTCATACCTCTCCCTCATACATCTACCTCATACCTCTACCTCATACATCTACCTCATACATTTACCTCATACCTCTACCTCATACATCTACCTCATACATCTACCTCATACCTCTCAGTCCACATTAGTGGCCGCTGTGTCGGGACAGACAGACAGATAACCTCATACCTCTACCTCATACCTCTACCTCATACATCTACCTCATACATCTACCTCATACATCTACCTCATACATCTACCTCATACCTCTACCTCATACATCTACCTCATACCTCTACCTCATACATCTACCTCATACATCTACCTCATACATCTACCTCATACATCTACCTCATACCTCTACCTCATACATCTACCTCATACCTCTACCTCATACATCTACCTCATACATCTACCTCATACATCTACCTCATACATCTACCTCATACATCTACCTCATACCTCTCAGCCCCATTAGTGGCTGCTGTGCCGAGACAGACAGACAGACAGACAACCTCATACATCTACCTCATACATCTACCTCATACATCTACCTCATACATCTACCTCATACCTCTACCTCATACCTCTCAGTCCCCATTAGGGTATTGGATGTAATAAATCCTGAGGTTCTTCTGCTTCTTTTCCGGATTCCTCTTCTGGACGACATTTTACTATAAAGTAAGAGAATATGTAAAAGAAGGTAATCCGGACATCTCCGACCATGTAATAAGTGTATAATATATGTATATACCCCGCATCTGTCCTGCTGCCTCCATCTCTGACCATGTAATAAGTGTATAATATATGTATATACCCCGCATCTGTCCTGCTGCCTCCATCTCTGACCATATAATAAGTGTATAATATATGTATATACCCCGCATCTGTCCTGCTGCCTCCATCTCTAACCATATAATAAGTGTATAATATATGTATATACCCCGCATCTGTCCTGCTGCCTCCATCTCTGACCATGTAATAAGTGTATAATATATGTATATACCCCGCATCTGTCCTGCTGCCTCCATCTCCGACCATATAATAAGTGTATAATATATGTATATACCCCGCATCTGTCCTGCTGCCTCCATCTCTGACCATGTAATAAGTGTATAATATATGTATATACCCTGCATCTGTCCTGCTACCTCCATCTCTGACCATGTAATAAGTGTATAATATATGTATATACCCCGCATCTGTCCTGCTGCCTCCATCTCTGACCATGTAATAAGTGTATAATATATGTATATACCCTCCATCTGTCCTGCTGCCTCCATCTCTGACCATGTAATAAGTGTATAATATATGTATATACCCCGCATCTGTCCTGCTGCCTCCATCTCTGACCATATAATAAGTGTATAATATATGTATATACCCCGCATCTGTCCTGCTGCCTCCATCTCCGACCATATAATAAGTGTATAATATATGTATATACCCCGCATCTGTCCTGCTGCCTCCATCTCCGACCATATAATAAGTGTATAATATATGTATATACCCCGCATCTGTCCTGCTGCCTCCATCTCTGACCATGTAATAAGTGTATAATATATGTATATACCCTGCATCTGTCCTGCTACCTCCATCTCTGACCATGTAATAAGTGTATAATATATGTATATACCCTGCATCTGTCCTGCTGCCTCCATCCCCGACCATGTAATAAGTGTATAATATATGTATATACCCCGCATCTGTCCTGCTGCCTCCATCTCTGACCATGTAATAAGTGTATAATATATGTATATACCCTCCATCTGTCCTGCTGCCTCCATCTCTGACCATGTAATAAGTGTATAATATATGTATATACCCCGCATCTGTCCTGCTGCCTCCATCTCTGACCATATAATAAGTGTATAATATATGTATATACCCCGCATCTGTCCTGCTGCCTCCATCTCCGACCATATAATAAGTGTATAATATATGTATATACCCCGCATCTGTCCTGCTGCCTCCATCTCTGACCATGTAATAAGTGTATAATATATGTATATACCCCGCATCTGTCCTGCTGCCTCCATCTCTGACCATGTAATAAGTGTATAATATATGTATATACCCTGCCCAGCTGTCAGTCACATACAGCACGTCATATGTCAGCGACTACCAGGACTATACGTATACAATGCTCAATATCTGTGATAATATATAATATCAGTGTATGACCCTGTGTCACATATATAGCGGTGTATGATCCTGTGTCACACATATATAGCGGTGTATGATCCTGTGTCACATATATAGCGGTGTATGATCCTGTGTCACATATATAGCGGTGTATGACCCTGTGTCACATATATAGCGGTGTATGATCCTGTGTCACACATATAGCGGTGTATGATCCTGTGTCACATATATAGCGGTGTATGATCCTGTGTCACATATATAGCGGTGTATGACCCTGTGTCACATATATAGCGGTGTATAATCCTGTGTCACACATATAGCGGTGTATGATCCTGTGTCACATATATATAGCGGTGTATGACCCTGTGTCACACATATAGCGGTGTATGATCCTGTGTCACATATATAGCGGTGTATGATCCTGTGTCACACATATAGCGGTGTATGACCCTGTGTCACATATATAGCGGTGTATGACCCTGTGTCACATATATAGCGGTGTATGACCCTGTGTCACATATATAGCGGTGTATGATCCTGTGTCACATATATAGCGGTGTATGACCCTGTGTCACATATATAGCGGTGTATAATCCTGTGTCACACATATAGCGGTGTATGATCCTGTGTCACATATATAGCGGTGTATGATCCTGTGTCACATATATAGCGGTGTATGATCCTGTGTCACATATATAGCGGTGTATGATCCTGTGTCACACATATAGCGGTGTATGACCCTGTGTCACACATATATAGCGGTGTATGATCCTGTGTCACGTATATAGCGGTGTATGATCCTGTGTCACATATATAGCGGTGTATGATCCTGTGTCACATATATAGCGGTGTATGATCCTGTGTCACACATATATAGCGGTGTATGATCCTGTGTCACACATATAGCGGTGTATGACCCTGTGTCACACATATAGCGGTGTATGACCCTGTGTCACACATATAGCGGTGTATGATCCTGTGTCACACATATATAGCAGTGTATGATCCTGTGTCGCACATATATAGCGGTGTATGATCCTGTGTCGCACATATATAGCGGTGTATGATCCTGTGTCACATCTATAGCGGTGTATGATCCTGTGTCACATATATAGCGGTGTATTATCCTGTGTCACATATATAGCGGTGTATGACCCTGTGTCACACATATATAGCGGTGTATGATCCTGTGTCACACATATAGCGGTGTATGATCCTGTGTCACATATATAGCGGTGTATGATCCTGTGTCACATATATAGCGGTGTATTAGTCAGTGTTGCATTGTCACCATGTGATACATACCACGCGATTGCCGGGTCCTTACATAGTTTCCTTCCCCCTCTTACACAGTTGGCGGCTTCCTTCTCCTTGCACTCCTGGGTCTTGGATTTTCGAGCTGTGCACAAGAAGCATAGAACACGGCTATAAGTCTCTTCATTCATTGTTATCATCACCTTCGTCATCAGTGTCACTATTGCAGTCCTTATCATTGTCACCAACATCATCATAATAAGTTAAAGGGGCTGCTCGTTCAAGTGCCTGGTGGGACAGTGAGGACCTGCTCGTTCACGTGGCTGGTGGGACAGTGAGGACCTGCTCGTTCAAGTGCCTGGTGGGACAGTGAGGACCTGCTCGTTCAAGTGCCTGGTGGGACAGTGAGGACCTGCTTGTTTATGTGGGACAGTGAGGACCTGCTTGTTCATGTGCCTGGTGGGACAGTGAGGACCTGCTCGTTTATGTGGGACAGTGAGGACCTGCTTGTTCATGTGCCTGGTGGGACAGTGAGGACCTGCTCGTTTATGTGGGACAGTGAGGACCTGCTTGTTCATGTGCCTGGTGAGACAGTGAGGACCTGCTCGTTCACGCACCTGGTGGGACAGTGAGGACCTGCTCGTTCACGCACCTGGTGGGACAGTGAGGACCTGCTCGTTTACGTGCCTAGTGGGCAAATGAGGACCTGCTCGTTTACGTGGGACAGTGAGGACCTGCTCGTTTACATGGGACAGTGAGGACCTGCTCGTTTATGTGGGACAGTGAGGACCTGCTTGTTCACATGTCTGGTGTGACAGTGAGGACCTGCTTGTTCACGTGGGACAGTGAGGACCTGCTCGTTCACATGCCTGGTGGGACAGTGAGGACCTGCTCGTTCACGTGCCCGGTGGGACAGTGAGGACCTGCTCGTTTACATGGGACAGTGAGGACCTGCTTGTTCACGTGCCTAATGGGACAGTGAGGACCTGCTCATTCACGCACCTGGTGGGACAGTGAGGACCTGCTTGTTCACATGCCTGGTGGGACAGTGAGGACCTGCTCGTTCATGTGCCTGGTGTGACAGTGAGGACCTGCTCGTTTATGTGGGACAGTGAGGACCTGCTTGTTCACATGTCTGGTGTGACAGTGAGGACCTGCTCGTTCACGTGGGACAGTGAGGACCTGCTCGTTCACATGCCTGGTGTGACAGTGAGGACCTGCTCGTTCACGTGCCTGGTGGGAGAGTGAGGACCTGCTTATTTACGTGGGACAGTGAGGACCTGCTCGTTTACGTGGGACAGTGAGGATCTGATCGTTCACGTGGCTGGTGGGACAGTGAGGACCTGCTCGTTCACGTGGGACAGTAAGGACCTGCTTGTTTACGTACCTGGTGGGACAGTGAAGACCTGCTCGTTCATGTGCCTGGTGGGACAGTGAGGACCTGCTCGTTTACGTGGGACAGTGAGGACCTGCTTGTTCACGTGCCTGGTGGGACAGTGAAGACCTGCTCGTTCACGTGCCTGGTGGGACAGTGAGGACCTGCTCGTTCATGCACCTGATGGGACAGTGAGGACCTGCTCGTTCACGGGCCTGGTAGGACAGTGAGGACCTGCTCGTTCACGCACCTGGTGGGACAGTGAGGACCTGCTCATTCACGTGGGACAGTGAGGACCTGCTCATTCACATGCCTGGTGGGACAGTGAGGATCTGCTCGTTCACGTGCCTAGTGGGACAGTGAGGACTTGCTCGTTTACATGGGACAGTGAGGACCTGCTCGTTTACGTGGGACAGTGAGGACCTGCTCGTTCACGTGCCTTGTGGGACCGTGAGGACCTGCTCATTCACATGCCTGGTGTGACAGTGAGGACCTGCTTGTTTACGTGGGACAGTGAGGACATGCTCGTTCACGTGCCTAGTGGGACAGTGAGGACCTGCTTGTTTACGTGGGACAGTGAGGACCTGCTCGTTCACGTGCCTAGTGGGACAGTGAGGACCAGCTTGTTTACGTTGGACAGTGAGGACCTGCTCGTTCACGTGCCTGGTGGGACAGTGAGGATCTGTTTGTTTACGTGGGACAGTGAGGACCTGCTTGTTTACGTGCCTGGTGGGACAGTGAGGACCTACTCGTTCACGTTCCTGGTGGGACAGTGAGGACCTGCTCGTTCACGCACCTGGTGGGACAGTGAGGACCTGCTCGATCACATGCCTGGTGTGACAGTGAGGACCTGCTCGTTCACATGGGACAGTGAGTACCTGCTCGTTCGCGTGCCTGGTGGGACAGTGAGGACCTGCTCGTTCATGTGGCTGGTGGGACAGTGAGGACCTGCTCGTGCACGCACCTTGTGGGACGTTGAGGACCTGCTCGTTCACGTGCCTGGTGCTACAGTGAGGACCTGCTCATTCACATGCCTGGTGTGACAGTAAGGACCTGCTCATTCACGTGCCTGGTGGGCAGTGAGGACCTGCTCGTTCACGTGGCTGGTGGGACAGTGAGGACCTGCTCGTTCACGTTCCTGGTGGGACAGTGAGGACGTGCTCATTCACATGCCTGGTGGGACAGTAAGGACCTGCTCATTCACGTGCCTGGTGGGGCAGTGAGAACCTGCTCGTTCATGTGGCTGGTGGGACATTGAGGACCTGCTCGTTCACGTGCCTGGTGGGACAGTGAGGACCTGCTTGTTTACGTGGGACAGTGAGGACCTACTCGTTCACGTGCCTGGTGGGACAGTGAGAACCTGCTTGTTTACGTGCAACAGCGAGGACCTGCTCCTTCACGTGCCTTGTGGGACAGTGAGGACCTGATCGTTCACGTGCCTTGTGGGACAGTGAGGACCTGATCGTTCACGTGCCTTGTGGGACAGTGAGGACCTGCTTGTTTACGTGCCTGCTGGGACAGTGAGGACCTGCTCGTTCACGTTCCTGGTGGGACAGTGAGGGCCTGCTCGTTCATGTGGCTGGTGGGACAGTGAGGACCTGCTCGTTCACATGGGACAGTGAGGACCTGCTCGTTCACGTGCCTGGTGGGACAGTGAGGGCCTGCTCGTTCATGTGGCTGGTGGGACAGTGAGGACCTGCTCGTGCACGAACCTCGTGGGACATTGAGGACTTGCTCGTTCACGTGCCATGTGCTACAGTGAGGACCTGCTCATTCACGCACCTGGTGGGACAGTGAGGACCTGCTCATTCACATGCCTGGTGTGACAGTGAGGACCTGCTCATTCACGTGCCTGGTGGGACGGTGAGGACCTGCTCGTTCACGTGGCTGGTGGGACAGTGAGGACCTGCTCGTTCACGCACCTGGTGGGACAGTGAGGACGTGCTCGTTCACGTGCCTTGTGGGACAGTGAGGACCTGCTCATTCACGTGCCTGGTGGGGCAGTGAGGACCTGCTCGTTCATGTGGCTGGTGGGACATTGAGGACCTGCTCATTCACGTGGGACAGTGAGGACCTGCTCGTTTACGTGGGACAGTGAGGACCTGCTTGTTCACGTGCCTGGTGGGACAGTGAGGACCTGCTCGTTTACGTGGGACAGTGAGGACCTGCTCGTTCACGTGCCTTGTGGGACAGTGAGGACCTGCTCGTTTACGTGGGACAGTGAGAACCTGCTCGTTTACGTGCAACAGCGAGGACCTGCTCCTTCACGTGCCTTGTGGGACAGTGAGGACCTGCTCGTTCACGTGCCTGGTGGGACAGTGAGGACCTGCTTGTTTACGTGCCTGCTGGGACAGTGAGGACCTGCTCGTTCACGTTCCTGGTGGGACAGTGAGGGCCTGCTCGTTCATGTGGCTGGTGGGACAGTGAGGACCTGCTCGTTCACATGGGACAGTGAGGACCTGCTCGTTCACGTGCGTGGTGGGACAGTGAGGGCCTGCTCGTGCACGCACCTCGTGGGACATTGAGGACCTGCTCGTTCACGTGCCTTGTGCTACAGTGAGGACCTGCTCGTTCACGCACCTGGTGGGAGAGTGAGGACCTGCTCATTCACGTGCCTGGTGGGACGGTGAGGACCTGCTCGTTCACGTGGCTGGTGGGACAGTGAGGACCTGCTCATTCACGCACCTGGTGGGACAGTGAGGACGTGCTCGTTCACGTGCCTTGTGGGACAGTGAGGACCTGCTCATTCACGTGCCTGGTGGGGCAGTGAGGACCTGCTCGTTCATGTGGCTGGTGGAACATTGAGGACCTGCTCGTTCACGTGGGACAGTGAGGACCTGCTCGTTTACGTGGGACAGTGAGGACCTGCTCGTTCACATGCCTGGTGGGACAGTGAGGACCTGCTCGTTTACGTGGGACAGTGAGGACCTGCTCGTTCACGTGCCTTGTGGGACAGTGAGGACCTGCTCGTTTACGTGGGACAGTGAGGACCTGCTCGTTCACGTGCCTTGTTGGACAGTGAGGACCTGCTCGTTTACGTGGGATAGTGAGGACCTGCTCGTTCACGTGTCTGGAGGGACAGTGAGGACCTGCTCGTTCACGTGTCTGGTGGGACAGTGAGGACCTGCTCGTTCACATGCCTGGTGTGACAGTGAGGACCTGCTCGTTCACATGCCTGGTGTGACAGTGAGGACCTGCTTGTTCAAGTGCCTGGTGGGACAGTGAGGACCTGCTCGTTTACGTGGGACATTGAGAACCTGCTTGTTCAAGTGCCTGGTGGGACAGTGAGGACCTGCTCGTTTACGTGGGACAGTGAGGACCTGCTCGTTCACGTGCCTGGTGGGACAGTGAGGACCTGCTCGTTCACGTGCCTGGTGGGACAGTGAGGACCTGCTCGTTCATGTGCCTGGTGGGACAGTGAGGACTTGCTCGTTTATGTGGGACAGTGAGGACCTGCTTGTTCATGTGCCTAGTGGGCAAATGAGGACCTGCTCGTTCGCGTGCCTGCTCAGTGAGCCAAGAACTCAAAGACAGTATCCCTGCCGAGCCGCCCATGACATCAGAAGATGATGCGTTTTGACAGGGGAGGGAGGACTTGGAGTGGATATTTTCGAATACTCAAACAAATAGTGTGCTCGAAAGAAAGAGCTTCTCTCTAATCATTACAATCACAGTCCTCATTGTCCCCAGTATATTACCATCATGGCTGTCACCATCATTATCTCCATCATGCTCCTCCTTACCATCACCAGACTCATGGATGGGACAGCAGTTTCCATCATTTCCACCTTCACCATTATTATTGCCGTTGTCTTCGTCACCCTTGATGGAGCCCGATGTGCTGACCCCTGCAGAGGAGAGACGCCATGTTAGTGTGTATACGGACAAGGCTTCCCTCCTATCACCAGAGATCTATAACATTGTAATGGTGGATGACTGAGGGTCCGATGAGATCCCCTGATCACTGGAATGGGTGATGCCCATCTATAACCTGTGTATTTCCTGAACATACCGGCAGCTATTAGGGGTAAGGGTGGTCTGTAATGTGTAGAGGGCTATGAAGAGTCTGCACTACCTTGAGGAAGAAGGGAAAAGTGTATAAAGTGGTAGATGGGACTGACTGCCCAACAGAGAGCCCAAGGACCCCATAGTGAAGAAGCCCCGACGAGGTGTAAATATCACTCTGATGTCCTACAGCTTCCCAGAATCCTCTGTTCTTTTACCATAAAGCCATGAGCTTTCTCCAGAATTCTGTGCTCCCTCACTGTGATGTCATCACTACTCAATAGATTACCCTGCTCCCTCACTGTGATGTCATCACTACTCCATAGATCACCCTGCTCCCTCACTGTGATGTCATCAGCCCTCCATAGATCACCCTGCTGTCACTGTGATGTCATCAGCCCTCCATAGATCACCATGCTCCCTCACTGTGATGTCATCAGCCCTCCATAGATCACCATGCTCCCTCACTGTGATGTCATCAGTCCTCCATAGATCACCATGCTCCCTCACTGTGATGTCATCACTACTCCATAGATCACCATGCTCCCTCACTGTGATGTCATCAGCCCTCCATAGATCACCTTGCTCCCTCACTGTGATGTCATCACTACTCAATAGATTACCCTGCTCCCTCACTGTGATGTCATCACTACTCCATAGATCACCATGCTCCCTCACTGTGATGTCATCAGCCCTCCATAGATCACCATGCTCCCTCACTGTGATGTCATCAGTCCTCCATAGATCACCATGCTCCCTCACTGTGATGTCATCACTACTCCATAGATCACCATGCTCCCTCACTGTGATGTCATCAGCCCTCCATAGATCACCTTGCTCCCTCACTGTGATGTCATCACTACTCAATAGATTACCCTGCTCCCTCACTGTGATGTCATCACTACTCCATAGATCACCTTGCTCCCTCACTGTGATGTCATCAGCCCTCCATAGATCACCCTTCTGTCACTGTGATGTCATTAGCCCTCCATAGATCATCCTGCTCCCTCACTGTGATGTCATCAGCCCTCCATAGATCACCCTGCTCCCTCACTGTGATGTCATCAGCCCTCCATAGATCACCCTGCTGTCACTGTGATGTCATTAGCCCTCCATAGATCACCCTGCTGTCACTGTGATGTCATCAGCCCTCCATAGATCACCCTGCTCCCTCACTGTGATGTCATCAGCCCTCCATAGATCATCCTGCTGTCACTGTGATGTCATTAGCCCTCCATAGATCATCCTGCTCCCTCACTGTGATGTCATCAGCCCTCCATAGATCACCCTGCTGTCACTGTGATGTCATTAGCCCTCCATAGATCATCCTGCTCCCTTACTGTGATGTCATCAGCCCTCCATAGATCATCCTGCTCCCTCACTGTGATGTCATCAGCCCTCCATAGATCACCCTGCTGTCACTGTGATGTCATTAGCCCTCCATAGATCATCCTGCTCCCTCACTGTGATGTCATCAGCCCTCCATACATCATCCTGCTCCCTCACTGTGATGTCATCATCAGCCCTCCATAGATCACCCTGCACCCTCACTGTGATGTCATTAGCCCTCCATAGATCACCCTGCTGTCACTGTGATGTCATCAGCCCTCCACAGATCACCCTGCTCCCTCACTGTGATGTCATCAGTCCTCCATAGATCCCCCTGCTGTCACTGTGATGTCATTAGCCCTCCATAGATCCCCCTGCTCCCTCACTGTGATGTCATCACTACTCCATAGATCACCCTACTCCCTCACTGTGATGTCATCAGTCCTCCATAGATCCCCCTGCTGTCACTGTGATGTCATCAGCCCTCCATAGATCCCCCTGCTCCCTCACTGTGATGTCATCACTACTCCATAGATCACCATGCTCCCTCACTGTGATGTCATCAGCCCTCCATAGATCACCATGCTCCCTCACTGTGATGTCATCAGCCCTCCATAGATCCCCCTGCTCCCTCACTGTGATGTCATCACTACTCCATAGATCACCCTGCTCCCTCACTGTGATGTCATCAGCCCTCCATAGATCACCATGCTCCCTCACTGTGATGTCATCAGCCCTCCATAGATCACCATGCTCCCTCACTGTGATGTCATCACTACTCCATAGATCACCATGCTCCCTCACTGTGATGTCATCACTACTCCATAGATTACCCTGCTCCCTCACTGTGATGTCATCAGCCCTCCATAGATCACCCTGGTGGTTTAGGAAACGTTTGAGTTAAACTAAAAGCAGAAGAAATAAGAGGAAGAGAAAGTGTGATGGGTTCTAAATAGAATCAGCGGGAGATAGATGATCAACCCCGACCACAAGACATGACCGGCTAACGCCCAGATGTGTCCGCACAGCTCTCGCTCTTATTTCCAGGATTGTCAGAGGAGGAGAAGACGATAACTTACCCCTGACCATCATACTGGGAGACCCCATGGGAGCCCTGGGGACTGCCTTATGTTTTGTGGGTTATTGAGCCCATGGGGGGATGGTGGGCGAGGCCGTTACAGAATACGTCCCCAGCTTTGAACCCCATAGTTAGACCTGGCACTCTGATATATCAATGCACATTGCATATTCAATGCATCAGAAGAGAGAGCTGCACATTAACATTGGTTTCTGGGCTGGAAAGGTATAAAATGATTCACCCCAATAAGAAAGAAAAAAGTCCGAACATCATTAAAATCCATGATGAGTAATGTGTGTGACTTTATGGTGGAGACGTATGGCAGGCAGAGTGGTGGAAAAGTATGGCCGGCAGAGTGGTGGAGATGTATGGCAGGCAGAGGGGTGGAGACGTATGGCCGGCAGAGCGGTGGAGATGTATGGCCGGCAGAGCGGTGGAGACGTATGGCAGGCAGAGTGGTGGAAACGTATGGGCGGCAGAGCGGTGGAGACGTATGGCCGGCAGAGCGGTGGAGACGTATGGCCGGCAGAGCGGTGGAGACGTATGGCTGGCAGAGTGGTGGAGATGTATGGCCGGCAGAGCGGTGGAGACGTATGGCCGGCAGAGCGGTGGAGACGTATGGCTGGCAGAGTGGTGGAGACGTATGGCAGGCAGAGTGGTGGACAGCAGGGCAGGCAGACTGGTGGACAGCAGGGCAGGCAGAGTGGTGGACAGCAGAGTAGAGGAGACATATGGCCGGCAGAGGGGTGGAGACGTATGGTCGGCAGAGCGGTGGAGACGTATGGCCGGCAGAGTGGTGGACAGCAGGGCAGGCAGAGTGGTGGACAGAAGGGCATGCAGAGTGGTGGAGACGTATGGCAGGCGGGGTGGTGGACAGCAGGGCAGGCAGGTGCGGTCAGTGACTTACCCAGGAGGAAGATCACAAGAAGAACGATGGAGAAGCTCCTCATGTCCGCTGCTCTCCGGAAGACGTCTTCTCTGCACCCAGAGTCGCGGCGGAATTTCTCGGGTTTAAGATCGAGGAAGTGGTTCAGGAAGTAGAATTTTGCAAACACCCAAGAATAAAACAGATCGAAAATGTAAGGAAAAAAAAAAAACGTATGTATAGCATCGGCTGATTCTGAGGAGGTTCCAGAGGTAACGTCATATATATGTTACACACTGTACCCCCAAAACATACTGTAACACATACTGTACCCCCGAAACACGTTATAAAAATGCACTGAACCCCCACAACACATTGTAACGTACACTGTACCCCCAAAACACACTATACCCCCAAAACACACTATAACACATACTGTACCCCAGAAACACGTTATAAAAATTCACTGAACCCTCAAAACACATTGTGACGTACACTGTACCCCCGAAACACGTTATAAAAATACACTGAACCCCTGAAACACATTGTAACGTACACTGTGCCCCTGAAACACATTGTATCATACACTGTACCCCTGAAAGACATTGTATCATACACTGTACCCCCCAAATACACTGTACCCCTGAAACACACTGTTACACACACTGTACCCCGAAACACGGTATAAAAATACACTGAACCCCCGAAACACATTGTAACGTACACTGTACCCCAAAACACACTGTTCCCCCGAAACACGTTATAAAAATACACTGAACCCCTGAAACACATTGTAACGTACACTGTACCCCCGAAACACACTGTTCCCCCGAAACACCTTATAAAATACACTGAACCCTCGAAACACATTGTAACGTACACTGTACCCTCTAATCACATTGTAGCATACACTGTACTCCTGAAACACGTAACATACACTGTACCTGTACCCCCTAAACACATTGGAACATGAACTGTACACATGAAACACATTATAACATACACTGTACCTCTGAAACACATTGGAACATACACTGTACCTCTGAAACACATTGTATCATACACTGTACCCCTGAAACACGTTGTATCATACACTGTACTTCCGAAACACATTATAATATACACTGTACCCCTGAAACACATTATAACATACACTGTACCCCTGAAACACGTTGTAACATACACTGTACCCCTGAAACACATTGGAACATACACTGTACTCTTGAAACACATTGTAATATACACTGTACCCCTGAAACACGTTGTAACATACACTGTACCCCTGAAACACAATGTAACATACACTGTACCCCTGAAACACGTTGTAACATACACTGTACCCCTGAAACACATTGTAATATACACTGTACCCCTGAAACACGTTGTAACATATACTGTACCCCTTTAAATTATTTATAATAGAAGTTTATCCCTTTAATTCATTGTACTATGCCCCATACCCCATAATGCTGCTAAACTCCCTATACACAGTAATATACACCAGACCAAGGCACCATTACTGTGACAGACCATAGAAGTGACTACAGTGCAATTACATGCAGTGACTCTCAGGGGGCATCTTCTCTGATCAAAATTCTTCCCTTTCCCTTTTCTTCTCCATCCAGCCCAGACCGTCATCTCTGCAGAACCTACCAGACAGACATCTTCCTATTCATACCCACATATAATGCTCCAAATAGCAATAATGCCCCCTTTGTGTCCCGCGCGGTGAGTAGGTAAGTTTGTTGGGGTGAGGTGTATGCCCCCCTCATTACATAGGTCACTCCGGTAAATCACCCACTAGGTCATTTTCCTGTCAGGTAGGTCCCCCGGTTTGCTTGGTGAAGTAGATGCCCACATATATTACTTAGGCTAGTAGCCCCTAGGTCTAGTTTCCACTAGGTCTCCCTATAGGTCATTTCCTTCCTTAGTTGTCCTGTACCCCAGATGTCAGTGTGTCATGCCCTGTTCCGCAGATGTCGAGAGAGTCCCAACCTAAGTAGTACTGTGCTCTGCCGGAACCTTAGAGTTAGAATAAGTAGAATACTTGAGAGTAGAGAGAGAATACTTGTGTCCGTGTTTTGAATCTTTAGTCTTTGCACCATCTATTGCCCCCAGTGTCAGGCGAACCGTCCTAGAGAATGACACAAGCCCCAGACCTTGTTACAAGGGTTGAGCAGAGTGGTCAGAGTTTTCTGATTACACCGCACTGCAACATAGAGTACGTAGGCTTCTAGCAACTTTGCTTTATCCGGATCAGTTCCTCTTTCTTTATGATACTGTCCTACACCTTGAGGCTATGTTCACACTACGTATATGTCCGGCCGCATATTTTCACGGCCGGACATATACGTGTTAAACTCCGGCCGGGGATTTACGTAAGTTGCGGCTGGCTACGTACGGTCCGCGAACTTACGCCCGTAGTCTACTTGTGCTTCCCGAGCGCCCTACGTAGCGATCTGACAGCTGTCTTTTACTTGGAAATCTTCAGCTAGCCCCGGACACCCCACAGAACCTTTTGGATCAGCAAATCAAAGTGCAAAAATGAAGAAATCACCACTCCGTACGGGACCGCATGTTACGTTACGGGCGTAAGTTACGGCATTTTCTTCCTCAAACAATGGTCTGGTTCATTTTTTACGGCGCCGCGTACGATCCTGGCGTAAGTTCTTACGTAGTGTGAACTGTGCGTCGTATACTTTTTCACGGAACGCGCTACGTCCGGAAACTTACGTAGTGTGAACATAGCCTTAGACTTGTTCACGGCGTGGGCTGGGATAATCCCTGGCTTGTCCTCTCTGAGAGTGTTTAGCATAGTGTGTAGAAATGCTGCTTTCAAGAAAAGTGTCCTTGCTTCACATGTGCGTCTGTAGACTAGACTACACCGGACCTGTCCTCTAACAGGGGACATGGCATAAGCCAGGGCCTAGCTTGGCCGCTGTAGGAACTATTCTGGCTTGTGTCCTCTCTGTGCAGGAACCAGACTAAGGGTACTATTACATGGAACGATAATCGGCCAAATCGGCCCGATTCGGACGATTATCGTTCCATGTAATAAATACAATGATCAAGGATCATCGGCTGATCGTTGATATTGGTTCTAACCTATTTTCGTCGGGCACCGACCGCGCACCGCTATGTGTACCTATCCATGCTCCAGGGCTGCTGTCTTCTTCTCCCCGGGTCCTGCGCTCTGTAACGTCAGAGGGGCCTGTCAGCTGACAGGTTGCCCGGCCAATCACAGGCCACGGCGGTCCTGGCCTGTGATTATCTGAGTGGCCTGTCAGCTGACAGGCCACTCTGACGTTACAGTGCGATGTTACAGACCCGAGGAGAAGAACACCGCAGCAGCAGCCCTGGAACGTGGATTGGTAATGTATATAGTTATGCAAGGGCTGCAAGGACATCGGTAACGATGTCCCTGCAGCCCTTGTTTAACGATTATCGGGCCTTGTAATAGGCCCAGTAAACGAGTGGCGATCTAGCAGATCGCTGCTCGTTTACAGGTATTATCAGGCCCTGCTCGGCCCATGTAATACCACCCTAAGACTCACTAACACTTCCTCTACCAATGTGACTACCTCCTACAGGGTGTGTAATACCTGCTGTGAGTGGGTGAGAAGAGAGTGTAGAAGAAGAAGGAGAAAAGAGATAGGTAGAGAAGAGAAAGAGCTCTCATTGGTGCACAAGTCACAAATAAAAATAACCCCTTGAGTACTACAGCTGTGCAACACTGAGTATACAATATATATACTAGTGACCTATACTAGTAACCTAGGTACGACTGCATTACCACTTTTACTTAGAGTATATGCTTATGCGAAGGGTGTATACACTAGCAACACCCGTGGTGGGACACCACATCAGTGTGTCACTATCCTGTACCCCACACGTCATTGTGTTGTGCCCTATAAACTAAGTGTCCATGTGTGGTGTCCTGTACCCCAGATGTCTGTTTGTCTTTTCCTGTACCCCAGGTGTCAGCGTGTCACTATCCTGTACCCCAATTGTCAGCGTGTGACCATCCTGTACCCCAGGTGTCACTATCCTGTACCCCAAGTGTCACTATCCTGTACCCCAAGTGTCATTATCCTGTACCCCAAATGTCACTATCCTGTACCCCAAGTGTCACTATCCTGTACCCCAAGTGTCCCTATCCTGTACCCCAAGTGTCACTATCCCGTACCCCAAGTGTGAGTGTGTCACTATCCTTTACCCCAGGTGTCAGCAGGTCACTATCCTGTACCCCAAGTGTCAGCGTGTTACTATCTTGTACCCCAAGTGTCAGCGTGTTACTATCCTGTACCCCGGGTGTCAGCATGTCACTATCCTGTACCCCAAGTGTCAGTATGTCACTATCCTGTACCCCAAGTGTCACTATCCTGTACCCCGATTGTGTCAGCGTGTCACCATCCTGTACCCCAAGTGTCACTATCCTGTACCCCAAGTGTCAGCGTGTCACCATCCTGTACCCCAAGTGTCACTATCCTGTACCCCGGTTGTATCAGCGTGTCACCATACCATACCCGGGGTGTCAGCATGTCACTCTCCTGCACCCCAGTTGTGTCAGCGTGTCACCATCCTGTACCCCAAGTGTCACTATCTTGTACCCCGAGTGTCAGCGTGTCACCATCCTGTACCCCAAGTGTCACTATCCTGTACCCCGAGTGTCAGCATGTCACCATCCTGTATCCCGGTTGTGTCAGCGTGTCACCATCCTGTACCCCAGGTGTCATCGTGTCACCATCCTGTACCCCGGTTGTGTCAGCATGTCACTATCCTGTACCCCAAGTGTCAGAGTGTCACTATCCTGTACCCCATGTGTCAGCGTGTCACCATCCTGTACCCCATGTGTCAGCGTGTCACCATCCTGTACCCCATGTGTCAGCGTGTCACCATCCTGTACCCCATGTGTCAGCGTGTCACCATCCTGTACCCCGGTTTTGTCAGCGTGTCACTATCTTGTACCCCGCGTGTCACCATCCTGTACCCCAAGTGTCACCATCCTGTACCCCGTGTGTCAGCGTGTCACCATCCTGTACCCCATGTGTCAGCGTGTCACCATCCTGTACCCCGGTTGTGTCAGCGTGTCACCATCCTGTACCCCGGTTGTGTCAGCGTGTCACCATCCTGTACCCCGGTTGTGTCAGCCTGTCACCATCCTGTACCCCATGTGTCAGCCTGTCACCATCCTGTACCCCATGTGTCAGCGTGTCACCATCCTGAACCCCGGTTGTGTCAGCGTGTCACCATCCTGTACCCCGGTTGTGTCAGCGTGTCACCATCCTGTACCCCATGTGTCAGCGTGTCACCATCCTGTACCCCGGTTGTGTCAGCGTGTCACCATCCTGTACCCCATGTGTCAGCGTGTCACCATCCTGTACCCTGGTTGTGTCGGCGTGTCACCATCCTGTACCCCGGTTGTGTCAGCGTGTCACCATCCTGTACCCCGGTTTTGTCAGCGTGTCACCATCCTGTACCCCATGTGTCAGCGTGTCACCATCCTGTACCCCGAGTGACAGCGTGTCACTATCCTGTACCCCGAGTGTCACCGTGTCACCATCCTGTACCCCGGTTGTGTCGGCGTGTCACCATCCTGTACCCCGGTTGTGTCAGCGTGTCACCATCCTGTACCCCGGTTTTGTCAGCGTGTCACCATCCTGTACCCCATGTGTCAGCGTGTCACCATCCTGTACCCCGGTTGTGTCAGCGTGTCACCATCCTGTACCCCATGTGACAGCGTGTCACCATCCTGTACCCCATGTGACAGCGTGTCACCATCCTGTACCCCGGTTGTGTCAGTGTGTCACCATCCTGTACCCCAGGTGTCAGCGTGTCACCATCCTGTACCCCATGTGTCAGCGTGTCACCATCCTGTACCCCGGTTTTGTCAGCGTGTCACTATCTTGTACCCCAAGTGTCACCATCCTGTACCCCATGTGTCAGCGTGTCATCATCCTGTACCCCGGTTTTGTCAGCGTGTCACCATCCTGTACCCCATGTGTCAGCGTGTCACCATCCTGTACCCTGGGTGTCACCATCCTGTACCCCGGTTGTGTCAGCGTGTCACCATCCTGTACCCTGGGTGTCACCATCCTGTACCCCGAGTGTCAGCGTGTCACCATCCTGTACCCCGGTTTTGTCAGCGTGTCACCATCCTGTACCCCGTGTGTCAGCGTGTCACCATCCTGTACCCCGGTTTTGTCAGCGTGTCACCATCCTGTACCCCATGTGTCAGCGTGTCACCATCCTGTACCCCGGTTGTGTCAGCGTGTCACCATCCTGTACCCCATGTGTCAGCGTGTCACCATCCTGTACCCCATGTGTCAGCGTGTCACCATCCTGTACCCCATGTGTCAGCGTGTCACCATCCTGTACCCCGGTTTTGTCAGCGTGTCACTATCCTGTACCCCGGTTGTGTCAGTGTGTCACCATCCTGTACCCCGGTTGTGTCAGCGTGTCACCATCCTGTACCCCATGTGTCAGCGTGTCACCATCCTGTACCCCGGTTTTGTCAGCGTGTCACCGTCCTGTACCCCGGTTGTGTCAGCGTGTCACCATCCTGTACCCCGGTTGTGTCAGTGTGTCACCATCCTGTACCCCATGTGTCAGCGTGTCACCATCCTGTACCCCGGTTTTGTCAGTGTGTCACCGTCCTGTACCCCGGTTGTGTCAGCGTGTCACCATCCTGTACCCCGGTTGTGTCAGTGTGTCACCATCCTGTACCCCATGTGTCAGCGTGTCACCATCCTGTACCCCGGTTGTGTCAGTGCGTCACCATCCTGTACCCCATGTGTCAGCGTGTCACCATCCTGTACCCTGGGTGTCACCATCCTGTACCCCGTGTGTCAGCGTGTCACCATCCTGTACCCCGGTTTTGTCAGCGTGTCACTATTCTGTACCCCGGTTGTGTCAGCGTGTCACCATCCTGTACCCCCGTTGTGTCAGCGTGTCATCATCCTGTACCCCGGTTTTGTCAGCGTGTCACCATCCTGTACCCCATGTGTCAGCGTGTCACCATCCTGTACCCTGGGTGTCACCATCCTGTACCCCGGTTGTGTCAGCGTGTCACCATCCTGTACCCTGGGTGTCACCATCCTGTACCCCGAGTGTCAGCGTGTCACCATCCTGTACCCCGGTTTTGTCAGCGTGTCACCATCCTGTACCCCATGTGTCAGCGTGTCACCATCCTGTACCCCATGTGTCAGCGTGTCACCATCCTGTACCCTGGTTTTGTCAGCGTGTCACCATCCTGTACCCCGGTTTTGTCAGCGTGTCACTATCCTGTACCCCGGTTGTGTCAGTGTGTCACCATCCTGTACCCCGGTTGTGTCAGCGTGTCACTATCCTGTACCCCATGTGTCAGCGTGTCACCATCCTGTACCCCGGTTTTGTCAGCGTGTCACCATCCTGTGCCCCATGTGTCAGCGTGTCACCATCCTGTACCCCGGTTTTGTCAGCGTGTCACCATCCTGTACCCCGGTTGTGTCAGTGTGTCACCATCCTGTACCCCATGTGTCAGCGTGTCACCATCCTGTACCCCGGTTTTGTCAGCGTGTCACCGTCCTGTACCCCATGTGTCAGCGTGTCACCATCCTGTACCCCATGTGTCAGCGTGTCACCATCCTGTACCCCGGTTGTGTCAGTGTGTCACCATCCTGTACCCCATGTGTCAGCGTGTCACCATCCTGTACCCCATGTGTCAGCGTGTCACCATCCTGTACCCCGGTTTTGTCAGTGTGTCACCGTCCTGTACCCCGGTTGTGTCAGCGTGTCACCATCCTGTACCCTGGGTGTCACCATCCTGTACCCCGTGTGTCAGCGTGTCACCATCCTGTACCCCGGTTTTGTCAGCGTGTCACTATTCTGTACCCCGGTTGTGTCAGCGTGTCACCATCCTGTACCCCCGTTGTGTCAGTGTGTCACCATCCTGTACCCCATGTGTCAGCGTGTCATCATCCTGTACCCCGGTTTTGTCAGCGTGTCACCATCCTGTACCCCATGTGTCAGCGTGTCACCATCCTGTACCCTGGGTGTCACCATCCTGTACCCCGGTTGTGTCAGCGTGTCACCATCCTGTACCCTGGGTGTCACCATCCTGTACCCCGGTTTTGTCAGCGTGTCACCATCCTGTACCCCATGTGTCAGCGTGTCACCATCCTGTACCCTGGTTTTGTCAGCGTGTCACCATCCTGTACCCCGGTTTTGTCAGCGTGTCACTATCCTGTACCCCGGTTGTGTCAGTGTGTCACCATCCTGTACCCCGGTTGTGTCAGCGTGTCACTATCCTGTACCCCATGTGTCAGCGTGTCACCATCCTGTACCCCGGTTTTGTCAGCGTGTCACCGTCCTGTACCCAGGTTGTGTCAGCGTGTCACCATCCTGTACCCCGGTTGTGTCAGTGTGTCACCATCCTGTACCCCATGTGTCAGCGTGTCACCATCCTGTACCCCGGTTTTGTCAGCGTGTCACCGTCCTGTACCCCATGTGTCAGCGTGTCACCATCCTGTACCCCATGTGTCAGCGTGTCACCATCCTGTACCCCGGTTGTGTCAGTGTGTCACCATCCTGTACCCCATGTGTCAGCGTGTCACCATCCTGTACCCCGGTTTTGTCAGCGTGTCACCATCCTGTATCCCGGTTGTGTCAGTGTGTCACCATCCTGTACCCCATGTGTCAGCGTGTCACCATCCTGTACCCCATGTGTCAGCGTGTCACCATCCTGTACCCCGGTTGTGTCAGTGTGTCACCATCCTGTACCCCATGTGTCAGCGTGTCACCATCCTGTACCCTGGGTGTCACCATCCTGTACCCCGTGTGTCAGCGTGTCACCATCCTGTACCCCGGTTTTGTCAGCGTGTCACCATCCTGTACCCCATGTGTCAGCGTGTCACTATCCTGTACCCCATGTGTCAGCGTGTCACCATCCTGTACCCCGGTTGTGTCAGCGTGTCACCATCCGGTACCCCGGTTGTGTCAGTGTGTCACCATCCTGTACCCTGGGTGTCACCATCCTGTACCCCATGTGTCAGCGTGTCACCATCCTGTACCCCGGTTTTGTCAGCGTGTCACCATCCTGTACCCCGGTTTTGTCAGCGTGTCACTATCCTGTACCCCGGTTGTGTCAGTGTGTCACCATCCTGTGAACCATGTGTCAGCGTGTCACCGTCCTGTACCCCGGTTGTGTCAGCGTGTCACCATCCTGTACCCCGGTTGTGTCAGTGTGTCACCATCCTGTACCCCCGTTGTGTCAGTGTGTCACCATCCTGTACCCCATGTGTCAGCGTGTCACCATCCTGTACCCCGGTTTTGTCAGCGTGTCACCATCCTGTACCCCGGTTTTGTCAGCGTGTCATTATCCTGTACCCCGGTTGTGTCAGTGTGTCACCATCCTGTATCCCGGTTGTGTCAGTGTGTCACCATCCTGTACCCCGATTGTGTCAGTGTGTCACCATCCTGTACCCCGAGTGACAGCGTGTCACCGGCCTGTACCCCGATTGTGTCATCGTGTCACCGGCCTGTACCCCGGTTCTGTCAGCGTGTCACCATCCTGTACCCCGGGTGTCAGCGTGTCACCATCCTGTACCCCGGGTGTCAGCGTGTCACCATCCTGTACCCCGGTTGTGTCAGTGTGTCACCATCCTGTACCCCGAGTGACAGCGTGTCACTATCCTGTACCCCAAGTGTCACTGTGTCACAATCCTGTACCCTGGTTGTGTCGGCGTGTCACCATCCTGTACCCCGGTTGTGTCAGCGTGTCACCATCCTGTACCCCGGTTTTGTCAGCGTGTCACCATCCTGTACCCCATGTGTCAGTGTGTCACCATCCTGTACCCCATGTGTCAGCGTGTCACCATCCTGTACCCCGAGTGACAGCGTGTCACTATCCTGTACCCCGAGTGTCACCGTGTCACCATCCTGTACCCCGGTTGTGTCGGCGTGTCACCATCCTGTACCCCGGTTGTGTCAGCGTGTCACCATCCTGTACCCCGGTTTTGTCAGCGTGTCACCATCCTGTACCCCATGTGTCAGTGTGTCACCATCCTGTACCCCATGTGTCAGCGTGTCACCATCCTGTACCCCATGTGACAGCGTGTCACCATCCTGTACCCCAAGTGTCAGCGTGTCACTATCTTGTACCCCGCGTGTCACCATCCTGTACCCCATGTGTCGGCGTGTCACCATCCTGTACCCCGGTTTTGTCAGTGTGTCACCATCCTGTACCCCAAGTGTCAGCGTGTCACCATCCTGTACCCCATGTGTCAGCGTGTCACCATCCTGTACCCCATGTGTCAGCGTGTCACCATCTTGTACCCCGGTTTTGTCAGCGTGTCACCATCCTGTACCCCATGTGTCAGCGTGTCACCATCCTGTACCTCATGTGTCAGCGTGTCACCATCCTGTACCCTGGGTGTCACCATCCTGTACCCCGGTTGTGTCAGCGTGTCACCATCTTGTACCCCGGTTTTGTCAGCGTGTCACCATCCTCTACCCCATGTGTCAGCGTGTCACCATCCTGTACCCCGGTTGTGTCAGCGCGTCACCATCCTGTACCCCGGTTGTGTCAGCGCGTCACCATCCTGTACCCCGGTTTTGTCAGCGTGTCACCATCCTGTACCCCAAGTGTCAGCGTGTCACCATCTTGTACCCCATGTGTCAGCGTGTCACCATTCTGTACCCCGGTTGTGTCAGCGTGTCACCATCCTGTACCCCGGTTGTGTCAGCGTGTCACCATCCTGTACCCCATGTGTCAGCGTGTCACCATCCTGTACCCCATGTGTCAGCGTGTCACCATCCTGTACCCCATGTGTCAGCGTGTCACCATCCTGTACCCCATGTGTCAGCGTGTCACCATCCTGTACCCCATGTGTCAGCGTGTCACCATCCTGTACCCCGGTTGTGTCAGCGTGTCATGTGTCTGATGTTCTCACTTTATACTCTTAGTAGTTTTGTTGCTTTCTATATGACACAGATTTTCCTTGATGACTTGTAGTTTTGGCTCTCAATATTCTCATAACTTCCTCACTTTACTTCTCTTTTTGTTTATTTGGCGCCAGGACTGAATCCGACGATGAAATTCAGAAATGGCGATAAAAGATGAATGATTTTATTTGTGGCCTTTGGTTGTATGACGATACAATGACGATAAAAGGCACCAGGGAGCAGGCCGACTATACGTGGTCAGCAGGCCGGGTCATCAGCGGGACAGTCAGCACAGTACCAGGGATGTGACAGGTATCATACTCAGACAGGCGAGAGGCCAGGGCAGGCAGCTTCAGAGGCAGGTCACACAATCCCAGTCAACAACAGGAGGAGGCAGTCAGTACAGACAGGGCCCCGGTCAGAATACTCCTACTCATGGGTAGAATAAGTAATATGCAGAGAAACATCCAATGGAGTACTTCAGCTTATGCTCTTTGCTCCACTGCAGACAAATACTGGCTTTGGAGTGTCCTGAGTAGTTCTGATCCCAGGTGTAGGCAAGGTTGAACCCAGGTGACTCCACCCCTGGGTTTAGCAGTGCTTAGTAGTTTCTCTCACAAACTCTAACTAAACTGTATCTCTCGCTCTCCAACAACTGACAAAAGACCCTCCCACTAGGAAATAACCTTCCTAAATAGAAGTGACCATGACTAACCTCCTTTGGGTGTGGAAAATGCTAGAAGAAGGGAAGTGTAAACTTGTGATAGGCAAAGACAGTGTGTGGCACCCAAGCTAGTGATTGGTAAACAGAAAACCTTTTCCCTTCTTGCAGCTGTGCCAACAAACAGGGGAGAGTAACATTTTGGTGATGATGCGAAAAGGCACCCATCATCCCAGAGTTTGACACCTGACATAGTTACCTTTGGACAAGTGAAATAAGACTTAGTGGCAAACCTGTACTGGGACACTACATACTCCCCCACTTGAAAGAAGCCGACCACATCGTAACACCAGGCAAAAGTAACAAGGAAAGGTTAGACACAGGACCATGGTAAACCTTTGATAAGGCATCATAAGAACAACAGTAAATAACAATATAAATATACACAAAGGCATTAAAATATATATAAAACGTTAGCAAAGTGTCATAGGCAATGGTAAGATTGCCCATAGTGCATTAAGTTTGTAAAGTGGAATAACTAGGCAATGGTGAGATAGTAAAACGTTTGGTAATCTGGAACAACAGGAAGGAAATGTGCTATGAGAGTTTCTGATAGCAACATATATACAAGGCCAAAGTCCATTAGTCCATGGCTTAAACTACAATGAACAAAATCGACTTAAGAAGGCAAACATCTAAGCAGACAAAGAGGTAGAATTTAATTTACTCCCTGTATTGGGCAGGCAGTTGACCTTTTGTGCTACCCTCAGATCGCCTCAGCATAGGTTCCGCTGGAACTGGATCTGGAACCAGGTAGCTGGGACTTACTGGAGCAGGATAGGGCGAGTAGTGATCTTGGCTGCATTGAGGGGTGGAAGGGACTGAGGGTGGAACAGGGAAAACTGAGGAATAGCCGTAATCTTCAGGCCCAAGAGTGCATCCCCAATTGTAGGAAGTCTAGGAACATCTTCAGTCACTGGAGTGTAGGCAGGGTCTTGAGAGGGTAGTGGCAGCTCTTCACTGGAGCAAAGCTTGAGCAGATTGCAATGAATGAAGAAGGGAGTTCTACTCTGTGTCTGGTTTTCCTACACCTCATCAGCTCAGTAGGGATTGCTGTAATCACCTAGGGTTCTTCCTCTCAAAGAAAGTCCAGTTTGCCAGCGTGGTAATTGTTTTTCAACCAGACCTGATCACCGACCCTGAGTGGTTGAGCATTGGGCGGCTGGTTATGCTCTTCTTCTTGTCTTCTGCAGGCCTCCTCCATCCCTGCGTCCACATTCTCTTGTGCTTCCTGGATTCTTCGCTGGTGCTCCTTTACCCAATCAGTTTGAGGTAGCGGGTTGATAGTATCAAGTACCTGGATTCCTAATGCATGGTCTTTAGGACATCAATTCTTTGGGCGGAAAATGGATCCATGGCAGAAAACTCAGCATGTTCCTCTGTGTGAACAACATAGTGGAAATCCCATTGAACCCAATGAGATGTTCGCAGCCTAAAGCCAAATAAATAGACCTCCAGTTTAAGCTGATCTCTCCATCCATATATTTTGCGGCACCAACTTGTTGTTTATGTATCTAAGGTAAAGTGACTCCAGCGATGTTCCTTCCGGCACCGGCTCAGAATCATTTGAAGATCTTACTTCTTCCTTCTTTATATTTTTTATCTTATTTCCTTTGTTGGTAACTTCTGCTTCTAGAACAACTTCCTGTGCTTACTGCCTCTGCAATCCTCACTATAAGGTGATTCTAGGAACGGTGAAGACGTCGTACGAGGGGCTGAAGAGATGAGGAGCCCCTACACCCTGATTCTTCTAGTCTTCCTCCTGGGTAAGTCTATGATCAGCCATCAACCTCTCATGTGCCCTTACTGCAGAGTGACCGCCCCTGCCCACACTGCCATCTATATCCAGTATCAGGGGGTCCAATCAACTTACCCCATAAATCTGTATCTGTGGTGTGGGGGTAGCTTGGGGTTACCCCACCAATCAGTGTCTGTGTAGAGGGGGTAGCTTGGGGTTACCCCACCAATCAGTGTCTGTGTAGGGAGGGCAGGTACGGGTGACCCCACCAATCAGTGTCTGTGTAAGGAGGGCAGGTACAGGTGACCCCACCAATCAGTGTCTGTGTAGAGGGGGTAGGTACGGGTGACCCCACCAATCAGTGTCTGTGCAGTGTATTCCCCCCACCCCCCACCGGCCTCCTGTAGATCCTGGTCCCGCTCAGAAATCTAGCCAGTCAGTGAGTGAAGTGGGACATCTCTGCAGACCGGTGGGGTTCTGTCAGTAGTGGCACGGTGTTGCAGGGACACAGGGACGCCCCCTGCCCCCCTGTCCTGGACTTTTACATGTCACCAGAGTACCCCTTTAATATCTTTATCAGTACAAACCATAGCAGTATAGCCCTGACCTTACAGGAATAACACAGGAAGTGGCTGTAACCCGCTCCGCTGCCGCTCACACCCTTATACTGAGATGGTATCAGACTTCCTTACAGCACAGACACCACAGATTTGGCGTTAATATTTGCCTATTGAAACCTAATTTATATATATATATATATTTTATTATTATTATTTTTTTTTGTGACTTTAAAGGGGTACTGACTAGATATGAGTGAATTCGATTCAATTGAATATTGCGGTATTTGAAAGATTCAAATTCAATCGAGTAGTGTGACGAATACGCAGGAAACATTCGGAAGCCCTCCCATCGCAGTTGGCACTTTTTTTAATCCAATCACCATGCAGGGAGGCCGTGAGGGAGAGATCTTGGAGCAGGGAGAGATCTTGGAGCAGGGAGAGATCTTGGAGCAGGGAGAGATCTTGGAGCAGGGAGAGATCGGTGTTAGTAGGGAGAGATCTTGGAGCAGGGAGAGATCGGTGTTAGTAGGTTTGGTCAGGCAGGATTACTACAGAACCCAGAAGTCCTTCTCAGGGCGAAGATCCAGCGAAAAAGTCATCTCTGAATCCAAACTTCTCAGTGCTAAGAAATAGATAATATAACAGCAGCATCAGGTGTATTCATCCCAGTATCCTGTGTGTACAGTGACCTATAGTGTCCCTGGTGTAGCCCACTAAGGGCACCTGATATATACTGTTCCAGTAGCCCAGTAAGGGCACCTGATATATACTGTTCCAGTAGCCCACTAAGGGCACCTGATATATACTGTTCCAGTAGCCCACTGAGGGCACCTGATATATACTGTTCCAGTAGCCCAGTAAGGACACCTGATATATACTGTTCCAGTAGCCCAGTAAGGGCACCTGATATATACTGTTCCAGTAGCCCAGTAAGGACACCTGATATATGCTGTTCCAGTAGCCCAGTAAGGGCACCTGATATATACTGTTCCAGTAGCCCAGTAAGGGCACCTGATATATACTGTTCCAGTAGCCCAGTAAGGGCACCTGATATATACTGTTCCAGTAGCCCAGTAAGGGCACCTGATATACACTGTTTCAGTAGCCCAGTAAGGGCACCTGATATATACTGTTCCAGTAGCCCAGTAAGGGCACCTGATATATACTGTTCCTGTAGCCCAGTAAGGACACCTGATATATACTGTTCCAGTAGCCCACTAAGGACACCTGATATATACTGTTCCAGTAGCCCACTAAGGGCACCTGATATATACTGTTCCAGTAGCCCACTAACGGCACCTGATATATACTGTTCCAGTAGCCCACTAAGGACACCTGATATATACTGTTCCAGTAGCCCACTAAGGGTACCTGATATATACTGTTCCAGAAGCCCACTAAGGGCACCTGATATATACTGTTCCAGTAGCCCAGTAAGGGCACCTGATATATACTGTTCCAGTAGCCCACTAAGGACACCTGATATATACTGTTCCAGTAGCCCAGTAAGGGCACCTGATATATACTGCTCCAATAGCCCACTAAGGACACCTGATATATACTGTTCCAGTAGCCCAGTAAGGGCACCTGATATATATTGTTCCAGTAGCCCAGTAATGGCACCTGATATATACTGTTCCAGTAGCCCACTAAGGACACCTGATATATACTGTTCCAGTAGCCCACTAAGGGTACCTGATATATACTGTTCCAGAAGCCCACTAAGGGCACCTGATATATACTGTTCCAGTAGCCCAGTAAGGGCACCTGATATATACTGTTCCAGTAGCCCACTAAGGACACCTGATATATACTGTTCCAGTAGCCCAGTAAGGGCACCTGATATATACTGCTCCAATAGCCCACTAAGGACACCTGATATATACTGTTCCAGTAGCCCAGTAAGGGCACCTGATATATATTGTTCCAGTAGCCCAGTAATGGCACCTGATATATACTGTTCCAGTAGCCCACTAAGGGCACCTGATATATACTGTTCCAGTAGCCCAGTAATGGCACCTGATATATACTGTTCCAGTAGCCCACTAAGGACACCTGATATATACTGTTCCTGTAGCCCACTAAGGGCACCTGATATATACTGTTCCAGTAGCCCAGTAAGGGCACCTGATATATACTGTTCCAGTAGCCCAGTAAGGGCACCTGATATACACTGTTCCAGTAGCCCAGTAAGGGCACCTGATATATACTGTTCCAGTAGCCCAGTAAGGGCACCTGATATACACTGTTTCAGTAGCCCAGTAAGGGCACCTGATATACACTGTTCCAGTAGCCCAGTAAGGGCACCTGATATATACTGTTCCAGTAGCCCACTAAGGGCAACTGATATATACTGTTCCAGTAGCCCAGTAAGGGCACCTGATATACACTGTTCCAGTAGCCCAGTAAGGGCACCTGATATATACTGTTCCAGTAGCCAGTAAGGGCACCTGATATATACTGTTCCAGTAGCCCAGTAAGGGCACCTGATATATACTGTTCCAGTAGCCCAGTAAGGGCACCTGATATATACTGTTCCAGTAGCCCAGTAAGGGCACCTGATATATACTGTTCCAGTAGCCCAGTAATGGCACCTGATATATACTGTTCCAGTAGCCCAGTAAGGGCACCTGATATATACTGTTCCAGTAGCCCAGTAAGGGCACCTGATATACACTGTTTCAGTAGCCCAGTAAGGGCACCTGATATATACTGTTCCAGTAGCCCACTAAGGGCACCTGATATATACTGTTCCAGTAGCCCAGTAAGGGCACCTGATATACACTGTTCCAGTAGCCCACTAAGGGCACCTGATATATACTGTTCCAGTAGCCCAGTAAGGGCACCTGATATATACTGTTCCAGTAGCCCAGTAAGGGCACCTGATATATACTGTTCCAGTAGCCCAGTAAGGGCACCTGATATATACTGTTCCTGTAGCCCAGTAAGGACACCTGATATATACTGTTCCAGTAGCCCACTAAGGACACCTGATATATACTGTTCCAGTAGCCCAGTAAGGGCACCTGATATACACTGTTCCAGTAGCCCACTAAGGGCACCTGATATATACTGTTCCAGTAGCCCACTAATGGCACCTGATATATACTGTTCCAGTAGCCCACTAAGGGCACCTGATATATACTGTTCCAGTAGCCCACTAACGGCACCTGATATATACTGTTCCAGTAGCCCACTAAGGACACCTGATATATACTGTTCCAGTAGCCCACTAAGGGTACCTGATATATACTGTTCCAGAAGCCCACTAAGGGCACCTGATATATACTGTTCCAGTAGCCCAGTAAGGGCACCTGATATATACTGTTCCAGTAGCCCACTAAGGACACCTGATATATACTGTTCCAGTAGCCCAGTAAGGGCACCTGATATATACTGCTCCAATAGCCCACTAAGGACACCTGATATATACTGTTCCAGTAGCCCAGTAAGGGCACCTGATATATATTGTTCCAGTAGCCCACTAAGGACACCTGATATATACTGTTCCAGTAGCCCAGTAATGGGACCTGATATATACTGTTCCAGTAGCCCACTAAGGACACCTGATATATACTGTTCCTGTAGCCCACTAAGGGCACCTGATATATACTGTTCCAGTAGCCCAGTAAGGGCACCTGATATATACTGTTCCAGTAGCCCACTAAGGGCACCTGATATATACTGTTCCAGTAGCCCACTAAGGGCACCTGATATATACTGTTCCAGTAGCCCAGTAAGGGCATCTGATATACACTGTTCCAGTAGCCCAGTAAGGGCACCTGATATATACTGTTCCAGTAGCCCAGTAAGGGCACCTGATATACACTGTTTCAGTAGCCCAGTAAGGGCACCTGATATATACTGTTCCAGTAGCCCACTAAGGGCACCTGATATATACTGTTCCAGTAGCCCAGTACGGGCACCTGATATATACTGCTCCAGTAGCCCACTAAGGACACCTGATATATACTGTTCCAGTAGCCCAGTAAGGGCACCTGATATACACTGTTCCAGTAGCCCAGTAAGGGCACCTGATATATACTGTTCCAGTAGCCCAGTAAGGGCACCTGATATATACTGTTCCTGTAGCCCAGTAAGGACACCTGATATATACTGTTCCAGTAGCCCACTAAGGACACCTGATATATACTGTTCCAGTAGCCCAGTAAGGGCACCTGATATATACTGTTCCAGTAGCCCAGTAAGAGCACCTGATATATACTGTTCCAGTAGCCCACTAAGGGCACCTGATATATACTGTTCCTGTAGCCCACTAAGGGCACCTGATATATACTGTTCCAGTAGCCCACTAAGGGCACCTGATATATACTGTTCCAGTAGCCCACTAAGGACACCTGATATATACTGTTCCAGTAGCCCAGTAAGGGCACCTGATATACACTGTTCCAGTAGCCCAGTAAGGGCACCTGATATATACTGTTCCAGTAGCCCAGTAAGGGCACCTGATATAAACTGTTACAGTAGCCCAGTAAGGGCACCTGATATATACTGTTCCAGTAGCCCACTAAGGGCACCTGATATATACTGTTCCAGTAGCCCAGTACGGGCACCTGATATATACTGCTCCAGTAGCCCACTAAGGACACCTGATATATACTGTTCCAGTAGCCCAGTAAGGGCACCTGATATACACTGTTCCAGTAGCCCAGTAAGGGCACCTGATATATACTGTTCCAGTAGCCCAGTAAGGGCACCTGATATATACTGTTCCTGTAGCCCAGTAAGGACACCTGATATATACTGTTCCAGTAGCCCACTAAGGACACCTGATATATACTGTTCCAGTAGCCCAGTAAGGGCACCTGATATATACTGTTCCAGTAGCCCAGTAAGAGCACCTGATATATACTGTTCCAGTAGCCCACTAAGGGCACCTGATATATACTGTTCCTGTAGCCCACTAAGGGCACCTGATATATACTGTTCCAGTAGCCCACTAAGGGCACCTGATATATACTGTTCCAGTAGCCCACTAAGGACACCTGATATATACTGTTCCAGTAGCCCACTAAGGGCACCTGATATATACTGTTCCCGTAGCCCACTAAGGGCACCTGATATATACTGTTCCAGTAGCCCACTAAGGGCACCTGATATATACTGTTCCAGTAGCCCACTAAGGGCACCTGATATATACTGTTCCAGTAGCCAACTAAGGGCTCCTGATATATACTGTTCCAGTAGCCCACTAAGGGCACCTGATATATACTGTTCCAGTAGCCCACTAAGGACACCTGATATATACTGTTCCAGTAGCCCAGTAAGGGCACCTGATATATACTGTTCCAGTAGCCCACTAAGGGCACCTGATATATACTGTTCCAGTAGCCCAGTAAGGGCACCTGATATATACTGTTCCAGTAGCCCACTAAGGGCACCTGATATATACTGTTCCAGTAGCCCAGTAAGGGCACCTGATATATACTGTTCCAGTAGCCCACTAAGGGCACCTGATATATACTGTTCCAGTGACCCAGTAAGGACGCCTGATATATACTGTTCCAGTAGCCCACTAAGGGCACCTGATATATACTGTTCTTGTAGCCCAGTAAGGAGAAACTGATATATACTGTTCCAGTAGCCCAGTAAGGGCACCTGATATATACTGTTCTTGTAGCCCACTAAGGGCACCTGATATATACTGTTCTTGTAGCCCACTAAGGGCACCTGATATATACTGTTCCAGTAGCCCACTAAGGGTACCTGATATATACTGTTCCAGTAGCCCACTAACGGCCCCTGATATATACTGTTCCAGTAGCCCACTAAGGGCTCCTGATATATACTTTTCCAGTAGCCCAGTAAGGGCACCTGATATATACTGTTCCAGTAGCCCACTAAGGGCACCTGATATATACTGTTCCAGTAGCCCTTTAAGGGCACCTGATATATACTGTTCCAGTAGCCCAGTAAGGGCACCTGATATATACTGTTCCAGTAGCCCTGTAAGGGCACCTGATATATACTGTTCCAGTAGCCCACTAAGGGCACCTGATATATACTGTGACAGTAATCCACTAAGGGCACCTGATATATACTGTTCTTGTAGCCCACTAAGGGCACCTGATATATACTGTTCCAGTAGCCCTGTAAGGGCACCTGATATATACTGTTCCAGTAGCCCAGTAAGGGTACCTGATATATACTGTTCCAGTAGCCCACTAAGGGCACCTGATATATACTGTTCCTGTAGCCCAGTAAGGGCACCTGATATATACTGTTCCAGTAGCCCAGTAAGGGCCCCTGATATATATACTGTTCCAGTAGCCCAGTAAGGACACCTGATATATACTGTTCCAGTAGCCTACTAAGGGCACCTGATATATACTGTTCCAGTAGCCCAGTAAGGACACCTGATATATACTGTTCCAGTAGCCCAGTAAGGACACCTGATATATACTGTTCCAGTAGCCCACTAAGGGCACCTGATATATACTGTTCCAGTAGCCCAGTAAGGACACCTGATATATACTGTTCCAGTAGCCCACTAAGGACACCTGATATATACTCTTCCAGTAGCCCACTAAGGGCACCTGATATATACTGTTCCAGTAGCCCAGTAAGGGCACCTGATATATACTGTTCCAGTAGCCCACTAAGGACACCTGATATATACTGTTCCAGTAGCCCACTAAGGGCACCTGATATATACTGTTCCAGTAGCCCACTAAGGACACCTGATATATACTGTTCCAGTAGCCCAGTAAGGGCACCTGATATATACTGTTCCAGTAGCCCAGTAAGGGCACCTGATATATACTGTTCCAGTAGCCCAGTAAGGGCACCTGATATATACTGTTCCAGTAGCCCAGTAAGGGCACCTGATATATACTGTTCCAGTAGCCCACTAAGGACACCTGATATATATTGTTCCTGTAGCCCAGTAAGGGCACCTGATATATACTGTTTCAGTAGCCCACTAAGGACACCTTATATATACTGTTCCAGTAGCCCAGTAAGGGCACCTGATATATACTGTTCCTGTAGCCCAGTAAGGGCACCTGATATATACTGTTCCAGTAGCCCAGTAAGGGCACCTGATATATACTGTTCCAGTAGCCAACTAAGGGCACCTGATATATACTGTTCCTGTAACCCAGTAATGGCACCTGATATATACTGTTCCAGTAGCCCACTAAGGACACGTTATACATACTGTTCCAGTAGCCCACTAAGGGCACCTGATATATACTGTTCCCGCAGCCCACTAAGGGCACCTGATATATACTGTTCCAGTAGCCCACTAAGGGCACCTGATATATACTGTTCCTGTAGCCCAGTAAGGGCACCTGATATATACTGTTCCAGTAGCCCACTAAGGGCACCTGATATATATTGTTCCAGTAGCCCACTAAGGGCCCCTGATATATACTGTTCCTGTAGCCCAGTAAGGGCACCTGATATATACTGTTCCAGTAGCCCACTAAGGGCACCTGATATATACTGTTCCAGTAGCCCAGTAAGGGCACCTGATATATACTGTTCCTGTAGCCCAGTAAGGGCACCTGATATATACTGTTCCAGTAGCCAACTAAGGGCCCCTGATATATACTGTTCCAGCAGCCCACTAAGGGCACCTGATATATACTGTCCCAGTAGCCCAGTAAGGGCACCTGATATATATTGTTCCAGTAGCCCAGTAAGGGCACCTGATATATACTGTTCCAGCAGCCCACTAAGGGCACCTGATATATACTGTTCCAGTAGCCCACTAAGGGCACCTGATATATACTGTTCCAGTAGCCCACTAAGAGCACCTGATATATACTGTTCCAGTAGCATTTGTACAGCATAATGCATGATACGCACGAATAACATGACGCTCTGCGGACACACATTGGAATCATGTATGTAATGCTGCGCAAGAAATACGAAGGAAATGTGTAAACATTGCTGTAAACGTTCCTAAAGCGTTTGCAAATATTTTTGCGGAGAGTGGCATTATACTGGGATTTTGGGGTGTGTGGTGCACCCCATCATGCTCCCCCTGATGTCCCAGTGTCAGTCCGGAGGTGTTGGCATCGTTTAGGGAGGTTTCATGTGGGACTTGGTGACCTCCAAGTGGTGGAATTTGGATTTCCAAGTGGGGAGAATTTTTTCCCCATAGACTATAATGGGATCGAATATTCGTTCGAATAGTCGAATCTCGGTGCCTATTCGATTCGAATTCTCGAAAGTCGATTATTTCACTTCTCGCTCATCTCTAGTACTGACTATCCCTCTGGCCTTGCTATATTACATCCGTTAGATACTTGTATATGCTCAGCTTTTTGTCTGGTCCTCCGTATCTCACCCGGGAGGTTTTATATTGAGATGATAAGTTACTTGGGGGTGCACTGGGCCCAGTGTCCTGGAGATTGGCGGTTATATTGTGGTAAGTGACCCTCCTGGCCACTATCTTTGTCTCGTATAAACACAACAGGAATAGCCGCTTCTCCGGTCACAATCAGCTTAACATGTCTTTGCCCATCTACAAATCCTGCACCGCCACCTCCTCCTCCTCGCTGTTTCTGGTTACATTCTGATGCTTCTCCCATATCACCATGTGCACCATATGGGCGGAGAGGGGGCAGGGAGGGGGGCAGGGAGGGAGGCGGGAGGGGACCAGCATTGCATGAGGCTAGGGGGCAGGGAGGGGTCCAGCATTGCATGCTGGGAGAGAGCAGGGAGGGGGCCGGCATTGCACGTAGGGAGAGGGCCAGCAATGCATGCAGTAAGTGGGTCCAGCATTGCATGGAGGCTGGAGGCTGGAGGCTGGGGGCTGGGGGGGGGGGGGGGGGGTCTGTTGGTGTAATAGGGCCTTAATCCAGATTTCTATAGAGAAACATGACCGGTCAGATGGATCCAGATCTCTGTGCAGAAACATGACCGGTCAGATGGATCCAGATCTCTGTGGGGAAACATGACCGGTCAGATGGATCCAGATCTCTGTGGGGAAACATGACCGGTCAGATGGATCCAGATCTGCCTGGAGAAACATGGCCAGTCAGATGGATCCAGATCTGTGTGGAGAAACATGGCCGTTCAGATGGATCCAGATCTCTGTGGAGAAACATGGCCGGTCAGATGGATCCAGATCTCTGTGCAGAAACATGGCCGGTCAGATGAATCCAGATCTCTGTGCAGAAACATGACCGGTCAGATGGATCCAGATCTCTGTGGAGAAACATGGCCGGTCAGATGGATCCAGATCTCTGTGCAGAAACATGACTGGTCAGATGGATCCAGATCTGTGTGGAGAAACATGGCCGGTCAGATGAATCCAGATCTCTGTGCAGAAACATGACCGGTCAGATGGATCCAGATCTGTGTGGAGAAACATGACTGGTCAGATGGCTCCAGATCTCTGTGGAGAAACATGACCGGTCAGATGGATCCAGATCTGCCTGGAGAAACATGGCCGGTCAGATGGATTCAGATCTGTGTGGAGAAACATGGCCGTTCAGATGGATCCAGATCTCTGTGGAGAAACATGACCGGTCAGATGGATCCAGATCTGTGTGGAGAAACATGACCGGTCAGATGGATCCAGATCTCTGTGGAGAAACATGGCCGGTCAGATGGATCCAGATTTCTGTGGAGAAAAATGGCCGGGGGGATGGATCCAAATCTGTTACTTGTCTTTACACCCCTCGCAAAAGCCTGTACTTCAAAGTAGTAGTGGTGATGAAGTAGTACCTAAGTTTTACCACTAGATGTCGCTAGTATGTATATTGTATGCTTAAGTATTGCACAGCTGTGGGTAACTAAAGGGTTATTGTTTCTGTGATTTGTGCACCAATGAGAGCTCTTTCTCTTCTCTACCTATCTTCTCACCCAGTCTTTTGGTAGTCTTATGAAGTCTTATGGTAATCTTATGTTGGTCTTATGGTGATCTTATGGTAATCTTGTGGTAATCTTGTGGTAATCTTATGAAGAGCGTTTTCCGTATGTTTTATTCTCCATGTTGTATGATATATATTTTTGTGGCTATAACTACATGTAAATGCAATCATTTTGAATTGATAGAACTGTGCGTCAAGTCTTCAGCCGCGTGGATACGAGGAGCTGGTAGTTGTAGCTTAGACAAGACCTCTCGGTTGTGTCAGGAATTGGGCTCAAAGGGAGATTGTTAGAGCTCGAGCCGTGTGCCCGGCTCCTGGCTCTGCTGCACCGCGGCCGGGCTTGCGTAGACGCTGACGGCTTCCTTGGTAACCACTCAGGCAATGGCGTCCCTAGCAGCCGGCCTGCTTCTGTATAGCGCTGTGTTGCTTTCCTTTGATGGGGTTTCATCACCCCCGCCCAATCAGCATAATGTTTGTTTTATGTGTTGATTAACAGCTGACGCACCAGTCAGCTGTCACTGTGTGGGCCGGACCCGGAACCTCAGCCCCAATCAGCTGGGATTCCAGACGCCATAAGTATCTTCCCCTCTGCCTCAGTCCTGCGATAGTGGCTAGGTTACTAGTGTATCTTGGCTATGTGACTAGCCTCTTGGACTCTCTATTGTACTGCGCTGCTTGTGTGTTACTGACCCGGACCTCTGACTTTGCCATTGTGTGTGTCTGTCTTGTATTGTTCAGTGTTGCACGTAGCTGAGTACAGGGCTTTGCCGTACGGTTGTCCATCGCCATTTAGGGCATTTAGGTGCTTGCTGATAGCCTGGAGATGTATAGGATCCACCCTGGACAGTTTGGTGCCCCACCTGCACAGAAGGTTTAAAGGGGTTCTCCAGCGCTACAAAAACATGGCCACTTTTCCCCCTCTCTTGTCTCCAGACTGGTTGGGGTTTCAAACTCAGTTCCATTGAAGTAAATGGAGCTTAATTGCAAACCGCACCTGAACTGGAGACAAGAGAGGGGGAAAAGTGGCCATGTTTTTTAGCGCTGGATAACCCCTTTAACCCAAGTGTAAATGTGTGTAGGTGCAGGTGTGCAAGAATAGGCCAACACTTGGGAAAATGGAACAGTTTACTGGCAAAAAATTAGTGCAATACGTTAGGGCTTGGAAACAATCCAGTTCAGTACAATACAGGACTTAAAGTTGCTCAGGTCCTTGCGGTTGAGGTAGAGAAAAGGTGCTGGTAAGAGAAGGTTTAGCAAAGGAGAGAGTAGAAGAGAGAGGGTGCCTGAAGGACCTTGTCCAATTAGACATGTACTCTGCCTGGAACAGTTTTGGGTTGGAGAGGATACATAGAGAGAACACTCATACTCTCGTTTAGAATGTGTATGCCCTTCTCCCCTACAGCTACGAACTACTCATGCTGTCAGAGTAGTACGAGCCCCAGGCCTAGTTATCTGGGCAAAGCCGATTCCCGAGACTTTCCAGTCGTCCTGCATTGCGCAGTGGAATACATAGATTTTCCGTAACTTTGTTCCACTGGGGTCATTTCCTGTGAGTGCTGAGGTAACTGCCCTTAACGTTTAGAGAGGTTCCTGGTGTGAACAAGGTGATCCCCTTCTCTCCCCTTGGTACTTTCTAGCACTGCATAGTTGGTGTGGCTTTGCATTGGGAGAATCTGTGGCTCTGGCTTAACTTCAGCAGCGACTTGGTTTTGGTTGCTTCCTCACACACTGACTTTACACAGACTGACTAACTCCTCCCACCAGGAACTAACTCCTTCCTACAGGGGTCTAACCAAACCTGCCTGTGATTGGTGGGGGGCTGTGTGTGCAAACCGAGAGATGACAGAGGATAGAACAGAAACTAGAGGGACAGCACCCGGCCTGGGAGTGGATGAAACAACACATGTGACACATAAAGAGTTAACCCTTTGTCTCCTTCAACCGTACATAGAAGTTAACATACACTTTAGTGACACCTAGTGGGGAAAACACTAACTGCAGTGGATCCTTCATCCCCAGCTGTGTGAACCCGATGGAGTTACCTTACTCAGGTGCAATAAAGACTTAGGGGCCCGTACTGGGTCACTACAGTATCATCCCCGGAAAATTCCAAGGACCTGACACTTCTCTGCATTTACATCTCCGCGATCCCTTGGCTCTGGATTCACTTTGGGGACGGGCTGCTGCGGTTACTACTATTCTCCAGTGACAGAGATGATAGATGGTGTGCTCTCAGTACAACACCTGAGGGTGAGCTGTATCCTTGCACTTTCTTATCGAGGTATCACTATCATGTTGGTTCATCCCCAGCGATGTATCACATTATGCTTATAGTTTCTCTCCTTCCTCAGCTCCGTGCAGACTCCTCTCCAGTGTCCCAGTACACGGATCCCCAGTATTGGACCTGGGTTGTTGTTAAGGGTTAATGCTTGTATCATATAGGTGTGGTACTCTTCTCTCTTGTCTATGTCGGAGGCGATGGATAAGTTATCTTATGTGTGACTAAGGGATAGTCTATCTGTACTTACCCCACCAACCTCCCCTCCCAGTAATGGAGACACCGACACCTTGTTGGAAGGAAAGGCCACAGCAGCCGCCCCTTTAATTTACTTTTCCAACATGAAAATAACTTAAAATAAAATAAAATAATTAAATAATAATTAAAAAACATACAAAGGTGGGAGGGGTTCCTGAAGACATCTTCCACTTTTACCATCTTCTTCTGCATCCTCCACTTGTCATGTGCTCCCTCCATTATCCCTGCGGGTCACTTGCTTTTTCGTGACACCTAATGGTAAAATTGTGTAATGACAGAATAAATATCAAGTGTATTATATTGCATCATTTGACCATATATGGTCAATAAGGTTCTAGAATGGGGGCGTGCCTGCTTAGCCATCAATCCCCTCTCAAGAAGAGAGGAGTCCTGTCTAGTCTGTAGTGTTATAGGGGAGGGCAGAGAGAATCAGGTTTCAGCAAGTAGTGGTCTATAGTGTTATGGAGGAGGACAAGCAATTACACAGCATTAGCGTATCTTTTATTCGCCTGCGCGTATATAAATAATGACTTATATACTACCGTGTATATTACTTAGAATCTGCAATCACTGGCACATGGCACAGCCAGACAGAAAGATCCATGGGAAAAAAAATGAATTAGCTCTAATAAGGACTGTTGGGTTCTTAAGGTTTTTTTCACAGATGACGCCCGGTCAATACAGGGTTAAGAAATGACTCCTTATAGTGTCAAAACGCTTGACTTAAGGTATTGCTGAGTCCCTTCGTCTATCCCCTACCGACCACTACCCCCCCACTAAAACCCCGTATACCACACACCCCCTCCCCCCTTTCGCCCATTAATTGAGGACACCTCCTTTAACGTTGGAAAAAATTGGCCATAACAGCCTCTTTATTAAAAGTGCTTCCAATAATTAACAAACATAAAAATAAATAACAATAATAACCATAACATTAGTTAACCCATTATGACTAGGGAGGTCTGGCAGAGCACCCTGCAGCAGCACCAGTATTCCTGGCTATCCCCCCAGCCGCACCGCGCCGACTCAGGGGCTGACAAATCTGTCATCTGGCACTGCACCATTTCCCATCCACAAGCCACCAAACAAGCGGGGAGTATCATCCCTCTTATGGGTCCCCATCCAAATTACCACCTTAACGTGCCCTGCAAGACCTCCCTACCGCAGGCTGCCATGACAAAGAAAGCAACCAAAGCCCACACCCGAACACCAAAAGCCTGTAATAGGGCGGGCGGGCGGGCTGAATCGGGTCCGGCAAGAACTGTAGCTCCACCTCTTCTTCCTCTTCTTATAACACCGCGTCCGTTGGTAAGTGACTCACCTAGCAACTCCCGCATTTTCTCCTCAAACCCCTCACCCCCTCCCAACTGGCTCACACTTAACCCCTTACTGCCCCACTTAACCCCTTAAACTACATTCCCAGCTAACCTAGTCATGCTGGGCCTCCGCTAGGTCTGCGCCTCCCGCTCCGTGCCCTTCCTGGATTCTGTCACCCTCCCTAAACTCACAATTTCACAATGTTCTAAGCCCTACTCGGTCCATTCTCCCTCCCTACACTGCCAATTTCACAACGTTCTAAGCCCTTCTCGGTCAGCTCTCCCTCCCTACACTGACAATTTCACAACGATCTAAGCCCTACTTGGTCAGCTCTCCCTCCCTACACTGACAATTTCACAACGATCTAAGCCCTACTTGGTCAGCTCTCCCTCCCTACACTGACAATTTCATCTATCTGTGCTCTGTCCCGGCCTCCTCCTCCCACACACAGCAGCCGTCCTTCCTCAGGGACAGTACTGGGGACACTGGCATCCCACCCACCATTCCATCTATGGTGGGGGGGGTCACCACAGTCTCTTACATGGAGTCTCTATCCTGCAGGGATCTGCACATCGGGCGCCAACAGGGGCAACAACAACAGGAGAGATGGAAACCATTCTCCCACCAATGATTGTAATAGGAATGATGATGATGATGATGATGAAGAACCTGATGATGATAATCAAGGTAATGCAGTAACTGTGATAGAACACGGAATCTCCAACCTATTCCATTCTCTCATCTTCTTACATATGGCACCAAGAAAAAAGAGGAATCTGAACTTTAAAATCTTTTACCTTTATTTATTTATAGTTTTAGAAAAAAATCAACTCTATTCCAGGCTCAGGAGTGTATACGCACATGCACAGTATATGTATATGTTCCTCTGGCCACCCAGCCCCCAGCCCATCTCTTTCAACGGCCACTCCCCCTCCTCCCCCTACTGCTGCTAGCCTGTAGCCCCCTGCACCCTTCCCCAGCGGCACCCATGCTACACATCTCCATCACCCCACAAGGGAGCGGGGAGCAGTCTGAGCAATGAAGAGTAGGTGAGTGGATCGGCACAGCAGCCAGAGAATGATAATGCTGCTGTACCGAGGGCCGGAAAACCTCTGGGCTACTGGCCGCCTGCTCACCAATCAGCTCCCGAGTCAAGGAAGCCCCCAGCACCCTCCCCCAGCATAGGAAGGGTGCTGGGGGGATCCCTGACACAAGGACAGCTGCAGAGCCGCACAGTCTGGTCCACAGAGGGTTAAATGAATTTCCTATGTACCAGACTGTGCTCCCTTGGGGGAGGGAAGGAGGGGGAGGATTTACTTACCCTGCTGTCAGTGGCTGAGCAGGGACACTGCTTCAGCTGCTGATTGGCTGAGCTGACGCTGGATACATCCAATCAGCGGCTCCAGCTATGAAGAGGCAGAGCCTGGCAGACTTGTGTCTCAGTGTGCCAGGCTCTGCTGAAGATAGAAGACATCTGGGGTGGGTATCAATAGGGCCCCCCTTCTCCCCCCAGCACTGTGCCCATCCCAGCAAGGAAAGGGGGAAATTAACCCCTTCCTTGATGGAATGGGTATATTGTGACATCAATGTGGCCCCCATATAGTTAGTTGAGGATGCCATTCATGGGGTTAACATGGGGGCCTGATTGTTCAGCCTGGCACACAAAGGGTTAAGTATGGATGCCATGCAACCATATTTAACCACTTGTGTGCCAGTCTGTAAACAGCATCCTACTGTTAGGTGCAGAACACCTGTAACAATGATGGGTGTGCTGCTCCTGGCCTTTTTGTGTGTTTTTCCCTTTTGGTTTTCAGATATCGGTATCCTGTGGATTACGTCGGATTCGGTGGATTACGCCGATGACCAGCGTTGCTTTTTTTTTTATAAATAAAATGGTCAACGAAGGGTGGAGGGTGTTCTTTTTTAAATAAAACACTCTTCTCTATTGTGTCGTGTTTTATTAATCTTTACTTTATAGACTTAGTAGTAGAAGCCGTCTAATAGACGGAAGCCATTACTAAGTCAGGGCCTAGTGTTAGCCGGTATAAAATGGCTAACACTAATCCCCACCCTAATATTACCCCAGTACCCAATACCCAGAGCCGCGTGCCAGTGGTCCCGGAGCGTCCAATATGGTTCCTGGACTGGGCGGCAGCAGGCTGGTATTATTAGGCGAGGGCCTAAACCAATGGCCCTTCCCCCCCTGGTGTTACTAGGCTGCTGTTTGGATTGAAACCCGGCTGGTTATGGAAATTGGGGGAACCCTGCACATTTTTTTTTAAATTAATTATTTATTAAAAAAAAAACGCATAGGGTTCCCCCCCTTTCCATAACCAGCCGGGTTAAAGGGAACCATTCACCCCGTGACCCCCGGCAGAAACTGACACACAGTGACATAAAGGTCAATATACTTACCACATCGCTCCCGTCCCGCATCCCGTTGTTGACACGGAGAAATAAACGATTCTTCTTCTCGTGCCCATTATGGTTATGAGTGCCGCCGTGTCCGAAGTCCAGCCTTCTCCCCGCCTCCGACACTTGATTGACGCCGGGTCCTCTTCCTCCTCGTCTTCTTTCTTCTCGCCGGATCCCGCGCAGGCGCCGTGACAGTCGTTTTCGGCGCATGCGCAGTTCACAATTGAAGCCGCTCTGCAGCTTCACTGTTTACTGCGCGTGCGCCGATTGTCTCGAACACGTATCCTGTTTACCGCGCAGGTGCAGAAGAGGTGACGAGACCATCGCAACGGCGACTGCGCGGGAATTCGTCAGAAGACTGAAGACATCAATCAAGTTCCAGGAGGCGTGGATGGGCGGCGACGAGAAGAGGACCTCATGAATAAGTTGGACTCGTCCGTCGTTTCCTATGCATTGGACTCATCTGAGCTCATTACCATAATGGGCGGGAGAAGAAGAATCGGCGATTTCTCCGTGTCAACAACGGGATCCGGGACGGGACCGGGAGCGATGTGGTAAGTATATTGACCTTTATGTCACTGTATGTCAGTTTCTGCCGGGGGCCACGGGGTGAATGGTTCCCTTTAAAAACCAAACAGCAGCAGCCTAGTAATACCATGGTTGGAAGGGCCATTTGTTTTGGCCCTCCTTAGCCTAATATTACCAGCCTGCTGCTGCCCAGTCCAGGAGCGCCATATTTGATGCTCCGGGGCCACTGGCACCCGGCTCTTCCCAATACCCCTGGTGGCATTGGATACTGGTAATAATGGGGGGGGGGGGGGGTAGTGTTAGCCATTTTATACCGGCTAACACTAAGCCCCGACTTAGCAGTGGAAGCTGTCTGATAGATGGAATACATTACTAAGTCTGAAAGTAAAGAATAATAAAACACAACACAATAGAGAAAAGTATTTTATTTAATAAAGAAAAACCCCAACCCCTCGTTGACCATTTTATTTAAAAAACAAAACAAAACAAAAAAACAACGCTGGTCATCAGCGTAGTCCAACGAATCCGACGCAATCCACAGGATACAGATATCCGAAAAACAAAAGGGAAAAACACACAGAAAAAGGCCGGGAGCAGAACACCTATCAATGTGACAGGTGTTCTGCACCTTCCAGTAGGCATCATCTAAGCAGATGCTGCTTACAGACTGGCAAACAAGGGGTTAACCCTTTGTTCCAGACTGAACAATGTGGCCCCCAGGGGGTTAAGTAAGAATGAATTGCATCCTCAATTAACCTATGGGGGCCACATTGTTGTCACAATGTAACCATCCCAGCAAGGAAGGGGTTAATTTCTCCCCTTCCTTGCTGGGACGGGCACAGTGCTGGGGGAGAAGGGGGTTCCTTTTGATACTCACCCCAGACGTCTTCTATCTTCAGCAGAGCCTGGCACACTGAGATACAAGTCTGCCAGGTTCTGCCTCTTCATAGCTGGAGCCGCTGAATCAGCAGCCGGGACATTGATACAGCCCCTGATTGGCTGATGCTCCAGCTCAGTCAGCTCAGCCAATCAGCAGCTGAAGCAGTGTCCCTGCTCAGCCGCTGACAACGGACAGAAGACTGGAGGGTAAGTAAACCCTACCCCTCCTTCCCTCCCCCCAACGGAGCCCAGTCTGGTCCACAGGGGGTTCATTTAACCAAGCTTAGGAAGGGTGCTGGGGGATCCTTGACGCAGGAGCTGATAGGTGAGCAGAGGGCTGGCAGCGCAGGGGGGCGGCAGTGCAGGGGGCGGCAGCGCAGGGGGCCGACAGTTCAGGGGTATTCCCCTGGGCTGCCGGTCCTCAGTACAGCAGCACTATAAGCCTGCAGATGCCCCTGCTCCCCACTACTGCTGCTGGCTGTGGGATCAGCCTCATGGCCCCCGTCACCCTTACCAGCGGCTTCTATGCTTTTATGCCAGGGGCCGGGTGGCATCAGGCAGCAGGTGCGATCCCTCAGCCATCACCAGTAGCGGGGAGCAGGGGCAGCTGGAGGCTGATAGTGCTGGGGCATGGAGTGTCAGAGCCCACCCATGCTCCCGCCCACACAGACCACAGAGAGGAGATCTCAGGAGTCCTGCAGGCTGCATCCAGCTCTCCTCCAGTGTGCTCAGCACGGGCACTGCTCTCTCCCAGCACAGGAATCCTCAGCTCTGCCGGGGCGGCTCTCTCCACCTAGCTGGCGGCTCCGGACGCTGCACATACTGCACAGCATCCGGAATGTAATTTACATACCCCCGAATGTAATATATACAGTATACACCCGAATATAATATACATATACCCCAGTAATATACAGTATACAGACCCGTATGTAATATATACACTTCCTAATAGATATATACTATACACCCCAATGGAATATATATAAACCCAAATATAATATATATATATATATACACCCGAATGTAATATATACACCCCCAAATGTAATATATACACACCCGAATGTAATATATATACACCTGAATGTAATATATACACAGCCGAATGTAATATATATACACCCGAATGTAATATATACACCCCCGAATTCAATATATACCCCCCAAATTTAATATATACCCCCCAAATGTAATATATCTTCACCCGAATGTAATATATACACACCCGAATGTAATATATATACACCCGAATGTAATATATACACCCTCAAATGTAATATATACACCCCCGAATTCAATATATACCCCCCAAATTTAATATATACCCCCCAAATAAAATATATCTTCACCCGAATGTAATATATATACACCCGAATGTAATATATACACCCTCGAATTCAACATATACCCCCCAAATTTAATATATACCCCCCAAATGTAATATATCTTCACCCGAATGTAATATATATACACCCGAATGTAATATATACACAGCCGAATTTAATATATATATACACCCGAATGTAATATATACACCCCCAAATGTACTATATATACACCCGAATGTAATATATACACCCCCAAATGTACTATATATACACCCGAATGTAATATATACACCCCCAAATGTAATATATATACACCCGAATGTAATATATATACACCCGCATATAATATATATACACCTGAATGTAATATATATACACCCGCATATAATATATATTGTGAGACACTGAAGGGGTTAATCCTGGACGGTCGCTATGTTTCGCCTGGGTTCAGCTATTACACCTACTAGGACTGAGGGAAGTTCATGTCTCACTATCTGAGAAATGGAAAAATCAGGGATGTGATGGGATCTCCAGCAAAGGTAACTGCAGGGGATGTATTGATAAAGTGTGTTTGGGCCCGGTTTTTAGGAATGGATGGGAGGCTTGGTAGTGGGGCAGGAATGGATGGCAGGCTTGGTAGTGTGGCAGGAATGGATGGCAGGCTTGGTAGTGGGGCAGGAATGGATGGCAGGCTCGGTAGTGGGGCAGGAATGGATGGCAGGCTTGGTAGTGGGGCAGGAATGGATGGCAGGCTTGGTAGTAGGGCAGGAATGGATGGCAGGCTTGGTAGTAGGGCAGGAATGGATGGCAGGCTTGGTAGTGGGGCAGGAATGGATGGCAGGCTTGGTAGTGGGGCAGGAATGGATGGCAGGCTTGGTAGTGGGGCAGGAATGGATGGCAGGCTTGGTAGTAGGGCAGGAATGGATGGCAGGCTTGGTAGTAGGGCAGGAATGGATGGCAGGCTTGGTAGTGGGGCAGGAATGGATGGCAGGCTTGGCAGTAGGGCAGGAATGGATGGCAGGCTTGGTAGTGGGGCAGGAATGGATGGCAGGCTCGGTAGTGGGGCAGGAATGGATGGCAGGCTCGGTAGTGGGGCAGCAATGGATGGCAGGCTCGGTAGTGGGGCAGGAATGGATGGCAGGCTTGGCAGTAGGGCAGGGATGGATGGCAGGCTTGGTAGTGGGGCAGGAATGGATGGCAGGCTTGGTAGTGTGGCAGGAATGGATGGCAGGCTTGGCAGTAGGGCAGGAATGGATGGCAGGCTTGGTAGTGGGGCAGGAATGGATGGCAGGCTCGGTAGTGGGGCAGGAATGGATGGCAGGCTCGGTAGTGGGGCAGCAATGGATGGCAGGCTCGGTAGTGGGGCAGGAATGGATGGCAGGCTTGGCAGTAGGGCAGGGATGGATGGCAGGCTTGGTAGTGGGGCAGGAATGGATGGCAGGCTTGGTAGTGGGGCAGGAATGGATGGCAGGCTTGATAGTGGGGCAGGAATGGATGGCAGGTTTGGCAGTGGGGCAGGAATGGATGGCAGGCTTGGTAGTGGGGCAGGAATGGATGGCAGGCTTGGCAGTAGGGCAGGGATGGATGGCAGGCTTGGTAGTGGGGCAGGAATGGATAGCAGATTTGGTAGTGGGGCAGGAATGGATGGCAGGCTTGGTAGTAGGGCAGAAATGGATGGCAGGCTTGGTAGTGGGGCAGGAATGGATGGCAGGCTTTGTAGTGGGGCAGGAATGGATAGCAGATTTGGTAGTGGGGCAGGAATGGATGGCAGGCTTGGCAGTCGGGCTGTCCATACCACTCCCTGCACTCCAGATATTGTTTGGCGTCGGGCAGCACAGGTGCTCGGGCTGGATCATCATCAGCTCCATATTGTGTTGCAGAGCCATGGACAGAGGGGGGCCGGGGGCAGCTGGGTGTGCGGGAGGGCGGCAGCCTCAGGAGAAGCCGTATACCTGACCAAGGTAAAACACTGGACTGTATATAATAGGTTATGTTTGTGCGACTGCAGCTAGTCGTAGTGTATAGACAGGGCCGGCTGCTGTTAGTTAGTGCTGGACAAGCAGAGGTTATTTTGTGTTCTGCCTAAAGCCAAAGCTGTTTATTTGTTTTCTTGTATTGGATAATAAACGCAGGCAAAGCCGGGACTTGGACTTCATTCGTTTGAGCCTGTTGACTGCTGTTCACACTGCAATCCTGCACTCTACTGAGCAAATCCCTCTACAATATACAGCCGAATGTAATAATATAATTAATGTAAAATTGTAGAATCTATTCAGTCATTTATTAGGATCCCAGAATGCTGCCATGTCCTGCCGGGATGTCTTTGTGTTGATGCTGTGAACGTCCTGTAATTGCCTTCTCTGTGTTTCTTGCTTCCATGCTTGGTCTATAATGTGATCACTCTACAGAAAACACCCAAGGAAAACGGAGATCCCAAGGGAACACACGGGACGATTGTGCCGGGAAGAAAAAGGGAAAACCTTGTAAGACGTCAACAACGAGGTATGTACCGCGCAGCGACTGGTACCAGGGCTTTATGGGGTCCGGGCCCCAGAGTATCACAACCCCCACTCTGCACCCCATTCCCGGCTATGGTTATAGGGGGGTTATGGCGGAGCACAAGGTACAGGTGCTGTGGGGAAATGAGCACAGAGCCCAACACTTAACCAGGAGGTGACTTTTACTTTGGAACGTCCGTGCAATCCAGGTTACTGTAGGTAACAGCTCACTAGGTGCAGGTATAGGTGACAGCGGTGCTTGAGGTAGTGACCTGAGATAGGGTAGAAGAAGGGTAGGTATAGGGGCCATCTTGAGGACCTTACCTATGTAGTAGTGTTCTCTGCCGGGATTGTGTAGAGTGTACTGCAGTGGAGAATCCTTTCTCTCATGGTTAGACCGCCTTTTGCCAAAACAGTTCAGTGACTGCCAGTTTGGGTAGTACGGGGCCCCAGGCCTATAAAACTGCAAAGCTAACTCCTCAAAACTCCCCAAGATAGCTGTGCGTAGTTAAGAAGGATACGTCAGCTTAGGCTCTTTGTCCTACTGGGGATGAGTCTCTTGACTTTGTAGACTGTCCTAAGCTTGTAGACAGATCTGGAACTATCCTGAAGGCTCTGGAACTGTGTCTCTGTCCCACACCAATTCCTTTACTGACTAGAAGACCCTGGGTCCTGGCCTAAGCCAGCTGTAAACTGCAGCAGGAACTCTATCTGTGTGTAACTCCTCACATGTAATTCCTCACTGAAGACAAAGAGACCTCCCACCAGGAGCTGACAAACCTCTTATAGGGGTGACCGGGTCTAGCCTCCTATTGGTGGGGAGTGCCAGAGAAAGGAGAGGGAAGAGGTGTAACAGGTGGGTTGTCTGTGAGGTACCGACACTAGTGATTGGTCAAACAGAACAGCAGTTAACCCTTTTCCTTCAGCTGTGCTTACAGTTCAGACAGAGGAGAGTGAGACCCCAAGTGGTGACAGTGTAAAATGCACCCATCATCCCAGAGTGTGACACCTGACAGGGTTACTTGGACACTTATATAACCCGTCTTAGAGGGTCGGTGTCCCTACGTTTCAGGCATGTTGCTGGGATATCCTCATCTACATCAGTCCTGAAGCTTTCCCCTCCCTGTTACCAATCCTTTATTTGGATCATCAGAATATACAGAATTTTCACCATTTGCTACAATGCTGGGAGTGCTACTGCAGCCAATGGCCCCGCCCCCTGGACGCTGAACCGATAAGGACTTGCCGCCATCTTTGACATAATCTCCTACAGTAACGAGTATATACTGATGTATCTGCCAGGAGAAGAAGTGCCTGATGGGTGTCAAATACTATAAGCCAAACTTGTATGGACTGAATACAGTAATACTCCCTGCGTGCGGCGCCCCCCTCAGGTCGGACCATGGAGTCTCCATAAGGTTAGTGGTATGGGCTGTGATAGAATAATAATGGTAACATTCATGTATTGTATATTTGCTCCTTTTCCAGGAAACCTTATTCTACAACAACAACAACAACAACAACATCTACAACAATAACAACATCTACATCTACAACAATAACAACAACAACACCTACATCTACAACTACAAAACCTACAACATCTACATCAATAATAACAACAAGAGCCGGAATCTCCAGGTAAGTGACTATAATATTTTTATTATTATTGGCTTCTAGATAGATATGTGTTATATGTCTGGGATTCCCGGTGTACAGCGCCCTCTTCAGGTCAGGGGACATGATCTCTATAGGTCAGGTTCTCCATGGAGCTTGGGTCAGGATCTCCATGGAGCTGGGGTCAGGGGTCAGAGGACACGATCTCTATAGGACTGGGGTCAGGATCTCCATAGAGCTGGGGTCAGGGGTCAGGATCTCCATAGATCTGGGGTCAGGGTTCAAAGTTTGGGTTCTCTTTTTCCTGGTTATTTTGTTGATCCGTACTTTGGGTTGTCATCTTGTTTCATCTGTAGACATCTCTGGCTTGAGGAATTATACTCCCAAACTATGACATGACCCCCCACTATAATACTCCCCCATGATCCCTGCACAGCTGGGCTGAGGGTTTGGTGCAGTGTGCAAGGATCCTCTTTCTCCTCTATAATTCTGTGCATTGGAGCTCGGTATTTTTCCAACTTCTTATTGTCTCCTATGTCCATAGAACATTTTCCTAGGAACACTGATGGTCTCTGAGATGTCTTCCATCTTCACCATGTCCTTCTCTGATCACTGTTCTTATCAGTGTTTCTCTGTGATGGGCACATAGACAGAGGGTCTGCGGTCTGTAGAGTCTTTCGTGGATCTTCCCATGGTCTAGGGTCAACTGCCCCCGTGTTATATTGGCCAGAAGTGGTCTCTTCTCTAAACAATTCTTCTCCAGTGTTTCTCTAAGTTGGACCCAGGGACAGAGGGTCTGCAGTCTGTAAAGTCTACTGTGGATCTCCTATAGTGTTTTACTCCAAAACGTTGTTTGCATCATGGCACAGATCACACTGAGCTCTTCTGTATGGCACTGTTCACACTGTTCCAACAACAGAACATAGGACAGGTATGAGCCCTGACCAGCGGCCAACACCAGAAGATAGGACAGCTATGGGCCCTGACCGGCGGCAAACACCAGAACATAGGACAGGTATGGGCCCTAACCAGCGGCCAACACCAGAACATAGGACAGCTATGGGCCCTGACCAGCGGCAAACACCAGAACATAGGACAGGTATGGGCCCTAACCAGCGGCCAACACCAGAACATAGGACAGGTATGAGCCCTGACCAGCGTCCAACACCAGAACATAGGACAGGTATGGGCCCTGACCAGCGTCCAACACCAGAACATAGGACATGTATGGGCCCTGACCAGCGGCAAACACCAGAACATAGGACAGGTATGGGCCCTAACTAGCGGCCAACACCGGAACATAGGACAGGTATGAGCCCTGACCAGCGGCCAACACCAGAACATAGGACAGGTATGAGCCCTGACCGGCGGCCAACACCGGGACATAGGACAGGTATGGGTCCTGACCAGTGGCCAACACCAGAACATAGGACATGTATGAGCCCTGACCGGCGGCCAACACCAGGACATAGAACAGGTATGAGTCCTGACCAGTGGCCAACACCGGGACATAGGACAGGCATGAGCCCTGACCGGCGGCCAACACCGGAACATAGGACAGGTATGAGCCCTGACCGGCGGCCAACACCGGAACATAGGACAGGTATGAGCCCTGACCAGCGGCCAACACCGGAACATAGGACATGTATGAGCCCTGACCAGCGGCCAACACTGGAACATAGAACAGGTATGAGCCCTGACCAGCGGCCAACACCGGAACATAGGATAGGTATGAGCCCTGACCAGCGGCCAACACCGGAACATAGGACAGGTATGAGCCCTGACTAGCGGCTAACACAGAACATAGGACAGGTATGAGCCCTGACCAGTGGCCAACACTGGAACATAGAACAGGTATGAGCCCTGACCAGCGGCCAACACCGGAACATAGGACAGGTATGAGCCCTAACCAGCGGCCAACACCGGGACATAGGACAGGTATGAGCCCTGACCAGCGGCCAACACCAGAACATAGGACAGGTATGGGCCCTGACCAGCAGCCAACACCAGAACATAGGACATGTATGAGCCCTAACCAGTGACCAACACCGGAACATAGGACAGGTAAGAGCCCTGACCAGCGTCCAACACCAGAACATAGGACAGGTATGGGCCCTGACCAGCGGCAAACACCAGAACATAGGACAGGTATGGGCCCTAACCAGCGGCCAACACCGGAACATAGGACAGGTATGAGCCCTGACCAGCGGCCAACACCAGAACATAGGACAGGTATGAGCCCTCACCGGCGGCCAACACCGGGACATAGGACAGGTATGGGTCCTGACCAGTGGCCAACACCAGAACATAGGACATGTATGAGCCCTGACCGGCGACCAACACCGGGACATAGGACAGGTAAGAGCCCTGACCAGTGGCCAACACCAGAACATAGGACAGGTATGGGCCCTGACCAGCGGCCAACACCAGAACATAGGACATGTATGAGCCCTAACCAGTGACCAACACCGGAACATAGGACAGGTAAGAGCCCTGACCAGCGTCCAACACCAGAACATAGGACAGGTATGGGCCCTGACCAGCGGCAAACACCAGAACATAGGACAGGTATGGGCCCTAACTAGCGGCCAACACCGGAACATAGGACAGGTATGAGCCCTGACCAGCGGCCAACACCAGAACATAGGACAGGTATGAGCCCTGACCGGCGGCCAACACCGGGACATAGGACAGGTATGGGTCCTGACCAGTGGCCAACACCAGAACATAGGACATGTATGAGCCCTGACCGGCGGCCAACACCAGGACATAGAACAGGTATGAGTCCTGACCAGTGGCCAACACCGGGACATAGGACAGGTATGAGCCCTGACCAGCGGCCAACACCGGAACATAGGACAGGTATGAGCCCTGACCGGCGGCCAACACCGGAACATAGGACAGGTATGAGCCCTGACCAGCGGCCAACACCGGAACATAGGACATGTATGAGCCCTGACCAGCGGCCAACACTGGAACATAGAACAGGTATGAGCCCTGACCAGCGGCCAACACCGGAACATAGGATAGGTATGAGCCCTGACCAGCGGCCAACACCGGAACATAGGACAGGTATGAGCCCTGACTAGCGGCTAACACAGAACATAGGACAGGTATGAGCCCTGACCAGTGGCCAACACTGGAACATAGAACAGGTATGAGCCCTGACCAGCGGCCAACACCGGAACATAGGACAGGTATGAGCCCTAACCAGCGGCCAACACCGGGACATAGGACAGGTATGAGCCCTAACCAGCGTCCAACACCGGAACATAGGACAGGTATGATTCCTAACCAACGGCCAACACCGGAACATAGGACAGGTATGAGCCCTGACCAGTGGCCAACACCAGAACATAGGACAGGTATGGGCCCTGACCAGCGGCCAACACCGGAACATAGGACATGTATGAGCCCTGACCAGTGGCCAACACCAGAACATAGGACAGGTATGGGCCCTGACCAGCGGCCAACACCGGGACATAGGACAGGCATGAGCCCTGACCAGCGGCCAACACCGGAACATAGGACAGGTATGATTCCTAACCAGCGGCCAACACCGGAACATAGGACAGGTATGATTCCTAACCAGCGGCCAACACCAGAACAAAGGACAGGTATGGGCCCTGACCAGCGGCAAACACCAGAACATAGGACAGGTATGGGCCCTAACCAGCGGCCAGGCTCCCAGAAAGAACTCTCCTCTCTGACTGTTGCTCTGTCTGACTTCTGTAGAAACACTCCGGAAAAGAACCCCTTTACCTCAGGATATTGAGGTGACACTTGGTTAGCTGTGATTGGCTCAGGATAATGAGGTGACACTTGGTTAGTTGTGATTGGCTCAGAATAATGAGGTGACACTTGGTTAGCTCTGATTGGCTCAGGATAATGAGCAGACACTTGGTTAGCTCTAATTGGCTCAGGATAATTAGGAGACCTGTGATGGGTCCCTTGGGCTCTTGTCACGGTAGTCCTGAGTGGAAATTGACCCACCTGGACTATCGCTACCGCCACACACAGAAAGGGGAAAAATAACCCAAGGTGTGTAGCGGACGTTTATAGGTGCTGGTGCTGATGTAAGGAAGACTGAGTCCCAGTAAAATAAATAGAACAGCTTTACTGTACAGTCTCTTGGAAATAAAAAAAACACTTTGGCAGTAGATAGTTTATCTTGTTACAAACTTTAGTGCTTCACTGGATCTCTGCTGAAAGATACTTGTAATTGCTGAATACAATAAAGGTAGTTGTAGGGGTACTGACCACCTTCTGCCCTACAGTGTCGAGTTACCCGTCCTAATAGGGTGACACAAGCCCCAGCCGTGGACAGCACAGACCATGTGGTACATTAACAATAGTAACCCTTTACTTACTTCAGCTAAAAAATAATATATAAAATATTGAGGTGTAACCTCACACTAGCGCGACACTTAGTTATGCTGCTGTTTGTCAGAAAAATGAACACCCGTCAGTTCATTAGGGGTTAAAAGTAACTATATAGGGATAATGACAGTAAGCGCAATATTAGGCAATCTTAGGTAGTGTGTTATACTGTGCGTTAGGTATAATTCAATTAGTTACCTGGTATGATGCTGCTCGTGGTTTGTGATGTTTGCTGTAGATCCAATATATGCGTCTATGGTACGTTCTTTAAAAATGCAACAGAATGATGAGTGTAACCTCCGCTGGAGGTGCCCCGGCCGGCGGCACTACTCCGCCGTTGGCTACGTAGGTGGTGGCAGTTTAAAAAATATTTTCCCGGGAGTCGAGTGACGTCACTGCTGGTACGGGTGCTTAAAGAGGCAAAAAAGGTAATCTACGCGTTTCAGCAACAATATCGGTTGCCCTCGTCAACATATAACAAGGTTTAAAAGGAACAATGACACCTAGTGGTGAAACTAGAGAATACTACCTTAATCACTACTGAACTGAAGAGATAACTTTGCGACAGGTGCCTAGGGCACTTAACTGTAGGACACCACACTGTCTAAACTTGACTCACTGCAGAACGCAGGACTTGAGTTTAAGGCATGAAACTGTAGCGATGACCCTCAGAGCAAGGGCAGGTAGATTCTCCTCTGGTGGCCTAACACTGCCTACAGGAACACAGGAGCAGCAGTAAAGGTTTGGGCACTGGCCCAGCAGCCAGGCCCCGGAAAGCGACTCTCTGGCTCTTGATACAGCTAAAGTAACAGCAGGAAACTGGTACAGAGGAACCCTGACCTTCTGGTCCTTCCCTAACCACCTTACTCTACTACAGGGAAGCTGTCCCATTGGTGGAGGTGACCTGAGGGAACTTGGTCCAGGATTGGAAAGGAGATATGGGGAAACTTTAGTCAAGGCCCTGATTGGCCGGGAGAAAGGAAATACACGTTCAGCCTAATTGTAAGCTGTGATAGGCTGCCCGGGGAATAACCTCAGACAGAGCGGCTCCTCAAGCAGGTGGTGGAGAGAGTTCATGCTAATGTCATGTACACAGTTCAACTGTTAATAGACTGCAGCATATCCTCACTGTAAGTGAATGGAACCTCAGGCTAGGACACAGTATACACTGTATTACATCCTTCATCACACGCAGGACCCTTTAGAGGCTCAATAAAGAGGAGAGTTGTGCCTCCATACACAGACTGTAGTATAACAGTTAAGGCTTTTTGTAGGACAATACAGTATTTTTAGTTGCCACTAATTCTGTTACCAATTAGATCTCCCCCAGAGTATGAGCGACATTGCGGATGGGATAGTCACAGACTGATGCAGAACATTTCGGTGGTGCCATCTATTAGCAGATAGGTATCGGCACTACAACAAGAGATGACACGTCCACAATGCACTAGAACACAGAGACCCTTTCAGCACCAAGAATTACATTTTATTAAAATGAAATAAATTTGTCGCTTGGACACAGACTGAAGTAACCGTCCTGCCTTAAATGCTTCTAGTGGAACAATGGGATCCTTTTTGGTGGCAGTACAAGCAGTAAGATAGGTGTAAAACAATCTGTGATGCCACGTCCCTAACGTCCGTTCTATCAGCACCAGGATTATTTTGTGGCTGCCTCCCTAACACACTGACCTGTAGCTTTCTCTCTCCGACAATGTGTCTATTGTGTTCTCTTCAGGATGAAACACACTCACTAACAGTAATCTGTCTAGATGTCTAGATTCTGTGTTTTACCGTCTCTCGTTCTCTGTCTGATGTTCTCTCCCTGCATATGGCAGAACTCTACATTATCATCCATGGTTTTAGAGTGGGATCCCACACAGCTCATGAGGGTGGGTTACATGATGGATGACATATATTCTTGTGTCTGTGCAGTATATATACATAGCAGTCTGATATTTCCTACATATTACCATGTGACCTCTTCTCCCTCAGGGCCGCCATCTTTGTTCCGTTATCCATATTTCTGGTCCTCTTGGTTCTTCTCGCTGCTTTTATCCTGCAGAGATTTTATCACCGGCCCCAATGTAAGACTTTTCCAGTTGTGTCTATGTGACTGGGGACCCGATATCTTCTTGAGCCTAATACTAAATGCCTTCATATTTTTTCCAGGGTGGAGAAGACTCAAAAGAGGAAATAAGGACACAGTGCAGGTAACTTACCTACAAGATGTCTGGAACCGTCATGGTGGCCATGTACACAGGAGGGAGCTATAGTCTTGCTCTTTGTTCCTCATCTACCACTTTCCTCACCCTCATTTGTGTTGTTTCTCGTAAGATGAAGCCCGGGAGTAACTCTGCCACCATCTACACCACGGCCGGACATCCACAAGGCAACGATGAGCCAGGGCCGTCTCCACAAACTGGACATATCTACCAGGAGATTTCTGATGTCCCTGTGACGGTGAGTCCAACACAAAGGATATTACCGATTCTTCCCCTCACTGGTGTAGACAGTCCCTCTAGGTGACACGAGAGGTGGTGCCCATAAGGATCAACAGCTATAGATATAGTAAGAAGAAGCGCTCGGCACTCACCATGTAGTATAAGTCCATTTTATAAAATGCCCGGTGATGGATAAAATATGGAGGACTCGCCACCTTCACTGAGGCCGTTCCGTTTGTATCGCACTTTGTCAGAGCCTCATGGGAAGTAGGTGTCACCCAGTTACGTCAAGACAGTCCACCAAGTACAGGAAATATAATCCTATTCTCCTGACCACAAACCTGTAATTTTTATTGCATATTGTGTTTTAACCACTTTATGTCCAGTCTGGTCTCCGGATTTGCCTCATAGACATTTCATAGTCAATCCATCGTGAGCACCGCCCCATGGCTGATAACATTAGTAATATGTCTAGATAGTGGTCGACATGAAGGTCGCTGAATGACGTGTGAACCATCTCATTTCAGGCTCCAGACTCCTCGTACTCCACCATTGGGCTTCCATATCGGGAGCAGAAGACACCAGATCAGCAGCCGGCAGAAGGACAGTATAGTCTTCTAGGATTACCCACCGGTGACGCACAACAGCAGGGCCAGGTATAAACGATGAGACCTTCACTGGCTGCTGTTGACGGATCCTGCAATAAAGGGGTTCTATGGGGTATTTCTAAAAACTCCCACAGCGTTGACTTTTCTAGATGTTCTACGTTCTATATACACTTTTATTTCCAGCCAGACACATGGCGGCTCTGCCTTCTTTTCCACTGATTCTTGTCCCTTCCAGTAAATATGATGTCACAGGATGAGTCATCAGGTGGCCGGAGCAGACATCCCTCCCACTGGCTGGCTGGACTCCTACAAGAAGGTGGAGCTAATCTGAGCCCAGTGGAAGCTGCAGTAGTAGGGGCAGATTGGTGTGGAGTAGTGATGAACGAACATCCCGATATTCGGTTCGGATCCCAAACACAAACATAAAAGAAAATGATCATGATCGGTTCCTGTTCGCCAAACATTCACGAACAAATAATGAACGTACAGTAGAAGCGCACATTTCGGTCTACACACAACATTCTAATCCCTACTTAGTCCGCTCTCCCTCCTTACACTGACAATTTCACAACGTTCTAAGCCCTACTCAGTCAGCTCTCCCTCCCTACACTGCCAATTTCACAATGTTCTAAGCCTCACTCGGTCAGCTCTCCCTCGCTACACTGACAATTTCAAAACATTCTAAGCCCCACTCGGTCAGCTCTCCCTCGCTACACTGACAATTTCAAAACATTCTAAGCCTCACTCGGTCAGCTCTCCCTCCCTACACTGACAATTTCACAATGTTCTAAGCCCCACTCGGTCAGCTCTCTCTCCCTACACTGACAATTTCACAATGTTCTAAGCCCTACTCAATCCGCTCTCCCTCCCTACACTGACAATTTCGCAACGTTCTAAGCCTCACTCGGTCAGCTCTCCCTCCCTACACTGACAATTTCACAATGTTCTAAGCCCTACTCGGTCATCTCTCCCTCCCTGAACTGACTAACTACCACTGTGAAGGTTGCTGTCTAACTACATTCAGATGCTGTCCCTGCTCGCTTCACTCTCCCTACTGAATGGCTCAAGAATCAGGAAAGACTGTGAGTAAATTCGCCTCAGTGTACGTAACTTACGTAATGATGCTAATTGTACAGCCAATCACAGTAATGCCAGTAGTGAACATGGCTACTACATTACCTGATGGGCCTTTCCGTTCCCGCACCTTCATTGGCTCTTTCAAACTGGTGGGAGGAAACTTAGCACATAACAAGATAAACGTTTGCATGTTCTAAAGTGATCGTTATAACCATTTAGACCATAGAACAAATTGTCCGTGATCGGCAAAAACAAACAATTAGCGTCATGTTGGTACAAATATACAATATTTACGACCATGTTTGCTCATCAGTAGTGTGGAGGAGGCCAGGGGTAACTACCTTTGGGTGGCTCAGTGGGTAGTGGTGTCACCTTACAGCACTGGAGCTCTGGGACCAAATCCTTCCATGGACAACATCTCCCCAACGTCTCATGGGTTTTATCCCACACCCCAAAACATGGTGATAGGTGGGAGGTCTCTGCTTGTAAGTGCAACATGGTAAAGAATCCCCCATTGTTTAAGCTCCGCCCATGATTGATGAAACCCCACCCCCTGCAGATACCGACTGGTATAAAATCAAGGTCACCAATCTACATGTACTTGGTTCCACGTGTCAATGGACACTGACATGGCTCTTGGTGAGGAGAACACCACTCAGTCTCAAGAGGTTCTTGTAGAGTCCACTAGATACCTGCTCCACCCCTTTGATGTCCTCATTCTTCCATAAGCTGAGCCCTATGGGGATTGTATATAGCCGGATGAGTTGTGTTTTTTAATGGCACTATCTTACTTTTTAGGTTAGAAACATAGAAACATAAAAGACCACTGGGTCCATCTAGTCGCCCTTTTAGTATCTCCTTTCTTATTCTCTTAGGATAGATGTACTGTATGTATAGGGTTGTGGTTACGTTCAGGGTTATGTTTACTTTTAGGGTCATGCTTATGTTTAGTGTCATGTTTACAGGTTGTGTGCATGGGGGGGGGTGTTTTTACGGACAAAACAATACAATAAAAATAAAATATTTTACCACTTTCTAAGATCGAGAACATTTCTCTTTTTTTGCTGTCGGAGATATTGGAAGGTTCGTCAATCACTAATTCTGTTACAGATGAAGCCGCTTCTGATCTTAAATTATCTCTATTGAGAGCAATGTCACACTGAGGCGATGTTCACAAACAGGATTTTTTCCCAGGACTTTTTAACCAAAACCAGGAGTGGATGGAAAACACAGGACGGCTATGTTCCCACACTGAGTGGATGGCCGTCATTTACTGGCAAATGTCCCTTGTTTTAAAGTAACAGCAATTATTTGCCAGTAAATGACGGCCATCCACTCAGTTTCGGCAGTGTGTGAGCATAGCCGTCCTGTGTTATCCATCCACTCCTGGTTTTGGTTGAAAAATACTGAGCATATCTTGTGTGGGAACATAGCCTCACAGTGAAAATCAAATAAAAATCTGGTTTTACGCCATTAGGCTATGTTCACACCTATGTATATTTTCGTAAAACTACGGCCATTGTTGCCGATTGCATCAACGGCCATGATTAATACGAAAATATACGTGACGTTGCCGCCTATGGAATCCCGGCCGGAGTGTATACACATAGGGGGGGTTTTACGAAGCGTACGCCAGAGGAAGATTCGGCCCTTCTCCCTGGCGTACACCTCCCGTACGCCCAGCTCGCCCGATGGGCGGGCTGGCGGAGCTTGCGGGGGCGTGATAAGGCGGAGAGGAGGCGTGGCCTCCTCCCGCGCCACATTTATCATGATTTACGTCTGCTCACAGGCGTAAATTATGATCCAAATCTACAACTGCTGAAAGCTGCTGGAAGCAGGTATAGATTTCGTACGCCGGGCACAGATTCGAGTGCCCGGCCGGATTCACTAAGAGGTGTGCCGCTCTTAGTGTATCCTACTGGGGAAAAGGGGGCGGGGCCTAATATAAGACCGGCGTACTTGTACACCGATTTTCCTAAATCCCCCCATAGTACATATATACATACACATAATATACACAACGGCCAGGATCCCTAGCGGCGCAGCGAGAAACTGACATGCCAGTTTTCTGCAGCCACTATTCATTTAATAGCAGCCGCAGAAAACCCTGTCAGTGCACACTATGGAGCGAGCGGCTGTGGCTGCACGCTCCATTGTGTGCAGTGGGGAGTTCTGATGCGGCTGCGTATGGATGCACTTGCATCTGAACTCTGCGCCCCTAGAGATCACTGCAGTACCGGCCGGGATGATCTTTAATGAGACTGGCGGTTCCGTGACCCGGCCGGGTCACGGAACGGCCGGTCTCATACAGAATGTGACAACATTTAAGACATTTTTGGTGATTTTATAAAAAGGAAATAAAACTATAAGTTTCTATGGCCATAAATATTCAAAGCCTTTGTGGTGTCCCACCACAGGTGTTGCTATATGTTACACCATTCGTAAAAGCCTGTACTTTTTGTTAGTCAGTGGTGATGAAAGTAGGGATAAGGTTTTTCTACTAGATGTCGCTATTATAAGTATGTTGTATTCAGATGCTGCACGGCTGAAGGATGTAAAGGGTTATTGTTTATTTGTGTATCATATGGGTCTGCGGACTAGGAATCTGTTCTTCTTCTATCCTATCATCTCTCACTTTACTTCTTCTAATGCACTCTTCACCCACTCACAGCGCACCTTAGATACGCTGGGGATAGGAAGTCACATGGGTTGAGGAAGTGTGTAGGTCTTTTGTGTTGGACGTTGTAGGACAAGGACGCAAGCTAGAAAGCTCTCTACAATGGTCCTCTCCGGGCCCTGGCCCTCTGCCAGGTCCCCAGCCTCAAGCAGTCTTAGTCAGGTTTCTGTATGAATAGGAAGCAATAGAAGACACAGCTAACAGTTTCTATTCAGTTAGCTATACACAACACTATGCAGTATTAACGCCTCACAGGAGAGGAGAAGTCAGAGATCATCTCAACCCACGCCGTGGACTAGGAGAGTCACAGAGCAGGACAGTATCGACAGACAGCAGTAAGCTAGGAACTGATCCGGATAGAGCAAAGTTGCTAAGAGCCTAGGAATTCCATCTCGCAGCGCGGCTGTCAGCAGGGAACCCTCAGCATTCCGCTCATCCCAGGTAACAAGGTCTGGGGCTTGTGCCACCCTCTAGGACGGGTCCCCCGACACTGGTGGGCATGAGGTGGTGCGAAGATCCAAAGGTCAAAACACGGGCAAAAGGTATTCTCTTCTTCTTCTTCTAAGTATTCTTCTACCTCATCCTCCAACATCCCGGCAGAGCACAGTACTACTTGGGTTAAGACTCTCACAACATCCTCCTCTCTGCTCTAATTCTTTGTATCTTTCTACACGCAACTTAGTCAGCACAACTGTGCTTCTCATTATACTTCTATCACAAGTGTCCTACCGTGTGTGTTATCAAGTGTACTATCAAGTGTTTTCTCAAGAGAACCATATTCTGTCAAGAGAAAGTTGTATTTTCTGCTGCACACAAGTACTTTTACAGTAAACCAGAGATTATTTATGATAAATAGACTTTGTGATTCTTCGCCCGGCACCAACACAGTATATACTACATCCTTGGGACATCTCCCCATTTCTGTGGGTGGCAGTACCGATAGTCCGGGAGGGTCACTACAGCACTCTGGCCAACCATGATCACAACCCAAGAGACCCTGTAGCAGCCCGGCAGGACACTGACCACAGGTGAACAAGGTACAACTGACCATAACACCTGTGTACCAGCACTGGCATCACAACATAACATCTTAAGGCTGGGCTGTATCTCGGCCAACCACCACCGGAGTGGCGTCACACTTCACCACCTAGCAGGTGACCGTCCGCTTCTCCAACATTACACCTCTGGGGCACACCACACCTTCACTATGACAGGTGACATTCAGCTCCTCCTGATCATCTCTGATATGTTTCTGCACATTGATTGGAGTCACTGGTGGAAAATGCAGCCGAATGGACTGCCCATCACCTGCCCCATACCATCCCTACAGTGAGGAGGAGACCAGACACTGCCCATCACCTGCCCCATACCATCCCTACAGTGAGGAAGAGACCCAGCATTGCCCATCACCTGCCCCCATACCATCCCTACAGTGAGGAGGAGACCACTGCCCATCACCTGCCCCATACCATCCCTACAGTGAGGAGGAGACCCGGCACTGCCCATCAACTGCCCCCATACCATCCCTACAGTGAGGAGGAGACCAGACACTGCCCATCACCTGCCCCATACCATCCCTACAGTGAGGAGGAGACCACTGCCCTTCACCTGCCCCCATACCATCCCTACAGTGAGGAAGAGACCCAGCACTGCCCATCACCTGCCCCATACCATCCCTACAGTGAGGAGGAGACCAGGCACTGCCCATCACCTGCCCCATACCATCCCTACAGTGAGGAGATGGGTACTGCCCATCACCTGCCCCATACTATCTCTACAGTAAGGAGAAGACCGGGCACTGCCCATCACCTGCTCCATACCATCTCTACAGTGAGGAGGAGACTGGGCACTGCCCATCACCTGCCCCCATACCATACCTACAGTGAGGAGGAGACCACTGCCCATCACCTGCCCCATACCATCCCTACAGTGAGGAGGAGACTGGACACTGTCCATCACCTGCCCCCATACCATACCTACAGTGAGGAGGAGACCACTGCCCATCACCTGCCCCATACCATCCCTACAGTGAGGAGGAGACTGGACACTGTCCATCACCTGCCCCATACCATCCCTACAGTGAGGAGGAGACCGGGCACTGTCCATCACCTGCCCCATACCATCCCTACAGTGAGGAGGAGACCGGGCACTGCCCATCACCTGCCCCCATACCATCCCTACAGTGAGGAGACCGGGCACTGCCCATCACCTGCCCCATACCATCCCTACAGTGAGGAGGAGACCGGGCACTGCCCATCATCTGCCCCATACCATCCCTACAGAGAGGAGGAGACCGGGCACTGCCCATCACCTGCCCCCATACCATCCCTACAGTGAGGAGGAGACCGGGCACTGTCCATCACCTGCCCCATACCATCCCTACAGTGAGGAGGAGACCGGGCACTGTCCATCACCTGCCCCATACCATCCCTACAGTGAGGAGGAGACCACTGCCCATCACCTGCCCCCATACCATCCCTACAGTGAGGAGGAGACCCGGCACTGCCCATCACCTGCCCCATACCATCCCTACAGTGAGGAGGAGACTGGGCACTGCCTATCACCTGCCCCCATACCATCCCTACAGGGAGGAGGAGACCACTGCCCATCACCTGCCCCATACCATCCCTACAGTGAGGAGGAGACCGGGCACTGCCCATCACCTGCCCCCATACCATCCCTACAGGGAGGAGGAGACCACTGCCCATCACCTGCCCCATACCATCCCTACAGTGAGGAGGAGACCAGGCACTGCCCATCACCTGCCCCATACCATCTCTACAGTGAGGAGGAGACCGGGCACTGCCCATCACCTGCCCCATGCCATCCCTACAGTGAGGAGGAGACCACTGCCCATCACCTGCCCCATACCATCCCTACAGTGAGGAGGCAGGCACTGCCTGGTCTCCTCCTCACTGTAGGGATACCATCCCTACAGTGAGGAGGAGACCACTGCCCATCACCTGCCCCATACCATCCCTACAGTGAGGAGGCAGGCACTGCCTGGTCTCCTCCTCACTGTAGGGATACCATCCCTACAGTGAGGAGGAGACCGGGCACTGCCCATCACCTGCCCCATACCATCCCTACAGAGAGGAGGAGACCGGGCACTGCCCATCACCTGCCCCATACCATCCCTACAGTGAGGAGGAGACCACTGCCCATCACCTGCCCCATACCATCCCTACAGTGAGGAGGAGACCAGGCACTGCCCATCACCTGCCCCCATACCATCCCTACAGTGATGAGGAGACCGGGCACTGCCCATCACCTGCCCCATACCATCCCTACAGTGAGGAGGACACTGGGCACTGCCCATCACCTGCCCCATACATCTCTACAGTGAGGAGGAGACCACTGCCCATCACCTGCCCCATACCATCCCTACAGTGAGGAGAAGACCGGGCACTGCCCATCACCTGCCCCATACCATCCCTACAGTGAGGAGGAGACCGGGCACTGCCCATCACCTGCCCCCATACCATCCCTACAGTGAGGAGACCGGGCACTGTCCATCACCTGCCCCCATACCATCCCTACAGTGAGGAGGAGACCGGGCACTGCCCATCACCTGCCCCCATACCATCTCTACAGTGAGGAGGAGACCGGGCACTGCCCATCACCTGCCCCATACCATCCCTACAGTGAGGAGGAGACCGGGCACTGCCCATCACCTGCCCCCATACCATCCCTACAGTGAGGAGGAGACCGGGCACTGTCCATCACCTGCCCCATACCATCCCTACAGTGAGGAGGAGACCGGGCACTGCCCATCACCTGCCCCATACCATCCCTACAGGGAGGAGGAGACCGGGCACTGCCCATCATCTGCCCCATACCATCCCTACAGTGAGGAGGAGACCAGGCACTGCCCATCACCTGCCCCATACCATCCCTACAGTGAGGAGGAGACCACTGCCCATCACCTGCCCCATACCATCCCTACAGAGAGGAGGAGACCGGGCACTGCCCATCACCTGCCCCATACCATCCCTACAGTGAGGAGGAGACTGGGCACTGCCCATCACCTGCCCCATACATCTCTACAGTGAGGAGGAGACCTGGCACTGCCCATCACCTGCCCCCATACCATCCCTACAGAGAGGAGACCAGGCACTGCCCATCACCTGCCCCCATACCATCCCTACAGAGAGGAGACCAGGCACTGCCCATCACCTGCCCCCATACCATCCCTACAGTGAGGAGGAGACCGGGCACTGCTCATCACCTGCCCCATACCATCCCTACAGGGAGGAGGAGACCTGGCACTGCCCATCACCTGCCCCATACCATCCCTACAGGGAGGAGGAGACCTGGCACTGCCCATCACCTGCCCCATACCATCCCTACAGAGAGGAGGAGACCGGGCACTGCCCATCACCTGCCCCCATACCATCCCTACAGTGAGGAGGAGACCGGGCACTGTCCATCACCTGCCCCATACCATCCCTACAGTGAGGAGGAGACCGGGCACTGTCCATCACCTGCCCCATACCATCCCTACAGTGAGGAGGAGACCACTGCCCATCACCTGCCCCCATACCATCCCTACAGTGAGGAGGAGACCAGGCACTGCCCATCACCTGCCCCATACCATCCCTACAGTGAGGAGGAGACTGGGCACTGCCTATCACCTGCCCCCATACCATCCCTACAGGGAGGAGGAGACCACTGCCCATCACCTGCCCCATACCATCCCTACAGTGAGGAGGAGACCGGGCACTGCCCATCACCTGCCCCCATACCATCCCTACAGGGAGGAGGAGACCACTGCCCATCACCTGCCCCATACCATCCCTACAGTGAGGAGGAGACCAGGCACTGCCCATCACCTGCCCCATACCATCTCTACAGTGAGGAGGAGACCGGGCACTGCCCATCACCTGCCCCATGCCATCCCTACAGTGAGGAGGAGACCACTGCCCATCACCTGCCCCATACCATCCCTACAGTGAGGAGGCAGGCACTGCCCATCACCTGCCCCCGTACCATCCCTACAGTGAGGAGAAGACCGGGCACTGCCCATCACCTGCTCCATACCATCCCTACAGTGAGGAGGAGACCGGGTACTGTCCATCACCTTCCCCATACCATCTCTACAGTGAGGAGGAGACTGGGCACTGCCCATCACCTGCCCCATACCATCTCTACAGTGAGGAGGAGACCGGGCACTGCCCATCACCTGCCCCATACCATCCCTACAGTGAGGAGGAGACCGGGCACTGCCCATCACCTGCCCCATACATCTCTACAGTGAGGAGGAGACTGGGCACTGCCCATCACCTGCCCCATACCATCTCTACAGTGAGGAGGAGACTGGGCACTGCCCATCACCTGCCCCATACCATCCCTACAGTGAGGAGGAGACTGGGCACTGCCCATCACCTGCCCCATACCATCTCTACAGTGAGGAGGAGACTGGACACTGTCCATCACCTGCCCCCATACCATCCCTACAGTGAGGAGGAGACCGGGCACTGCCCATCACCTGCCCCATACCATCCCTACAGAGAGGAGGAGACCGGGCACTGCCCATCACCTGCCCCATACCATCCCTACAGTGAGGAGGAGACCACTGCCCATCACCTGCCCCGTACCATCCCTACAGTGAGGAGGAGACCACTGCCCATCACCTGCCCCATACCATCCCTACAATGAGGAGGAGACCGGGCACTGCCCATCACCTGCCCCATACCATCCCTACAGTGAGGAGGAGACCGGGCACTGCCCATCACCTGCCCCATACCATCCCTACAGTGAGGAGGAGACCAAGCACTGTCCATCACCTGCCCCGTACCATCCCTACAGTGAGGAGGAGACCGGGCACTGCCCATCACCTGCCCCATACCATCCCTACAGTGAGGAGGAGACCGGGCACTGCCCATCACCTGCCCCCATACCATCCCTACAGTGAGGAGGAGACCAAGCACTGCCCATCACCTGCCCCATACCATCCCTACAGTGAGGAGGAGACCACTGCCCATCACCTGCCCCATACCATCCCTACAGTGAGGAGAAGACCAAGCACTGCCCATCACCTGCCCCATACCATCCCTACAGTGAGGAGGAGACCAGGCACTGCCCATCACCTGCCCCCATACCATCCCTACAGTGATGAGGAGACCGGGCACTGCCCATCACCTGCCCCATACCATCCCTACAGTGAGGAGGACACTGGGCACTGCCCATCACCTGCCCCATACATCTCTACAGTGAGGAGGAGACCACTGCCCATCACCTGCCCCATACCATCCCTACAGTGAGGAGAAGACCGGGCACTGCCCATCACCTGCCCCATACCATCCCTACAGTGAGGAGGAGACCGGGCACTGCCCATCACCTGCCCCCATACCATCCCTACAGTGAGGAGACCGGGCACTGTCCATCACCTGCCCCCATACCATCCCTACAGTGAGGAGGAGACCGGGCACTGCCCATCACCTGCCCCCATACCATCCCTACAGTGAGGAGGAGACCGGGCACTGCCCATCACCTGCCCCATACCATCCCTACAGTGAGGAGGAGACCGGGCACTGCCCATCACCTGCCCCCATACCATCCCTACAGTGAGGAGGAGACCGGGCACTGTCCATCACCTGCCCCATACCATCCCTACAGTGAGGAGGAGACCGGGCACTGCCCATCACCTGCCCCATACCATCCCTACAGGGAGGAGGAGACCGGGCACTGCCCATCATCTGCCCCATACCATCCCTACAGTGAGGAGGAGACCAGGCACTGCCCATCACCTGCCCCATACCATCCCTACAGTGAGGAGGAGACCACTGCCCATCACCTGCCCCATACCATCCCTACAGAGAGGAGGAGACCGGGCACTGCCCATCACCTGCCCCATACCATCCCTACAGTGAGGAGGAGACTGGGCACTGCCCATCACCTGCCCCATACATCTCTACAGTGAGGAGGAGACCTGGCACTGCCCATCACCTGCCCCCATACCATCCCTACAGAGAGGAGACCAGGCACTGCCCATCACCTGCCCCCATACCATCCCTACAGAGAGGAGACCAGGCACTGCCCATCACCTGCCCCCATACCATCCCTACAGTGAGGAGGAGACCGGGCACTGCTCATCACCTGCCCCATACCATCCCTACAGGGAGGAGGAGACCTGGCACTGCCCATCACCTGCCCCATACCATCCCTACAGGGAGGAGGAGACCGGGCACTGCCCATCACCTGCCCCATACCATCCCTACAGAGAGGAGGAGACCGGGCACTGCCCATCACCTGCCCCATACCATCCCTACAGTGAGGAGGAGACCAGGCACTGTCCATCACCTGCCCCATACCATCCCTACAGTGAGGAGGAGACCGGGCACTGTCCATCACCTGCCCCATACCATCCCTACAGTGAGGAGGAGACCGGGCACTGCCCATCACCTGCCCCATACCATCCCTACAGTGAGGAGGAGACCGGGCACTGCCCATCACCTGCCCCATACCATCCCTACAGGGAGGAGGAGACCGGGCACTGCCCATCACCTGCCCCCATACCATCCCTACAGTGAGGAGGAGACCACTGCCCATCACCTGCCCCATACCATCCCTACAGTGAGGAGGAGACCACTGCCCATCACCTGCCCCATACCATCCCTACAGTGAGGAGGAGACCAAGCACTGCCCATCACCTGCCCCATACATCTCTACAGTGAGGAGGAGACCAGGCACTGTCCATCACCTGCCCCATACATCTCTACAGTGAGGAGGAGACCAAGCACTGCCCATCACCTGCCCCATACCATCTCTACAGTGAGGAGACGGGCACTGCCCATCACCTGCCCCCATACCATCCCTACAGTGAGGAGGAGACCAGGCACTGCCCATCACCTGCCCCATACCATCCCTACAGTGAGGAGGAGACCGGGCACTGCCCATCACCTGTATGTTTCCTATGAGCTCTGTGGCCAATAGGCCGGATTCCCTCCTTGCTCTGGCCCCTCCCTCTGCCTTTAGGAACCTGACCTTCCTCTTCCTGCCCTCAGTCTCCACAGGACGGACCTGCAGCCGGTGTGTGTGTGGAGAATCCATGGCCGCTTGTGCTGATGTGAAGCTGCTGGTAACACTGTGTGTGTGTGACCAGGCAGAGGGTGAGGGCTGGTGAGGACACTTGCTGTCTGAGCTCCGCCCCCTCTGGTGAGGACACTTGCTGTCTGAGCTCCGCCCCCCTCTGGTGAGGACACTTCCTGTCTGAGCTCTGCCCCCTCTGGTGAGGACACTTCCTGTCTGAGCTCCGCCCCCCTCTGGTGAGGACACTTGCTGTCTGAGCTCCGCCCCCTCTGGTAATCCCTCAGTAGTTCCCTGGTTGGAGGTTGGATGTCTGCTCTGTGTATCTGCCCCTCACAGCAGCTGGGCCCCATGCTGGCACTTAGTTTCCAGTGCACCTCATAGTAAGTAATTCCATGTTGCCCAGAGATGCTCAGTGCCGGCTATTCTCTCCCTGTCCCATGTGCCCTCCTCCCCATCCCCCTCCCTCTTATTTGCCTCAGAGACATTTTATGCCCAGTTACAGCTGCTGCTCATGAGGCTGCACCTCACTTATTAGCTGTTCTGACCCCCTCATCACCATAAAGCCTCCCCCCCCCATCACCATACAGCCTCCCCCCCAATCACTATACAGCCTCCCCCCCCCCCATCACCATACAGCCCCCCCCCATCACCATACAGCCCCCCCCAATCACCATACAGCCTCCCCCATCACCATACAGCCTCCCCCCATCACCATACAGCCCCCCCCAATCACCATACAGCCTCCCCCCATCACCATACCGCCCCCCCCCATCACCATACAGCCCCCCCCCCCAATCACCATACAGCCCACTGGTGAGGTGGTAGTGCTCTCTAATGAGGGATCATCCTCTATAGACTATACTGGTCCCCCTCAGTATCCTGAGGTGAATGGACCATATTGTGATGCTGTTACTGTCCCATATTTGCAGGCACAGGTCCCACTTTTTATGTTCCTCCCAGGGTTCGTGGCTCTGTTGTTGCCGCGTTTCAGCCTGGTATCATTCTACGCTACTCCTGACTCCATTCTAGGGATTCCGGGATTGCTTGAGCGTTCCAGATCCGAGGAGTCTGGTCACATAGTGCGCACTGACTTGAGGGGGCGGGGCCTCTCTTCTCCAGGGTGGCGGCCTGGTCCAGACAAGCACGCCAAGCCCTCATCCTGTGGCTCCAGCGGTGAATTCGCTTTCCCAGGGTGGCGGCCTGGTCCAGACAAACACGCCAAGCCCTGATCCTGTGGCTCCAGCGGTGACCTCGCTTCTCCAGGACGCCGGCCTGGTCCAGACAAGCACGCCAAGCCCTGATCCTGTGGCTCCAGCGGTGACCTCGCTTCTCCAGGGTGGGGCCTGGTCCAGACAAACACGCCAAGCCCTGATCCTGTGGCTCCAGCGGTGAATTTGCTTTTCCAGGGCGGCCTGGTCCAGACAAACACGCCAAGCCCTGATCCTGTGGCTCCAGCTGTGACCTCGCTTCTCCAGGGTGGCGGCCTGGTCCAGACAAGCACGCCAAGCCCTGATCCTGGTGCTCCAGCAGTGACCTCGCTTCTCCACGGCGGCCTGGTCCAGAAAAGCACGCCAAGCCCTGATCCTGTGGCTCCAGCGGTGAATTCGCTTTCCCAGGGTGGCGGCCTGGTCCAGACAAGCACGCCAAGCCCTGATCCTGTGGCTCCAGCAGTGAATTCGCTTTCCCAGGGTGGCGGCCTGGTCCAGACAAACACGCCAAGCCCTGATCCTGTGGCTCCAGCAGTGACCTCGCTTCTCCAGGGTGGCGGCCTGGTCCAGACAAGCACGCCAAGCCCTCATCCTGTGGCTCCAGCGGTGAATTTGCTTTCCCAGGGTGGCGGCCTGGTCCAGACAAGCACGCCAAGCCCTCATCCTGTGGCTCCAGCGGTGAATTTGCTTTCCCAGGGTGGCGGCCTGGTCCAGACAAGCACGCCAAGCCCTGATCCTGTGGCTCCAGCGGTGACCTCGCTTCTCCAGGGTGGCGGCCTGGTCCAGATAAGCACGCCAAGCCCTGATCCTGTGGCTCCAGCGGTGACCTCGCTTCTCCAGGGTGGCGGCCTGGTCCAGACAAGCACGCCAAGCCCTCATCCTGTGGCTCCAGCAGTGACCTCGCTTCTCCAGGGTGGCGGCCTGGTCCAGACAAGCATGCCAAGCCCTGATCCTGTGGCTCCAGCGGTGACCTCGCTTCTCCAGGGTGGCGACCTGGTCCAGACAAGCATGCCAAGCCCTCATCCTGTGGCTCCAGCGGTGACCTCGCTTCTCCAGGACGCCGGCCTGGTCCAGACAAGCATGCCAAGCCCTGATCCTGTGGCTCCAGCAGTGAATTTGCTTTTCCAGGGTGGCGGCCTGGTCCAGACAAGCACGCCAAGCCCTGATCCTGTGGCTCCAGCGGTGACCTCGCTTCTCCAGGGTGGCGACCTGGTCCAGACAAGCACGCCAAGCCCTGATCCTGTGGCTCCAGCGGTGACCTCGCTTCTCCAGGGTGGCGGCCTGGTCCAGACAAGCACGCCAAGCCCTGATCCTGTGGCTCCAGCAGTGACCTCGCTTCTCCAGGGTGGCGACCTGGTCCAGACAAGCACGCCAAGCCCTGATCCTGTGGCTCCAGCGGTGAATTCGCTTTCCCAGGGCGGCGGCCTGGTCCAGAGAAGCACGCCAAGCCCTCATCCTGTGGCTCCAGCAGTGAATTTGCTTTTCCAGGGCGGCCTGGTCCAGACAAGCACACTAAGACATGATCCAGTTGCTCTAGCAGTGATTTCAGTAATGATGGATCCTCCAGAGCCTTGTCTGACGCTTTCCGCTCCGCCTGTAGTTTGTGAGTAAATGTCGCTCGGTGCGGTAAGGTGGGGGGAGGGGGGGGCTGACTCCAAAGTTTTAGCTGCCCTGAAAATGTTTGTGGGTAAATTGTCCTCCCCATCTGGTGCCATTTACTTTCAGAGCAGCTGTCCTTCCCTAAAAGATGGTGCCCCCCTCATTAGATGAGGAGGTAAAATAATAATTTTATTCCAGCCAATATATGGACACTTGGTCCTTGGTATCGGTGGATCAATATGTGATGGAAAGGGAATGACCCCCACAGACAGAGTATGCCAAGTCAGCTACCTTGGATTGAGAAGACACCTGGCTCCAGACGTGCTTCACCTGGGTTGGGCTATGGGTCATAGGTCGCTATTCTGAGTCTGAGGACACTTCTATATGTAGGGAAATTAGATGCAGGTACAGTAGGATTTTAATCAGCGAATAGCTAGTTAGATCATGATAATAGATGACAATGATAGATGACAGTCTGCGGGTATCTCAGCTTAGGCCGGTGTATTAGCACAACTACCTGACTGTCACAATATAGCTCAGTAATGTACATGTCAGACTGTTAGGAGACACATACATCTGCCTATTACAGTGTGAACAGCGCCATCTAGTGGTCATGATTTTAATTACACCTGTGCACATATATACTTTCTGTTTTATACAGACTAATAAGGTTAGTTTTACATGGAATCAAAGTGAGTTGCAATTAAAATAAGATTATTTCATTTAAGTATTTTCACATTTTATCAACAAAAAATGGAAACAAGCTGACATCCAGTGCCATCACTAGCAGCATCGTCCCCATACACTTCACAGAAATCCAAGGCTGGTTGCTGCTTGCCTGTGGCCTGGGTGGTCTCAAATTGTTCTGTATAGTGCATAGGTGTTCTTTATAGATATTCTATATAATGTATAGGTTTTGAGAACTGGTTATATATATATATATAAATATATTGGGACAGTATTTATGATGCATATAATCACACAGCATGACAGGACTCCCGTAGACACTTTGCTCTGGCTTGCACACCAATCATTGCCCTTTATCGGCCCCACCAGTGGCTCTGGTAACACATCTCTTTGGGTCCCGTGGCGGTGCGTCACCCAGGTCAAGTTTGCAGGTATGTTCAGATAAAAGCACAAGGGCTCCACCTGCAGAGGCCCGTACATCACCATGCGTTCTCCCAGACCTCCTATCCATCTAGATTATAGACCCCAGGTAACGAGCAGTAGGACGCCAGTGAGCGTAACAGCGATGGCTCCTTGATTCTACCAGCACCTCTATAAGTAAGCAGCTGGTATTTTGTGTTTTGGTTTTCAGTTCAGTTTTATATAGAGTCTGCTGTCTGGTTGTATATAGAGTCTGCTGTCTGGTTGTATATAGAGTCTGCCGTCTGGTTGTATATAGAGTCTGCCGTCTGGTTGTATATAGAGTCTGCCGTCTGGTTGTATATAGAGTCTGCCGTCTGGTTGTATATAGAGTCTGCCGTCTGGTTGTATATAGAGTCTGCCGTCTGGTTGTATATAGAGTCTGCCGTCTGGTTGTATATAGAGTCTGCCGTCTGGTTGTATATAGAGTCTGCCGTCTGGTTGTATATAGAGTCTGCCGTCTGGTTGTATATAGAGTCTGCCGTCTGGTTGTATATAGAGTCTGCCGTCTGGTTGTATATAGAGTCTGCCGTCTGGTTGTATATAGAGTCTGCCGTCTGGTTGTATATAGAGTCTGCCGTCTGGTTGTATATAGAGTCTGCCGTCTGGTTGTATATAGAGTCTGCCGTCTGGTTGTATATAGAGTCTGCTGTCTGGTTGTATATAGAGTCTGCTGTCTGGTTGCTGCCTTGTCTGTACACCTCCTGCTGCACTTAATATTCTATTATATTGAGCCCCACCACAACCACTCATTGCATTGTTCATATTCTTGCACTAGTTTGTATTCCAGCTCCTCCCTGAAGTGGATGGTGTTTATGAAGCCGGCTTTCCTTCTGCAGAATTGCGGAGGTTGCTGGATCTCCTTGATGGTTTGTTGGGTATGAGGAGGGAACCTTAAGCGGCTTTAGCCCCCTTCTGTCGGGTTATGCCTAAGGGATTTTCGCTTGCTACTTCTCTCTTACTACCGAGGATCCAAGTGGCCTGAACACTGTATACATCTCAGTAGGCCATTAAAGGCTGACCATGGGCTTTGAGGAACAGGCTTGAAACTTAACGTGGTAACATCTCTGCCACTATATTAGTAGGATGTTGAGTGTCTCTCCTTCCAAAAAGAGTATAATTATTTGATCATAAAACTAAATAATAATAAATAAATAAATAAATTCACCCCATAAATATTTCTCGTAAGAGGCACCATTACACAGTACACTTGTTCCTGAAATGCAACAATAAATATTGGCACGGTCATTCAGGCCATTTTGGGCTGTCATGAAGGGGTTAATCATAAAACTAAGAATAAATAAACACACATCTTTCCCATCAGCCCAGTTGGTTTGTGGATGGACATTATGAGTGTGGTCTCATGCATTAATAGCTTGGCTTTCCTTCCTGTCTGTAGACATCTATCTTACCAGTCCTTCACTGCTTAAAATATTATATTTATTTCAGGGTTCACCATGTTTCTGGTATTGATGACATTTGTGCAGTGATATGTCTCAGTTTTGTTTGCAGCTTGTTTGTAAGCTTCTCTCTGGGTCTAGTATGATGGGCAGGCCATGCCCACCTAGTGGACCTCAATGGATGTCACTTCTCACCGGTCATCCTGGCCATGTGGCAGCATTACGGTAAGGTGTGGGAAGGTGGTTCTCTTTGATGGACTGTTGGGAAATTGCTGCTGATCCTGCCGCACTGCTGAAGTTTACAATTGATCATTCATTGCGCTTAAGGTAGTCGGGTTTCTTGGGATCTTGCTCAGAATTGTATTTATGCTTAATGTTGGATAGAGAAGATGTCACTAAGGCTTCCCTATATGCCAGGCTCTTAAGGGGTGAAGAAGGGAGCACATGCCCATGGAGTGCCATCGCCTTTCAATTATCTTGGCTACTTATTCAGCTTTGCCCTTCGGCTTGCAAGTCCTCATACGAGGCCAAGTTGTTTGAGCGGTTTTAGTAGACTTTGATATTTGTGAGGTCCTTTTCTCTTAAATGGGGATATCATGAGAAAAAACCCGATCTGAGTCTGGGTCCATAAGAAGTGATTCCGTGATTACAGGGTGTGAGCACCACTGCAGACCGTCTCATGCTCGGCCTGTTCAGAGTGGCTTGTGGTCGACTTTCAGAAATCATGGTTCTAGGTGATAGATTCTTGGTTCACAAGGATTAACCCCCCACTTCTTCACTGTTTTAATCTTGCTCCATTTTTCAGTCTTTTGCATCCCTTGCTCTCTCTCCCAGTGGCTTAGAGACACACTCCCTTACATTAGAGGTGGCTATGGAGCAGCAAGACCTTTCCTAGACTGAGTTCATTTGCAATAGGCGTTACCATTTGCTCTTGCTTTGCACACTACATGGGTTTTGAAGCTGCTGTTTTGGTTGTTTTAAATTTATCTTTTTCTTCTCTAGGTTCACTCATTGGTTTGGATTGTGGAGAACTCTACACTGGGGGCTGCTCAATCTGCAGAGATCAGGCATGGCGACAATAATCTGCGGTGTGTAACATCTAGGACTCTTGGTATGGTATCCACTACCTCTCACTGAACACTCACGAGTCCTGTTTTGTTCGATGATGCTCTAGGGTGGAGCGTCACCGGTTAAAGGGCGATAACAGAGATTGATGGCGGTTGGTGGAGTGCTCTGATATATATTGAGCTGATGTAATTCTCTTGCATCCAAGATGGCATTAAGCAGGCCCCTCTTTGTTGGGTGGTGGTCGGAGCCCCGTGTAGGGCTACAGGGTCTCCTCCATGGCGGAAATTACCTGCTAAGCAGGCGTGTTGGGTTAGTAAGGCGGACTTGCACGGCAGGAGTCTGTCGTCCGGCATACCCCTTTACACCCCTCGGTCTAAGAGTTCGGCACTACGTGCCCGGTTATTGGTTTGGTTTGAGAAATAATTAAAAGCTGTGGCCGATCACCACCCAGCAAAAGTTATATCGGTGTCTGTGTCTTTATTCCTGGCAGCTATGCTTATTAATTATGGTTTTTGGTTGCTTTGGGTCTATGTGCAGTCATGATAGAGGCCTCTGTCTCCTCATAGTATGTGTAGATTGCCAGCTGCTGCAGGCTTTAGGACCATATGAAGTCCCGGCTTGTGTAGGGCGCAGGTGTCCAAGAGACCACAGATTGAAGTGGTTATTTCATGGAAGGGATATTTATTAAAAAACGACGCGTTTCGGCCGCCAAATATAAGGTGGCCTTTCTCAAGTTTACACAGAATAGTGACAGACATGGATTTAAATAGTGTATGGTCCGGCCGAGTGAGTTATCACTTCCGGGGTGTTTACATGAATATGGGAACTGCCCTGAATATAGATGGATCCATTAATGTATCAGTAAAAATATAGGTCATATTATAAATAACATATATGAAAAGCAAAATCCATAACTTACATTTCACAGAGGATCCGGAGGACAGCGTCTGCGTCCGGCCAGGTCACGTGAGCGGCCGAGCGTCGTGACGTCAGTACGGACGTGCGCAGCGGCATCATGTGATTCCGGAGCTCCGGAGACGTGGCCTACGGAAATTGCGCAAGGGAAATTCGGAATAGTAAAATAGCGTAAATGCCGGAATTCAAGCACTACAGATATAAAAGATACAAGGAATACAAAGAAATGCAGAAAATACAATAAATACAATGAATACAAATAGATATACATGTAACTAGTAAATAGATGATCTATTGCAGGACAAATACCTAAAAAATGTAGAAAATGTAATGATGGCTAGAGTAACTATATTCTCATCGCCATCTAGTGGTTAAAAACCAATAAGCAGAATAACTGAAATATATAAATAAAATAGGTATAAATATATGTATATATGGGTGTATATAAATATATGGATATATAAGTGTATATAAATATATGAATAGAAGGGGGATGTGTATAAAAATACTTGAATGTAAAAAATATATATATATAATTATATTGGGTCATTTGGTGAATTATTAACATGTATATATCAAGCTCAATCTGTAAGTTCTATGCATTCGTTAAGGCCGTTGGGTGTTAGAGATTGTACCCGATAAATCCAAAAGGACTCGCGTTTACATAAAGATGACCACCGATCGACATTGGTGGCAGGAATCTGTTCGATAGGATGTATTGTTATATGGGAAAAATGAGGTGTTTGGATACACTTTGTTTGAGAAAGCCTTTGGCAGTATTGTGACGATGGCCATTGATTCTTTTATGTAAAGGCTGCTTGGTGCGTCCGATATACTGGAGGCCGCAGTCACATGTGAGTAGGTAAATAACATAGTTGCTGGAGCAATCGAGTCTTTGCTTAATGGGATATGAGGCTCCCGTAACGTTTGAGTTAAACGTCTTTTCGCCTTCAGCTATGTTATGGCAACACAAACATAGAGGTTTTCCACATTTAAAAATGCCTTTTTCGTTTTTATTACTACCATTTTTATTTTTGTTTTTATCATTGTTTTTCTCTATAGGTTGTGTTGGACGCATTCTACTAGGGGCAATGATGTTTCGTACTGTCTGGCCTCTACGGTAAACTAACTTAGGTTTTTTTGGGATTATGTCACGAAGGTAGGTATCGGAGGTGAGAACATGCCAATGTTTTTTTAGAATATTTTCGATCACTTGGTGGTCATCATTAAAAGTAGTAATGAAGTTTGATACTCTGTTCTCTGGGGGATTAGTTATCTTTTTCTTCTTCTCTAAAAGTGTACTCTGTTTGCGTCTTCTATTCTTTTGGTAAGCATCATTAATTAATCTTTTTGGGTATCCTTTCTCTAAGAATCTATTTTGTAAAATTTTGCTTTGAGCCTTAAAATCAGAGTCAATAGTGCAATTTTTACGAATGCGCAAAAATTGGCTATAGGGGATATTTTTTAGCCATTTTCGGTGGTGTCGGCTTTCGAAGTTTAAGAAGCTATTAGAATCCACAGATTTAAAATGGGTCTGGGTAATAATTTTTTGGTTAAAATGACTGATAACTAAATATAAAAACACAATACTATTATTATTATGACATGGTGTAAAATTGAGACCCCAATTATTGAAATTGAGGTGAGACACAAAATTATTTACTGAAGATTGATCCCCCTTCCATATAAAAAACAGATCATCTATGTATCTTTTATAAAATATAATGTGATCTGAAGCCCAAGGGGAACCTGCGATGTAACGGGACTCGAACCGCCCCATGAAAATATTAGCGTAACTGGGTGCGGCCCGAGTCCCCATCGCGGTCCCCCTTGTCTGCCGATAGAAAGTGTCCTGAAAACTAAAAGCATTGTGAGTAAGTATAAAATCCATTCCTGAAACTAAAAAATCAATCTGTGGTTTTTTGTATAGTCCACATTCCTCTAGTGCCAGATTCATGGCATCCAATCCTTTTTCATGGGCTATATTTGAATATAGTGCAGAGACATCCAGGGTTAGGAATAAATAATCACTTTCCCAGGGTATGGGTAAGATGTCTCTGATCAAAGTCCCGGAGTCTTTCAGGTAAGAAGGGAGATTGGTAACTACTGGTTGGAGACAGAGATCGATATAATTAGATAAATTAGCTGTTAAACTGTCAATTCCTGAAATGATCGGCCGGCCGGGGGGATTCTGTGGGTCTTTATGAATTTTGGGCAGATGATAAAAGAACGGAGTTTTCGGGTTAAGGACAGTTAAAAAATGTTTTTCGTGTTTATTAAGAATGCCATCAGAGAAACCTCTGTCAATGAAAAGCTTATATTGGATATGGTATTCATACGTGGGGTCTTTCTCTAATATCTCATAATAGTTTTTATCGTTTAGTATATGAAGGGCTTCTCTAATGTAGGAGGTTCTGTTTTGTATAACAATCCCGCCCCCTTTGTCAGCTTCCCTAATTATAATGTCTTGGTTATTTTTTAGGGTGATAAGGGCTCTTTTTTCTTTAACTGAGATATTTTTGGGTAAATGTTGGTGAGAGACGTCTCTGAAGTCTTTTTGGACTAGATCATAAAAAGTTTGAATAAATAAATAAATTAATTATTAATTAATTATTTATTATTATTAATTATTAATTATTGAATTAATAAATATCCCTTCCATGAAATAACCACTTCAATCTGTGGTCTCTTGGACACCTGCGCCCTACACAAGCCGGGACTTCATATGGTCCTAAAGCCTGCAGCAGCTGGCAATCTACACTTCTCATCGTACGACTCCCTTGGACATACCCCGGCAGGAGCTGCGGTGTCCTATTTTCTATGCCTGCTATAGAGTTGTGCCTATAATTGAGCACAACTCCCTTAGGTGAGTGCAACACCCCTTCTCGTGTCTGACACTTTTTATCATTATTTATTGCACCAGGAGGCGCCCCCACTTTCCTCTCTCTTCTCTCCTCATAGTATATAATAGAGGCCTCTGTCTCCTCATAGTATATGATTTAGGTCTCCGTCTCCTCATAGTATATGATAGAGGCCTCAGTCTCCTCATAGTATATGATAGAGGCCTCAGTCTCCTCATAGTATATGATAGAGGCCTCTGTCTCCTCATAGTATATAATAGAGGCCTCTGTCTCCTCATAGTATATAATAGAGGCCTCCGTCTCCTCATAGTATATAATAGAGGCCTCCGTCTCCTCATAGTATATGATAGAGGTCTCCGTAGAGGTCTCATAGTATATGATAGAGGCCTCCGTCTCTATAGCCGTAGCTGGACCCTAGGGTGTTGTGTCGTGATGCCAGTGCCGGTTGGGCACACAGGTATGGTGGCACACCTGCTTTTAATTTAAAGGGCCGGATACACCTTGTTCCCCTGTGGTCAGTGACCTGCCGGGCTGCTGAGGGGTCCCTTGGGCTGTTGTCCCGGTGGTCCGGAGTGGAGTAGTGACCCTCCTGGACTATCAGTACTGCCACCCACAGAAAGGGGAAATGTCCCAAGGAGTGTGTACACTGTGTTGGTGCGAGGCGAAGGATCACAGAGTCTCTTTATCATAAATAATCTCTTGTTTACTCTGAGGGCACTTGTGTGCAGCAGGACATACAGCTGTGCATTGACAGAATACGGTACACTTGATAATACACTTAATAGTACAGGATCCAGATCTGTGATGAGAGTGTAGAGAGTGGTACAGCCGTGCTGATTGGGTTGTGTGTTGAGAGGTTCAAAGAAGAAGCAGAGAAGCAGAGAGGAGGATGTTGTGGGAGTCCCAACCAAAGTAGTACTGTGCTCTGCCGGGATGTAGGAGGATGAGGTTGAAATAAAAGAATACTTGAGAAAGAACACTTGTGCCCGTGCATCGATTCTTGTCGGAACGAACCACCTATTGCCCTACCAGTGTCGGAGGACCCGTCCTAGTGAATGACACAAGCCCTAGACCTTGTTACCTGGGATGAGCGGAATGCTGAGGGTTCCCTGCTGACACCCACGCTGCGAGATAGAGTTCATAGGCTTCTAGTAACTTTGCTCTATCCGGATCAGTTCCTAGCTTACTGCCTTTGTGGATACTGTCCTGCACTGTGACTCTCCTAGTCCACGGCGTGGGTTGAGATGATCTCTGACTTGTCCTCTCCTGTGAAGGGTTTAACACTGCATAGTGCTGAGTAAAGCTACTTGAAGAGAAACTGTTAGCTGCGTCCGGTCTCTACAGAGTCCAAAACCAAAGAACACTACACTTCCTCTACCCACGTGACTTCCTATCTACAGCCTCTATAAGGTGCGCTGTGAATGGGTGAAGAGTGTATAAATAAAAAGTAAAGAAAGAGATGGTAGGAAAGAAGAAGAAGATGCTCTTATTGGTCCACAGATCTATGTGACATATAAGCAAACAATAACCCTTTCCATACTTCAGCTGTGCAGCAACTAAGTGCGTATACTCACAATAGCGACATCTTGTGGAGAAACTTCATCACAACTACATCACCACTTGCTTACAATAAGTACAGGCTTTGCGAAGGGTGTAACTAATGGCAACACCCATGGTGGGACACCGCCATATATATTTAGATAATTCTAGAATTGTTTGTAATCAGAAGCATATTCCCCGGCTCAGGCTTCCTGTAACCCCCCACCCCGGCCGTGGTTGAGTGACCCCCATCAGCCGTTGAGAAGACAGGAAGTTATAAGAACAATAACAAATGTGAAAGTAAATAAGAGAATAAGACACAAGTTTTACCAAGTTCTCTGATCTGAGAATCTTGTCTCTTCCCTTACACAACATTCAGGGAGAGCAAAACTGAGTGTCTGAGAGTCTCTACTTAGGTACTTGGAGCCTATTACATACTGTGACATATACCTGCTTGAGGAGCCGGCCTTAATAGATACTAATTACTTTATTACATGAGTAATGTCTGATAAATGATTTATATTATTATACATGGTGTATGCATGGAGTCACCTATTCCTGGCTATAAGGTAGACTTCTATATATATTCTATATGTCTAGTAGGTCTTTGGTTTTTGTTTTCAGAGAATTTAGATGTCGCATCTTCTTTGTGGACAAGCTACATTCTAACAATGATTCACTACTACTATTTTATTATTATATAGATAAAAATTCACAGGCAACAAAAATGTATGTACAGGATGTATAGAATTTATAAGTAATTCCTCTTTTCTGATGTACATGTGATGTTGCTGAAATTGTTGCTAATGGTAGAATAATAAGGATGGAGGTATAATAATATGGCTAGAGATGTAATAATATGGCTAGAGATGTAATAATAAGGCTAGAGGTGTAATAATAAGGATGGAGGTGTAATAATAAGGATGGAGGTATAATAATAAGGATGGAGGTATAATAATAAGGATGGAGGTATAATAATAAGGATGGAGGTGTAATAATAAGGATGAAGGTATAATAATAATAAGGATGGAGGTATAATAATAAAGATGAAGGTATAATAATATGGCTAGAGATGTAATAATAAGGATGGAGGTGTAATAATAAGGATGGAAGTGTAATAATAAGGATGGAGGTGTAATAATAAGGATGGAGGGATAATAATAAGGATGGAGGTAAAATAATAAGGATGGAGGTATAATAATAAGGATGGAGGTATAATAATAAGGATGGAGGTATAATAATAAGGATAGAGGTATAATAATAATAAGGATGGAGGTGTAATAATAAGGATGGAGGTGTAATAATAAGGATGGAGGTATAATAATAAGGATGGAGGTGTAATAATAAGGATGGAGGTATAATAATAAGGATGGAAATATAATAATAAGGCTAATGGGATAATAATAAAGCTAGAGGTGTAATAATACGGATGGAGGTTTAATAATAAGGATGGAGGTATAATAATAAGGATGGAGGTGTAATAATAAGGATGAAGGTATAATAATAATAAGGATGGAGGTATAATAATAAAGATGAAGGTATAATAATATGGCTAGAGATGTAATAATAAGGATGGAGGTATAATAATAAGGATGGAGGTGTAATAATAAGGATGGAGGTGGAATAATAAGGATGGAGGTATAATAATAAGGATGGAGGTATAATAATAAGGATGGAGGTATAATAATAAGGATGGAGGTATAATAATAAGGATAGAGGTATAATAATAATAAGGATGGAGGTATAATAATAAAGATGAAGGTATAATAATATGGCTAGAGATGTAATAATAAGGATGGAGGTATAATAATAAGGATGGAGGTGTAATAATAAGGATGGAGGTGTAATAATAAGGATGGAGGGATAATAATAATAAGGATGGAGGGATAATAATAAGGATGGAGGTGTAATAATAAGGATGGAGGTGTAATAATAATAAGGATGGAGGTGTAATAATAAGGCTAGAGGTGTAATAATAATAAGGATGGAGGTGTAATAATAAGGATGGAGGTGTAATAATAATAAGGATGGAGGTATAATAATAAGGATAGAGGTGTAATAATAATAAGGATGGAGGTGTAATAATAAGGCTAGAGGTGTAATAATAATAAGGATGGAGGTGTAATAATAAGGATGGAGGTGTAATAATAATAAGGATGGAGGTGTAATAATAAGGATGGAGGTATAATAATAAGGATAACGGTATAATAATAAGGATAGAGGTATAATAATAATAAGGATGGAGGTGTAATAATAAGGATGAAGGTTTAATAATAAGGATGGAGGTATAATAATAAGGATAGAGGTATAATAATAATAAGGATGGAGGTATAATAATAAGGATAGAGGTATAATAATAAGGATGGAGGTGTAATAATAAGGATGGAGGTGTAATAATAAGGATAGAGGTGTAATAATAAGGATAGAGGTATAATAATAAGGATAGAGGTATAATAATAAGGATGGAGGTATAATAATAAGGATAGAGGTATAATAATAAGGATGGAGGTGTAATAATAATAAGGATGGAGGTATAATAATAAGGATAGAGGTGTAATAATAATAAGGATGGAGGTGTAATAATAAGGCTAGAGGTGTAATAATAATAAGGATGGAGGTGTAATAATAAGGATGGAGGTATAATAATAAGGATAGAGGTATAATAATAATAAGGATGGAGGTGTAATAATAAGGATGGAGGTGTAATAATAAGGATAGAGGTATAATAATAAGGCTAGAGGTGTAATAATAAGGATGGAGGTGTAATAATAATAAGGCTAGAGGTGTAATAATAAGGATGGAGGTATAATAATAATAAGGATGGAGGGATAATAATAAGTATGGAGGTATAATAATAAGGATGGAGGTGTAATATTAAGGATGGAGGTGTAATAATAAGGATGGAGGTATAATAATAAGGATAGAGGTATAATAATAAAGATGAAGGTATAATAATATGGCTAGAGATGTAATAATAAGGATGGAGGTATAATAATAAGGATGGAGGTGTAATAATAAGGATGGAGGTGTAATAATAAGGATGGAGGTATAATAATAAGGATGGAGGTATAATAATATGGATGGAGGTATAATAATAAGGATGGAGGTATAATAATAAGGATAGAGGTATAATAATAATAAGGATGGAGGTGTAATAATAAGGATGGAGGTGTAATAATAAGGATGGAGGTATAATAATAAGGATGGAAATATAATAATAAGGCTAATGGGATAATAATAAAGCTAGAGGTGTAATAATACGGATGGAGGTTTAATAATAAGGATGGAGGTATAATAATAAGGATGGAGGTATAATAATAAGGATGGAGGTGTAATAATAAGGATGAAGGTATAATAATAATAAGGATGGAGGTATAATAATAAAGATGAAGGTATAATAATATGGCTAGAGATGTAATAATAAGGATGGAGGTATAATAATAAGGATGGAGGTGTAATAATAAGGATGGAGGTGTAATAATAAGGATGGAGGGATAATAATAAGGATGGAGGTATAATAATAAGGATGGAGGTATAATAATAAGGATGGAGGTATAATAATAAGGATAGAGGTATAATAATAATAAGGATGGAGGTATAATAATAAAGATGAAGGTATAATAATATGGCTAGAGATGTAATAATAAGGATGGAGGTGTAATAATAAGGATGGAGGTGTAATAATAAGGATGGAGGGATAATAATAATAAGGATGGAGGTTTAATAATAAGGATGGAGGTGTAATAATAAGGATGGAGGTGTAATAATAATAAGGATGGAGGTGTAATAATAAGGCTAGAGGTGTAATAATAATAAGGATGGAGGTGTAATAATAAGGATGGAGGTGTAATAATAATAAGGATGGAGGTATAATAATAAGGATAGAGGTGTAATAATAATAAGGATGGAGGTGTAATAATAAGGCTAGAGGTGTAATAATAATAAGGATGGAGGTGTAATAATAAGGATGGAGGTGTAATAATAATAAGGATGGAGGTGTAATAATAAGGATGGAGGTATAATAATAAGGATAACGGTATAATAATAAGGATAGAGGTATAATAATAATAAGGATGGAGGTATAATAATAAGGATAGAGGTATAATAATAAGGATGGAGGTGTAATAATAAGGATGGAGGTGTAATAATAAGGATAGAGGTATAATAATAAGGATAGAGGTATAATAATAAGGATGGAGGTATAATAAAAAGGATAGAGGTATAATAATAAGGATGGAGGTGTAATAATAATAAGGATGGAGGTATAATAATAAGGATAGAGGTGTAATAATAATAAGGATGGAGGTATAATAATATGGCTAGAGATGTAATAATATGGCTAGAGATGTAATAATAAGGCTAGAGGTGTAATAATAATAAGGATGGAGGTGTAATAATAAGGATGGAGGTATAATAATAAGGATAGAGGTATAATAATAATAAGGATGGAGGTGTAATAATAAGGATGGAGGTGTAATAAAAAGGATAGAGGTATAATAATAAGGCTAGAGGTGTAATAATAAGGATGGAGGTATAATAATAATAAGGATGGAGGGATAATAATAAGTATGGAGGTATAATAATAAGGATGGAGGTGTAATAATAAGGATGGAGGTGTAATAATAATAAGGATAGAGGTATAATAAGAAGGATGGAGGTGTAATAATAAGGATGGAGGAGTAATAATAAGGATGGAGGTATAATAATAAGGATAGAGGTATAATAATAAGGATGGAGGTGTAATAATAAGGATGGAGGTGTAATAATAATAAGGATGGAGGTGTAATAATAATAAGGTTGGAGGTGTAATAATAATAAGGTTGGAGGTATAATAATAAGGATAACGGTATAATAATAAGGATAGAGGTATAATAATAATAAGGATGGAGGTGTAATAATAAGGATGGAGGTTTAATAATAAGAATGGAGGTATAATAATAAGGATAGAGGTGTAATAATAAGGATAGAGGTGTAATAATAAGGATGGAGGTGTAATAATAATAAGGATGGAGGTGTAATAATAAGGCTAGAGGTGTAATAATAAGGATGGAGGTGTAATAATAAGGCTAGAGGTGTAATAATAAGGATGGAGGTATAATAATAAGGATAGAGGTGTAATAATAAGGATGGAGGTGTAATAATAAGGATGGAGGTGTAATAATAAGGATGGAGGTATAATAATAAGGATAGAGGTATAATAATAAGGATGGAGGTGTAATAATAAGGATGGAGGTGTAATAATAAGGATGGAGGTGTAATAATAAGGATGGAGGTATAATAATAAGGATGGAGGTGTAATAATAATAAGGATGGTGGTATAATAATAAGGATAGAGGTGTAATAATAAGGATAGAGGTGTAATAATAAGGATGGAGGTGTAATAATAATAAGGATGGAGGTGTAATAATAAGGCTAGAGGTGTAATAATAAGGATGGAGGTGTAATAATAAGGCTAGAGGTGTAATAATAAGGATGGAGGTATAATAATAAGGATAGAGGTGTAATAATAAGGATGGAGGTGTAATAATAAGGATGGAGGTGTAATAATAAGGATGGAGGTATAATAATAAGGATAGAGGTATAATAATAAGGATGGAGGTGTAATAATAAGGATGGAGGTGTAATAATAAGGATGGAGGTGTAATAATAAAGATGGAGGTATAATAATAAGGATGGAGGTGTAATAATAATAAGGATGGTGGTATAATAATAAGGATAGAGGTGTAATAATAAGGATAGAGGTGTAATAATAAGGATGGAGGTGTAATAATAATAAGGATGGAGGTGTAATAATAAGGCTAGAGGTGTAATAATAAGGATGGAGGTGTAATAATAAGGATGGAGGTATAATAATAAGGATGGAGGTATAATAATAAGGATAGAGGTATAATAATAAGGATGGAGGTGTATTAATAATAAGGATGGAGGTGTAATAATAAGGATGGAGGTATAATAATAAGGATAGAGGTGTAATAATAAGGCTATTCTGGGTAGAGGAAAAGCAAACCGGCACAACCACTCTGCAAGCCTCGATAATATAATGGGCAAAACGGCAATAATACGGGGTGCTCTTCCTGAATAAGTGCAGTGCAAGCATCAATAATCATATTCCAAGAAAGAAAGCATAATGAGGCACTCACCGTATAAAATCTTCCTTTATTATAACATCTTCGTAAAATCACAAGTCAGAGTGTGTAGCAGACGGCGGAGACGCCGTTCAGCAGCTGATAGTGTGACAGCTGTTTCCCGCGCGCATGCGCGATTCTTCAGACACTCCTCCACCCGCTCACGTCTGCTCCTAAATAGCTTTCAGGATAGCAGGTGAGTGGACGTAAATACATGTAATACATAAACAATATAGTTAAAACCAATTGCTGTAAAGGTACAGATTCTTGTATGGATACATAAAATAAAGATGGCAATCAAAGAAACATACTTAAATCGATGCGTTCATTCAGACCACAGGCGCTTTGTGCGTTAGTTTGTAAAATAATTCTCGCTTCTTTTTGTAATAATATTTTGTTCACATCTATGTTATTTTTTTGAAATTCACGTTCAAGGCCCAGAAATTTTAACTGGCTCACATCGCCATTATGTATAGTGTCCATGTGATGTATCAATCTAGGAACGCCTTTCTTTGTTCTTATAGATCTTACATGTTCGGAAAACCTTGTATTTAAAGCCCTGGTGGTCTTGCCTATATAAAATAGACCGCAACTGCACATGATGGCATATATCACATTTTTGGATCTACAACAGATCATATCATTTATACGGAAGAAAACTCCTCCAAGTTGTATACTTTTGCATTCATGAAAATGACTGCACCAGTTACAATTTTTGCATTTGTAGTTGCCAGCCGGCAGGGCCGCCATCAGGAATTTTGGGGCCCCATACAGCCAAAGTATCAGGGCCCCCTATTAGAACCAATCCCAAAAATTTGCGATGTATCCTTAACTGATGTCTTTGGAGTGGCGTGCAGACACAGGTGCTTTGGATACGTCCTTGTTCCATGCATGAGCTCTAATAGTTAAAATAAAAACATGTTGCTCGATCTCCCAGCAGCAGCTACGTCTGCACGCCACTCCAGAGACATTAACTTTGTGGCAGGCACCCTTTAAGAATTACTGTTATTTTAATTAAAGGGTACTCCTAACTTAACTATTGCATTACCACACAAACGTTATATAACATCTAAATATACTGGGGGAGATTTATCAAACATGGTGTAAAGTGAGACTGGCTCAGTCGCCCCCGGCAACCAATCAGATTCCACCTTTCATTCCTCACAGACTCTTTGGAAAATGAAAGGTGGAATCTGATTGGTTGCCGGGGGCGACTGAGCCAGTTTCACTTTACACCATGTCTGATAAATCTCCTCCAATGTATCTACCGCTTCTGGACGCATATTGCTATATTATATGCACTTACCGCGACCGGAAGTCTTGAACTTGAGCTTTCATCTCATCTCTCTAGCTGGGATCGGGGCTAGGCTAGGAGGTCGCCTTTTCCTGGCTCCACTTCCCATCTTTTGCCAGACTTGGTAACTGAGCAGATAGTGACGGCCCCTGTCTCTGTATGTGATGTTACCAAGTCTTGCAAGAAATGGGAAGTGGAGCGGGGAAAAAGCGATCTCCTAGCCTCTTACATGCCATGGCGCTAGGACCATGGCAACCAAGCAGACACATCTCGGACCCAAGATGGCGCCCGATCCTAGACAGGCAGATGAGAATTTTTATCAAGTTCAAGATTGCAGATGAGTGCAGATAACATAGCACTATGCCGCCAGATGCAGTAGAGATAGTATATTTAGATGTTATATAACTTTTGTGTGGCAATGCAATAGTTATTTATAAATTATAGCAGGAGTGCCCCTTTAACTTTTGACGTGTGCAACATGTATGAAGTTAAGACTGGTCAGGGTCTAAACCCCCTCCAATCGTTACCTATAGTAATGTGCACAGTAGTATGGTTCACTCCTCAGCTCAGTGCACAGTCCAGCTGACCACAGGAAATGGGCTCCATAGACTATAATGGAGCCCCTCTCCTATAATCAGTTGCACTGTAAGGGCTGTATTACACGGCCTGATCACTAATGTAAGTGAGTTCTGATCTGCTAGATCGGTGCTTGCTTGCTGAGCCCATATACGGCTCGATAATCATGCAGCAAGGGCTCTGTGTGTGTATATATATATATCATTAGTGATGTCCGTGCAGCCTTTGCGCTATTGTAAAATAATAAACCTTAGCACACCTGTCCACGTTTCCGGTGTAATTCTTGCTTCTGTCCGCAGCTGCCACTGGAACTTCTGAGCTAGTCTCTAAAGGGACAGGCGGCTCAACCAATCACTAGCCATGGTGGTCCCTTCTCTGTCAGTGATTGGCTGAATGGCCTGTCATTTTAGAAACCAGCTCAAAAGCTCCAGTGACGTCAGCGGACAGAAGTGAGAACGCCGGAAGTGTGGACAGGTGTGCTAAGGTTTATTTATTAATTTTACACATTTATCAGCCAGATCGTTGTCATTTACTTCAACCTAAAAATTATTGGCTGCTGGGCGTGCCGATGTTTTCTAGGCTGGAAAAACGACTGCAATCAGCTGATGATCATTTCATGAGCTGATCATTGGTGATAATTTGCCAAATGACCTGATTTGGCAGACTATCGCTCCGTTTAATAGGGCCCTAAGCTGAGCCGGGGGTCTCAGCACTCAGACCCTGATGGAGCTTAATTTTTGACATGTTTTTTTTTTAACATGTCACAAATTAATCTAAATGACAGTAAAAAACCGGCTAGTTTTTTGACTGTGCGACCCTGCTGATATGTCAGTGTAGCCGCCTCGCTCCACATTTCAGCGCTGTTCTTATTTTTGCAGGTGCCGCTGATTTGAAGCAATTTCATCCAAAATAAAAATGTAAATTAGTTCCTTTGGTGCACAAGAAAAGTCCCTCGGCCCCTCAGTGCACTGTCCCACCTGCACGCTGGTTCTGAAGTCCATGCCTACTTACACATACTCAGTTATGCCATCCGGGAACACAGTCTGAACAGAGCATGAGCGAGAACGAGACATACCTGCTTATGTATAACTGAGTATAAGCGTGCACTTCAGAACCAGCGTGCAGGTGAGATGGGGTACTGAGGGGCAGATGAACTTTTCCCCAGTGCACTAAAGGAACTGATTAGCATTTTTAGGCTATGTTTACACTACGTAGAAGTACGGCCGTTGTGAACATTGCCTACATTTCTATGGGATCCTGGCCGGCGCGTATACATATTGTATTCAATGAATTGCGGCCGTAGGAAACCCTGTCAGTTCACACAATGAAGCGTGCGGCTCCGGCCGCTTGCTTCATTGTGTGCTATGGGAGGTTCTGATGCGGGCGTGTGCTGATGCCTCCGCATCAGAACCCTGCGGCCGAAAGATCATCCGTCCGGTACTGCAGTACCGGCCGGGATGATCCGTGCAGAGATCGGCCGTTCTGTGACCCAGCCGGGGTCAGGGAACGGCCGGTCTCTTACCCCGTGTGAACATAGCCTTATTATGGATCAAAGTGCTGCAAAACAACGGCACCTGCAAAAATAAGGAGACCGGCGCCGGAATGAGGAGCGAGGCGGCTACAGCGACAAATCATGTGGACAAACCTGTACAGCATCCTACATATTTACAGTCATACATGCAGGTTATATACACATACACACACATGCAATTTACATACTATATATCATGCACACACAGACACACAGTATACATTACAGATCAGCAGTCACATGGATGAACCTGCTGAGTTTAATCTTCAGACTAATACATATTTACAGTCATACATACAGGTTATACACGTGCACTTTACATACCATACATCATATACACAGACAGGCAGTATACATTATATACAGTCACACCTTACACAGATATACACACTTATGCACATTGTATACTTACATCCATACTAACACACACACACACAGAGACATTAAATAGACATACACATTACAGGGACATAGAAACTCACACACTGTGAGCACCTGTGTGTGCAGGGAAGCTCCATGCTGTGCAGTCCTCAGCTTCTCTCCTCACAGCTCTGAGCCCCTCCTCCTCACAGCCCGGGCTCTGGGCCCCTCCCCCTCACAGCCCGGGCTCTGAGCCCCTCCCCCTCCTCCTCACAGCCCGGGCTCTGGGCCCCTCCCCCTCCTCCTCACAGCGTCTCCGGGCCCTCTTCTCTTCTGTCCCGACATGAGGAGAAGGAGGAAGCAGTCAGAGAAGGCAGTAAGAGGGCGGGGGAGGGGCCCGGGGATAGTGAGGAGGGGGCCCTGTGACAGGACAGACAGGAGGGAGCTGCGTACGGTACAGCTGTCAGGTGGCCGGGCCCCTCTGATCTTAGTCTGAGCCCGGGCCCCTGACAACTGTACCGCCAATACTGCCCTGATGGCGGCCCTGTCTGTATATAGTGTGTATAGAGTTATGTGGTGGTCACTCTATGGCGGTAATATTGGTCTGTATATAGTGTATATAGAGTCATTACTGCCATAGATTGACTATCACATAATGATACTATATACAGACCAATATTACCGCCATACAGTGACCACCACATAATGACTATATATATAAACTATATACAGACCAATAGTACAGCCATAGAGTTACAGACACATAATATTGGTCTGTATACAGTGTATATAGAGTCATTCATTATACAGTGGTCAGTCTATAGCAGTAATATTGATCTGTATATAGTGTATATATAGAGTCATGCGGTGGTCACTCTATGGCGGTAATATTGGTCTGTATACAGTGTATATAGAGTCATTCATTATACAGTGGTCAGTCTATAGCAGTAATATTGATCTGTATATAGTGTATATATAGAGTCATGCGGTGGTCACTCTATGGTGGTAATATTGGTCTGGATACAGAGTCATTATGTGGTGGTCAGTCTATGGCAGTAATATTGGTCTGTATATAGTGTATATAAAGTCATTATGGGGCGGTCACTTGCGGTAATATTGGTCTGTATATAGTGTATATATAGAGTCATTATGTGGTGGTCACTCTATGGCGGTAATATTGGTCTGTATATAGTGTATATAGAGTTATTATGTGGTGGTCACTCTATGGCGGTAATATTGGTCTGTATATAGTGTATATAGAGTTATTATGTGGTGGTCAGTCTATGGCAGTAATATTGGTCTGTATATAGTGTATATAAAGTCATTATGGGGCGGTCACTTGCGGTAATATTGGTCTGTATATAGTGTATATATAGAGTCATTATGGGGCGGTCACTCTATGGCGGTAATATTGGTCTGTATATAGTGTATAAAGAGTCATGCGGTGGTCACTCTATGGCGGTAATATTGGTCTGTATATAGTGTATATAGAGTCATTATGCGCTGGTCACTCTATGGCGGTAATATTGGTCTGTATATAGTGTATATAGAGTCATTATGGGGCGGTCACTTTTATGGTGGTAATATTGGCCTATATATAGTGTGTTTTCTTCAATAACGGTATGGAGGTTTTATTTGGTCCTGATTATAGTGATTTTTTAATTTTATTTTTGTAATGCAATTCATATAAATAGTTCTTGTGTTTACACCACTAGCGGCAGTCCTGACATGTAGTGGCAGTCCCATAATGTAGCGGCAGTCCTGGCATGTAGGGGCAGTCCCAGAATGTAGCGGCAGTCCTGGCATGTAGGGGCAGTCCCCGAATGTAGCAGCAGTCCCATAATGTAGCGGCAGTCCTGACATGTAGGGGCAGTCCTGGCATGTAGGGGCAGTCCCAGAATGTAGCGGCAGTCCTGGCATGTAGGGGCAGTCCCAGAATGTAGCCGCAGTCCTGACATGTAGGGGCAGTCCCAGAATGTAGGGGCAGTCCTGACATGTAGTAGCAGTCCCAGAATGTAGCGGCAGTCCTGGCATGTAGGGGCAGTCCCAGAATGTAGCCGCAGTCCTGACATGTAGGGGCAGTCCCAGAATGTAGGGGCAGTCCTGACATGTAGTAGCAGTCCCATAATGTAGCGGCAGTCCTGACATGTAGGGGCAGTCCTGGCATGTAGGGGCAGTCCCAGAATGTAGCGGCAGTCCTGGCATGTAGGGGCAGTCCCCGAATGTAGCAGCAGTCCCATAATGTAGCGGCAGTCCTGACATGTAGGGGCAGTCCTGGCATGTAGGGGCAGTCCCAGAATGTAGCGGCAGTCCTGGCATGTAGGGGCAGTCCCAGAATGTAGCCGCAGTCCTGACATGTAGGGGCAGTCCCAGAATGTAGGGGCAGTCCTGACATGTAGTAGCAGTCCCAGAATGTAGCGGCAGTCCTGGCATGTAGGGGCAGTCCCAGAATGTAGCCGCAGTCCTGACATGTAGGGGCAGTCCCAGAATGTAGGGGCAGTCCTGACATGTAGTAGCAGTCCCATAATGTAGCGGCAGTCCTGACATGTAGGGGCAGTCCTGGCATGTAGGGGCAGTCCCAGAATGTAGCGGCAGTCCTGGCATGTAGGGGCAGTCCCAGAATGTAGCCGCAGTCCTGACATGTAGGGGCAGTCCCAGAATGTAGGGGCAGTCCTGACATGTAGGGGCAGTCTCGGCATGTAGCGGCAGTCCTGACATGTAGCGGCAGTCCTGACATGTAGTGGCAGACCCATAATGTAGCGGCAGTCCTGACATGTAGTGGCAGTCCTGACATGTAGCGGCAGTCCCGGCATGTAACCTTCTGAACTGAGTAAGGGCCCTAATACATAGAGCGATAGCGTCCTGATTCGGACAATTTTCGCTCTGAGAGAACACCGGGGAACATGATCAGGTAGTATATATCTTTATTGTTTACTATATTGTTTACTATATACAGCAAGGATTGCACACACATGACTAATGATATACTGTATATATACACATAGGGGGAGATTTATCAAACATAGTGTAAAGTGAAACTGGCTCTGGCTAAGATGGTGGAATCTGATTGGTTGCTAGGGGCAACTGAGCCAATTCTTCTTTACACCAGTTTGATAAATCTCCTCCATAGCTTTTGCTGTAGTAGGCTCTCTAAGCGAGCTCCATTCTACCAGATTGGCGCTCGCTTCTGCGGAATATCAGGCCGTGTAATACGGCCTTAAAAGTGGCCGTACGCTTCCAATAACTGCTGGCTGAACAATCCTTCAGCTGACAATTATCTCTCCCATCTGGTCCAGTCCTCCCCATACACAGAAATTTGGCACATCTGAGTTTTCCTGTGTTTTCTATGAGAGGGTAAAGCCATAGCCATACAGATCTGATGGCGGCTTATCTCTCTGAGAACAAAGAGGTTGGGCGTTGATTTTCCATCAAGCTCGACCCCCTATGTCCACTGATATCATCTGTCAGAGGACTGTCCAGAGAGCCCCATATACCTTACACTGATGGCCGAACCCACCAGGAGCAACAGGTACCAGCAACAAAAGAGTCAAATGTATGGGGACCTTAAATTGTTGCTAAAATATTTCAGCATTTGGGGCCCCACCTTTAACTTTGCCCAGGGCCACATCTAGTCTAAAACCGGCCCTGTCGGTGAGGGTGGCCGAGAAGGTGTGTAGGTGTCTGATGGGTCACACATAGAGGGACAGCCGCCCACCCTCATAATCCACACAGATCCTGACCCCATCACTGGAGATCTGCTGAGGTAAGCCGATCACTTCATTGTCCTGTCTCAGTGACACTGATTATTATACTATATATATTATATAAGTTCCAGGACTGTTTATTATTTCCTATAAGTGACTGATCCCCGCGCCTGGCCACACTGAGGTAACACCCCCCCCCCCCCCCACACCATCCATACCCCTGACCTCCTGACCTCCACCTCCCAGTAATGGCGTCCTGAGGAGAAGCTATTACAGCTCAGCAGGTGACAGTATTCCCGGACCCTCTCCGCTGTGTACGGACGGTTCTGTCCAGGTCGTCTGATATAAGGAGATTATTATAAGCTGTGTTTATACCCAGTACTATGTCTGCAGAACCGTGCCCATAGACCCCCCCTCCCCCCAGCCCTGACTATTACACTGTGGCCCCTATATTGTGCACCTGACATAGGTGACGCTTGTGTGTGACCACTGGGGGGTGGTGGACTCAATGTCTTGGGTTTTGGGGGTGAGATGTAGTTGTGTCACTATATCAGAGAAACCTGCATGTAACATCCCTGTAATCACATTCACATCTACGTCATGGGTGGCATCATGGCCCCCTGTGTCCTCATCAGCTCCCCCCTCCTCAGGATCACACAAGTCACCTGTGTCTGGATCTGTGGTGTCCCACTAGGGGTATTACTATTATTCACACCCTTCACAAAGATCTGTACTTTTTGAGGTCTTATTACAAGCAAAAGTAGTACAAAGAGTTGACCACTAGATGTCGCTGTATTGTGTATTTGTGTATGGAAGCTGCACAGCTGAAGGATCACAAAGGTTATTGTGTTTATGTGTACCAGAATCTGTGAACCAGTAGGATTTCTGTTTTCTTCTATTTTATCACCTCTTTTCTCTCTTCTTCTATTGCACTCTGTTCACCTAATCAAAGCGCCACTATAGAGCCAAAGAGCCAGGAACTGACCCGGGTGGAACAAAGTTGCAGTAAGCCTATGAACTCTGTCTCGCAGCGTGTGTGTCAGCAGGAAACCCTCAGCACTCCGCTCATCCCAGGTAACAAGGTCTGGGGCCTGTGTCACCCATTAGTACGGTTCAGCCAACGCTAGTGGGCATAAGGTGGTGTGAAGATTGAAAGCAAAGGACAATACACAGGCACAGGTGTTCTTCTTCTACTACAAGGATTCTACTATATCCTCCAACACCGCGGCAGAGCACATTACTACATGGATTGAGACTCTCACGGCATCCTCCTCTCTGCTACTCTACCTCAGTACAACTCTACCAACACGACTATCTCCTACTCAGCACTTATCTCACAGATCTGGTCGTCCTGTGTTCAAGTCTGTATTGGAACTTTGCAAAGTGTATATCAGAGACCTTCTGTATGACCTGCTGCACATTTACAAGTAGTAACCAACGCAACATTATCCCAGACTCTGTGACTACTCACCTCCACCTGCACAGCATATACACCGCAACCTTGGGACCTCTCCCCTATCTGTGGGTGGGGGGTCCTACTATCCGGGAGGGACACTACACCGCTCTGACCACCTGCACAGTATATACACCACAACCTTGGGACCTCTCCCCTATCTGTGGGTGGGGGGGTCCTACTATCCGGGAGGGTCACTACACCGCTCTGACCACCTGCACAGTATATACACCACAACCTTGGGACCTCTCCCCTATCTGTGGGTGGGGGGTCCTACTATCCGGGAGGGTCACTACACCACTCTGACCGCCTGCACAGTATATACACCACAACCTTGGGACCTCTCCCCTATCTGTGGGTGGGGGGTCCTACTATCCGGGAGGGTCACTACACCGCTCTGACCACCTGCACAGTATATACACCACAACCTTGGGACCTCTCTCCTATCTGTGGGTGGGGGGTCCTACTATCCGGGAGGGACACTACACCGCTCTGACCACCTGCACAGTATATACACCGCACCCTTGGGACCTCTCTCCTATCTGTGGGTGGGGGGGTCCTACTATCCGGGAGGGACACTACACCGCTCTGACCACCTGCACAGTATATACACCACAACCTTGGGACCTCTCCCCTATCTGTGGGTGGGGGTCCTACTATCCGGGAGGGACACTACACCGCTCTGACCACCTGCACAGTATATACACCGCACCCTTGGGACATCTCCCCTATCTGTGGGTGGGGGGTCCTAATATCCGGGAGGGACACTACACCGCTCTGACCACCTGCACAGTATATACACCACAACCTTGGGGCCTCTCCCCTATCTGTGGGTGGGGGGTCCTACTATCCGGGAGGGTCACTACACCACTCTGACCGCCTGCACAGTATATACACCACAACCTTGGGACCTCTCCCCTATCTGTGGGTGGGGGGTCCTACTATCCGGGAGGGTCACTACACCGCTCTGACCACCTGCACAGTATATACACCACAACCTTGGGACCTCTCTCCTATCTGTGGGTGGGGGGTCCTACTATCCGGGAGGGACACTACACCGCTCTGACCACCTGCACAGTATATACACCACAACCTTGGGACCTCTCCCCTATCTGTGGGTGGGGGGTCCTACTATCCGGGAGGGTCACTACACCGCTCTGACCACCTGCACAGTATATACACCACAACCTTGGGACCTCTCCCCTATCTGTGGGTGGGGGTCCTACTATCCGGGAGGGTCACTACACCGCTCTGACCACCTGCACAGTATATACACCACAACCTTGGGACCTCTCCCCTATCTGTGGGTGGGGGGTCCTACTATCCGGGAGGGACACTACACCGCTCTGACCACCTGCACAGTATATGCACCACAACCTTGGGACATCTCTCCTATCTGTGGGTGGGGGGTCCTACTATCCGGGAGGGACACTACACCGCTCTGACCACCTGCACAGCATATACACCACAACCTTGGGGCCTCTCCCCTATCTGTGGGTGGGGGGTCCTACTATCCGGGAGGGACACTACACCGCTCTGACCACCTGCACAGTATATACACCGCACCCTTGGGACCTCTCCCCTATCTGTGGGTGGGGGGTCCTACTATCCGGGAGGGTCACTACACCGCTCTGACCACCTGCACAGTATATACACCACAACCTTGGGACCTCTCCCCTATCTGTGGGTGGGGGGTCCTACTATCCGGGAGGGACACTACCCCGCTCTGACCACCTGCACAGTATATACACCACACCCTTGGGACCTCTCCCCTATCTGTGGGTGGGGGGTCCTACTATCCGGGAGGGACACTACACCGCTCTGACCACCTGCACAGTATATACACCACAACCTTGGGACCTCTCCCCTATCTGTGGGTGGGGGGTCCTACTATCCGGGAGGGACACTACACCGCTCTGACCACCTGCACAGTATATACACCGCACCCTTGGGACATCTCTCCTATCTGTGGGTGGGGGGTCCTACTATCCGGGAGGGACACTACCCCGCTCTGACCACCTGCACAGTATATACACCACAACCTTGGGACCTCTCCCCTATCTGTGGGTGGGGGGTCCTACTATCCGGGAGGGACACTACACCGCTCTGACCACCTGCACAGTATATACACCACAACCTTGGGACCTCTCCCCTATCTGTGGGTGGGGGGTCCTACTATCCGGGAGGGACACTACACCGCTCAGCCCGCCAGGACACCGACCACAGCCGGCCTTACACTCTAACAGCAGGCGTGCCATCACACACGCATAGTGGCGCCAGTGGACGTGCTGTCACCTATTTCCTCTCCCTTTGGGGGGATTACCATTTTATGTTACTAGATTTTTTGCACTATTATTATAGGAGGTTTATATTTGGTGCCAGCACTTTATGATTTATTGGCTTGTGTGTATTTATTGATTTATTGTATCAATTATTGGTGTATGTATATACATGAAGTGATTGTTGGCATTTGCACTTTATTGGGAGGAACTAGGAACTAGCACCAATTCTTAACAATTAATAATCATTGTTTGAGTATTTATTATTGCAGACGTAAATCATGATCCAAATCTCCACCTGCTGGAAGCCTAGTGAATCCTGCCGGGGAAAGGGGGCGGGGCCTAATATAAATCCCCCCCCCATTATGTCTGCTTCTTTCTGCATTTCACCCTTATTGGGTGTTTTTCATTTTTGTCTGTCTAGCTTTGTATAGAGGAAGAATTAACGCTAAATGTACAATTTTGGGGGGGTAATTTGTGGGTGCAGCTATTTGTGTGTTTGTTGTTGTGTATTACTTGCTAAACAGCGGTAGCACCCCATATCTCATCATTACTGAGAGGTTATCTCCCTGGTTGTGTAAATGATTGGTCCTAATGTAGTCCTATTGATAGAAGTTTTGCTGAAACGCTGTTCTCTCCACGACCGTGTTCAGGTGACGTCATTGACTCCATAAATCGGTAGGATTTTTTATTTGGCCCAATGTCTACGACCTCCCGGCAACAAAGAAGCCAAACTTAGACATCTACTTCTATACTGCGCCCCCTGTCTGAGGGGTCATGTGGGCGACAGTCCCATCCTCTCCAGGTGACCATGTGACCCCTCTCAGCCAATCAGCTGTGAGTATAAAGTGTCTACTGGTGACTATAATGTCTTGTGTTAAATTACGGCTTCTGCATAAAACATTTATATTGGTTTCTCCATAAAGTGATTTCTGATTTTTTCGGACTGGATTGTGCTAGTCCTCGCACTTGGACAAGGTTCCATTCACACACGCACTTATTGGAATGCTTGCAGTCTTCTTTATCCAGTTCTCCAGCTCTTGTGACTTTACCACAAATCCAATAATCTGATCTGTAAGTATAAACAGGGAGATATACATGGGGTTAATATATACAGACGAGCAGAGCTATACCGCCATACAGCGCCCACATAATGCTGCTATATGGTGCCTGCTTGCCCCCCACACCGGACCTGAGGACACGGGAGGCGCTGTATCAGTAAGCGCTCATACACACACACCCCAGGGCCGATCACACACACACCCCACCCCCCGGGGCCGATCACACACACCCCACCCCCCGGGGCCGATCACACACACCCCACCCCCCGGGGCCGATCACACACACCCCACCCCCCGGGGCCGATCACACACACACCCCACCCCCCGGGGCCGATCACACCCCCACGGGGTCCATCACACGCACACCCCGCACCCTGGCCCGATCACACACACCCCGGGGCAGATCACACCCCCCACCCCCCTGGGGGCGATCACACACACACCCCACCCCCCAGGGCTGATCACACACATACCCCACCCCCGGGGTCGATCTCACGCACACACCCCCACCCATCCGGGCCAATCACACACACCCCACCCTCCAGGGTTGATCACACGCACACCCCACAACCTGGGCCCATCACACACACCCCATTCCCCTGTGCCGATCACACACACACCCGACCCCCCGGGGCCGATCACTCAAACACCCCACCCCTGGGGCCAATCACACCCCCACACCCCCCCGGGGTCGATCACACGCACACCCCACATCCCGGGGCCGATCACACACACCCCACATCCCGGGGCCGATCACACACAACTCACCCCCCCGGGGCCAATCACCCCCCCCCCCAGGGCCGATCATACACCCCCACCCCCAGGGCCGATCACACACACCCCCGGGGCCGATTACACACACCCCCGGGGCCGATTACACCCCCCCACCCCCCGGGGTCGATCACACGCACACCCCACACCGTGGGCCGATCACACCCCACCCCCACCCCACCCCCAGGGGCCGATCACACACACCCCCGGGGCCGATCACACACCCCACCCCCCGGGGTCGATCACACGCACACCCCACACCCTGGGCCGATCACACCCCCCCACCCCCAGGGCCGATCACACACACCCCCGGGGCCGATCACACACCCCCACCCCCCGGGGTCGATCACACGCACACCCCACACCCTGGGCTGATCACACCCCCCCACCTCCCAGGGCCAATCACACACACCCCCGGGGCCGATCACACCCCCCCACCCCCCGGGGTCGATCACACGCACACCCCACACCCTGGGCTGATCACACCCCCCCACCTCCCAGGGCCAATCACACACACCCCACCCCCCAGGGTCGATCACACGTACACCCCACACCCTGGGCCGATCACACACACCCCACTCCCCAGGGCCGATCACACACACACCCCACCCCTGGGGCCGATCACCCCCCCCCACCCCCCGGGGCCGATCACACACACTCCCCACCCCCGGAGCCGACCACACACCCCACTCCTCGGGGCCGATCACAGCAGGAAGCCTCTTTAGAGACTCACATCCAATAGCCAGAAGGCCAGTCCCACTCAGTCCAGTACTTCACCTCTTTACCAACCCAATAATCCACATTTCTCTCACGTAAGAAATTCTGGAAAAGAATATGTTAAAGCAAGTTAATATCTCTCACAACTGCAGTTTGTTACAATGTATCAGTGCGGTTATTGTGTGATCCCTGGTGGTCTGACCCTGGGGACCGGCACAGTCACATGGGTATCTCCAGGTTTCTCCATCCATACGTGTGATGGTGCCGCCATCGTCAGCCTAACCCTCCTACTCCTCCTGGACGGCGATGAGATGTGGTGCTGGCCACAGCCAAATGGATGGATGTCATGACTCTATATACCATCTATAGTGGCTCAGCTGGATAGAAGTGCTCTATACTGTATAAGAGAAGACTGAATATAATGGGACTGATGTAGGGGACGTTGCTCAGTACAGGGATGACACCAGGTGTCTGTAGAATCGGAGATGCACCTTAAGTTCTGTGTCTTCCTTCTTCACAACCAGTAGATTGGATTCTTTTTCTTCGCAGAATGTTCTACAATGATTCCAACTCCAGGAATATTCTGAAAACAACAAACATCTTCTACCGAACAAAGTCCATTTCTCTGGGCAGAGCTCTGAAACGTGAGGAGGAGGAGAAGCGAATCAGTCTCGGTATAACATTACAGACTTCTCTAATAATCCTTATTTTTCCTCTGTCTTTTTATCAGCACAATATGGGGGTCTAATGCCCCTTGGTGGGATATAAAGCTTCAGAGAATCAGGACCAGAGGCGCTGCAGAAAGGAAGAAGCCGACCAGAGACGTGTGCTGCTGACAGGGCTGAGGGGAAACACTTTAACTCAAGACCTTCGCTTCCCTCACGTCCTGTCAGCAGCACAATATGGGGGTCTAATGGCCTTATGGTGGGATATAAAGCTAAACAATCAGAGAATCAGGACCAGAGGCGCTGCAGAAAGAAAGAAGCCGACCAGAGACGTGTGCTGCTGACAGGACCGAGGGGAAACACATTAACTCAAAGACCATTACTTCCCTCACGTCCTGGTAGGATATAAAGCTAGATATTCAGGGTATCAGGACCAGAAGCGCTGCAGAAAGCCTCCCAAAATTATACCAGACCTAGCATGGCAGTGAACACACAGAGAGCCATTACAAGTGAGTGAGGAAGCAAGTGAGCCTCCCAAACATTAGGCCAGACACTGCAGGGCATTCAGCACACTGAGATCCATTACATATGAGTGAGTGATTGATCACCTGTTCACACTGCTGCGGTTTCAATATCGGTCTACCATGAGACCCCGTTAGTTGGGCAAAGAAGCTAGGGAGTGGACGTCTGCGGTGTGATACTGCTACCTCCTCAACAGGTGCTGCTGTTTCCCCCTGCCCTGAAACACGGCCTCCAGCAACCACATCACTTGGAACCCCACGTCCTCGACCCTTACCCCTGGGGGTCAGCATTTTATGGACACTGCACAGTATGGAGCTTAGATAGGCCTTGTGTATGAAATACAGAAATCAGGAAAAATACTTGTGCTCCCACAAGTTTTTGGGGGGCTGCGCTATACAATCTGGTGGTGGCTGCACCTATACACACATTCTGTGACACCCCATTACAATGAGCAGTGAAGTGCTATGCAGGTGTACTACAAATCCCAGCAATACAGTGTAGTACCCACGAGTTTAAGGGGGTCACCATCAAGGGTACACCTGATGCCTCTTCACCGGGGGAAGTGAATCCCTGGCCACAGCTAGACAAAAAAAAGTTAAATAAAATAGCTGGCTGGTTGGCGGGGGTGCGATCGGCGGGCACCCGGCAACCAGTCCCGCTCCTCCGCAGACGTAGTGTGACGTCACAGCATGGCAGTGAGGACACAGAGAACAATACAGTCTGCTTAAGAGGCCACGGAATTTGAGTCTCTAAGAGACGCCAAGTGCGGTAATCTGTGTATTAAAAAAACCTGGTGGTCAATCCTACCTTCAAAAAGGCTACTACACCATCCAAGGAAGGATAGAAGCTCCTGATGAAAAGCCTGGTCAATCCTGCCTTCAAAACGGCTAAAACATCCAAGGACGGTAGAAGGTGCTGTTCAGCAGTTTGAGCACCGCCTGTTGGCGCTTACCCACGGCAGTGCTGCTGCGCCTAAGACTAAAATAGCCGGATTAGGGCTAGATTTAGCCGCACACCCTCATGCAGTTGTGTGTGATAGGCATCTCTTTGGAGGTAGGGACGAAGGACAACAATACAGTCTTCTTAACCCCCAGACGACCCTGGACGTAACCCTACGTCCTGGGTGTTTCTCCGGCTGTGGAGCGCGCTTCATAGGAGGTGGGGGCCGGCTGCAATCAGCAGCCGGGACCTCACCGGTAATGACACGCTGCAGCGTACGTATAGCATAGCAATGGTCAGTGTAAAAATCAAAGTAGTAAATGTAGAAGTCCCCCAAAGGGACTTCAAATGTGTAAAAAAAAAAAAAGTTCAAAACACTATTACACTACCCCAAAGCCCCTCCCCCAATAAAAGTTGAAATCACCCCCCTTTCCCATAATATAAATAAACATATAAAAATAAATAGATAAACATATAATATACCGTAGCGTGCGTAATTGTCCTATCTATTAAAATATAACAAGCGTCATTGCGATCGGTAAACGGCGTACACGAAAAGAGGGGAAAAAGTGCGCAGATTACCGATTTTATGTTACATTATATATTAAAAAAAAATCAATAAAAAGTGATCAAGATGTCCGATCTTCACAAATATGGTATTAATAAAAACTAGAGATCATGGCGGAAAAAATGACACCCCATACAGCCCCGTAGGTGAAAAAAATAAAACCGTTATAAGTGTCACAATAGGCCCATTTTATTAATATTTAATTGCCAAAAAAAAGGATTTCATAAAAAAAAATATATATAACAGAGAATCTGTGTAACCTGCATATGGTTGTGTTCAGACTGACCTATAGAATAATAGTGTCATGTCGCTGTTACCATATAGTGCATTACGTAGACACAGGAACCCCCCCAAACGTTACCATATTGCATTCTTTTTTACGATTTCACCAATTTATATCTTCATAAATAATATATTTGGGATTCCATCATACATAATATATTTGGGGATTCCATCATACATAATATATTTGGGGGTTCCATCATACATAATATATTTGGGGATTCCATCATACATAATATATTTGGGGGTTCCATCATACATAATATATTTGGAATTCCATCATACATGTTATGGTAAAATGAATGACGCCATTACACAGTACAACTATTCCTGTAACAAACAAGCACTTACATGGCTTGTAGATAGAAAACTGAGAGTGCTAGAGCTCTTAGAAGGGGAGGAGGGAAAAACGAAAGCACTAAGATCAATATTTGCGCGGTCCACTGGGTCATTTTGGGCCTGGTCCTCAAAGGGTTAAGAGGCCCCGGAATTTGATTTGTACGAATGAATACACTTTCAATCCTTTAAAGAATCTCTAAGAGAGGGCAAGTGTCTATTAAAAAGACCTGGTCACTCCTGCCTTCGAGAAGGCTACAACATCAATATGGACCAGGACCACAAATCATTCGGTACGAAATGGACAAAACAATGAGGCAAAATTAGGGACGCCAGTAAACTAAAGGCCCAGCAGTAGTCGACATGGATGCCAGTTAAGGCCCAGCCAAAAGGACCAACAAAACACAGTAATCACTGAACAGCGAAAAAAATTCCAATGAAGTACTCAATCAAGAGTCTCCACTGATGCCCCCAAAAATTTAAATATGCAAAACAAGAGTCCGTGGAGCCTCAGTTATGAGTCTCAAAACACGAGATAGCCAGATATCTCTAGCCTGTTGCCTCGGGGTGCCTCCATGATGGGGAGAGCACCACACCACCCTGATAAATGACCCCTTAAGTCCCACTCGGTTGCGAGTATTGGAACATAAATAGGGAAACAATCGCAATACTCGCACCTTGAGTTAAACATTGACAAAAGGGGCCACCCTGTTGTTTCCCTGTCTATGTTCCAATACTCGCAACTGAGTGGGACTTAAGGGGTCATTTATTAGGGTGGTGTGGTGCTCTACCTATCATGGAGGCACCCCGTGGCAACAGGCTAGAGATATCTGGCTATCCCGTGTTTTGAGACCCGTAACTGAGGTTCCACCAACTCTTGTTTTGCATATCCAGCCAAAAGGAGGCAAGGGCAGGCATAGCAGTAGTCGACATGGATGCCAGTTAACTGGCTAGGCCAGCTGTCAGTCACCATCAAGGGTACACCTGATGCCTCTCGACCGGGGGTGGTGAGGCCCCGGCCAGGGGTAGACAAACAAAAATTAAATAAACAGCTGGCTGGTTGGTGGGGGCCCCCGGCAACCAGTCCCACTCCTGTAGCAGTTGGGGTAACATTCCCTGCGTAATGTGACTTCCCACACTTACCCCCACCAGTGCCACCACCCTTTCGATTTTCAATTTGAATGTAGCAGTTGGGGTAGCATTCCCTGCATAATGTGACTCACCACCTCTCCCCCCCACCGCTTTTTTGATTTTGAAATTGACGTTGATCCTTGAGGATCTGGCAATTGTCTCACCATTACAAGTGAGTGAGGAAGCAAGTGAGCCCACCCAAAACTAGGCCAGACACAGCATGGCAGTGAGGACACAGAGAGCCATTACAAGTGAGTGAGGAAGCAAGTGAGCCTCCCAAAAATTGGAGTGAGTCTAGGGTCTGGGATATGTAGTGGACATGAACCCGGGTGCTGACAGCTAACTGGCTAGGCCTGCTCTCACTCACCACTCACCATTAAGGGTACACTTGATGCCTCTCAACCGGGGGTGGTGAGGCCCCGGCCATGGCTAGACAATAAAAATAAAATAAAACAGCTGGCTGGTTGGCGGGGGCGCGATCAGCGGGCCCCCAGCAATAAGTCCTGCTCCTCCGCAGACGTAGTGTGACGTCAGAGCATGGCAGTGAGGACACATAGAACCACTAGAAGTGATACAGAAGCAATACAGTGTAGTGCCCACTAGTTTAGGGGGGGGGGGGGTGCTGGACGGTTAAATCTGTTATTGACGTGAACTATACACCTGACACCCCTTTCCAATCAGCAGTTAAGTAGTTGTATGCAGGGTGTACTAGATATCCCAGCAATACCGTGTAGTGCCCAGAAGTTTAGGACAGGGCTGGACGGTTAAATCTGTTATTGACGTGAACTATACAAACTATGACACCCCCCTTCAAAATCAGCAGTTAAGTAGTTGTATGCAGGATGTACTATAATTCCCAGCAATACCGTGTAATATAGCTGCTCCACCAGCCCTAAAATCAAAAAAGAGTACACTGAGCAGTGCTGCACTTCTCAGGGGTCTGTGTGCAGCGTTGGACTGGGCCACCGGAGGATCCTCCGGTAGGCCCCAGTTCCCGCGCTGATACGGCGCACTGACGGTCGGCCCCCCGACAGTCATACTGTGCTGCCGCAGGCCCCCCTTGCCGCACTCTGGTGACCGCAAGCAGTGTCTTGCTTGCGGTCACAAGAGGCAATCCGGCTTCCAGCTGATGCTGCGCTCCCTGGGGGGGGGGTGTCCCACACCCACCCAGCGCACGCATCAGGAAGCTCTGTGTACGCCGAAAGCCGGAACTTACGGTACAAGCGAGCGCTTATTAGAGATGCTCGCTGTACTGGAAGTACCGGCCCTGGCGCGCACAGAGCTTCCTGATGCGTGCGCCGGGCGGGTGCGGGACAGAGAAAAAGACAGCCGGCGGGGGAGCGAGTGGTTAGGTGAGTTGTTTTTTTAATTTCTTTTTATCTGCACGGGGGGCCATCTATAAGGGGGGTATAAGGGGGGGCATATATAAGGGGCTAATGGGGGCATGCCATCTATAAGGGGGATATGGGGGGGGCATCTATAAGGGGGCTAATGGGGGCCGGCCATCAATAAGGGGGATATCGAGGGGGGGCGTCTATAAGGGGGCTAATGGGGGCCAGCCATCTGTAAGGGGGCTATCAGGGGGCCATCTATAAGGGGGGGCATATATAAGGGGCTAATGGGGGCATGCCATCTATAAGGGGGCTATAAGGGGGATATGGGGGGGGCATCTATAAGGGGGCTAATGGGGGCCGGCCATCAATAAGGGGGATATCGAGGGGGGGGGGGGCGTCTATAAGGGGGCTAATGGGGGCCAGCCATCTGTAAGGGGGCTATCAGGGGGCCATCTATAAGGGCGATATCGGGGGGGGGGCGTCTATAAGGGGGCTAATGGGGGCCAGCCATCTGTGAGGGGGCTATCAGGGGGCCATCTATAAGGGGGATATCGGGGGGGGGGGCGTCTATAAGGGGGCTAATGGGGGCCAGCCATCTGTGAGGGGGCTATCAGGGGGCCATCTATAAGTGGGATATCAGGGGGGCCATCTTTAAGGAGGTTAACGGGGGCATGTATAACGGGGATAAAACAGGGGGGGCATCTATAAGGGGCATAACAGGGAGCCATCTATAAGGGGATAACGGGGGCCATGTATAAGGGGGATAATACATGGGGACATTTATAAAGGGGATCACATAGTGTCAGGGCTATCCACTAAATGAGGGTGTAAAGGGGACAATACAGATGTGCAGTTTGTATAGAGATGAGGATGGTGCCAGAGTGAGGAGCCTAATATGTCTGTCTGGCAGATTCTGTGGATTCGTGGCTCGGAGAAGTTCTCATGATGGCCCAGCGCAGAAGAAGAAGAAAAGGGAAGAACTCCGATCAGAGAAGACGCCCCCTGTGAGTCACCAGATGTAACTGCACTGTAATGTATATGGTGTACAGAACCTGTGTAGAGCTGCATCCATCTCTATATGACTGTATGAGGGGATAGTGATCTGTGTACAGGGGATGTTATTCAGTAGCATTAGTCAGTATGTGGCGGTGTTAGTCAGTAGCAGCGGTGGTGTTAGTATGTGGTGGTGGTATTAGTAGCAGTGTTGGTGTTAGTCAGTATGTGGCGGTGTTAGTCGGTATGTGGTGGTGTTAGTCGGTATGTGGCGGTGTTAGTCGGTATGTGGCGGTGTTAGTCGGTATGTGGTGGAATTATTTGTTACTTGTTATCTGGTACTGTGTTTTATTGGTCTTAGTATACAGGATTTGGTCAGTAAGGGCCCTATTACACCAACACATTATCTGACAGATTATTTTTAAGCCAAATCCAGGAATGGATATCACAAGAGGAGAAATCCCAGTCTTTCCTTTTTTACCTGTTTGCTGTGTATAGTCCATTCCTGGCTTTGGCTCCAAAAAATCTGTCAGATAATCTGTTGATGTAATAGGATAGCCCTCAGGATATGCTGGGAGTTGTAGTACAGTAGTACAATCCTCTGATAACTGCGGCTGTAGACAGATGTGTTGCTGGACCTTCAGGGCTGATGGTTGTCACCCACAGATTGCAGCCACCAGGAGCCTCTGCACACAGGGATTTATTACAGGGTTGTCCTCTCAGAGACTACAACTCCCAGCATACCCTGAGAGCTGTATACATGTAGGGGGTTCTGAGATTTGTTACAGATACAGATGAATCCAGGGAAGGAGCGGGTCAGCATGTCGTGTCTCGCTGGCTCTATACTGGTGGGCCCCAAGGATCATTTCCTCTGGTGGGCCCCAGGTACCCCAGTCCCACACTGTCTGTATACAACACCTAATGCCCCCTTTCTGCCAGCAGCCGGTCACCACAGTGTGCTGGTGAAATCGCGGTAGCAGCACTGCAACTCCCAGCCAGCAGTCTGTAGTAATAGTATTAATAAAAGGTCTGTGTGTTGCTGGTATATACCCTGCCTACTGTAAGGCTATATCCTACACTGACACTCTCCCTGACCAGCAGCAGCTCTCTCCCTGATCTCTCACAGCATGCGTCTGAAGCCAGCACTGCCCCCGCCCAGTTTTATATGGCAGGGTCATGTGATCTGGCCAACCAATCGCTGCTATCAACATGTATGGGTCCCACGTCATCGCAGGATGTACCAAAGAGTCTCCTGCATGTTTATTGGCTGAGAAATAGCGCCCAAACTTACAGGAAACGGGTGATGAGATTTCCTCAAGTACCAAGCTCGGACGAGCACGTTCGCTCATCACTAGGTGTGATATTAAGCTAGATATTTAGAGAACTAGGCCCTACCAGAGGAGCCATTGATTCTCTACCCCTAGATTACTAGTTGTTTCAGGCAGCTACTAACTAACTACATCATAGCTGATCTATTGCTCTGGATCAGCTGTTTGGCTTTCCTCAGCTAAGTACCTGTACCACTTTATGTTAAAGTGCCGGCTGCCCACAAGATGGCTGAACTGATCTTTACCTATAGCAGACACTTTCTCTGGGTCCTAACTGTGGCTTCAAGTTCTCAGATTCCCCCAGGAGTTACAGGTAGTATGAGGAACGAGAGAGAAACATAGAAAGCACAGATCAATGCCGGCGGGTAATGAGGACAATCATCACAGCTCACCAATACATGACAGGAAGCACCTGATGATGGAATAGATGATGACACAAATGGTGATGATCAGGAATAAATAAGAACAAGAGTAAATGCAGAAAAAGCTGCTGTGGTTTAACCCGATTTATTACCCCTGGGATTGCACCAGCTTAATTCACTTTTAAGGGGTTATTGGTATAACTATTATATATCAGTGGTGTGATCCCTTTTAGTAGAGTCATAACCCATAGCAACCAAGCTACATAACCCATAGCAACCAAGCTACATAACCCATAGCAACCAAGCTACATAACCCATAGCTATCAAGGTACATAACCCATAAAAACCAAGCCACATAAGCCATAGCAACCAAGCCACATAAGCCATAGCAACCAAGCCACATAAGCCATAGCAACCAAGCCACATAAGCCATAACAACCAAGCCACATAAGCCATAGAAACCAAGCTACATAACCCATAGCAACCAAGCTACATAACCCATAGCAACCAAGCTACATAACCCATAGCAACCAAGCTACATAACCCATAGCTATCAAGGTACATAACCCATAAAAACCAAGCCACATAAGCCATAGCAACCAAGCCACATAAGCCATAGCAACCAAGCCACATAAGCCATAGCAACCAAGCCACATAAGCCATAACAACCAAGCCACATAAGCCATAGAAACCAAGCTACATAACCCATAGCAACCAAGCTACATAACCCATAGCAACCAAGCTACATAACCCATAGCAACCAAGCTACATAACCCATAGCAACCAAGCTACATAACCCATAGCAACCAAGCTACATAAGCCATAGCAACCAAGCCACATAAGCCATAGCAACCAAGCCACATAAGCCATAGCAACCAAGCCACATAAGCCATAGCAACCAAGCCACATAAGCCATAACAACCAAGCCACATAAGCCATAGAAACCAAGCTACATAACCCATAGCAACCAAGCCACATAAGCCATAGCAACCAAGCTACATAACCCATAGCAACCAAGCTACATAACCCATAGCAACCAAGCTACATAACCCATAGCAACCAAGCTACATAAGCCATAGCAACCAAGCCACATAAGCCATAGCAACCAAGCCACATAAGCCATAGCAACCAAGCCACATAAGCCATAGCAACCAAGCCACATAAGCCATAGCAACCAAGCTACATAACCCATAGCAACCAAGCTACATAACCATAGCAACCAAGCTACATAACCCATAGCAACCAAGCTACATAACCCATAGCTATCAAGGTACATAACCCATAGCAACCAAGCCACATAAGCCATAGCAACCAAGCCACATAAGCCATAACAACCAAGCCACATAAGCCATAGAAACCAAGCTACATAACCCATAGCAACCAAGCTACATAACCCATAGCAACCAAGCTACATAACCCATAGCAACCAAGCTACATAACCCATAGCTATCAAGGTACATAACCCATAAAAACCAAGCCACATAAGCCATAGCAACCAAGCCACATAAGCCATAGCAACCAAGCCACATAAGCCATAGCAACCAAGCCACATAAGCCATAACAACCAAGCCACATAAGCCATAGAAACCAAGCTACATAACCCATAGCAACCAAGCTACATAACCCATAGCAACCAAGCTACATAACCCATAGCAACCAAGCTACATAACCCATAGCAACCAAGCTACATAACCCATAGCAACCAAGCTACATAAGCCATAGCAACCAAGCCACATAAGCCATAGCAACCAAGCCACATAAGCCATAGCAACCAAGCCACATAAGCCATAGCAACCAAGCCACATAAGCCATAACAACCAAGCCACATAAGCCATAGAAACCAAGCTACATAACCCATAGCAACCAAGCTACATAACCCATAGCAACCAAGCTACATAACCCATAGCAACCAAGCTACATAACCCATAGCAACCAAGCTACATAACCCATAGCAACCAAGCTACATAAGCCATAGCAACCAAGCCACATAAGCCATAGCAACCAAGCCACATAAGCCATAGCAACCAAGCCACATAAGCCATAGCAACCAAGCCACATAAGCCATAGCAACCAAGCTACATAACCCATAGCAACCAAGCTACATAACCCATAGCAACCAAGCTACATAACCCATAGCAACCAAGCTACATAACCCATAGCTATCAAGGTACATAACCCATAGCAACCAAGCCACATAAGCCATAGCAACCAAGCCACATAAGCCATAACAACCAAGCCACATAAGCCATAGAAACCAAGCTACATAACCCATAGCAACCAAGCTACATAACCCATAGCAACCAAGCTACATAACCCATAGCAACCAAGCTACATAACCCATAGCAACCAAGCCACATAAGCCATAGCAACCAAGCCACATAAGCCATAGCAACCAAGCCACATAAGCCATAGCAACCAAGCTACATAAGCCATAACAACCAAGCTACATATTCCTACTAAATTTCTTCAGGTAACCTGCTATATGCCGTTCTCTTAAAGGGAAAGTGACCAAATCTCCTACTCTCAAGCGTAAAATCTGTAACTACCTTGTGCTGTTAGAGACTGTGAGGGGAAAGTATCAGGAGTTGTGTGGTTTTTTTATGCCGCTTATGCTGGATGTTGGGGTCGTTGTTCAGGGACTGATGTAGTGAACGATTAGGGTAAGTTACATGGGATCTGTCTCCTATTCTTCCTCTTCTGCCATCATCATCATCACTCAAGAAGAAGTCACATTACCAATATGTCCTCTTTATTCTGGCATAATTTGGGAAACATATTTTACTTTTTTAGGGTGTTATGGGGCTTAGAAATTTATTAGCAAATGATCACATTTTGTGAAAGTTTTGTGAAAGTTTTTTTAGGGACCAGTTCTTTTTTTAAATGGATTTAGAAGTCTTGTATCCTGGAAACCCCCATAAGTGACCCCATTTTGGAAAGTACACACCTTAAAGAATTAATCTAGGGGTATAATGAGCATTTTAACCCTACAGGGGCTGGAGGAAAGTATTCACAATTAGGCCGTAAAAAATCGAAAAATAAAATTTTCCAATAATATATACGTTTATATTAAAGTTTCTCATTTTCAAAAGGAACATGAGAAAAAAAGCATCTCAAAATCTGTAACACAGGTTCTCCTGAGTAGAACGGTACCCCATATGTGGGCGTAAACCACTGTATGGGCACACAGCCGGGCTCAGGAGGGAAGGAGCGCCAATTAGCTTTTTTAATGCAGATTTTGCTGAAGAAGTTTCTGAGCGCCAGGTGCGTTTGCAGCGCCCCTGTAGTGTCCGCAGAATAGAATCCCCCCAAAAGTCACCCCATTTTCGAAAGTACACCCCTCAAAGAATTCATCTTGGGGTAGGATGAGCATTTTGACCCCACAGGTATTAGAGGAAAGTATTCAAAATTAGACAGTAAAAATGAAAAACCCGAATTTTTCCAATAATATGTTCCTTTAGTTTGAAATTTCTCAATTTCACGAGGAACAAGAGAAAAAATCACCCCAAAATTTGTAACGCAGCTTCTTCTGAGTAAAACGGTACCCCATATGTGGGGGCAGCGTGCGATGTTCAGGGGCAGCGTGCAGTGTTCAGGGGCAACGTGCGGTGGTCAGGGGCAACATGCGGTGGTCAGGGGCAGCGTGCAGTGTTCAGGGGCAACGTGCGGTGTTCAGGTGCAACGTGCGGTGGTCAGGGGCAGCGTGCGGTGTTCAGGGGCAACGTGCGGTGTTCAGGGGCAACGTGCGGTGTTCAGGGACAACGTGCGGTGGTCAGGGGCAGCGTGCGGTGTTCAGGGGCAACGTGCGGTGTTCAGGGGCAACGTGCGGTGGTCAGGGGCAACGTGCGGTGGTCAGGGGCAGCGTGCGGTGGTCAGGGGCAGCGTGCGGTGTTCAGGGGCAACATGCAGTGGTCAGAGGCAACGTGCGGTAGTTAGGTGCAATCTGGGGGCTTATGGACAATCTGGAAGGGGTCACTGGCAATTTGGGGTGGTTACGGTCAAGGTGTGGTGGTTATGGGCAACGTGCGGTGGTTATAGGCAACGTGCGGTGGTTACATGTAATCTGGCGTGATTACGGGCAACCTGCGGTGGTTACGGGCAAACTGGGGTGTTTACGGACAATCTGCAGGGGGTCACTGGAACTTTGGGGTGGTTACGGTCAACATGCGTTGGTTACGGTCAACGTGCGGTGGTTACGTGCAATCTGTGGTGGTTACGGGTAATCTGGGAGTAAACCACAATTATTACTATAATAAAAAGTGTGTTTTATTTTATTTGTATGTTTTTCACTTTTTCACATTTACACTTTTTCACTTGTGCTTTTTACACATTCTTTTTCACTGTATTACTATGATTTTTCTATCACAGTAATCATAGTTCAGTGACAGAGACCAAATTGGTCTCTGTCACTGTAAATTTTCAGAGCTGGCTGCTTCTGACGCGCATGCGCACTTCAGAAGCAGTCAGGACGTCGAGGAGGACGGACCTCCCTGGATCAGGTAACGTATGTGGGGAAGGGGGGGTGACTGGGGAGCGGGGGTGACTGGGCGGTTTGGGGGCGACTTGGGGGGGGTCACGGTGACACTTTTTATAAGTGTCTATTTCACGGTGGGGGGAGATGAAATGCAGCGGCGGCGCCGGTACCAGCGGATCACCGCTATAACGGTAATAGCAGCAATCCGCCGGTACCGGGGGGACACGGAACGGCCAGGGGAGGATCAGCAGTGGCGGCAGGAGGAGGCAACATGCCACAGCCCCCTCCCGCTGCCCGATCGCCGCCATTGTACAAATCTCCCCATAGACGCTGCGGTCACATTGACCGAGGCGTCTATAGGGTTAACTGCCCAGGGGGAGCTTGGCTCCCCTCCGGGCAGAGGCAGCAGGAGAAGGCTGTGTGACACAGCCTCCTCCTGCTGCCCAATCTCACTTAGGGTCAGCGGGGGGAGGCAGGGAAAGCATGACGTTTGGGAAAATGCCATGTTGCAGGAACTACCTGCTTTACATGACGTTTCCCAAACGTCATTTTGCAGCAAGAGGTTAAAGAGTCACTGTCGTTTTTTTTTTCAGAAATCAATAGTCCAGGCGATTTTAAGAAACTTGGGTTTATTAGCCAAATCTGTCATTATCTGCATGTAAAAAGCCTTTTCCCAGGTCCCCCCCCCTCTCCTCTCCTCTGTTCCATCCACTGCAAAATATCAGGAAATTGTGACTTGTTGCATTAGTCACACTCTGTTCCTATAGAGAGGGGAGGGGGGAGGAGGAAGGAGGGAGTTAGCCGGCAGCAGAAAGCAGATAACAGAGGATTACAGGCACAGAGCTGGGTGACAGCTGTAATCTGAGCTCAGAGAGGTCACTGGTGACTGTCAGAGGAGATATCCCGTGAGGGATTTGTAGATTAACTCTTTGTTGTCCTGTTTTGGTCTTTTCTTTAGCTCTCTCCATAGGAGAACAATGAAGACGGGGGGAGAGCTTCAAACTTCTTTTTCATGATAAAAATGCATTTTTCGGCTAATAAACCCAATGACAAAGTTTCCTAAAATCGCCTGGACTATTGATTTCTGCAAAAAAAAAATTCACGACAGTGACACTTTAAGGATTGCTCCACTGTAAATGAGGGAAACAATAAACTTCTATTTTTAGAGTTTGAACAAATGTCTTCACGTATTCCTGATCACTAAAGCTTTGCTTTGTCTACACTGTACCAACCCCTCAGCTGTGGGGGCAGGACTACTTCAGGATGGCGCATTAGGGATCAGACAGAGGACCCCCCCCCCCCCTCCCCAAGCTCCCACCTACACCGCATTACAGCAGATAGTGTACCTGTCTGGATGAAGCTCAACCTTGATTCTGCCGCTTGTAGTTCCTCTTTAGCTCTGTCATTCATCTCTTGTAGGTTATCCAGATTAAATCGCAGAGTGTCTATCTCCTGAGTCTTCTCCTGACTCTTCTTCAGCTCCTCCTGGCTCTTCTCCAACTCCTCCTGGCTCTTCTCCAACTCCTCCTGGCTCTTCTCCAACTCCTCCTGGCTCTTTTCCATCTCCTCCTGGCTCTTCTTCAGCTCCTGCTGACTCTTCCTCATCTCCTCCTGGCAGCTCCTTAGCTCCTCCTGGCTCCTCTTCAGCTCCTCCTGGGAGCGATCCTCATGGTCCTGGAGTTTACGGCTCAGTTCCATGCGATCATTGGATGTAAGTTGTGACTCCCTGGATACGGCAATATCTACAAATTGTAAAACACAAGGATGTAAGCGCACAGGTTAATCTTACCGTCTGCCGTGTTTTTCAGTAAAATTGCGGTTTTCAGTACTGAGAACTTCCCCTTAGTTTTGTGCAGCCTGTATGGGGGACACGTGCTGCATTTATAGCTTTCCTGCAGTTTCCAGTCTCTGCATCTGATAGAACCTGCAGCCGATCCCTGGAAGCTTCCCTGGTACTGTGGTAGAGCAGGCAGCACCGGGACACATTATACATGGCCGTCACTCTGCAGAGGGCTCAGGAGGAGGAGAGAAGAGGTCATTACAGAACCAAAGTACTGAGGAAAGCTTAGATGATGGAACTGCCCCTATATAGGACTGTGCAGCAAATGATCCAGAGGGAACATAGTGACCCATTCAGAGGGAACATAGTGCCTCATCCAGAGGGAACATAGTGACCCATCCAGAAGGAACATAGTGACCCATCCAGAGGGAACATAGTGCCTCATCCAGAGGGAACATAGTGACCAATCCAGAAGGAACATAGTGACCCGTCCAGAGGGAACATAGTGACCCATCCAGAGGGAACATAGTGACCCATCCAGAAGGAACATAGTGACCAATCCAGAGGGAACATAGTGACCCATCCAGAGGGAACATAGTGACCCATCCAGAGGGAACATAGTGACCCATCCAGAGGGAACATAGTGACCCATCCAGAGGGATCCAGAGGGAACATAGTGACCCATCCAGAGGGATCCAGAGGGAACATAGTGACCAATCCAGAGGGGAACATAGTGAACAATCTACAGGAAACAAAGTAACCTATCCAGAGGGAACATATTGACCAATCAAGAGGGAACCTTGTGACCCATCCAGGGGAAACATAGTGACCCATCCAGATGGAACCTAGTGACCCATCCAGGGGGAACATAGTGACCTATCAAGAGGGAACATAGTGACCCATCCAGAGGGAACATAGTGACCTATCAAGAGGGAACATAGTGACCCATCCAGGGGAAACATAGTGACCCATCCAGACGGAACCTAGTGACCCATCCAGACAGAACCTAGTGACCTATCAAGAGGGAACATAGTGACCCATCCAGAGGGAACATAGTGACCTATCAAGAGGGAACATAGTGACCCATCCAGAGGGAACATAGTGACCTATCAAGAGGGAACATAGTGACCCATCCAGAGGGAACATAGTGACCCATCCAGACGGAACATAGTGACCCATCCAGAGGGAACATAGTGACCTATCAAGAGGGAACATAGTGAACCATCCAGAGGGAACCTAGTGACCCATCCAGGCGAAACATAGTGACCTACCAGAGGGAACATAGTGACCCATCCAGGGGAAACATAGTGACCTATCAAGAGGGAACATAGTGAACCATCCAGAGGGAACCTAGTGACCGATCCAGAGGGAACCTAGTGACCCATCCAGGGGAAATCTAGTGACCCATTCAGAGGGAACCTAGTGACCCATCCAGAGGGAACATAGTGACCAATCCAGAGGCAACATAGTGACCAATCCAGAGGGAACATAGTGACCCATCCAGAGGGAACATAGTGACCCATCCAGAGGGAACATAGTGACCCATCCAGAGGGAACATAGTGACCAATCCAGAGGCAACATAGTGACCAATCCAGAGGGATCCAGAGGGAACATAGTGACCCATCCAGAGGGAACATAGTGACCCATCCAGAGGGAACCTAGTGACCAATCCAGAGGGAACATAGTGACCCATCCAGAGGGAACATAGTGACCCATCCAGAGGGAACCTAGTGACCAATCCAGAGGCAACATAGTGACCCATCCAGAGGGAACATAGTGACCCATCCAGAGGGATCCAGAGGGAACATAGTGACCCATCCAGAGGGAACATAGTGACCAATCTAGAGAGAACATAGTGACCAATCCAGAGGGAACATAGTGACCAATCTAGAGAGAACATAGTGACCAATCCAGGGGGGAACATAGTGAACAATCTAGAGGAAACAAAGTAACCTATCCAGAGGCAACATAGTGACCCATCCAGGGGAAACATAGTGACCTATCAAGAGGGAACATAGTGACCCATCCAGAGGGAACCTAGTGACCCATCCAGACGGAACCTAGTGACCCATCCAGGGGGAACATAGTGACCTATCAAGAGGGAACATAGTGAACCATCCAGAGGGAACCTAGTGACCCATCCAGGGGGAACATAGTGACCTATCAAGAGGGAACATAGTGAACCATCCAGAGGGAACCTAGTGACCGATCCAGAGGGAACATAGTGACCCATCCAGAGGGAACATAGTGACCCATCCAGAGGGAACATAGTGACCCATCCAGAGGGAACATAGTGACCCATCCAGAGGGAACATAGTGACCCATCCAGAGGGAACATAGTGACCCATCCAGAGGGAACCTAGTGACCCATCCAGAGGGAACATAGTGACCCATCCAGAGGGAACATAGTGACCCATCCAGAGGGAACATAGTGACCCATCCAGAGGGAACATAGTGACCCATCCAGAGGGAACATAGTGACCCATCCAGAGGGAACATAAGCTGCAGTAAAAGCTGGGGAGTCAACCTGAAAGAGTCCAGTGACCAAATGAGCCCTAGGTGGCCTTTAACCCTTAAAGGATGTAGATACTTTGGGCCTTAAGGCTTCACCTCCTTTTTCAAATACTGTTTTGATGCTTTAACCTCTCCGTGTAATCCTCAGATATTGTGTATGTTATGTCGGTGGTAAGTTCCGGCTGCTACGCTCCGCGTTTCTTTAGTTAAACTGTATAAAATATTTTGTAAAATTTGTGATTTTCTAATTTCCAATTATTCTGCTTGTAAAACACTCAAAAAAGTTGTGTAGCATTCACCGTATATCTCTATACTATCTTTATATCATTTTATTTAACATCCTTTTGCAGTGTCCCAGAACAGGCTGTCTGTTTCTCACTTTAAGTTTACTTTTATTACTATAGCCATGCCTGTCCTGGAAACTATATACACTGCAACTGTTTGCTATATAGTCCCTATTACTCTCAGGTTCATGTGTATATCTTCTGTGTATAACTCTGTGCAGTGGTATGCAAAGGCTGAGGATCACGTGACCATGCCCCGTAACCATGGTTCCTCCAATGGCCGTCGAGCTTTGGCCAGGAGTACCATGTGACTTCCCCTTGCTAGGGAGTTCCGGCCCCTGCTCCCAAGCAAGGAGGTCGTGTGTGTGTGTCCCTCTTCACCTTCAGAAGAGTGGACCTGGTGCTCTGCTGTAACAGATCCTGGCTGTCCGCCTGCTCAAGTGCCTGGAGTATCTTCTCATCTGGGTGTCGTTCCTGTTCTCTATCTCCTCATCAACTCAAGATATTCACTGCAAGTATTCTAATCCACCCAGCCTCTCTATTCCTCTATCACTACTACTCCCATCATCCGGCACGCTTCACCTCAGCCTATGCAGCACCACCTTTGCTCTGCTTGTACAAGTCTGCTATATACCCGGTTGCATCCGGAAGAGACTGTTGCTACCAGTTACCTTAGTTACAATAAAAGTGTAACCACCGCTGTTACTGAACCCTGGCATTGGTGTCCCTTATCCGGTGCCCCGACTAGATACAGCGAAGAATCGCATGCCCAGTGTCCCGCATAGTACCGCAGACCGGTCCCCAGCTGTGGCACCCTTGTGCCATTACCGTGACAACTCTATACCCTGCAGCTGCCCCGGTTCCTGCCTGCTAGTAACACCTGCACTGCAGAGTGGCCCCCACGGGTCAGGGCATCGCACTTTTATTTTTCTTAATTTTGTAGGAAATTTTTAAAGCACACTGATCGACCTGTCGGTCCCTGGTTCCTGGGTGTCCTCTGCTGATTGACGTTTACTGCACTGAGAGTTAAAGGGGTACTCCACTCATACAAAACTTTTGATATGTTGCTGCCCATAGTGAGACTAACATTTCCTTTCATACTTATTATTATCTATTCAGTCTCCTTCCCCCAGTTCTTAGCCAGGGCCGGATTAAAGGGAGGGCACCATGGGAACGTGCCTGGGGGCCTCCACCAGTCCAAACCCAGAAGTGGTGTCTGGGAGCCAGTCCCAGGCGCAACAAGCATGTGGAAACCCTATCTGGACACAGCACTGGCCACACTGGAGGGAGGGAGCTGTAGGGTTAAACCTGTGTAAGCATCTCCCTCCCAGCAGGCTCAGACTCCCCCCTGGTGGGTCTTTGAATGGATTCTTCCTGTCAAGCTTCCGGGTGCCTGTCCCCTGCCGAGGTCCACACTTCACCCTCGCCCCTCCCCCTCACTGAGGAGAGGACAGCGTGGGACCTCAGCAAGGAAACCTGATCTCTCCAGCAGGGATGTGACATCATGGAGTCTGCTGAAGGATCTGTCACAGTGGCTGACAGGCTGAAGGAACAGAGAAGAGCCAGAAGAGAGAAGACCTGTCATCTGCCCGGATCAGGTTTGGAGATTTGGAGATTAGATTACTACCCCCACCATGCATTAAAATATAATGGATGATGGGGGTTGTAATTGATTTGTCATGTGAGCATACAGGTGTCACCAGGCCAACTCCCCTGCTCTGGTGGGCCAGTATAACTTGTGACCAGTGTAGGTACACTATACATAAATACAAAGCTGTGTGCACCATATGATATATAGCCTGTGTGCAGCCTATGATATACAGCCTGTGTGCAGTGTATGATATACAACCTGTGTGCAGTGTATAGTATATAGCCTGTGTGCAGTGTATGATATACAGCCTGTGTGCAGTGTATGATATACAGCCTGTGTGCAGTGTATGATATACAGCCTGTGTGCAGTGTATGATATACAGCCTGTGTGCAGTGTATGGTATATAGCCTGTGTGCAGTGTATGATATACAGCCTGTGTGCAGTGTATGATATACAGCCTGTGTGCAGTGTATGGTATATAGCCTGTGTGCAGTGTATGATATATAGCCTGTGTGCAGCATATAACATATAGCTTGTGTGCAGACTGTGTGCAGTGTATGATATATATAGTTTGTGTGCAGCCTATGATATATAGCCTGTGTGCAGTGTATGATATACAGCCTGTGTGCAGTGTATGGTATATAGCCTGTGTGCAGTGTATGATATATAGCCTGTGTGCAGCATATAACATATAGTTTGTGTGCAGACTGTGTGCAGTGTATGATATATATAGTTTGTGTGCAGAATATGATATATAGCCTGTGTGCAGCATATGGTATATAGCCTGTGTGCAGTGTATGGTATATAGCCTGTGTGCAGTGTATGATATATAGCCTGTGTGCAGTGTATGATATATAGCCTATGTGCAGTGTATGGTATATAGCCTGTGTGCAGTGTATGGTATAGAGCCGGTGTGCAGTGTATGATATTCAGCCTGTTTACAGTGTATGGTATATAGCCTGTGTGCAGTGTATGATATTCAGCCTGTTTGCAGTGTATGGTATATAGCCTGTGTGCAGTGTATGACATTCAGCCTGTTTGCAGTGTATGATATACAGCCTGTGTGCAGTGTATGGTATACAGCTTGTGTGCAGTGTGGGGTATATAGCCTGTGTGCAGTGTATGGTATATAGCTTGTGTGCAGTGTATGGTATATAGCCTGTGTGCACTGTATGGTATATAGCCTGTGTGCAGCATATGACATGTAGCCTGTGTGCAGTGTATGGTATATAGCATGATATATAGCCTGTGTGCAGTGTATGATATACAGCCTGGGTGCAGTGAATGGTATATATTGCCTGTGTGCAGCATATGGTATATATAGCCTGTGTGCAGCATATGGTGTGTATATAGCCTGTGTGCAGCATATGGTGTGTGTATATAGCCTGTGTGCAGCATATGGTGTATATATATAGCCTGTGTGCAGCATATGGTGTATATATAGCCTGTGTGCAGTGTATAATATATAGCCTGTGTGCAGCATATGACATGTAGCCTGTGTGAAGTGTATGGTATATAGCCTGTGTGCAGTGTATGGTATATAGCCTGTGTGCAGCATATGACATGTAGCCTGTGTGCAGTGTATGGTATATAGCATGATATATAGCCTGTGTGCAGCATATGGTGTATATATAGCCTGTGTGCAGCATATGACATGTAGCCTGTGTGCAGCTATATATGCCATGATCCTTAGGGTATATTCACATGTACCATATCCGCTATAGATTATACACAGCCTTTAAGTACTTTCCGCTCTTTACTGCTTCAGGTAGTTTATATGGTTGGGAACTGCAGATGGGACGTAGACTTGCAAGTCCAGGTTCTGCCTGCGATTCACAACTGTATCTGCTGCTGTGGTGGCTGACACAGGGGGCAAAAGCGCACAGAAAGTACTAAAGTGCTGTGTTCTCGCATTGAATAAAGTGGGAACACAGTACGATGCTCACCCCTCCCCCATCCTGTCTCTGGGGCCTGGCATCTTCCTCTGGACTGCAGCCTCTAGGGACCATCATATGCAGAACAGAGGAGGATGCTGAGCCATACAGCCAGGAGTGAGGAGAGGTAGGTGCTAAGCCCCCTACAGTAATCAGCCACCTGTATAGATTGCTGTATGGTTTATTTGAGGGGGAAGAAAATGGGGGGCCCCCAACAAAGTTGTTGCCCAGGGCCTCCACCAACCTTAATCCGGCCCTGTCCTTAGCTGCTACTTTCTGCTGAAGACACAAAAATCTGTGTGAGCCTTTCTCTCTGTCTCCCCCTCCTCCCCCCTCCCTTCTGAGACGGCTGATGTAAAGTCCCTGGCAGGCTGTATCTGCAACATTGTAGCTTCTATGTAATGCTGGGAGGGTCATTCTGAGGTCAGCTGTTCTCAGTGAATGGAGCTGGAAGCACACAGTTTAGCATTGGTAACATGTAACTGTACCTGCTGTTCTGCAGGTGGGGTCACCGTGTACACACATTATATTAACTATTTCATTGCTGAGAATATTTCTATGGTGTTATAGAATGACTTACACTTAATGGTGATCCCTGTAGCTGCTGCCAGGAGAAAGAAACAGAAGATCAGGAGGATCAGGGCGAGGAGAGGAGCTGATCTCTGCATCCCTTTAGGGAGGAAAAGAAACATGTAAGTCCAATCAGTGAAGTGAGTGATACAGGTGTGGTCAGGGATACAGGTAAGGTCAGTGATACAGGTGAGGTCAGTGATACAGGTGTGGTCAGTGATACAGGTGTGGTCAGGGATACAGGTAAGGTCAGTGATACAGGTGAGGTCAGGGATACAGGTGTGGTCAGGGATACAGGTGAGGTCAGGGATACAGGTAAGGTCAGTGATACAGGTGAGGTCTGTGGTACAGGTAAGATCAGGGATACAGGTGAGGTCTGTGGTACAGGTGAGGTCATCTATACAGGTGTGGTCAGTGATACAGGTGAGGTCTGTGATACAGGTGAGGTCAGTGATACAGGTGAGGTCAGGGATACAGGTAAGGTCAGTGATACAGGTGAGGTCAGGGATACAGGTAAGGTCAGGGATACAGGTGAGGTCAGTGATACAGGTGTGGTCAGGGATACAGGTGTGGTCAGGGATACAGGTGTGGTCAGGGATACAGGTGAGGTCAGGGATACAGGTGAGGTCAGTGATACAGGTGAGGTCAGTGATACAGGTGTGGTCAGGGATACAGGTAAGGTCAGTGATACAGGTGAGGTCAGTGATACAGGTGTGGTCAGGGATACAGGTGAGGTCAGTGATACAGGTGAGGTCAGTGATACAGGTGAGGTCAGTGATACAGGTGTGGTCAGGGATACAGGTGAGGTCAGTGATACAGGTGAGGTCAGTGATACAGGTGAGGTCAGTGATACAGGTGTGGTCAGGGATACAGGTAAGGTCAGTGATACAGGTGAGGTCAGTGATACAGGTGTGGTCAGGGATACAGGCGTGGACAGTGATACAGGTGTGGTCAGTGATACAGGTGTGGTCCTCTATACAGTTGAGGTCTGTGGTACAGGTGAGGTCATCTATACAGGTGTGGTCTGTGATAAAGGTGAGGACAGTGATACAGGAGAGGTCATCCATACAGGTGTGGTAAGTGATACAGGTGAGGTCAGTGATACAGGTGAGGTCAGTGATACAGGTGCAGTCGGTGGTACAGGTGCAGTCAGTGATACAGGTAAGTTCATCTACACAGGTGTGGCCAGTGATACAGATGCAGTAAGTGATATAGGTGAGGTCAGTGATACAGGTGTGTTCTGTGATGCAGGTGTGTTGTGGTCAGTGATACAGGTGTGGTCAGGAATACAGGTGAGGTCAGTGATACAGGTCCAGTCAGTGATACAGGTGAGGTAAGTGATACAGGTGAGGTAAGTGATACAGGTGAGGTCAGTGATACAGGTGTGGTCAGTGATACAGGTATGGTCAGGGATACAGGTGTGGTCAGTGATACAGGTGAGGTCAGTGATACAGGTGAGGTCAGTGATACAGGTGTAGTCAGTGATGCAGGTGTGGTCAGTGATACAGGTGAGGTCAGTGATACAGGTACAGTCAGTGATACAGGTGAGGTCAGTGATACAGGTATGGTCAGGGATACAGGTGTGTTCAGTGATACAGGTGAGGTCAGTGATACAGGTATGGTCAGGGATACAGGTGAGGTCAGTGATACAGGTGTGGTCAGGGATACAGGTGAGGTCAGTGATACAGGTACAGTCAGTGATACAGGTGAGGTAAGTGATACAGGTGAGGTCAGTGATACAGGTATGGTCAGGGATACAGGTGAGGTCAGTGATACAGGTGTGGTCAGTGATACAGGTGAGGTCAGTGATACAGGTGTGGTCAGTGATGCAGGTGTGGTCAGTGATACAGGTGAGGTCAGTGATACAGGTACAGTCAGGAATACAGGTGTGGTCAGTGATGCAGGTGTGGTCAGGAATACAGGTGTGGTCAGTGATGCAGGTGTGGTCAGGAATACAGGTGAGGTCAGTGATACAGGTACAGTCAGTGATACAGGTGAGGTAAGTGATACAGGTGTGGTCAGTGATACAGGTGAGGTCAGGGATACAGGTGAGGTCAGTGATACAGGTGTGGTCAGTGATACAGGTGAGGTCAGTGATACAGGTGTGGTCAGTGATGCAGGTGTGGTCAGGAATACAGGTGAGGTCAGTGATACAGGTACAGTCAGTGATACAGGTGAGGTCAGTGATACAGGTATGGTCAGGGATACAGGTGTGTTCAGTGATACAGGTGAGGTCAGTGATACAGGTCCAGTCAGTGGTTGTGTCAGTCTTCTGCAATCAGGATGGATCTTACTTCCTTTTAGGTGTTGTGTCCATGCTGTTCCTTCAGGTGGCGCTGTGGGGGCCTCTTTGTCTCTTGTGGGTAATGTTACATTCTCATACGTTACTTCCAGCTGATCGTTGTCTTCTTCACATTCTGAGGAGGAAGCAGATACTCATTGTATCAGAGTAGCGGCATATAGCACTGGTGTATAGGGCAGATATATAAGCTGCGGGGTAATAAGGGCGACAGATGTATCACTCAGAAGGGTAACATTAGGGGGGTGATGTATGAGATGGGTAACTATAGGGGGCAGATGCAGGCTCTGGCCCACCGGGGAACTAGGGAATCACCGGGAGGCCTCCAGCTACATTGGACTAACCAGTCTGGCGTCAACATCTGGTGAACCCAGGAAAGTGGGGGTCCCCAGGGGAATTACCTCAGGGGCATGTGCTATATATGGGATTGTACATGCTAGGGGTGGGGGTCTAACAGGCAGGGGGATTACCCTTAGGGGAATGCTCACTACATGGGCAGTACTACATACAGTATAAGGTACAAAGGGGTGGGGGGGTTAATGGAAGGGGCATTACCTTCAGGAAGTTGGGTTGGGTACTACACATGGGATGCTACATCCTGGGGGGAGGAGGCTAACTACCAGGGGGATTACCTTCAGGAGGATACCTACATAAGGGATACTGCATACTTGGGGGTGATAACTATAGGGGATACCTAAATGAGGGGAACAAAATGCTGGGGGGCTTATGACTGGGAAGGTGACCTACACGAGATGACTACATAAGTAATTTTGAGGACACATAAAAAAGGTGGAGAAAAATATGGAGACAGAGGGGCCTAACTACAGTATGAAAGGATAGAAGGCGGCTAACTACTACATAGGGGCACGAGGGGGGGGGGCGGAGATGGGTCATAGCGAGGAGAAGTCTTCTGGATGTGACTGCACTGTAATCACTTATATGGTGAGCACAACTAGTGTCACTATGCTTCTGTGGTGTACGCTCGACCGGTCACTTGCTAGGTTGTAACATGTGACGCCGCTTCTGTGGGGACAAAAAACAAAAGGTGCAACAGCAACCCACAGGTGTAAGGGCTTACCGTATATACTCCTCCCAGCGTACACCGTAAACACCTACTCTGTAGATATTAAAAATTAAAATATAATTTTTTTTTATAAAAGTGAGGATCTTAGCAAACTATTTGATTAAAACGTTAAGGCGTCCTCGAGACATGGTCCCTACTCTAGCATCCTCACACTAGCAATGGCCTCACACTTGCTAAGATCCTTACTTTTATTTTAAAAAAAAATTTATATTTTAATTTTTAATATCTACAAAGTAGGTGTTTACCGTGTACGCTGGGAGGAGTATATACGGTAGGCCCTTACACCTGTGGGTTGCTGTTGCACCTTTTGTTTTTTGTCTGTACTTAAGCCACAAGCAGCGTGCAACCTGCAGTGTGAACAGAGTCATAGATGTGCTGCCAAAATTTCCCTTTTTTTCATCCGCTTCTGTGGTGGTTGGTCGGAGTATAGCTCAGCCAGATGTGACGCCAGTGCAGGTTGGGCACACAGGTATGGTGGCACACCTAGTTTTATTTTAGATGGGCTGGCTATACCCTTTCCCCTGTGGTTGTGACCTGACGGGATGTGAGAGGGTCCCTTGGGCACTTATCATGGTGGGCCGGAGTGGAGTTGTGACTTACCCGGACTATTGGTGCCGCCACCCACACAAAGGGCAGATGACCCAAGGATGGTGTAACTACTGTGTAGGTGCTTAGAGAATAACCACTGAGTCCTGTTACCATAAATAAACTCTTCTTTACTACAGGAATACTTGATACAGTGATATACAGTAGGCTTGTGGCTTGATAAGTTACTTTACATCTTAGTGACAGGATCTGTGCTGAGAGCTTGAGAAGGAGAACAGCCGTGGTGAGAGGTAGAAGAGGTTCGGAGAGGTAGAGAGGAGGATGTGGAGAGAGTCCCAACCCAAGTAGGACTGTGCTCTGCCGGAACTTTAGAAGGAGAATAAGTGCAATACTTGAGAGTAGAGAATATACTTGTGCCCGTGTTTTGACTCTTTGGTCTTTGCACCACCTATTGCCCACCAGTGACGGGCGACCCGTCCTAGAGGGTGACACAAGCCCCAGACCTTGTAACCTGGGAGGAGCAGAGTGGTCAGAGTTCTCTGATGACACCTGCGCTGCAAAATAAAGTATGTGGGCTTCTAGCAACTTTGCTCTATCCGGATCAGTTCCTCTTCCTTCAGGATACTGTTCTGCATTTTAAGACAGGGTTGGGAAGATTCCTGACTTGTACTCTCTAAGTGTGTTTTCAGCACTGCATAGTGTTTGGAAGTGCTACTGCCAAGAAATGAGTGCTAAGGTGTCTCATGTGCGTCCGTACACTACAGAGACCAACCAAAAACTGCAAAGGGGACCTGGCATAAGCCAGGGCCCTACTTGGCTACTGCAGGGACCACTCTGGCATTCTTCCTCTACCAAAGCCAGAGTAAGACTCACTAAGGTGTGGCTACACTACCTCTCCCCCTGTGACTTCCTTCTACAGCGTCTGTAACGTGTGCTGTGAGTGGGTGAGAAGAGAATGCAAGAGAAAGAGAAGGATAGAGATAGGCAAGAAAGAGAAAGACCTCCCATTGGTGCAAAGATCCTGGAAACAATAACCCTTTAGTTGCCTACAGCTGTGCAATACTTAGGTACACAATAAACATACTAGCGACATCTGGTGGAAAAACTTAGGCACTACTTCATTACCACTTTTACTTTGAAGTACAGGCTTTAGCAAGGGGTGTATACACTAGCAACATCCGTGGTGGGAGACCACACTTCACACTCTAATCTCCTATCACACACAGTGTATCATCACTCCTATCATCCTCCTCCCTGACCCCAGGAGCTGACACTCTAATCTCCTATCACACACAGTGTATCATCACTCCCATCATCCTCCCTGACCCCAGGAGCTGACACTCTAATCTCCTATCACACACAGTGTATCATCACTCCCATCATCTTCCCTGACCCCAGGAGCTGACACTCTAATCTCCTATCACACACAGTGTATCATCACTCCCATCATCCTCCCCCCTGACCCCAGGAGCTGACACTCTAATCTCCTATCACACACAGTGTATCATCACTCCCATCATCCTCCTCCCTGACCCCAGGAGCTGACACTCTAATCTCCTATCACACACAGTGTATCATTACCCCCATCATCCTCCCTGACCCCAGGAGCTGACACTCTAATCTCCTATCACACACAGTGTATCATCACTCCCATCCTCCCTGACCCCAGGAGCTGACACTCTAATCTCCTATCACACACAGTGTATCATCACTCCCATCATCCTCCTCCCTGACCCCAGGAGCTGACACTCTAATCTCCTATCACACACAGTGTATCATTACCCCCATCATCCTCCCTGACCCCAGGAGCTGACACTCTAATCTCCTATCACACACAGTGTATCATCACTCCCATCCTCCCTGACCCCAGGAGCTGACACTCTAATCTCCTATCACACACAGTGTATCATCACTCCCATCCTCCTCCCTGACCCCAGGAGCTGACACTCTAATCTCCTATCACACACAGTGTATCATCACTCCCATCCTCCTCCCTGACCCCAGGAGCTGACACTCTAATCTCCTATCACACACAGTGTATCATCACTCCCATCATCCTCCTCCCTGACCCCAGGAGCTGACACTCTAATCTCCTATCACACACAGTGTACCATCACTCCCATCATCCCTGACCCCAGGAGCTGACACTCTAATCTCCTATCACACACAGTGTATCATCACTCCCGTCATCCCTGACCTCAGGAGCTGACACTCTAATCTCCTATCACACAGTGTATCATCACTCCCATCGTCCTCCCTGACCGCAGGAGCTGACGCTCTAATCTCCTATCACACACAGTGTATCATCACTCCCATCATCCTCCTCCCTGACCCCAGGAGCTGACACTCTAATCTCCTATCACACACAGTGTACCATCACTCCCATCATCCCTGACCCCAGGAGCTGACACTCTAATCTCCTATCACACACAGTGTATCATCACTCCCATCATCCCCCCTGACCCCAGGAGCTGACACTCTAATCTCCTATCACACACAGTGTATCATCACTCCCATCATCCTCCCTGACCCCAGGAGCTGACACTCTAATCTCCTATCACACACAGTGTATCATCACTCCCGTCATCCCTGACCTCAGGAGCTGACACTCTAATCTCCTATCACACAGTGTATCATCACTCCCATCGTCCTCCCTGACCGCAGGAGCTGACGCTCTAATCTCCTATCACACACAGTGTATCATCACTCCCATCATCCTCCTCCCTGACCCCAGGAGCTGACACTCTAATCTCCTATCACACACAGTGTACCATCACTCCCATCATCCCTGACCCCAGGAGCTGACACTCTAATCTCCTATCACACACAGTGTATCATCACTCCCATCATCCTCCCTGACCCCAGGAGCTGACACTCTAATCTCCTATCACACACAGTGTATCATCACTCCCATCATCCTCCTCCCTGACCCCAGGAGCTGACACTCTAATCTCCTATCACACACAGTGTATCATCACTCCCATCATCCTCCCTGACCCCAGGAGCTGACACTCTAATCTCCTATCACACACAGTGTATCATCACTCCCATCATCCTCCCTGACCCCAGGAGCTGACACTCTAATCTCCTATCACACACAGTGTATCATCACTCCCATCATCCTCCCTGACCCCAGGAGCTGACACTCTAATCTCCTATCACACACAGTGTACCATCACTCCCATCATCCCTCACCCCAGGAGCTGACACTCTAATCTCCTATCACACACAGTGTATCATCACTCCCATCATCCTCCTCCCTGACCCCAGGAGCTGACACTCTAATCTCCTATCACACACAGTGTATCATCACTCCCATCATCCTCCTCCCTGACCCCAGGAGCTGACACTCTAATCTCCTATCACACACAGTGTATCATCACTCCCATCATCCTCCCTGACCCCAGGAGCTGACACTCTAATCTCCTATCACACACAGTGTATCATCACTCCCATCATCCTCCCTGACCCCAGGAGCTGACATTCTAATCTCCTATCACACACAGTGTACCATCACTCCCATCCTCCCTGACCCCAGGAGCTGACACTCTAATCTCCTATCACACACAGTATCATCACTCCCATCATCCTCCCTGACCCCAGGAGCTGACACTCTAATCTCCTATCACACACAGTGTACCATCACTCCCATCCTCCCTGACCCCAGGAGCTGACACTCTAATCTCCTATCACACACAGTGTATCATCACTCCCATCATCCTCCCTGACCCCAGGAGCTGACATTCTAATCTCCTATCACACACAGTGTATCATCACTCCCATCATCCTCCCTGACCCCAGGAGCTGACATTCTAATCTCCTATCACACAGTGTATCATCACTCCCATCATCCCCCCTGACCCCAGGAGCTGACACTCTAATCTCCTATCACACACAGTGTATCATCACTCCCATCATCCTCCCTGACCCCAGGAGCTGACACTCTAGTCTCCTATCACACACAGTGTATCATCACTCCCATCATCCTCCCTGACCCCAGGAGCTGACACTCTAATCTCCTATCACACAGTGTATCATCACTCCCATCCTCCTCCCTGACCCCAGGAGCTGACACTCTAATCTCCTATCACACACAGTGTATCATCACTCCCATCCTCCTCCCTGACCCCAGGAGCTGACACTCTAATCTCCTATCACACACAGTGTACCATCACTCCCATCATCCTCCCTGACCCCAGGAGCTGACACTCTAATCTCCTATCACACACAGTGTATCATCACTCCCATCATCCTCCTCCCTGACCCCAGGAGCTGACACTCTAATCTCCTATCACACACAGTGTATCATCACTCCCATCATCCTCCCTGACCCCAGGAGCTGACACTCTAATCTCCTATCACACACAGTGTATCATCACTCCCATCATCCTCCTCCCTGACCCCAGGAGCTGACACTCTAATCTCCTATCACACACAGTGTATCATCACTCCCATCATCCTCCCTGACCCCAGGAGCTGACACTCTAATCTCCTATCACACACAGTGTATCATCACTCCCATCCTCCTCCCTGACCCCAGGAGCTGACACTCTAATCTCCTATCACACACAGTGTATCATCACTCCCATCATCCTCCCTGACCCCAGGAGCTGACACTCTAATCTCCTATCACACACAGTGTATTATCACTCCCATCATCCTCCCTGACCCCAGGAGCTGACACTCTAATCTCCTATCACACACAGTGTATCATCACTCCCATCATCCTCCCTGACCCCAGGAGCTGACACTCTAATCTCCTATCACACACAGTGTATCATCACTCCCATCCTCCCGGACCCCGGGAGCTGACACTCTAATCTCCTATCACACACAGTGTATCATCACTCCCATCCTCCTCCCTGACCCCAGGAGCTGACACTCTAATCTCCTATCACACACAGTGTATCATCACTCCCATCCTCCTCCCTGACCCCAGGAGCTGACACTCTAGTCTCCTATCACACACAGTGTATCATCACTCCCATCATCCTCCCTGACCCCAGGAGCTGACACTCTAATCTCCTATCACACACAGTGTATCATCACTCCCATCATCCTCCTCCCTGACCCCAGGAGCTGACACTCTAATCTCCTATCACACACAGTGTACCATCACTCCCATCATCCTCCCTGACCCCAGGAGCTGACACTCTAATCTCCTATCACACACAGTGTATCATCACTCCCATCATCCCTGACCCCAGGAGCTGACACTCTAATCTCCTATCACACACAGTGTATCATCACTCCCATCATCCTCCCTGACCCCAGGAGCTGACACTCTAATCTCCTATCACACACAGTGTATCATCACTCCCATCATCCTCCCTGACCCCAGGAGCTGACACTCTAATCTCCTATCACACACAGTGTATCATCACTCCCATCATCCTCCCTGACCCCAGGAGCTGACACTCTAATCCCCTATCACACAGTGTATCATCACTCCCATCATCCTCCCTGACCCCAGGAGCTGACACTCTAATCTCCTATCACACACAGTGTATCATCACTCCCATCATCCTCCCTGACCCCAGGAGCTGACACTCTAATCTCCTATCACACACAATGTATCATCACTCCCATCATCCCTGACCCCAGGAGCTGACACTCTAATCTCCTATCACACACAGTGTATCATCACTCCCATCCTCCTCCTCCCTGACCCCAGGAGCTGACACTCTAATCTCCTATCAAACACAGTGTATCATCACTCCCATCATCCTCCTCCCTGACCCCAGGAGCTGACACTCTAATCTCCTATCACACACGGTGTATCATCACTCCCATCATCCTCCCTGACCCCAGGAGCTGACACTCTAATCTCCTATCACACACAGTGTATTATCACTCCCATCATCCTCCCTGCCCCCAGGAGCTGACACTCTAATCTCCTATCACACACAATGTATCATCACTCCCATCATCCCTGACCCCAGGAGCTGACACTCTAATCTCCTATCACACACAGTGTATCATCACTCCCATCATCCTCCCTGACCCCAGGAGCTGACACTCTAATCTCCTATCACACACAGTGTATCATCACTCCCATCATCCTCCTCCCTGACCCCAGGAGCTGACACTCTAATCTCCTATCACACACAGTGTATCATCACTCCCATCCTCCTCCCTGACCCCAGTAGCTGACACTCTAATCTCCTATCACACACAGTGTATCATCACTCCCATCATCCTCCTCCCTGACCCCAGGAGCTGACACTCTAATCTCCTATCACACACAGTGTACCATCACTCCCATCATCCTCCTCCCTGACCCCAGGAGCTGACACTCTAATCTCCTATCACACACAGTGTATCATCACTCCCATCATCCTCCCTGACCCCAGGAGCTGACACTCTAATCTCCTATCACACAGTGTATCATCACTCCCATCATCCCTGACCCCAGGAGCTGACACTCTAATCCCCTATCACACAGTGTATCATCACTCCCATCATCCTCCCTGACCCCAGGAGCTGACACTCTAATCTCCTATCACACAGTGTATCATCACTCCCATCATCCTCCTCCCTGACCCCAGGAGCTGACACTCTAATCTCCTATCACACACAGTGTATCATCACTCCCATCATCCTCCCTGACCCCAGGAGCTGACACTCTAATCTCCTATCACACACAGTGTACCATCACTCCCATCATCCTCCCTGACCCCAGGAGCTGACACTCTAATCTCCTATCACACACAGTGTATTATCACTCCCATCATCCTCCCTGCCCCCAGGAGCTGACACTCTAATCTCCTATCACACACAATGTATCATAACTCCCATCATCCCTGACCCCAGGAGCTGACACTCTAATCTCCTATCACACACAGTGTATCATCACTCCCATCATCCTCCCTGACCCCAGGAGCTGACACTCTAATCTCCTATCACACACAGTGTATCATCACTCCCATCATCCTCCTCCCTGACCCCAGGAGCTGACACTCTAATCTCCTATCAAACACAGTGTATCATCACTCCCATCCTCCTCCCTGACCCCAGGAGCTGACACTCTAATCTCCTATCACACACAGTGTATCATCACTCCCATCATCCCTGACCCCAGGAGCTGACACTCTAATCTCCTATCACACACAGTGTACCATCACTCCCATCATCCTCCCTGACCCCAGGAGCTGACACTCTAATCTCCTATCACACACAGTGTACCATCACTCCCATCATCCTCCTCCCTGACCCCAGGAGCTGACACTCTAATCTCCTATCACACACAGTGTGCCATCACTCCCATCCTCCTCCTCCCTGACCCCAGGAGCTGACACTCTAATCTCCTATCACACACAGTGTATCATCACTCCCATCCTCCTCCTCCCTGACCCCAGGAGCTGACACTCTAATCTCCTATCACACAGTGTATCATCACTCCCATCATCCTCCTCCCTGACCCCAGGAGCTGACACTCTAATCTCCTATCACACACAGTGTATCATCACTCCCATCCTCCTCCCTGACCCCAGGAGCTGACACTCTAATCTCCTATCACACACAGTGTATCATCACTCCCATCATCCCTGACCCCAGGAGCTGACACTCTAATCTCCTATCACACACAGTGTATCATCACTCCCATCCTCCCTGACCCCAGGAGCTGACACTCTAATCTCCTATCACACACAGTGTACCATCACTCCCATCCTCCTCCCTGACCCCAGGAGCTGACACTCTAATCTCCTATCACACACAGTGTACCATCACTCCCATCATCCTCCCTGACCCCAGGAGCTGACACTCTAATCTCCTATCACACACAGTGTATCATCACTCCCATCCTCCTCCCTGACCCCAGGAGCTGACACTCTAATCTCCTATCACACACAGTGTACCATCACTCCCATCATCCTCCTCCCTGACCCCAGGAGCTGACACTCTAATCTCCTATCACACACAGTGTATCATCACTCCCATCATCATCCTCCCTGACCCCAGGAGCTGACACTCTAATCTCCTATCACACACAGTGTATCATCACTCCCATCATCCTCCCTGACCCCAGGAGCTGACACTCTAATCTCCTATCACACACAGTGTACCATCACTCCCATCCTCCTCCCTGACCCCAGGAGCTGACACTCTTCTCGGTTACCGGCAGATTCCTTCAGCTGACGTTGGTTCTCAGCGAATCTCAGATCAGCGTAAGTGACAGCATCAGCCATGTCCCCGATCAGCGGCCGAGAACGGAGAATGTGAGAAGAGGAAGGAAAGTGATAGATAAAACCTGTGTATGTAAATATTTACAGTAAATCAGCCACATTTAGGAGAGGAGGTGCAGAGCGTGACCGACACACTGTAACAAACACTTCCTGCCCGATGTGCAGCTCACATCACATGGCTTCTGGATACGGGACCCTCGCTGCCCCTCCACCAACAGTAACCACAGCCTATGTACAAGGTGCACGTTTTGGTGGTAAGATGGCCGCAGCTTTATGTACGTCACATGACTAACAATCCCAGGAGTCCGGTGAGGAGCTCGGTCACTGGGATCCCGGATACTGTGGGACCCCCAGCTGTGTGACATCCAGCCCCCGGCCAGACAGCAATAAAGGGGGCGGCACGTTCTGGCTGCCATTCTAGCAGAGACAGTCTACTTTAAGGGTTCAATGAACAAGTATCCAACAACACCAACTAAACGTTCTATAGTGAGTGTGCGATTGTAGAAGAAGGTACACTCACATTTTAGTAGTCTTCATCTTTGACTTTATTGATGCAATATTCGGGATTCGGCTGTGTGTAGTCAGAGCACTGGAGGTAGCTGGAGGTTAGGCGTCCTCTCCCTGCCGCGCGACGTTTCGGAAGGCGGGGCTTCCTTACTCATGCGCACAGGTGAGTGGGTCCAGCTCAGCTAAATACCGACGTCTGACTTTAACAGTCATATGATCAAAACATACTAGAAATATATTAGTGGTATCAGTGTCCATCACATCGCACAAATTCTGTACAAATATCACATTACTTATACATATTGTAAATATTATAAACGTCGTCCACTTAGGGGAGAAGAGGATCATAAAAATGCTTTAAAGCTACATACTTCATTTAAGCCGTTTGGCTCTAAGCTATCAAGTTTTTTGATCCAATAGGTCTCCCGTTGAAGTAGCAGCTGTTTATCTCTCTTTTCTGAACTTGTAGTTTGTACCTCTTCCAAGATGCACCATCTTAGCTCATATATGTGGTGACCTGCCTCTTTGAAATGTCTGGCAACACTCGTCTCACCATGTTTAGTTTTTTCTTCCATTGTGTTCTCTGTTTTTAGGTATCTCCTTATTGTGGCTCTGTGTTCATTTATTCTCACTTTTACCTGTCTCATAGTCTGACCTACATAGGTCTTCCCACACGGGCATTTCAGCATATATATGACTTTTGGTGTGTTACATGTAAAAAACCCTTTGATCTTAATGTTATACCCTTGTGTTGGATGTTGAATTTGTTCTCCTTTTATTATTGATGTACAGTTCTGACATTGTAAGCACCCAAATGTGCCTTTACGTTGTGTCCTTAAGAATGTTTGTTTGTCTGTCTTTCTCTTTTTGATGTCACTTCTTATTATTTTGTTGGCTATCGTCTTTCCTTTTCTTAATGCTAGCATAGGTTTATTTTGGAACAATTTCCCAAATTTGGGTTCTCTTTGCATTATCGGCCAAAATTTGTTAATGGCTTTTTTTATAATTGGGATGTGTTGGTCAAACGTGGTCACAAATATTTGTCTCTGTTCGTTTAGTTTATGTGCATTTTGTGGTTTCTTTTTTTTGATAGCTGTGTTAATTTGCTTCTGTTTATACCCTCTTTGTCGAAATTTATTTTGCATAATCTTCTGACATGTCTTCTTATTGGTTTCAGTGTTCACTATTCTTTCTATCCTTTGCATTTGGCTTCTTATTATGCTGTCAAACACTTGTGGTGGATGGTGACTCGTGCGGTGTAGCAAATTATTTTTATCAGTGTTTTTTACATACAGTGTTGTATCAAATCCTTCTTCTTTTTTTGTCACTAGTACATCTAGATAGTGTATTTCCTTTTCGTTATACTCTAGGGTAAATTTTATTGTGGGGTGACAGGTGTTTAAGTATGACATAAATTCCATAAGTGACTGTTCACTCTCTCTCCACAGGAGGAACACGTCGTCCACATACCTGTACCATTTGAACGACGTGTTCCCCAGTGTATTCTCTAGAACATATTTTCTTTCGAATGTCTCCATGAAAATGTTGGCGACACTTGGTGCCACCGCCGAGCCCATAGAGACTCCATACGTCTGCAGGAAGAAGTCCTGATCAAACCTGAAATAGTTTTTTGACAATATTAACTCCAAGAGGCCCATCAGAAAATTTATGTCATTGTTTGTGAAACTTGGGTTATTCTGCATAAATTCTCTTATAGCAGCCATGCCCTCTTCATGTGGCACGTTGGTGTACAAACTCTGCACATCCAACGTACACATGAACGTGACATCTTTGGTATTTTCTTTCTGTAGTTTACACAAGAAATCATTGGTGTCTCTCAAGCACCTAGTAAAGCCTTTGATGATATTCTGTAAAAAGCTGTCTATATATGTGGCCACCGGCTGAAAGATCGACCCCACTTGTGACACTATTGGTCTCCCTGGTGGTGACTTAAGGTTTTTATGTATCTTAGGGGCTAGATATAGAATGGGAACTCTGGGATTTTCACTAGTCAGTGCATTTGCTGTATGTTCACTTATAATGTCAGCTGTTACTGCATCCTGTATATAGCTGTCCAGTTCCTCTTTGAACTTATCTGTGGGGTCGCCTCTCAGTCGGTGGTACACCTTTTCATCAGACAGCTGTTTATGTGTCTCCTTTAGGTAATCTGATTTATTCATTATAACAATGGCGCCCCCCTTGTCGGCCTTTTTGACCACAAGGGTGGCGTCATTGGACAACAAATCTATAGCTTCTTTCTGAGCTCTAGTTAGATTCACATGCGTTTTTTTTACAGTTTTCCAATTTTCCCTGACCTCAGCCATGACGGAACGGGAGAACACCTCGAGTGCGTCATTGCTGATTTCAGGGTCAAACGTACTGTGTAACCTGAGCTTATCTGGTATCACATCGACATTGGATTTCCTCAACCTCTGATTGCGTTTTATATCAAAGACCTATGTAGGTCAGACTATGAGACAGGTAAAAGTGAGAATAAATGAACACAGAGCCACAATAAGGAGATACCTAAAAACAGAGAACACAATGGAAGAAAAAACTAAACATGGAGAGACGAGTGTTGCCAGACATTTCAAAGAGGCAGGTCACCACATATATGAGCTAAGATGGTGCATTTTGGAAGAGGTACAAACTACAAGTTCAGAAAAGAGAGATAAACAGCTGCTACTTCAACGGGAGACCTATTGGATCAAAAAACTTGATAGCTTAGAGCCAAACGGCTTAAATGAAGTATGTAGCTTTAAAGCATTTCTATGATCCCTTTCTCCCCCAAGTGGACGACGTTTATAATATTTACAATATGTATAAGTAATGTGATATTTGTACAGAATTTGTGCGATGTGATGGACACTGATACCACTAATATATTTCTAGTATGTTTTGATCATATGACTGTTAAAGTCAGACGTCGGTATTTAGCTGAGCTGGACCCACTCACCTGTGCGCATGAGTAAGGAAGCCCCGCCTTCCGAAACGTCGCGCGGCAGGGAGAGGACGCCTAACCTCCAGCTACCTCCAGTGCTCTGACTACACACAGCCGAATCCCGAATATTGCATCAATAAAGTCAAAGATGAAGACTACTAAAATGTGAGTGTACCTTCTTCTACAATCGCACACTCACTATAGAACGTTTAGTTGGTGTTGTTGGATACTTGTTCATTGAACTATTACATGCCAAAGAAGTGGGAGTTGGCGGTATCCACGTTAATTGCTCGTGATTGAGCTTACCTGTGGTCTGAAGCCAGACATTGCGCTTTGTTCAAGTCTACTTTAAGGGTCCAATAACCTTACTGAGGATCCATCCTCCCGTGCTTGACCACCGTGCCCGCTCCTGGATGATGGAGCCATTCTGACATCCATAAGGCTGCCCACTTCAAAGTTGTTCACCGCCATTTAACATCCGCTATGAGTTATAATGAATCCACCATAACTCGCCTGCAACTTCCACCTGACCTGAGCCACCAAAACAAAGCTGCGACTTATAATTGTGGATAAGAGCCTGGTGTGACCTTCCCTATAATTGTGGATAAGAGCCTGGTGTGATCCACCCCAAGGCAGGAGGCATTAGTGTGACCCGCAGGTGCTCATTGAGGAGCATGGCCTTCATCCCAGCTACTTGGGTGCTTCACTGACATGTGTCAGCACATGCTGATGGTGGTCAGCCTGATGGTGGGGGCGCATGCTGGTGGTCAGCCTGATGATGGGGGCGCATGCTGGTGGTGGTCAGCCTGATGGTGGGGGCGCATGCTGATGGTGGTCAGCCTGATGGTGGGGGCGCATGCTGGTGGTCAGCCTGATGATGGGGGCGCATGCTGGTGGTGGTCAGCCTGATGGTGGGGGCGCATGCTGATGGTGGTCAGCCTGATGGTGGGGGCGCATGCTGGTGGTGGTCAGCCTGATGGTGGGGGCGCATGCTGGTGGTCAGCCTGATGATGGGGGCGCATGCTGGTGGTGGTCAGCCTGATGGTGGGGGCGCATGCTGGTGGTCAGCCTGATGATGGGGGCGCATGCTGGTGGTGGTCAGCCTGATGGTGGGGGCGCATGCTGATGGTGGTCAGCCTGATGGTGGGGGCGCATGCTGGTGGTGGTCAGCCTGATGGTGGGGGCGCATGCTGGTGGTCAGCCTGATGATGGGGGCGCATGCTGGTGGTGGTCAGCCTGATGGTGGTGGCTCCCTTGCTGATCTTCACATGGCACAGTTTGCAAAAGACAAATTGTTTTGGGACTTCATAGAAAGTCTTTGGGACCTTCATCGAAATAATACCACACTGCACCTTCCTCTCCACCATCATTATCACTGTCCTCACCATCACCATTATCATCATCATCACTGTCCTCACTACCACCATCATCACTGTCCTCACCACCACCACCATCATCACTGTCCTCACCACCACCATCATCACTGTCCTCACCACCACCACCACCATCACTGTCCTCACCACCACCATCATCACTGTCCTCACTACCACCATCATCTCTGACCACCACCCCCACCATTATCACTGTCCTCACCACCACCATTATCGTCATCACTGTCCTCACCACCACCATCATCATCACTGTCCTCACCACCACCATCATCACTGTCCTCACCACCACCATCATCACTGTCCTCACCCCCACCATCATCACTGTCCTCACTACCACCATCATCTCTGACCACCACCCCCACCATTATCACTGTCCTCACCACCACCATTATCGTCATCACTGTCCTCACCACCACCACCATCATCACTGTCCTCACCACCACCATTATCGTCATCACTGTCCTCACCACCACCAGCATCATAACTGTCCTCACCACCACCATCATCACTGTCCTCACCACCATGACCATCATCACTGTCTTCACCACCACCATCATAACTGTCCTCACCCCCCACCATCATCACTGTCCTCACCACCACCATCATCACTGTCCTCACCACCACCATCATCACTGTCCTCACCACCACCACCATCATCACTGTCCTCACCACCATGACCATCATCACTGTCTTCACCACCACCATCATAACTGTCCTCACCACCACCATCATCACTGTCCTCACCACCATGACCATCATCACTGTCTTCACCACCACCATCATCACTGTCCTCACCACCACCATCACTGTCCTCACCACCACCATCACCACTGTCCTCACCACCATGACCATCATCACTGTCCTCACCACCACCATTATCGTCATCACTGTCCTCACCACCACCATCGCCACTGTCCTCACCACCAGCATCATCACTGTCCTCACCACCACCATCATCACTGTCCTCACCACCACCATCATCACTGTCCTCACCACCACCATCACCACTGTCCTGACCACCACCATCATCATCACTGTCCTCACCACCACCATCACCACTGTCCTGACCACCACCATCATCACTGTCCTCACCACCACCATCATCACTGTCCTCACCCCCACCATCATCACTGTCCTCACCACCACCATCATCACTGTCCTCACCCCCACCATCATCACTGTCCTCACCCCCACCATCATCACTGTCCTCACCACCACCATCATCACTGTCCTCACCACCACCATCATCACTGTCCTCACCACCAGCATCATCACTGTCCTCACCACCATCATCATCACTGTCCTGACCACCATGACCATCATCACTGTCTTCACCACCACCATCATCACTGTCTTCACCACCACCATCATCACTGTCCTCACCCCCACCATCATCACTGTCCTCACCACCAGCATCATCACTGTCCTCACCACCATCATCATCACTGTTACCACCACCATCATCACTTTCCTCACCACCACCATCATCACTGTCCTCACCCCCACCATCACTGTCCTCACCACCACCATCATCACTGTCCTCACCACCACCATCATCACTGTCCTCACCACCACCATCATCACTGTCCTCACCCCCACCATCATCACTGTCCTCACTCCCACCATCACTGTCCTCACCCCCACCATCATTACTGTCCTCACCCCCACCATCATCACTGTCCTCACCCCCACCATCACTGTCCTCACCACCACCATCACCACTGTCCTCACCACCACCATCATCACAGTGCTCACCCCCACCATCATTACTGTCCTCACCACCACCATCATCACTGTCCTCCTCACCACCACCATCATCACAGTGCTCACCACCACCATCATCACTGTCCTCACCACCCCCACCATCACTGTCCTCACCACCACCATCATCACTGTCCTCACCCCCACCATCATCACTGTCCTCACCACCAGCATCACCACTGTCCTGACCACCACCATCATCACTGTCCTCACCACCATGACCATCACTGTCCTCACCCCCACCATCATCACTGTCCTCACCACCAGCATCATCACTGTCCTCACCCCCACCATCATCACTGTCCTCACCACCACCATCATCACTGTCCTCACCACCACCATCATCACTGTCCTCACCCCCACCATCACTGTCCTCACCACCACCATCATCACTGTCCTCACCCCCACCATCATCACTATCCTCACCACCACCATCATCACTGTCCTCACCACCACCATCATCACTGTCCTCACCCCCACCATCACTGTCCTCACCCCCACCATCACCACTGTCCTCACCACCACCATCATCACTGTCCTCACCCCCACCATCACCACTGTCCTCACCACCACCATCATCACTGTCCTCACCACCCCCACCATCACTGTCCTCACCACCACCATCACCACTGTCCTCACCACCACCATCATCACTGTCCTCACCACCCCCACCATCACTGTCCTCACCACCACCATCATCACTGTCCTCACCACCACCATCACTGTCCTCACCACCACCATCACCACTGTCCTCACCCCCACCATCACTGTCCTCACCCCCACCATCACTGTCCTCACCACCACCATCACCACTGTCCTCACCCCCACCATCACTGTCCTCACCCCCACCATCACTGTCCTCACCACCACCATCACCACTGTCCTCACCACCACCATCATCACTGTCCTCACCACCACCATCACCACTGTCCTCACCACCACCATCATCACTGTCCTCACCACCACCATCATCACTGTCCTCACCCCCACCATCACTGTCCTCACCACCACCATCACTGTCCTCACCACCACCATCACCACTGTCCTCACCACCACCATCATCACTGTCCTCACCACCCCCACCATCACTGTCCTCACCACCACCATCACTGTCCTCACCACCACCATCACTGTCCTCACCACCACCATCACTGTCCTCACCACCACCATCACCACTGTCCTCACCACCACCATCATCACTGTCCTCACCACCCCCACCATCACTGTCCTCACCACCACCATCATCACCACTGTCCTCACCACCACCATCATCACTGTCCTCACCACCACCATCATCACTGTCCTCACCACCACCATCACTGTCCTCACCCCCACCATCACTGTCCTCACCACCACCATCATCACTGTCCTCACCACCACCATAATCACTGTCCTCACCACCACCATCACTGTCCTCACCCCCACCATCACTGTCCTCACCACCACCATCACCACTGTCCTCACCACCACCATAATCACTGTCCTCACCACCATCATCATCATTATTGTTCCCATCACCATTATTGTCCGCACCATCACCAGCATCATCTTATTATCTTAAGATCCACCTCCTACTCCAGCTCCACCTCCAGCTCCTGATCCTGAATGACATCATTGTGAGTATCTGCTGTAATATAAATATCAGAGTGATGTCATCACTGATGTCATTTTGGCCTCTTCACAGGGTTGGAGCTGATAATAACGTCCATTCTGGAGGTCTCTGGTGGATGACGATGACATGAGGAGCTCTATCATCACGGTAGTATAATGGTGATGGATCAGCCATCAGAACGGGAATATTTGGTGACATTTAACAATTGGAAAACATGTTCAAATCACAATCGCAGAGAAAAGCTGATTGAAACATTGCCGTATAAAAGCTGCGTAAGCTTCATATCTACATGAGATACATAAGAATACAGTAAGACCACCCTGAGCCAAGCTCCCCCCCCCCAACCTGTATAAGAAGGGACGTCATATGGGGGCGGAGAAAGTATTCAGAACAATGCAGAAAGAACGACTAGAAATATGTTATATTATATACATTCCTGGTCCTCATCATAGAAAAAACAAAGGGCGACAGCGCTCCATGGCGAGGATCAGAAGGACAAGGTGCAAAGGGGTTAGGGGTGCACGGCAACCCTCACCTGATGTGGTTGTGCAAAGGGAGGCACAACACTCTGCAGCGTATAGATCAAGGACCGCAGCCACTCCCGATATCCAACAGGAAACAATGATACAAACAACCTCCAACTCCAGACTACACGGATTATGGGGCGCAGGTCCAACTTGAGATCGAGGCACAGTGAGTAATAAAAATATATATTTTATTGTGGAGACTCAACGCGTTTCGGAACCGCACCGGTTCCTTTCTCAAGAGTCATGATACTGACAAAACAAAACAGCAATATATATCACAAACCAAAATGACATCAAAAGGGGGAGGGGAACTCAGAACCTCCCACTTCAATCAACACAGACACCTGTGACACCAATAAAGGAAGGCATATAGCCATATACTACATTACATAAAATACAACAATATATAAGAAAGAGTATATAAAAAGTATATATATATATATATATATATATAAAAAAATAATAAATAATGTATATAAAATATATATATATATATATGTATGAAACAAGTATATAAAATTAAAATTATACCTTCGTATTTTCTAGTGTCTCATTTAAGCCATCTGGTGACAAAGAGCAAAGTTTAAAAATCCAGTACGATTCCCTATTAATGAGCTGCTTATATCTATTGGGAACATTCTCTCCTATACGTTCCAAAATAGTGAGTCTCAAACTACTAGGGTCAGAATTATGCTTGAGAAAAAAGTGTCGAGAGACACTATGCAATAAAAATGAATTTTTAATATTAGCTCGATGCTTGTTCATGCGGCACCGCACCGTCTGAATGGTGCGTCCCACATACTGCAGGTGACATGGGCATTATGTGGGACGCACCATTCAGACGGTGCGGTGCCGCATGAACAAGCATCGAGCTAATATTAAAAATTCATTTTTATTGCATAGTGTCTCTCGACACTTTTTTCTCAAGCATAATTCTGACCCTAGTAGTTTGAGACTCACTATTTTGGAACGTATAGGAGAGAATGTTCCCAATAGATATAAGCAGCTCATTAATAGGGAATCGTACTGGATTTTTAAACTTTGCTCTTTGTCACCAGATGGCTTAAATGAGACACTAGAAAATACGAAGGTATAATTTTAATTTTATATACTTGTTTCATACATATATATATATATATATATTTTATATACATTATTTATTATTTTTTTATATATATATATATATATATATATATACTTTTTATATACTCTTTCTTATATATTGTATTTTATGTAATGTAGTATATGGCTATATGCCTTCCTTTATTGGTGTCACAGGTGTCTGTGTTGATTGAAGTGGGAGGTTCTGAGTTCCCCTCCCCCTTTTGATGTCATTTTGGTTTGTGATATATATTGCTGTTTTGTTTTGTCAGTATCATGACTCTTGAGAAAGGAACCGGTGCGGTTCCGAAACGCGTTGAGTCTCCACAATAAAACATTTTTATTACTCACTGTGCCTCGATCTCAAGTTGGACCTGCGCCCCATAATCCGTGTAGTCTGGAGTTGGAGGTTGTTTGTATCTTTGGTCCTCATCATGACTCCCCTCCCACTCCTGGTCCCCAGCATGACTCCTCTCCAATTCCTGGACCCCAGCATGACCCTCCTCCCATTCCTGGTCCCCAGTATGACCCCCTCCCATTCCTGGTCCCCAGCATAACTCCTCTCCCATTCCTGGTCCCCAGTATGACCCCCTCCCATTCCTGGTCCCCAGCATGACTCCTCTCCCATTCCTGGTCCCCAGTATGACCCTCTCCCATTCCTGGCCCCAGCATGACTCCTCTCCCATTCCTGGTCCCCAGTATGACCCCCTCCCATTCCTGGTCCCCAGCATGACCCCCCTCCCATTCCTGGTCCCCAGCATGACTCCTCTCCCATTCCTGGTCCCCAGTATGACCCTCTCCCATTCCTGGCCCCAGCATGACTCCTCTCCCATTCCTGGTCCCCAGTATGACCCCCTCCCATTCCTGGTCCCCAGCATGACTCCTCTCCCATTCCTGGTCCCCAGCATGACTCCTCTCCCATTCCTGGCCCCAGTATGACTTGATCCCATTCCTAGTTCCCAGCATGACTCCCCTCCCATTCCTGGTCCCCAGCATTACTCATCTCCCTTTCCTGGTGCCCAGCATGATTCTGTTCCCATTTGTAGTTCCCAACATGACTCCACTCCCATTCCTGGTCCCCAGCATGTCCCCTATCCTAATCCTGGTCCCAATCCCATCTCATTCCTGGTTTAGACCATTGCTTCTCTTCTCATTCCTGGTCCTCAGCTTGCCTCCCCATTTTAGTCCTGGTCCTTAACATGGCTCGCCCTTTAGTTTCTGGTCTTCAGCATGGCTCCCCCTCTTATTACTAGTCACATTTATAGCTTTCTATCTCATTCTTGGCCCCCAGTGTGGGCTCCTCATCTAATTTGTGGTCCCTATTGGCTTCTCTTCCCATCGCAGATTGATGGGATCTGCACCCGCCATATGGCTGACAGCCTCCCTTTTCTGCTTCCACAACGTTGGGTGGCGCTTCTACCTTCACATCCCTTCCAGGTTTCCTCATTCTCACTCCAGTTTGGTGTTGTGGTGCAGGACGGATCTACCCCCAGACGATACAGAGATCTTACAGGTCTTATATGGGATCTATTCACACAAGAAGTGGATGGATAATGGGGGTGGTCGGCTTGTAGAGGGGCAACTTAGACTAAAGACTATTAGGGGATTAAAATAGGTCCACAATGAGTCCACATTGGGAGGGGGTCTCCTCAGGGGGTTGCACTGTATATGTTCCTGCCAGAATCTTGGGTCGTTCCTCCTCACACTCCTCAGGATTAATTTACGTTAACCTTCTTCTCACAGATCCAGTACAGATCCCTATAACAATTCTCCAGGCTCAGACGGGGACCTAATTTAGCGCAGGTTCCAGATCCTTCCCGAATGGACCTGAGGATGGAGACAAAGGAGAAATCAGACATGGAAGGGGGTCAAGAGCACAGATTGGAAGTAACCCTGATGGGACGCCATCTGCTGCCATATACTGATATAACAGTGCTGGGATTACAGTAAAGGAGAAGTCTAGTGAAAATTTTTATTCAAGTATTGTATTACCCCCCAAATGTTATACAAATCAGCAATATAGACTTATTACGGGAAATGCTTATAAAGGGATTTTTTCCCTGCACTTACTACTGCATCAAGGCTTCACTTCCTGGATAACACGGTGATGTCACTTCCTGGATAACATGGTGATGTCACTTCCTGGATAACACAGTGATGTCACTTCCTGGATAACATGGTGATGTCACTTCCTGGATAACACAGTGATGTCACTTCCTGGATATCATGGTGATGTCACTTCCTGGATAACATGGTGATGTCACTTCCTGGATAACACGGTAATGTCACTTCCTGGATAACATGGTGATGTCACTTCCTGGGTAACATGGAGATGTCACTTCCTGGATAACATGGTGATGTAACTTCCTGGATAACATGGTGATGTCACTTCCTGGATAACATGGTGATGTCACTTCCTGGATAACACGGTAATGTCACTTCCTGGATAACATGGAGATGTCACTTCCTGGATAACATGGTGATGTAACTTCCTGGATAACATGGTGATGTCACTTCCTGGATAACATGGTGATGTCACTTCCTGGATAACACGGTAATGTCACTTCCTGGATAACATGGTGATGTCACTTCCTGGATAACATGGTGACGTCACTTCCTGGATAACATTGTGATGTTACTTCCTGGATAACATGGGGATGTCACTTCCTGGATAACACGGTAATGTCACTTCCTGGATAACATGGTGATGTCACTTCCTGGATAACATGGTGACGTCACTTCCTGGATAACATTGTGATGTTACTTCCTGGATAACATGGGGATGTCACTTCCTGGGTAACATGGTTATGTCGCGACCCGACTCCCAGAGCTGTGTGGGCTGTGGCTGCTGTAGAGGATGATGGTAGAGGGATGCTCAGTGTCCCTCCAGTGCCCTGCGTCCCTCAGTGTCCCCCTGCCATCATCCTCTCTAGCAGCCACAGCCCACACAGCTCTGGGAGTCGGGTCGCGACATAACCATGTTACCCAGGAAGTGACATCCCCATGTTATCCAGGAAGTGACATCACCATGTTTATCCAGGAAGTAACATCTCCATGTTACCCAGGAAGTGACATCACCATGTTACCCAGGAAGTGACATGACCATGTTATCCAGGAAGTGACATCACCATGTTATCCAGGAAGTGACATGACCATGTTATCAAGGAAGTGACATCACCATGTTATCCAGGAAGTGACATCACGATGTTTATCCAGGAAGTAACATCACCATGTTACCCAGGAAGTGACATCACCATGTTACCCAGGAAGTGACATGACCATGTTATCCAGGAAGTGACATCACCATGTTATCCGGGAAGTGACATCACCATGTTTATCCAGGAAGTGACATCACCATGTTACCCAGGAAGTGACATCACCATGTTACCCAGGAAGTGACATCACCATGTTATCCAGGAAGTGACATCACCATGTTATCCAGGAAGTGAAGCCTTGATGCAGAAGTAAGTGCAGGGAAAAACTTTTGAGAGCAATACAATACTTTGATGAAAATTTTTGCTGAACTTCTCCTTTAACATTAGATGGCGCCACCTTCTGGGCTGATGTGTGGGCTACGGGTAACACAATGGAGTCCAAATTTGCAGTTCTCATCCCTATGTACATGCTGTATACTGAGAGATGACCCAGCCGGGCTTGGCAGTACATACGTGGTGCTGTCGTCTGCCCATACCCCGATCCACGAATCTTCCTGGTAATGGGTTCCAGACGCAGCCAATCCTACCCAGAACTCCTGAGACATGATGGTGGCCAATCTCTGAAAGAAGAAGAAGAAGATGAGAACCCAGATCCCAGCACAACTCCCATCATCCTGACATGTATCTCACTCCTATGGATGGTGCGTGTGCTGGCACCAGGTAAGTTATTGAAGACAGTGGCCTCCACTAAATAACTCAGTGATGATGCTGAAAGCTCAGATGTGTTCCATCATCCTCTATGACCTCTATGTGTCACCTATCAGCCTCTCTTATATTCTAACATAACCTGCCAGTGTGGTGTCCCACCACTGGTGTTTTTCTCTTGTGCACCTTTCCTAAAGTTTGCACTCAGGTTAAGTGGAGGATGTAGTACACAGTTTCCCCACTAGATGTCACTGTACTTTATATATGTATTGTTTCTCATGCACAGCTGAGGAAGGTAATGGGTTAAATCTCTTTATGTCATGTGTTATGTGCTGACCACTAGGAGGTGCTCTTTCTCCTTTCTCCTATCCTGTCTGTCCTCTCTTGCACACACACAGCCCTGTAGGAGGAGTTAGCTCCAGGTGGGAGGCAGTGTGTGGAGTTAGTCATTGGAGGTCTGTGAGGTCAGATGCAGCAAAAGACTCTATTTTTTGTACAAACCACAACTATCATTATGCAGTGCTAGGTTAACAGAGGGGGAGAGCAGCCACCAAGGAATACCCTTGCCCAGGCCAGGAACTCCTCAAAAAAGTGCATGGCAGACTCCTGAAGAAAGAGAAGCTGACCCCAATAGGACAAGGCTACTGGTGTATATAAAAGGTCTACGTATCCTACTGCGCAGTGCAGGTAACTGGGAAAACTCAGACACTTCGCTACACCCAGATAACCGACGACTGGGACTCGTACTACCCTAGCAGAACAAGTACCTCACAACTGCAGGGCAGAAGGCGGTCAGACACGGGTCTAAACGTGAGTACGAGTATCACTTATCTACTTATATATACACTACAGTTCCGGCAGAGTACAGAATCTACACTGGGCAAGGGCTCCTCTGGCAAACTCCTCTCCTCTTCTATCTCTAAAAAGCACTACTACTACTTCTACTAGAGCTTCTACTCTTTCCAAGCACCTACTTCAAAGCACCAAGTCAGCACTCAAGTCTGTTGTCAAGATTATTACTGTCTGCAGAGCGTGTACTGTTATCCTGTTATCCAAAGTTCTACAGTAAATTGTAATAGTTTCATATCAAATGCATGGGACTCTGTCTCCTCTGTTTGCACCAGCACCTATACACACCACTGTAATCCTTGGGTTATTTTTCCCCTTCTGTGTATGTGGCACAACAAATAAAATCTACATTACTGGCCAAATACCAAACCAGCCTCTCCTATATTCCATCAGCCTCCTCTGTGACCTGCTAGACTCTCCTATATTCCATCAGCCTCCTCTATGACCTGCCAGACTCTCCTATATTCCATCAGCCTCCTCTATGACCTGCCAGCCTCTCCTATATTCCATCAGCCTCCTCTATGACCTGCCAGACTCTCCTATATTCCATCAGCCTCCTCTATGACCTGCCAGACTCTCCTATATTCCATCAGCCTCCTCTATGACCTGCCAGACTCTCCTATATTCCATCAGCCTCCTCTATGACCTGCCAGACTCTCCTATATTCCATCAGCCTCCTCTATGACCTGCCAGACTCTCCTATATTCCATCAGCCTCCTCTATGACCTGCCAGACTCTCCTATATTCCATCAGCCTCCTCTATGACCTGCCAGCCTCTCCTATATTCCATCAGCCTCCTCTGTGACCTGCCAGACTCTCCTATATTCCATCAGCCTCCTCTATGACCTGCCAGACTCTCCTATATTCCATCAGCCTCCTCTATGACCTGCCAGACTCTCCTATATTCCATCAGCCTCCTCTATGACCTGCCAGACTCTCCTATATTCCATCAGCCTCCTCTATGACCTGCCAGACTCTCCTATATTCCATCAGCCTCCTCTATGACCTGCCAGCCTCTCCTATATTCCATCAGCCTCCTCTATGACCTGCCAGACTCTCCTATATTCCATCAGCCTCCTCTATGACCTGCCAGACTCTCCTATATTCCATCAGCCTCCTCTATGACCTGCCAGACTCTCCTATATTCCATCAGCCTCCTCTATGACCTGCCAGCCTCTCCTATATTCCATCAGCCTCCTCTATGACCTGCCAGCCTCTCCTATATTCCATCAGCCTCCTCTGTGACCTGCCAGACTCTCCTATATTCCATCAGCCTCCTCTATGACCTGCCAGACTCTCCTATATTCCATCAGCCTCCTCTATGACCTGCCAGACTCTCCTATATTCCATCAGCCTCCTCTATGACCTGCCAGCCTCTCCTATATTCCATCAGCCTCCTCTATGACCTGCCAGACTCTCCTATATTCCATCAGCCTCTTCTATGACCTGCCAGACTCTCCTATATTCCATCAGCCTCCTCTATGACCTGCCAGACTCTCCTATATTCCATCAGCCTCCTCTATGACCTGCCAGACTCTCCTATATTCCATCAGCCTCCTCTATGACCTGCCAGACTCTCCTATATTCCATCAGCCTCTTCTATGACCTGCCAGACTCTCCTATATTCCATCAGCCTCCTCTATGACCTGCCAGCCTCTCCTATATTCCATCAGCCTCTTCTATGACCTGCCAGACTCTCCTATATTCCATCAGCCTCTTCTATGACCTGCCAGACTCTCCTATATTCCATCAGCCTCCTCTATGACCTGCCAGACTCTCCTTTATTGCATCAGCCTCCTCTATGACCTGCCAGACTCTCCTATATTCCATCAGCCTCCTCTATGACCTGCCAGCCTCTCCTATATTCCATCAGCCTCCTCTATGACCTGCCAGACTCTCCTATATTCCATCAGCCTCCTCTATGACCTGCCAGACTCTCCTATATTCCATCAGCCTCCTCTATGACCTGCCAGACTCTCCTATATTCCATCAGCCTCCTCTATGACCTGCCAGACTCTCCTATATTCCATCAGCCTCCTCTATGACCTGCCAGACTCTCCTATATTCCATCAGCCTCCTCTATGACCTGCCAGACTCTCCTATATTCCATCAGCCTCCTCTATGACCTGCCAGACTCTCCTATATTCCATCAGCCTCCTCTATGACCTGCCAGACTCTCCTATATTCCATCAGCCTCCTCTATGACCTGCCAGACTCTCCTATATTCCATCAGCCTCTTCTATGACCTGTCAGACTCTCCTATATTCCATCAGCCTCTTCTATGACCTGCCAGCCTCTCCTATATTCCATCAGCCTCTTCTATGACCTGCCAGACTCTCCTTTATTGCATCAGCCTCCTCTATGACCTGCCAGACTCTCCTATATTCCATCAGCCTCCTCTATGACCTGCCAGACTCTCCTATATTCCATCAGCCTCCTCTATGACCTGCCAGACTCTCCTATATTCCATCAGCCTCCTCTATGACCTGCCAGACTCTCCTATATTCCATCAGCCTCCTCTATGACCTGCCAGCCTCTCCTATATTCCATCAGCCTCCTCTGTGACCTGCCAGACTCTCCTATATTCCATCAGCCTCCTCTATGACCTGCCAGACTCTCCTATATTCCATCAGCCTCCTCTATGACCTGCCAGACTCTCCTATATTCCATCAGCCTCCTCTATGACCTGCCAGACTCTCCTATATTCCATCAGCCTCCTCTATGACCTGCCAGACTCTCCTATATTCCATCAGCCTCCTCTATGACCTGCCAGCCTCTCCTATATTCCATCAGCCTCCTCTATGACCTGCCAGACTCTCCTATATTCCATCAGCCTCCTCTATGACCTGCCAGACTCTCCTATATTCCATCAGCCTCCTCTATGACCTGCCAGACTCTCCTATATTCCATCAGCCTCCTCTATGACCTGCCAGCCTCTCCTATATTCCATCAGCCTCCTCTATGACCTGCCAGCCTCTCCTATATTCCATCAGCCTCCTCTGTGACCTGCCAGACTCTCCTATATTCCATCAGCCTCCTCTATGACCTGCCAGACTCTCCTATATTCCATCAGCCTCCTCTATGACCTGCCAGACTCTCCTATATTCCATCAGCCTCCTCTATGACCTGCCAGCCTCTCCTATATTCCATCAGCCTCCTCTATGACCTGCCAGACTCTCCTATATTCCATCAGCCTCTTCTATGACCTGCCAGACTCTCCTATATTCCATCAGCCTCCTCTATGACCTGCCAGACTCTCCTATATTCCATCAGCCTCCTCTATGACCTGCCAGACTCTCCTATATTCCATCAGCCTCCTCTATGACCTGCCAGACTCTCCTATATTCCATCAGCCTCCTCTATGACCTGCCAGACTCTCCTATATTCCATCAGCCTCCTCTATGACCTGCCAGACTCTCCTATATTCCATCAGCCTCCTCTATGACCTGTCAGACTCTCCTATATTCCATCAGCCTCTTCTATGACCTGCCAGCCTCTCCTATATTCCATCAGCCTCTTCTATGACCTGCCAGACTCTCCTATATTCCATCAGCCTCTTCTATGACCTGCCAGACTCTCCTATATTCCATCAGCCTCCTCTATGACCTGCCAGACTCTCCTATATTCCATCAGCCTCTTCTATGAGCTGCCAGACTCTCCTTTATTGCATCAGCCTCATCTGTGACCTGTCAACGTCTTCTATGACCTGCCAGCCTTATCTATGACCTGTCAGCCTTCTCTATGCCAGCCTCTCCCAGCCTCCTCTATGCCAGCCTCCTCTGTGACCTGTCAACCTCCTCTAAGATCTGCCAGCATCCTCTATGACCTGTCAGCCTCTTCTATGATCTGCCAGCCTCCTCTATGATTTGCCAGCCTCCTCTATGACCTGTCAGCCTCTTTCATGATCTGCCAGCCTCCTCTATGACCTGTCCGCCTCCTCGATGATCTTCCAGCCTCCTCTATGACCTGTCAGTCTCTTCCATGATCTGCCAGCCTCCTCTATGATCTGCCATCCTACTCTATGATCTGCCATCCTCCTCTATGACCTGTCAGCCTCCTCTATGACCTGTCAGCCTCCTCTATGACCTGTCAGCCTCATGTATGACCTGCCAGCCTCATGTATGACCTGCCAGCATCTCCTATATTCCTTTAACCTTACTCTATGTCCTATCAGCCCCCTCTATAGCCCCTTAGCCTTCTTTGTCATCTGGCCTCTCCTGTTGTAATGGCCCTTAACCAATGTGCCCTTACTGTACACTACTACACTGGTGTTTTCTGTGCTATGTGCTTACAGATGTCTTACAGCAGCATTCCCACAGTATTCACACAGTATTCCCACAGTACTTGCACAATGTTCCCTCAGCATTCCTACAATGTTCCCGCAGTACTTGCACAATGTTCCCTCAGCATTCCTACAGTGTTCCCGCAGTACTTGCACAATGTTCCCTCAGCATTCTTACAATGTTCCCGCAGTACTTGCATAATGTTCCCTCAGCATTCTTACAGTGTTCCCGCAGTACTTGCACAATGTTCCCTCAGCATTCTTACAGTGTTCCCGCAGTACTTGCACAATGTTCCCTCAGCATTCCTGCAGTGTTCCCGCAGTACTTGCACAATGTTCCCTCAGCGTTCCCGCAGCATTACTGCAGTATTTGCACAATGTTCCCTCAGCAATCCTGTAGTGTTCCCGCAGTACTTGCACAATGTTCCCTCAGCATTACTGCAGTGTTCCCGCAGTACTTGCACAATGTTCCCTCAGCATTCCCACAATGTTCCCTCAGCATTCCTGCAGTGTTCCCGCAGTACTTGCACAATGTTCCCTCAGAATTCCTGCAGTGTTGCCACAGCGTACCTACAGTACTTGCACAATGTTCCCTCAGCATTCCCGCAGTACTTGCACAATGTTCCCTCAGCATTCCCACAATGTTCCCTCAGCATTCCCGCAGTGTTCCCGCAGCATTCCCGCAGTATTTGCACAATGTTCCCTCAGTATTCCCGTAGCAGGGTGAAAGACCTTATTAGACCACATAGTATATTTGCAGAAGACTGATCATAGTCACCAGTAGGCAATGTCAGGTCTATAGTCAGTGGCCATGGTGCATTCTAGAGCTCCTTATCTGAGGTTACTGGTAGTTCACCCCCTTTGGATTTTGCTTTGGCGTCCAAACAATCTACTCATAAATCAGAGAAGGCCCAGAATATTCATACAGAAGACAACCCCGACTGACCAGGATGAGACCCTCCTTCACGATGGCCAGCCGTCCGCCCATCTGCCTGCAGATTCTGTCACTGTCATCTCTGGTTTTCTTGTTTTCAGAGAAGAAATAACATTTATTTTCAATCCAGATCCATCGAGGTGAACATGGCCGACAGAGTCCTACAGAGATAGAGAAGAAGTATGGCGGCTGCTTATACATAACAGAGATTGGACCAATGACTTATAGATGATGACACCGCACTGGACGCTCAGAGATCTCACCACTCCCTCTACAGTATAGGGTGGTGAGAAGAGGACAGGAAGATCACCAAGAGGGTAGAGAGGTGAGCAGAGAATGGAGGGCCAAGGGTAAAAGAGAACACAGAGAAGAGGAAGAGAACACAGAGAAGAGCACAGGAAGATCACGAGAGGGCAGAGAGGTGAGCAGAGTATGGAGGGTGGCGGGTAAAAGAGAACACAGAGAAGAGGACGGGAAGATCACCGAGACAACAGAGAGGTGATCAGAGAATGGAGGGCCGAGGGTAAAAGAGAACACAGAGAAGAGGACAGGAAGATCACAGAGAGGCGAGCAGAGAATGGAGGGCAGAGAGGTGAGGAGAGAATGGAGGGCAGAGGGTAAAAGAGAACACAGAGAAGAGGAAAGGAAGATTACCGAGACAACAGAGAGGTGAGCAGAGAATGGAGGGCTGAGGGTAAAAGACAACAGAGAGAAGAGGACAGGAAGATCACCAAGAGGACAGGGAGGTGACCAGAGAATGGAGGGCCGAGGATAAAAGAGAACAGAGAGAGGAGGACAGGAAGATCCCCGAGAGGACAGGGAGGTGAGCAGAGAATGGAGGGCCGAGGGTAAAAGAGAACACAGAGAAGAGGACAGGAAGATCACAGAGAGGACAGGGAGGTGATCAGAGAATGGAAGGCGGAGGTCAAAAGAGAACACAGAAAAGAGGACAGGAAGATCACCGAGACAACAGAGAGGTGAGCAGAGAATGGGAGGCGGAGGTCAAAAGAGCACACAGAGAAGAGAACAGGAAGATCACCAAGAGGACAGGGAGGTGAGCAGAGAATGGAGGGCCGAGGGTAAAAGAGAACACAGAGAAGAGGAAGGGAAGATCACCGAGACAACAGAGAGGTGATCAGAGAATGGAGGGCAGAGGGTAAAAGAGAACAGAGAGAAGGGGACAGGAAGATCACAGAGCGGACAGAGAGGTGACCAGAGAATGGAGGGCCGAGGGTAAAAGAGAACAGAGAGAAGGGGACAGGAAGATCACAGAGCGGACAGAGAGGTGACCAGAGAATGGAGGGTGGTGGGTAAAGGAGAACACAGAGAAGAGGACAGGAAGATCACAGAGAGGTGACCAGAGAATGGAGGGTGGTGGGTAAAGGAGAACACAGAGAAGAGGAAAGGAAGATCACAGAGAGGGCAGGGAGGTGAGCAGAGAATGGAGTCACTCCTATATACAGTCACCTGTACACACAGCATAACACTGATCAGGATATACATCTACAGTCATTACCTGCGGTGACATTCAGCGGATGAGATGCTGCAAAGTAAAGTGAGACGTCAGTGTCCTGAGGAGCCAAAGCCACCTTTCATGGGGCCAACTGACAGGATGATGTCACTTATAGCTATGACATTAGATCCTTTCCTGGCTACTGGAACCTTTCACACCACTTATAGGGGAACTCCAACCAAAAGCCCAAACTCCTTCAATGATCCCCTAAGATTCCAGCACAGTGGATCATAGACGGACGTGGTATATCTGGTATCAAGTTTACTTTTGTCATCAATTTGAGTAATATAATCTTTCAGCCATGGTTTCCTAATACTTTCCTCCACAGGGGTTTTTTCTTTTTCTGAGTGCTGGGAGATGCCTCTTGGTGAGCCGGCTATTAGGCTTTATAAAGCAAGCTCAGCGTTCCTGCATACTCTACTCCTATATGGTTTCCTGACTTCTCCTGACCTTGGCTCTGTTACCTGTCTATTCTCTTGGATCCTGCTTTTGTACTTTGCTGCCCATTTGGTCCTCACCTCGGCCCGTTGACCTCCCCTGTATGTTAGTCTGCCTTGTCTATTCTTCTGCGTTTCACCGCAGCCTCAAAAAGGTTCTATCTCCTTGGTTGTCTGTAGTCGTCTGGTAAACAGGTTGGACCAGGTAAGCGCTCACTTTCTGTGTCTTTCACTGCCCCTTTTCTGGTCTGATCAGATGGTTCCCGAAGAAAGCAGCACCATGCTCTTCCCCCAAGGAGGAGAATTGGTGAATATACAGAAGAGAGAAGCACTATGCTCCTCCCCTGAGGATCTCACTGTATGGTGAATTGGTGAATATACAGAAGAGATCAGCACAAGGCTCCTCCCCCGAGGATTGATCGTATGGTGGATTGGTGAATATACAGAACAGAGAAGCACTATGCTCCTCCCCCGAAGATTGATCATATGGTGAATTGGTGAATATACAGAAGAGATCAGCTTTATGCTCCTCCCCTGAGGATCTCACTATATGGTGAATTGGTGAATATACAGAAGAGATCAGCACAAGGCTCCTCCCCTGAGGATCTCACTGTATGGTGAATTAGTAAATATGCAGAAGAGATCAGCACAAGGCTCCTCCCCTGAGGATCTCACTGTACGGTGAATTGGTGAATATACAGAAGAGATCAGCTTTATGCTCCTCCCCTGAGGATCTCACGGTATGGTGAATTGGTGAATATACAGAAGAGAGCAGCACAAGGCTCCTCCCCTGAGGATCTCACTGTATGGTGAATTAGTAAATATGCAGAAGAGAGCAGCACCATGCTCTGCCCCTAAGGATCTGACCGTATGGTAAATTGGTGAATACACAGAAGAGAGTAGCACTGGAGGATCTTACCATACTCTGCAGAAGAAACATGTGACCACTGACCTGTAACTTCATTGTGTGGACTGTAATCTGTCAAATAATCTGCAACTGAATAGAAATGTAAAGAGACAAAAGGTGTAAAAATGTCTGGAGTATAGAGAGTCCTAACAACACCTAAATGTATTCCATCACAGTACCAGTACTCAAACACTGCCTGGTAGAGAAGTACAAGTACTCACTAGCTTCCTAGTAGTGAGTACTTACTTCTAGTAGAGCAGTACCATTACTCAACAGCTTCCTAGTAGAGGAGTACCAGTACTTACTCACTTCTTAGTAGAGGAGTACCAGTACTCAACAGCTTCCTAGTAGAGGAGTACCAGTACTTACTCACTTCTTAGTAGAGGAGTACCAGTACTTACTCACTTGTTAGTAGAGGAGTACCAGTACTTACTCACTTGTTAGTAGAGGAGTACCAGTACTTACTCACTTGTTAGTAGAGGAGTACCAGTACTTACTTCTTAGTAGAAGAGTACCAGTACTTACTTCTTAGTAGAGGAGTACCAGTACTTACTCACTTCTTAGTAGAGGAGTACCAGTACTTACTCACTTCTTAGTAGAGGAGTACCAGTACTTACTCACTTGTTAGTAGAGGAGTACCAGTACTTACTTACTTCTTAGTAGAAGAGTACCAGTACTTACTTCTTAGTAGAGGAGTACCAGTACTTACTCACTTCCTAGTAAATGAGTACCTCTACTTACTCACTTCCTAGTAGAAGAGTACCAGAACTTACTTCCTAGTAGAGGAGTACCAGTACTCATCCGCTTCCTAGTAGAGGATTATTTACTTCTAGTAGAGCAGAACCAATATTCAGCAGCTTCTCAGTAGAGGAGTTCCTATACTTACTCTCTTCTAGTAGAGCAGTACCATTACTCTGCAGCTTCCTAGTAGGGGAGTACTAATACTTACTTCTAGTAGAGCAGTACCATTACTCTGCAGCTTCCTAGTAGAAGAGTACCAGTATTTACTCACTTCTAGTAGAGCAGTACCATTACTCTGCAGCTTCCTAGTAGGGGAGTACCAATACTTACTTCTTGTAGAGCAGTACCATTACTCTGCACCTACCTAGTAGGGGAGTACCAATACTTCTAGTAGAGCAGTACCATTACTCTGCAGCTTCCTAGTAGGGGAGTACTAATACTTACTTCTAGTAGAGCAGTACCATTACTCTGCAGCTTCCTAGTAGGGGAGTACTAATACTTACTTCTAGTAGAGCAGTACCATTACTCTGCAGCTTCCTAGTAGAAGAGTACCAGTATTTACTCACTTCTAGTAGAGCAGTACTAACATTCACTGACTTCCTAGTAGAGGAGTACCTGTACTTACTCTCTTCTAGTAGAGCAGTACCATTACTCTGCAGCTTCCTAGTAGGGGAGTACCAATACTTACTTCTAGTGGAGCAGTACCATTACTCTGCAGCTTCCTAGTAGGGGAGTACCAATACTTACTTCTTGTAGAGCAGTACCATTACTCTGCAGCTTCCTAGTAGGGGAGTACCAATACTTACTTCTTGTAGAGCAGTACCATTACTCTGCAGCTTCCTAGTAGGGGAGTACCAATACTCACTTCTTGTAGAGCAGTACCATTACTCTGCAGCTTCCTAGTAGAAGAGTACCAGTACTTACTTCTAGTAGAGCAGTACTAACATTCACTGACTTCCTAGTAGCACAGTGTCAGTACTTACCAGCTTCCCAGTGGAGCAGTGCCAAAATCCACTTCATAGTAACATTATATCACTATTTGTAGAATAATATAGTAGTACTTCCTATTACCAGTACCAATACTTCCCCTTTTCGTAGTAGAGCAGTACTAGTACTCACTTCTTAATAGAACAGTCCCAATACTCTCTCTTCCTGGTAGACCGGTATTAGTACTACCTTCTAGTAAAACAGTACGTACTAATATGTTTCCTAGTACCATGGTAACAGTACTTACCTATTTCCTAGTAGAATAGTACTACTATTACTAGCATTACTAGTATTCACCCATTTCCTAGTAGACCGATACTTCTTTTTCTAGTAGAGAACTACTACTGCTCACCCACCTTATAGCAGCACGGCACTAGGAGTCACTTCTTCATGGAACAGTCCCAATACTCTCACTTCCTGGTAGACTATTATTAGTGTCACCTAGTAGAGCAGTATCAGTACTCACATACTTCCTAGCATCACGGTACCAGTACTCACCCTCATGTTCATCATGTTTGTCATGCCTCTCCCTGTTGGTGGACGTCACTCTTACAACCACGATCAGTAGAAGGAGGTTTGTGGTCAGCAGAGACCAAATCAGAATTGCTGGCTTCTTAGACCAGATATCTGGGGGATGGGAATGTAGTGAGGGACTTGTGATAATGGTGTTCATGTATAAAGTCCCGGACCCACCATAAAATAATGATAAGTAAAGGTGAGAACTCTCATGCCTTATACTACAAATATCCCCTAGATCATGGCCTCCTCTCTGCTGTCTCTTGGCCATGTTCTGGATCCTGCATCTAGAAGCTAAGAGATGTGAGACACCAGATGAGCTGTCTGAGGTCAGAGAGCTCGGAGATCACTTCTCCTGAAGCAGAAATAGATCCACCTCAGTATCAACCATCACAGCCCTTCCTGCAGTGTATGTCAGTAAGAAAGACCCAACTGTAACCAGATGCTGGTGGTGACCTTCTCCATGTTATGTGTACAGGCTTCATGTGATGGGAACATCCAACGTTCCTACAGAAAACCTTCTCAACTGTAGTTCTCCTTGGGAAAGAACCTGAGACATTGAAGATTCAGCAACCCCAGGAACGTTCTTTATATACGATATACCTTGAAATTGGTCACTCCTGACACCCCCCTACATTATATCATGATGTGGGACAAGTCTATATTGACCCCCGACATCATCAGTTCTGAGGTCTGAAGCTTAGGGAAAGAAGTAGGTCCACCATGGGAGTGGTTGTACCGCACAGCAGCAGTATCTTCCCAATCATTTACCAGGGAGGAAATATAACTTATAATGGATGGTTGTAATGGAACCTCCTACCTGGGTTCTGAGGGGCAGGGGTCTTCACACTGGGGCTGATGGATATCTTGGTCTCGTCCATCCTTCAATGCTTTGCAGACTCTTTGTAGATCAGTGGTCAGGTTTGAGTTTGTTTTTTGCTCTTAGTTCCTCAGATATTAGTTTCCTCCTCCTCCGCAGGGCTCATCACACGGAGGGCGGTGTAACGGGTCATTCTGGAGACGTTGAAGAAGAAGGTGTGACATTTTAACCACTAGAAGTTTCTCTCAGATTCAATTCTACTTTGTACCAAAGGCATCTGGGTAGCAACATCTACAACCTGGCCTAGACGTCATGGAATGAATGCTGACGGCATCTGATCTGGACATGCCCTCCAGGTCGGTTTGGTAAATGATATTAGACGTTTCCTACACTACCATTCCATTATCAATGTTGTCCTCTCCTGAGTTTTACCTGCTTGGTCTTCTCTCTGAAGATTTATGGACGCACGTATGAGAAGAAAGTCATTGCTCATAGGACATAGAAGCCTTGGCTAAGGAATCACAAGTGAACTAGATGCTCTACATTAAAGGGGTAGTCCACCCAAAAATTTTTTCTTTCAAATCAACTGCTACCATGAAGTGCCAGAGATTTGTAATTTACTTCTATTAAAAAATCTCAAGCCTTCCAGTACTTATCAGCTGCTGTATGCCCAACAGGAAGTTGTATTATTTCCAGTCTGAAGAGCAGGAGAGGTTTTCTATGGGGATTTGCTCCTGCTTTGGACAGTTCCTGACATGAACAGAGGAGGCAACAGAGAGCACTGGGTCAGACAGGAAAGAAAACACCACTTCCTGCTGGACACACAGCAGCTGATAAGTACTGGAAGACTTAAGTTTTTTTAATAGAAGTGAATTACAAATCTCTGGCACTTTATGGCACCAGTTGATTTGAAGAAAATTTTTTTTGGGTGGACTACCCCTTTAAGCGATGATTTCCTAGCATAGTCTGTGGACGATGGGGGTCACATCAGAAGCTATAAGGGCAAATCACTATAAGATATGGGAACAGCATTGCCCTGTATCTCCTTTGTATTGGGACTCAATAAGTATTAAGTAAAAATCCTACTGTATTCTCATCATCCACTCTCCTAGACTAGACACCTATTTCTATTTTCCAAACATTCCTAAATCTCTAAAATGTCCACCAAGAAGCCAATGATATCAGGAACTTATCATCACCTCTTCTATTACTTTCCTTACCGATTCTCCATCTTCTTCCTCACATTCTGTCTCTTTCTCATAATCCATAGTACACAAGGATCTAATCCACATGAACCGCCCCTCTGGGATGGCAATAAGCTTTATCAGGATATGACCACTCATTAGGAAAGGGAAACTATTAGAATATTTTTTATGATAACTTCTAGTCAAGAACCAGAATCGTAACTCTGTATAAATATTGTTTGATCCTACAAATTACCAATGCAGCATTGATGAGTAAATGATAACTCCAGAGAGCACCGATCTCTATCATACATAAATGGTATCTTACCCCAGACCTATCCCAGAGGGCCGGGCCAACCAGATCTTCCCTCCTGGGAAGACGGATAAATATTCCCAAATACCCGTATAGAGATTAACGTACTGGGGGTGAAGTACGTTCCCATGGCGGTTCCTCAACTCTCATTACAAACCAAATACAGTCCTTATGTTCTAACATTATAGGGGTATTCCCACCTCAGCTAATATAGTTATACCTGTAAGACTTATACAGTTAAATATTTTTAGAAATACAATCGTTTAGCAAACTTGACTTCTTTTCCTGATATGCTGCTCTTTCCATCCCATTGTTGTACAGTTTGTTGTCAAGGTTACAGACCACCACTCTGCTCTAATATATATAGTTATATTATAGATGTATAGAGAAATAGTTTATATACTCTATAATATATAAATAAATATCAATACTATATCAATATATACACCAGCCAGACCACTGCTTTTAGTGCAGAGTGGTAGTTGGTAACCTAGACAACGAGCTTTCACCAATGGGAGGCAGAGAGCGGCCTCTCAGGAGAAGGAGATAAGCTTGCTAAATGATTGTATATACAAAACTATATAACTTGACGAGTCCTACAAGCATAACTGTATTATTATAGATGAGACAAGAATACCCCTTTAATTAAGAAATGTGGCGGTATTATTTTTATATAAATTTCCAATTTTCAGTAAAAAATAGAACGTTGGTTCACAGTGTCACCATATTTAAAAGATTCCTAAAATGTCCCCCAGGAAGGCGGATGCTATCGAGAATAGAGATGAGTGAACTCACGGTATAATCAGCCAAACCCTTGTCTGTTACCACTGCCTATAAGGGATGGACAGAGGCTCCGGGGACCTGTGACTGCCATCCCTGACGTTTCCAGGCTTCACACTAGAGCAGTCACTGGGCGAGCCATCAGGCTCAGGTACAGCTGAATATACTGTTAGTTCACTCATCACTAACCAGAAACGGATCCTTTTCTGATCTTTCTGTATAAACCTATGAACATTTGCAGGTTTCTTCACAAAATGTCTGCCTTAAAGACACAACTAACATTCTACAGATACTAAAAACAACAGAAAGGAAGCAAAGAGATATCTTGGACGTGGCAGATGTTTCTTCTCTTTAAACAGCAAACGAAACCCTAAAACAACTTCCTTATTTTTACTGCAAAAGGGAATTTCATGAAAATCAATAATACTAATGAGAGCTGAGGAACCGCTATGGGTACCAAGCATGCCCCCAGTTGTGTTGGTCTCTATATGGGTAGTTCTGGCTTGCTAGAAGGGCAGGTCTGGATGGGCTTGATCCTCTAGGGTAGGTTTATAACATATTTTAGTTTTTTATACAGTGGTCCCTCAACATGCTATATTGATTGGTTCCAGGACGACCATTGTATCTTGAGAGCAAAACTCTATGTAAAACTGGTAATTAGTTCTGAATCCCCCACAATGTCATCCCAAAATGAGAAAAAATAAAGATGTAAAGAAAAAAAAGCATATAACTAATATGGGTAAAGGAAATACATACAACAGTCAGCAGAAAGATACTGGAGTCTTTCTAAGTAGAAGACTGAAGCGTTTTCAGGTCCTGTAAAGGTCACACAGGGTCCAAAAAAATAAAATGAATCTGCCCTCACCTGGTGTCCAAAGGGGCGACATATCCTGGCACAGTACAGAGCAGTACAGGACATGTAGTATCACGCTAAACTGTAGAGAACATACTAGACACAGCAGTACAGGACATGTAGTATCACACTATACTGTAGAGGAGATACCAGACACACAGCAGTACAGGACATGTAGTATCACGCTAAACTGTAGAGAAGATACTAGACACAGCAGTACAGGACATGTAGTATCACACTATACTGTAGAGGAGATACTAGACACACAGCAGTACAGGACATATAGTATCACACTATACTGTAGAGACGAGATACTAGACACACACAGCAGTACAGGACATGTAGTGTCACACTATACTGTAGAGAGGAAATACTAGACACACAGCAGTACAGGACATGAAGTATCACACTATACTGTAGAGGAGATACTAAACACACACAGCAGTACACGACATGTAGTATCACAATATACTGTAGGGAGAAGATACTAGACACACAGCAATACAGGACATGTAGTATCACACTATACTGTAGAGACGAGATGCTAGACACACACAGCAGTACAGGACATGTAGTATCACACTATACTGTAGAGAGGAGATACTAGAAACACACAGCAGTACAGGACATGTAGTATCACACTATACTGTAGGGAGGAGATACTAGACACACACAGCAGTACAGGACATGTAGTATCACACTATACTGTAGAGGAGATACCAGACACACACAGCAGTATAGGACATGTAGTATCACACTATACTGTAGAGGAGATACCAGACACACACAGCAGTACAGGACATGTAGTATCACACTGTACTGTAGAGGAGATACTAAACACACACAGCAGTACACGACATGTAGTATCACAATATACTGTAGGGAGAAGATACTAGACACACAGCAATACAGGACATGTAGTATCACACTATACTGTAGAGACGAGATGCTAGACACACACAGCAGTACAGGACATGTAGTATCACACTATACTGTAGAGAGGAGATACTAGAAACACACAGCAGTACAGGACATGTAGTATCACACTATACTGTAGGGAGGAGATACTAGACACACACAGCAGTACAGGACATGTAGTATCACACTATACTGTAGAGGAGATACCAGACACACACAGCAGTACAGGACATGTAGTATCACGCTAAACTGTAGAGAAGATACTAGACACAGCAGTACAGGACATGTAGTATCACACTAAACTGTAGAGGAGATACTAGACACACAGCAGTACAGGACATGTAGTATCACACTATACTGTAGAGGAGATACCAGACACACACAGCAGTACAGGACATGTAGTATCACACTATACTGTATAGGAGATACTAGACACACAGCAGTACAGGACATGTAGTATCACACTATACTGTAGAGATGAGATACTAGACACACACAGCAGTACAGGACATGTAGTATCACACTATACTGTAGAGAGGAGATACTAGAAACACACAGCAGTACAGGACATGTAGTATCACACTATACTGTAGAGAGGAGACACCAGACACACAGCAGTACAGCACATGTAGTATCACACTATACTGTAGAGGAGATACCAGACACCCACAACAGTACAGGACATGTAGGATCACACTATACTGTAGGGAGGAGATACCAGACACACACAGCAGTACAGGACATGTAGTATCCCACTATACTGTAGAGGAGATACTAGACACACACAGCAGTACAGGACATGTAGTATCACACTATACTATAGAGGAGATACTAGACACACAGCAGTACAGGACATGTAGTATCACACTATACTGTAGAGGAGATACCAGACACACAGCAGTACAGGACATGTAGTATCACAGTATACTGTAGAGAGGAGATACCAGAAACATAGCAGTACAGGACATGTAGTATCACACTATACTGTAGAGGAGATACTAGACACAGAACAGTACAGGACATGTAGTATCACACTATACTGTAGAGAGGAGATACCAGACACACACAGCAGCACAGGACATGTAGTATCACACTATACTGTAGAGAGGAGACACCAGACACACAGCAGTACAGGACATGTTGTATCACACTATACTGTAGAGGAGATACTAGACACACAGCAGTACAGGACATGTAGTATCACACTATACTGTAAAGACAAGATACTAGACACACACAGCAGTACAGGACATGTAGTATCACACTATACTGTAGAAAGGAGATACTAGAAACACACAGCAGTACAGGACATGTAGTATCACACTATACTGTAGAGAGGAGACACCAGACACACAGCAGTACAGGAAATGTAGTATCACACTATACTGTAGGGAGGAGATATCAGACAAACACAGCAGTACAGGACATGTAGTATCACACTATACTGTAGAGGAGATACTAGACACACACAGCAGTACAGGACATGTAGTATCACACTATACTGTAGAGGAGATACTGGACACAAAGCAGTACAGGACATGTAGTATCACACTATACTGTAGAGGAGATACCAGACACACAGCAGTACAGGACATGTAGTATCACACTATACTGTAGACAGGAGATACCAGACACACACAGCAGTACAGGACATGTAGTATCACACTATACTGTAGAGGAGATACTAGACACACAGCAGTACAGGACATGTAGTATCACACTATACTGTAGAGGAGATACTAGACACAGAACAGTACAGGACATGTACTATCACACTATACTGTAGAGAGGAAATACCAGACACACACAGCAGCACATGACATGTCGTATCACACTATACTGTAGAGAGGAGATACTAGACACACAGCAGTACAGGACATGTAGTATCACACTATACTGTAGAGGAGATACTAAACACACACAGCAGTACCGGACATGTAGTATCACACTATACTGTAGAGAGGAGATACTAGAAACACACAGCAGTACAGGACATGTAGTATCACACTATACTGTAGAGGAAATACTAGACACACAGCAGTACAGGACATGTAGTATCACACTATACTGTAGAGGAGATACTAGACACACAGCCGTATAGGACATGTAGTATCACACTATACTGTAGAGGAGATACCAGACACACAGCAGTACAGGACATGTAGTATCACACTATATTGTAGAGAGGAGACACCAGACACACAGCAGTACAGGACATGTAGTATCACACTATACTGTAGAGGAGATACCAGACACACAGCTGTACAGGACATAAAGTATCACACTATACTGTAGAGGAGATACCAGACGCACAGCAGTACAGGACATGTAGTATCACACTATACTGTAGAGAGGAGACACCAGACACACAGCAGTACAGGACATGTAGTATCACACTATACTGTAGAGGAGATACCAGACACACAGCAGTACAGGACATGTAGTATCACACTATACTGTAGAGGAGATACCAGACACACACAGCAGTACAGGACATGTAGTATCACACTATACTGTAGAGAGGAGATACCAGACACACACAGCAGTACAGGACATGTAGTATCACACTATACTGTAAAGGAGATACTAGACACACAGCAGTACAGGACATGTAGTATCACACTATACTGTAGAAAGGAGACACCAGACACACAGCAGTACAGGACATGTAGTATCACACTATACTGTAGAGAGGAGATACCAGACACATAGCAGTACAGGACATGTATCACACTACACTGTAGAGGAGATACTAGACACACAACAGTACAGGACATGTAGTATCACACTATACTGTAGAGAGGAGATACTAGAAACACACAGCAGTACAGGACATGTAGTATCATACTATACTGTAGGGAGGAGATACTAGACACACACAGCAGTACAGGACATGTAGTATCACACTATACTGTAGAGGAGATACTAAACACACAGCAGTACAGGACATGTAGTATCACACTATACTGTAGAGAGGAGATATTAAACACAAAGCAGTACAGGGCATGTAGTATCACACTATACTGTAGAGGAGATACCAGACACACAGCAGTACAGGACATGTAGTATCACACTATACTGTAGGGAGGAGATACTAGACACACAGCAGTACAGGACATGTAGTATCACACTATACTGTAGAAGAGATACCAGACACACACAGCAGTACAGGACATGTAGTATCACACTATACTGTAGGGAGGAGATACTAGACACACAGCAGTAAAGGACATGTAGTATCACACTATACTGTAGAGGAGATACTAGACACACACAGCAGTACAGGACATGTAGTATCACACTATACTGTAGAGGAGATACCAGACACACAGCAGTACAGGACATGTAGTATCACACTATACTGTAGGGAGGAGATACTAGACACACAGCAGTACAGGACATGTAGTATCACACTATACTGTAGAGGAGATACCAGACACACACAGCAGTACAGGACATGTAGTATCACACTTTACTGTAGAGGAGATACTAAACACACACAGCAGTACAGGACATATAGTATCACACTATACTGTAGAGGAGATACTAGACACACAGCAGTATAGGACATGTAGTATCACACTATACTGTAGAGGAGATACCAGACACACAGCAGTACAGGACATGTAGTATCACACTATATTGTAGAGAGGAGACACCAGACACACAGCAGTACAGGACATGTAGTATCACACTATACTGTAGAGGAGATACCAGACACACAGCAGTACAGGACATGAAGTATCACACTATACTGTAGAGGAGATACCAGACGCACAGCAGTACAGGACATGTAGTATCACACCATACTGTAGAGAGGAGACACCAGACACACAGCAGTACAGGACATGTAGTATCACACTATACTGTAGAGGAGATACCAGACACACAGCAGTACAGGACATGTAGTATCACACTATACTGTAGAGGAGATACCAGACACACACAGCAGTACAGGACATGTAGTATCAAACTATTCTTTAGAGAGGAGATACCAGACACACACAGCAGTACAGGACATGTAGTATCACACTATACTGTAAAGGAGATACTAGACACACAGCAGTACAGGACATGTAGTATCACACTATACTGTAGAGACGAGATACTAGACCCACACAGCAGTACAGGACATGTAGTATCACACTATACTGTAGAAAGGAGATACTAGAAACACACAGCAGTACAGGACATGTAGTATCACACTATACTGTAGAAAGGAGACACCAGACACACAGCAGTACAGGACATGTAGTATCACACTATACTGTAGAGAGGAGATACCAGACACATAGCAGTACAGGACATGTATCACACTACACTGTAGAGGAGATACTAGACACACAACAGTACAGGACATGTAGTATCACACTATACTGTAGAGAGGAGATACTAGAAACACACAGCAGTACAGGACATGTAGTATCATACTATACTGTAGGGAGGAGATACTAGACACACACAGCAGTACAGGACATGTAGTATCCCACTATACTGTAGAGAGGAGATATTAAACACAAAGCAGTACAGGGCATGTAGTATCACACTATACTGTAGAGGAGATACCAGACACACACAGCAGTACAGGACATGTAGTATCACACTATACTGTAGGGAGGAGATACTAGACACACAGCAGTACAGGACATGTAGTATCACACTATACTGTAGAAGAGATACCAGACACACACAGCAGTACAGGACATGTAGTATCACACTATACTGTAGGGAGGAGATACTAGACACACAGCAGTACAGGGCATGTAGTATCACACTATACTGTAGGGAGGAGATACTAGACACACAGCAGTAAAGGACATGTAGTATCACACTATACTGTAGAGGAGATACTAGACACACACAGCAGTACAGGACATGTAGTATCACACTATACTGTAGAGGAGATACCAGACACACAGCAGTACAGGACATGTAGTATCACACTATACTGTAGGGAGGAGATACTAGACACACAGCAGTACAGGACATGTAGTATCACACTATACTGTAGAGGAGATACCAGACACACAGCAGTACAGGACATGTAGTATCACACTATACTGTAGAGGAGATACCAGACACACACAGCAGTACAGGACATGTAGTATCAGACTATACTGTAGAGGAGATACTAGACACACACAGCAGTACAGGACATGTAGTATCACACTATACTGTAGAGGAGATACTAGACACACACAGCAGTACAGGACATGTAGTATCACAATATACTGTAGAGAGGAGATACTGGACACACAGCAGTACAGGACATGTAGTATCACACTATACTGTAGAGAGGAGATACCAGACACACAACAGTACAGGACATGTAGTATCACACTATACTGTAGAGGAGATACTAGACACACAGTAGTACAGGACATGTAGTATCACACTATACTGTAGAGGAGATACTAGACACACAGAAGTACAGGACATGTAGTATCACACTATACTGTAGAGGAGATACTAGACACACACAGCAGTACAGGACATGTAGTATCAAACTATACTGTAGAGGAGATACTAGACACACACAGCAGTACAGGACATGTAGTATCACAGTATACTGTAGAGGAGATACTGGACACACAGCAGTACAGGACATGTAGTATCACACTATACTGTAGAGGAGATACCAGACACATAGCAGTACAGGACATGTAGTATCACACTATACTGTAGAGGAGATACTGGACACACAGCAGTGCAGGACATGTAGTATCACACTATACTGTAGAGGAGATACTAGACACACAGCAGTACAGGACATGTAGTATCACAATATACTGTAGACAGGAGATACCAGACACACACAGCAGTACAGGACGTGTAGTATCACACTATACTGTAGACAGGAGATACCAGACACACACAGCAGTACAGGACGTGTAGTATCACACTATACTGTAGGGAGGAGATACTAGACACACACAGCAGTACAGGACATGTAGTATCACACTATACTGTAGAGGAGATACTAGAAACACACAGCAGTACAGGACATGTAGTATCACACTATACTGTAGAGGAGCTGGATCCCCATGGTATGTGCCCCCCCTCTCCCCCTGCTGGATGCTGCACAGCCCCATTGGGTGGTTCCCCATGATCCTCTGCTGGTGGCTGCCCTCTTATACTGTATATGGGATGATCCTGTGGTTCCTCCAGCAGGTCAGATAATATTACAGTCAGTATCTGTATATAACAGTGCCGCTCACTTCCTCCTCTGAGATGTTTATAGGACAGGGAAGGTTATTACTAGATTGGAAAGTGTCTGCGGCCTCATATGGAGGAAGCTGATGGGGGGAGGGGGGGAGCCCCAAATATAAAGAGAAACTAATGGCAAAAGGTCAATAAGGTCAGAAATTACTATAATTATCAGAACTCTACAGCTGACACTGTTATGGGGGATCTATGTGTAATGGGGCACTGTGACTAGTACTGTTATAGGGGCACTGTGACTGGCACTGTTATGGGGGCACTGTGACTGGCACTGTTATAGAGGCACTGTGACTGGCACTGTTATGGGGGCACTGTGACTGGCACTGTTATGGGGGCACTGTGACTGGCACTGTTATGGGGGCACTGTGATTGCCACTGTTATGGGTGCACTGTGACTGGCACTGTTATGGGGGCACTGTGATTGCCACTGTTATGGGGGCACTGTGACTGGCACTGTTATGTGGGAATGTGACTAGTACTGTTATAGGGGCACTGTGACTGGCACTGTTATGGGGGCACTGTGACTGGCACTGTTATGGGGGCAATGTGACTGGCACTGTTATGGGGGCACTGTGATTGCCACTGTTATGGGGGCACTGTGTCCGGCACTGTTATGGGGGCACTGTGACTGGCACTGTTATGGGGGCACTGTGATTGCCACTGTTATGGGGGCACTGTGACTGGCACTGTTATGTGGGAATGTGACTAGTACTGTTATGTGGGAATGTGACTAGTACTGTTATAGGGGCACTGTGACTGGCACTGTTATGGGGGCACTGTGACTGGCACTGTTATGTGGGAATGTGACTAGTACTGTTATAGGGGCACTGTGACTGGCACTGTTATGGGGGCACTGTGACTGGCACTGTGATTGCCACTGTTATGGGGGCACTGTGTCCGGCACTGTTATGGGGGCACTGTGACTGGCACTGTTATGGGGGCACTGTGATTGCCACTGTTATGGGGGCACTGTGATTGCCACTGTTATGGGGGCACTGTGACTGGCACTGTTATGGGGGCACTGTGATTGCCACTGTAATGGGGGTACTGTGATTGCCACTGTAATGGGGGTACTGTGATTGCCACTGTAATGGGGGTACTGTGATTGCCACTGTAATGGGGGTACTGTGATTGCCACTGTAATGGGGGTACTGTGATTGCCACTGTAATGGGGGTACTGTGATTGCCACTGTAATGGGGGTACTGTGATTGCCACTGTTATGGGGGCACTGTGACTGGCACTGTTATGTGGGAATGTGACTAGTACTGTTATGTGGGAATGTGACTAGTACTGTTATAGGGGCACTGTGACTGGCACTGTTATGGGGGCACTGTGACTGGCACTGTTATGGGGCACTGTGCTCAGTATTAGGTTGCAGTGATTAAGTAACAAACGATGGGAAGACGGCACTCCAATAGTGAATAAATGTGAAATAGTTTATTCACCCATACACGTAATGCGACGTTTCGACTCAAGCATGAGTCTTTCTCAAGCAAGTACATAATGTGATACATGTGGTATTTATACAGAAGGAGACGCCCCCAAAGGGTATGTGTCTCAATAAGTGACATCATAGGTAAACAGTGTAAATACTGTGTAATAACATTTCATCAATATGGTGGTGTGCACAAATTCATACATATCTATATGCAAACTTAGATATTGAATGCAGTGTGACTCCAATGTGTGTGTAAAAGTCTCTTCAAAGTCCATATAATCATGAAATAAAACAAATATCCATCCTGGTAAGGGTTAATTTGGAGGTTGGACTACACTCACCGTCCGTGTTCCACCAATCCCACGACATTGTAGCCATGCTGCTTTCGGCTTGTAAACAGAAGAAGTACGCAACTCCGGATGTTAAGGAACCACCTGACCAAGTACGGATCACATGATCGCATAAGCGCATAGCGCGCACGCGCACTCACATTCCGATCATGCGGGCGCCATCTTGGAGTAGGGAAAAAGACTCTAGGTGCCCAGATTACAAGTCTGTGAGTAACAAGATTGCATAAGCGCATAACGCGCATGCGCACTCACATTCCGATCATACGGGCGCCATCTTGGAGTAGGGAAAAAGACTCTAGGTGCCCAGATTACAAGTCTGTGAGTAACAAGATTGCATAAGCGCATAACGCGCATGCGCACTCACATTCCGATCATACGGGCGCCATCTTGGAGTAGGGAAAAAGACTCTAGGTGCCCAGATTACAAGTCTGTGAGTGACGGGACCAACGACTAGTAGGGAAATAAAGCATGTAAACACCCCAAATCCTTTGAGATCGTCATACACAGGTAAACCCGGCCAAATTGACAGAGTCAAACCCATCCATGGTGAATCTTCACTCTTATGGGCATTCAGACTCTATATCATATTTATTAGTAGCCGGACGCCAAATATGACCTTTCTCTAGGGTACACGCAGCTTCAGATCTCTACAAAATATTGTCATTGGAACATGAAGTCAGGGGTAAATACCGGTGAAAAGAAACAAAAGGAGAAGCCGTAGGATTGTGAAGAGTTCAACGGATCCGGTGAGTATAGGTCTCATCTCCATCTACATAAAGGAAAAAAGAAGAGATCAATATTCTGTGATACAGTTGTGATAAAATAAAATTTACATAAATCCATAAATTAATAAATTAATAAATTGGTACTACTTCTTTCAGCAATGACAGGTAAGTCGGTTTCATGGTTTCGCTCACAAATTATAAAAATGCTTTTAATGAAAAATCTATATTGAGCCCATGAGGCTGTAAAGCATTAAGGCGTGAAATCCATTGTGCTTCCCTATGTTTTAACATCCTCTGCCTATTACCACCTCTACGGGGAACCGGAATGTGGTCTATGACCATAAACTTCAATTGTTGGACAGTATGTCCAGCCTCAACAAAGTGTCTGGAGACAGGAAGATCCAGTCTCCCGGTACGAATGGATGACTTATGGTTATTCAATCGTATGCGACATTCATTAGTGGTTTCGCCCACATAAATATATGGACAGGGACACTGTAGGACATAAATGGCAAAATCAGTCTTGCAAGTAGCATAAAAACGCAGTTTGTGACTACGGTTGGTATTAGGGTGGCAAAAAGTATCACCCTTAATCATTAAACTACAACTGTCGCACCCTAGACAGGGATAACTGCCTGGTCTGAGTGAGGAGGACAAATCAAGCTTCCTTTTTGCACAATCTGCACGGACTAGCTTATCCCTAATACTGGTTGATCTCCTATAGGATAGCAGAGGAGGTGCACTGAGTATGGGAATGTTGTTATGGAAATTAGCCACAATATTCCAATGTCTACGTATTATCTGACCTATCTGTTGGCTTTGTTCATTAAATGTGGTGATGAATGGAACTCTGTCAGTAGTTTTACTCTTGTCTGGAACGTCTTGTAGTGTGCTTACGTCAGCTATACTTCTTTGAATTAACTTCCTCGGGTATCCCCGTTGTGCAAAGCGATTGCCCATTTCCTGGAGTCTAAGATCAACCCTAGTTGCGTCATCTACAATCCTACGTACCCTCAACAGCTGACTGCGGGGGAGAGACTCAACCATCTTCCTAGGGTGCATGCTATTAAATTTCAACAAATTATTCCTGTCGGTTGGCTTTAAAAAAATATCAGTCCAAAGAGTACCCTCCTCACCATAGACCCAAGTGTCCAAAAATTGGACCCCAACCGTTGAACTACTCATAGTGAATTTAATGTCCGGATCAATGGTATTCATAAAGTCAAAAAACTCCCCAAGTTCAGCCTGGGTACCCGTCCAAATCAGAAAAATGTCGTCTATGTATCTCCACCACCCGAGCAATTTTCTCTGGTGGTGGGATACATAGACATGTGACTCTTCCAGTTCAGCCATCACGATATTGGCATAAGTAGGGGCCATGTTAGAGCCCATGGCCGTTCCTTTCACTTGGACGTAAAATTTATCCTGAAAGGAAAAGTAATTACATGTCAACAGAATCTCCAGTAAATCGAGAACAAATTCTCTACCCTCACTGGAGTATTCGGACTTCTCCAACACCTTCCTCACACAGTGTAAACCTCTCTCATGGTCAATGCAGGTATAAAGACTTGTAACGTCAAAGGAAGCAAGAATGTAGTGTGATGGTAGAGTGACATTCTTAATCTTCTGTAAAAAATCTGTTGTGTCGCGGATATACGATTTTGTATTGATTGCATACTGTCTCAGAATTTTGTCAACAAATATGGCCGCCGGGCTGAATATAGAGTCACAACCCGACACTATAGGCCTGCCCGGGGGATCCACCAAGGATTTGTGGATCTTGGGTAAGCAATACAGTGTCGGGGTCACGGGGTGGCTAGGAAGAAGAAAATCATGTAGATGTTCATCAATCACATTTAAAGCATAGGCATCATCCACCAATAGTCTCAGTCGACGAAAAAATACAGTCTTCGGGTCACTAGGTGTTTCCCTATACACACTACAATCCCCCAATTGTCTCATGATTTCTCCCACATATTTATCTTTATCCATAATGACGACAGCACCCCCTTTATCAGCGGGTTTCACCACGATGTCGTCATTATGGGAAAGATTATTCAATGCTTCCATTTGCTTTCTAGAAAAGTTGGGTCTAAATCTTTCATCAGCCACAAGTTTATCCTTCAATCTCTCAATGTCATTTTTCACCAATGTTTCAAACATATTAACAGCATCGGATGCAGGAGGCCAAAAATCACTTTTATTGGATAAACCATAATCCTTCAAACATAACTCAGATTTTTTTGGTTTTCCTAATGCCGAAAAATCGGTTTTACTGGAAAACCAAACTTTAAGATTAATGTTTCTCAAAAACCTCTGTAAATCCACATCTAGCTGTAACCAATCAATTTTAGTTGTTGGACAAAAGGATAAACCATGGTTAAGTACATCCAACTCAATAGCAGATAAATTGTGGGAAGAGATATTTACCACTAATGTGGGGGGTTGGTCTGAGTCTATCATGTTTTCTTCGTGATCTTTCCTTTCCTGGTCAAGACGCCGCCACTGTTGCTTTCTTCCACGGCCCCTCCTGATGCTCCTCCGCCTCCTGCTGCTTCCATTCCGTCCTGTTCTAAAAAAGCAGATTTCTCCTTTTTGGACATGGATTTTTTAGTCGTGTCTTTGTTGCGTTTTTTCTCCTCTCGCTTCCCTTCTTTTTGCCATTCGTACACAAAACCGGTTTTATAATCCTCGCAGTCCCGATGCCACTTTTGTCTTTTCAGCTCTTCCTGTTCTTTCTTATATTTCTCCAAATTCATCTGAACTTTCTCTTTGTATTTAATAATTTCATCAGTATCCATGGTTTATCCTTTTGTCCAACAACTAAAATTGATTGGTTACAGCTAGATGTGGATTTACAGAGGTTTTTGAGAAACATTAATCTTAAAGTTTGGTTTTCCAGTAAAAACGATTTTTCGGCATTAGGAAAACCAAAAAAATCTGAGTTATGTTTGAAGGATTATGGTTTATCCAATAAAAGTGATTTTTGGCCTCCTGCATCCGATGCTGTTAATATGTTTGAAACATTGGTGAAAAATGACATTGAGAGATTGAAGGATAAACTTGTGGCTGATGAAAGATTTAGACCCAACTTTTCTAGAAAGCAAATGGAAGCATTGAATAATCTTTCCCATAATGACGACATCGTGGTGAAACCCGCTGATAAAGGGGGTGCTGTCGTCATTATGGATAAAGATAAATATGTGGGAGAAATCATGAGACAATTGGGGGATTGTAGTGTGTATAGGGAAACACCTAGTGACCCGAAGACTGTATTTTTTCGTCGACTGAGACTATTGGTGGATGATGCCTATGCTTTAAATGTGATTGATGAACATCTACATGATTTTCTTCTTCCTAGCCACCCCGTGACCCCGACACTGTATTGCTTACCCAAGATCCACAAATCCTTGGTGGATCCCCCGGGCAGGCCTATAGTGTCGGGTTGTGACTCTATATTCAGCCCGGCGGCCATATTTGTTGACAAAATTCTGAGACAGTATGCAATCAATACAAAATCGTATATCCGCGACACAACAGATTTTTTACAGAAGATTAAGAATGTCACTCTACCATCACACTACATTCTTGCTTCCTTTGACGTTACAAGTCTTTATACCTGCATTGACCATGAGAGAGGTTTACACTGTGTGAGGAAGGTGTTGGAGAAGTCCGAATACTCCAGTGAGGGTAGAGAATTTGTTCTCGATTTACTGGAGATTCTGTTGACATGTAATTACTTTTCCTTTCAGGATAAATTTTACGTCCAAGTGAAAGGAACGGCCATGGGCTCTAACATGGCCCCTACTTATGCCAATATCGTGATGGCTGAACTGGAAGAGTCACATGTCTATGTATCCCACCACCAGAGTAAATTGCTCGGGTGGTGGAGATACATAGACGACATTTTTCTGATTTGGACGGGTACCCAGGCTGAACTTGGGGAGTTTTTTGACTTTATGAATACCATTGATCCGGACATTAAATTCACTATGAGTAGTTCAACGGTTGGGGTCCAATTTTTGGACACTTGGGTCTATGGTGAGGAGGGTACTCTTTGGACTGATATTTTTTTAAAGCCAACCGACAGGAATAATTTGTTGAAATTTAATAGCATGCACCCTAGGAAGATGGTTGAGTCTCTCCCCCGCAGTCAGCTGTTGAGGGTACGTAGGATTGTAGATGACGCAACTAGGGTTGATCTTAGACTCCAGGAAATGGGCAATCGCTTTGCACAACGGGGATACCCGAGGAAGTTAATTCAAAGAAGTATAGCTGACGTAAGCACACTACAAGACGTTCCAGACAAGAGTAAAACTACTGACAGAGTTCCATTCATCACCACATTTAATGAACAAAGCCAACAGATAGGTCAGATAATACGTAGACATTGGAATATTGTGGCTAATTTCCATAACAACATTCCCATACTCAGTGCACCTCCTCTGCTATCCTATAGGAGATCAACCAGTATTAGGGATAAGCTAGTCCGTGCAGATTGTGCAAAAAGGAAGCTTGATTTGTCCTCCTCACTCAGACCAGGCAGTTATCCCTGTCTAGGGTGCGACAGTTGTAGTTTAATGATTAAGGGTGATACTTTTTGCCACCCTAATACCAACCGTAGTCACAAACTGCGTTTTTATGCTACTTGCAAGACTGATTTTGCCATTTATGTCCTACAGTGTCCCTGTCCATATATTTATGTGGGCGAAACCACTAATGAATGTCGCATACGATTGAATAACCATAAGTCATCCATTCGTACCGGGAGACTGGATCTTCCTGTCTCCAGACACTTTGTTGAGGCTGGACATACTGTCCAACAATTGAAGTTTATGGTCATAGACCACATTCCGGTTCCCCGTAGAGGTGGTAATAGGCAGAGGATGTTAAAACATAGGGAAGCACAATGGATTTCACGCCTTAATGCTTTACAGCCTCATGGGCTCAATATAGATTTTTCATTAAAAGCATTTTTATAATTTGTGAGCGAAACCATGAAACCGACTTACCTGTCATTGCTGAAAGAAGTAGTACCAATTTATTAATTTATTAATTTATGGATTTATGTAAATTTTATTTTATCACAACTGTATCACAGAATATTGATCTCTTCTTTTTTCCTTTATGTAGATGGAGATGAGACCTATACTCACCGGATCCGTTGAACTCTTCACAATCCTACGGCTTCTCCTTTTGTTTCTTTTCACCGGTATTTACCCCTGACTTCGTGTTCCAATGACAATATTTTGTAGAGATCTGAAGCTGCGTGTACCCTAGAGAAAGGTCATATTTGGCGTCCGGCTACTAATAAATATGATATAGAGTCTGAATGCCCATAAGAGTGAAGATTCACCATGGATGGGTTTGACTCTGTCAATTTGGCCGGGTTTACCTGTGTATGACGATCTCAAAGGATTTGGGGTGATTACATGCTTTATTTCCCTACTAGTCGTTGGTCCCGTCACTCACAGACTTGTAATCTGGGCACCTAGAGTCTTTTTCCCTACTCCAAGATGGCGCCCGTATGATCGGAATGTGAGTGCGCATGCGCGTTATGCGCTTATGCAATCTTGTTACTCACAGACTTGTAATCTGGGCACCTAGAGTCTTTTTCCCTACTCCAAGATGGCGCCCGTATGATCGGAATGTGAGTGCGCATGCGCGTTATGCGCTTATGCAATCTTGTTACTCACAGACTTGTAATCTGGGCACCTAGAGTCTCTTTCCCTACTCCAAGATGGCGCCCGCATGATCGGAATGTGAGTGCGCGTGCGCGCTATGCGCTTATGCGATCATGTGATCCGTACTTGGTCAGGTGGTTCCTTAACATCCGGAGTTGCGTACTTCTTCTGTTTACAAGCCGAAAGCAGCATGGCTACAATGTCGTGGGATTGGTGGAACACGGACGGTGAGTGTAGTCCAACCTCCAAATTAACCCTTACCAGGATGGATATTTGTTTTATTTCATGATTATATGGACTTTGAAGAGACTTTTACACACACATTGGAGTCACACTGCATTCAATATCTAAGTTTGCATATAGATATGTATGAATTTGTGCACACCACCATATTGATGAAATGTTATTACACAGTATTTACACTGTTTACCTATGATGTCACTTATTGAGACACATACCCTTTGGGGGCGTCTCCTTCTGTATAAATACCACATGTATCACATTATGTACTTGCTTGAGAAAGACTCATGCTTGAGTCGAAACGTCGCATTACGTGTATGGGTGAATAAACTATTTCACATTTATTCACTATTGGAGTGCCGTCTTCCCATCGTTTGTTACTTATGAAGTGGAGTCGGGGGTCGACTGCTTGAGTGACGTGCACCCATTGGCTTGAAGCCGTTTTTTTGACTGAAAGTCTGCACAGTGCCGTTCTACTGCTGTTTTTTACTAGGTTGCAGTGATTAGACGTTCCTGTACCCGTCACCCACACACTCGATACCGGTGACGGCCCTCATAGTTTTTCATCCTTGGCTGCTCATGGGTGCAGTCTCTGGCTTCCTCTTCTCTTCAGCGTTTATTTCCTTTTGTTAGCTGGTGAAGACGAGTGAACGTCCATGGCCGTTGTCTATGCCGACCTGAGATTTACGAGAACCTCCGGACAGGTCACAGGTCAGTGGGGGTCCTGGGGTTTGATAGGAGCAGGTCACAGGTCAGTGGGGGCCCTGGAGTCATAGGGGCAGGCACAGGTCAGTGGGGGTCCTGGAGTCGTAGGGACAGGTCACAGGTTAGTGGGGGTCCTGGGGTTGGTAGGGGCAGGGCACAGGTCAGTGGGGGTCCTGGGGTTGGTAGGGGCAGGCACAGGTCAGTGGGGGTCCTGGAGTCGGTAGGGGCAGGCGCAGGTCAGTTGGCGTCCTGGGGTTGGTAGGGGCAGGCACAGGTCAGTGGGGGTCCTGGAGTTGTAGGGGCAGGTCACAGGTCAGTGGGGGTCCTGGGGTTTAATAGGAGCAGGTCACAGGTCAGTGGGGGTCCTGGGGTTTGATAGGAGCAGGTCACAGGTCAGTGGGGGTCCTGGAGTCGTAGGGGCAGGTCACAGGTCAGTGGGGGTCCTGGAGTCGTAGGGGCAGGTCACAGGTCAGTGGGGGTCCTGGGGTTGGTAGGGGCAGGCACAGGTCAGTTGGCGTCCTGGGGTTGGTAGGGGCAGGCACAGGTCAGTGGGGGTCCTGGAGTCGTAGGGGCAGGTCACAGGTCAGTGGGGGTCCTGGGGTTGGTAGGGGCAGGGCACAGGTCAGTGGGGGTCCTGGAGTCGGTAGGGGCAGGCACAGGTCAGTGGGGGTCCTGGGGTTGGAAGGGGCAGGGCACAGGTCAGTGGGGGTCCTGGGGTTGGTAGGGGCAGGTCATCCCTCACTGCAGACCCCCACAGTCAGCCCTCACGGTGCCTTCACCCCCCCCCCAGTCACTTGTCTTCTGGTTCGTGGTGTCACTCTGGGTCTCACATTCACAGGGGACCCCCCAGAGCAGCCGGCGGAGGACTGGGACATCACCTATGAGAACCTGACCCCCCCGAAACAGAGAGAGGATAAAACCCAGTCACCGAGAGAGTGTCTGAGAGGTAAGAGACCACCTGTATGTAAGATACATAGTCAGGCCGGGTTAACACTACGTGAAACACCGTCCGTTCTGTGACCTGTGTACTGCAGGAACGGCCAGATGATCTCCATTTGTGCTGAATTGGGATGTGGGCGCATTCGTGTGTACCCGCATCCCAATGCACCACTGAAAAAAAATTCCATTGAAGTCCTCAATCAAGAGTCTCCACTGATGTCCCCAAAAATTTGAATATGCAAAAAAGGAGTCCGTGGAGCCTCGGTTACGAGTCTCAAAACACGGGATAGCCAGATATCTCTAGCCTGTTGCCACCGGGTGCCTCCATGATGGGGAGAGCACCACACCACCCTGATAAATAACCCCTTAAGTCCCACTCGGTTGCGAGTATTGGAACATAAATACGGAAACACCAGGGTGGCCCCTTTTGTCAAAGTCTAACTCAAGGTGCGAGTATTGCGATCATGACAAGGGCTTGCCAAGGCAGGCTTCTATCCACAGACGGCTGTTTCAGGGTATTCGGGAGTTACAGACAGCTGGTGTTTCAGGTAGTGTGAATCCGGCCTAACAGTATATAACATAGTATATAGCCCCCACACACACCTGTACACCATGCTGTGGTCTCCTTACATGTTATATACTTGGTATAAATCTTGTTCTGTGCTTTGTGACCAGGGTTCCCGGCTCTTCCTCCTTATGTCACTACCACTCTCATCATCCTCTCCTGCACGCTCATGATGGTCGTCATTGGTCTTTCTGTACGATGTGAGTATCAGCAGAATTTACTGGCATGAACACAACCCAAGACCCCCAAACCAGAAACAGAATATCCCAGACTGATAGCATCACCCCATACAGCATGTCAGGTGGACGACCAAAAGGGGAAATCTTTGACCTCAGGACTCTTCCCTGCAATGGTGTCCTGGCTGGTGGTGTGTAGAGACCCCAGATGATGGCAGGTTGCCAGTGGCAGAGGATGGCAGGTTGCCAGTGGCAGATGATGGCAGGTGGTCAGTGGCAGATGATGGCAGGTTGCCAGTGGCAGATCATGGCAGGTGGTCAGTGGCAGATCATGGCAGGTGGTCAGTGGCAGATCATGGCAGGTGGTCAGTGGCAGATCATGGCAGGTGGTCAGTGGCAGATCATGGCAGGTGGTCAGTGGCAGATGATGTGGATTTGCCAGATAGTGGAGTTGAAGTCATTTGAGTCATCCTGAGATTGTAATTCCCTGAAGTTCTGATGCCTGGCTTTAGGTTGGGTTCAGAGGCTCTGAAGAGGAACAAACTTCTCTTTTCTTGGCTTGAACCTTTCCAAGAAGATTCTTTAGGTCAGGGTAAAGACTGGACACAGGATGAAGAGGTCCTCCATATTGTAGCCTGTAGTGGTATACACCATCCTGGTCAACTTAACTCTAGTCAGACAAACTGCAGATACTCTGAGTAACCTTTAAGACTGCAAACTAACAAATCATTTGAGACCAAGAGAACACGAGAATCTTGCAGTAACTGGCTTCAGCCCTCGAGAGTGTAAATGACTAGTTCAGAGGGCTATTCCCCCTTTACTAGACGGGCCTAGAGGAATCTAGCAAGTTGAAGGACTAAAGTTGTCCACCAGAGGTTGTAATACCCAACAGAAAGTATAAATGAGCAGTGCTTAGAGATGAACACATTTTTCAAAAGTTTGGCAGGTTCGCTGAATTTTGAGACAAAGTTTAGGTTCGTCCAACCCGAACCTTAAAGGAACCGATCTAAAACAGCTAAACAATTGCAGGCATTTAGCTGTTCTGGTGAAGTTCAGCAAGTTTGCTCTTCATACTTACCTGTCCACGTTACCCCGGGGGCCTTCTTCTCCAGTCTTCGGTATCCCTGCAGCCGCCTTCAGCCTGTTTAGCCAATCACTGACTGAGTCGGGACAGTGCTGCAAACTGTGATTGGCTGATCGGGATATCAATCTCGCATCAGGAGTGACAGCCCACTTAGTCAGTGATCGGCGGAGTGGGCTGTCACTCTTGTCTATGGTGCCAATCTTGATTGGTAACATTCGGAGATCTCTAGCAGTGATGCATAATACATAAAGTATATCTGGATCAGTAGTGGGACACATACACCCAGTCATTATACTGTAAAATGTGTCAGTATCTCAGGTGTCTGAACTCCAGCTCAACACCGCTGCCAAATTACAACAACTGCGGGGAGAACACCAAGACCTGGGCTCCCGATTCACCCAGAACAACCTGAGAAAAGATTCCATGATTCAGACCCTTACAGAAAACCAGAGACAGACTAAGCAGGAACTGGAGAAGATCCAGGCCACACTCCGAGGAGAGCAGGAGAAGTGGACGGCCACCACCCAGGATCTACAGAGAGCCGTAAAGGAGAAGAAGGACACAGTATCCACCCTACAAAGACTTCAAGACGATCTCCTGAGCAGTGAGAACTCACTCAGAAGAAAGCAGGAGGAACTCTCCAGGTAACTGAATGGTGCGAGTTTAGGATCTCATAGTAACAATCAGGGGCGGTCTTGGCATTTCTGGGGCCCCAAGCGAAGTTATGTCTGCCCCCCCCCCCCTAGACACGTGTTCCAAAACAATAGACCGCTGTGTGTTGCCCCCAGTAGTATATACCCCTTGTGCACGACCGCCAGTAATATATATACTACTTGTGTGCTGCCCCCAATAGTATATACCCCTTGTGTTTGTGTCCTGCCCCCAGTAGTATATACCCCTTGTTTGCTTCCCCCAGTAGTATATAGACCCCTGTGTGTTCCCCCAGTTACATATAGCCTCCCATGTGCTCCCCCAGAAGTATATAGACCTCCTGTGTGCTGCCCCAGTTGTATATAGACCCCCTGTGTGCTGCCCCCAGTTGTATATACCCACTGTGTGCTCCCCCACTAGTATATAGGCCCCCTGTGTGCTCCCTCAGGGGTATTTAGCCCCCTGTGTGCTCCCCCACTTGGATATAGACCTCCTGTGTGCTCCCCCACTTGGATATAGACCCCTGTGTGCTCCTCCAGTAGTATATAAACCCCCTGTGTGGTTCCCCCAGTAGTATTTAGACCCCCTGTGTGCCCCACCAGTATTATATAGACCCCTTGTGTGCTGAACCAGTAGTATACAGACCCCTGTGTGCTCCCCCAGTTATATATAGACCACCTGTGTGCCTCACAAGTAGTATATAGACCCCCTGTATGTTCCCCCAGTAGAATATAGACCCCCTGTGTGCCCCACCAGTGGTATATAGACCCCTGTGTGTTCCCCCAGTAGTATATAGCCCCCCCTGTGTGCTCCCCCACTTGGATATAGACCTCCTGTGTGCTCTCCAAGTTGTTTATAGACCCCATTCTGCTGCCCCAGTAGTATATAGACCCCCCGTGTGCTGCCCCCAGTAGACTATAGACCCCTCTGTGAAGCCCCAGTAGTCTATAGCCCCCCTGTGTGCTCCCCCCATTTATATAGACCCCTGATGTGCGCTCCCCCAGTTACACAGACCCCTGTGTGCTCCCCCTCCCATATAGTATATAACACAATAAAACAAACACTTATACTCACCTGGGTCCGGGCGTCTCCTCTTCTCTTCACTCTTGTGGCCGCAGGAAGGGTTTTCCCTGCAATCACAAGAGGCGCACTCCCCTTGTCCTGGCACCGATGCTCCAGTGATGTCACTGGAGCGCCGGTACCACATGGACAAAGCTGCCACTTGTGACCGCAGGGAAAACCCTTCCTGCGGCCACAAGAGTGACTGACAAGAAGGGAGCCAATGTCTTCCGCCCTGTCAGTGCTGCTGCATGTAACTATGAGCGCTCATTACGAGTGCTCATAGTTATAGTTCAGATGGCAGCAGCGAGTGGGGCAGCGGCCCTGTCCAGCGGTCTTGAGCACAAGAGCAGGGCGTGGGGGCGCCCCTGGATGTTGGGGGCCCCAAGCGATCGCTTGGGGTGCTTGGTGCCAAAGACCGCCACTGGTAACAATGTCCTGAGGTCATTATCAATGTCGATGTGACTAATATCTGTATATGAGAAATGCGGCCACACAGATATCTACTAGGATGATCACATGATCTATGACACCACAGTTTTCATGGTGGAGACATCTTTTTCACCCTTCATCTATAAGTGGGGGAGACATCTCTGCCATGCTTCATCTATAGATGGTGGAGACACCTATACCATTGTACACCTATAGCTGGTGAAGACATCTGTACCACGGTACAACTATAGCTGGTGGAGGAGTTTCTACCATACTTCATCTATAGATGGTGGAGACATTTCTGCCATACTTCATCTATAGATGGTGGAGACACCTACACCATTATACAACTATAGCTGGTGGAGGAGTTTCTACCATACTTCATCTATAGATGGTGGAGACATTTTTGCCATACTTCATCTATAGATGGTGGAGACATTTCTGCCATACTTCATCTATAGCTGGTGGAGACATTTCTGCCATGCTTCATGTATAGCTGGCGGAGACATTTTTGCCATACTTCATCTATAGCTGGTGGAGACATTTTTGCCATACTTCATCTATAGATGGTGGAGACATTTTTGCCATACTTCATCTATAGCTGGTGGAGACATTTCTGCCATACTTCATCTATAGATGGTGGAGACCCCTATACCATTGTACACCTATAGCTGGTGAAGACACATCTACCACCCTTCATCTAACACTCAATCCCTCTTTCTACTGTAGTTGTGAAGGTAACCTCAGATCGCTCCATTCTGAGAAGTCAACATCGGATTCCCAACTGGCTCAGACAAGACGGGATCTCCAAACTTCACAGACGAGACTTCAACAAAAAGAGAACACTATAACACACATTAACAGAGACCTTTACCAAGAAAGAAAGTCCCTTCGGGAGACTCAGTATAACCTGGCGGAAAAAGGGAAGGAATCAGAGCAACAGAGGAAGAAGCTGAGTGCCCTGGAACAGAGACTGAATGAGGCCGGGAAATGCCTGACCGGCCAGGCCTGTGAGTATGAGGGATGAGGTGTATGTATAGTGACAGTATGAGGGGTGGAGGTGTATGTATAGTGACAGTATGAGGGGTGGAGGTGTATGTATAGTGACAGTATGAGGGGTGGAGGTGTATGTATGTATAGTGACAGTGTGAGGGGTGGAGGTGTATGTATAGTGACAGTATGAGGGTTGGTAGTATATGTATGTCCAGTGACAGTATGATGGGTGGAGGTGTATGTATGTATAGTGACAGTATGAGGGGTGGAGGTGTATGTATAGTGACAGTATGAGGGGTGGAGGTGTATGTATAGTGACAGTATGAGGGGTGGAGATGTATGTATAGTGACAGTATGAGGGGTGGAGGTGTATGTATAGTGACAGTATGAGGGGTGGAGATGTATGTATGTATGTATAGTGAATCTATGAGGGGTGAAGGTGTATGTATGTATAGTGACAGTATGAGGGGTGGAGGTGTATGTATAGTGAAAGTAGAAGGGGTGGAGGTGTATGTATAGTGACAGTATGAGGGGTGGAGGTGTATGTATGTATGTATAGTGACAGTATGAGGCATGGTGGGGTATGTATGTATGTATAGTGACAGTATGAGGGGTGGAGGTGTATGTATGTATAGTGACAGTGTGAGGGGTGGAGGTGTATGTATAGTGACAGTATGAGGGTTGGTAGTATATGTATGTCCAGTGACAGTATGAGGGGTGGAGGTGTATGTATAGTGACAGTGTGAGGGGTGGAGGTGTATGTATATATAGTGACCGCATGAGAGGTGGAGGTATATGTATGTATGTATAGGGAAAGTATGAGGGGTGAAGGTGTATGTATGTATGTATAGTGACATTATGAGGGGTGAAGGTGTATGTATGTATGTATAGTGACTGTATGAGAGGTGGAGGTATATGTATGTATGTATAGTGACATTATGAGGGGTGGAGGTGTATGTATGTATAGTGACAGTATGAGGGGTAGAGGTGTATGTATAGTGAAAGTATGATGGGTGGAGGTGTATGTATAGCGACAGTATGAGGGGTGGAGGTGTATGTATAGTGAAAGTATGAGGGGTGGAGATGTATGTATAGTGACAGTATGAGGGGTGGAGATGTATGTATGTATGTATAGTGAATCTATGAGGGGTAAAGGTGTATGTATGTATGTATAGTGACAGTATGAGGGGTGGAGGTGTATGTATGTATGTATAGTGAATGTATGAGGAGTGGAGGTGTATGTATGTATGTATAGTGACAGTATTAGGGGTGGTGGGGTATGTATAGGGACAGTATGAGGGGTGAAGGTGTATATATGTATAGTGACAGTATGAGGCGTGGTGGGGTATGTATGTATGTATAGTGACAATATGAGGGGTGGAGGTGTATGTATGTATGTATAGTGACAGTATGAGGGGTGGAGATGTATGTATGTATGTATAGTGAATCTATGAGGGGTGAAGGTGTATGTATGTATGTATAGTGACAGTATGAGGGGTGGAGGTGTATGTATAGTGAAAGTAGAAGGGGTGGAGGTGTATGTATAGTGACAGTATGAGGGGTGGAGGTGTATGTATGTATGTATAGTGACAGTATGAGGCATGGTGGGGTATGTATGTATGTATAGTGACAGTATGAGGGGTGGAGGTGTATGTATGTATAGTGACAGTGTGAGGGGTGGAGGTGTATGTATAGTGATAGTATGAGGGTTGGTAGTATATGTATGTCCAGTGACAGTATGATGGGTGGAGGTGTATGTATGTATAGTGACAGTATGAGGGGTGGAGGTGTATGTATAGTGACAGTATGAGGGGTGGAGGTGTATGTATATATAGTGACCGCATGAGAGGTGGAGGTATATGTATGTATGTATAGGGACAGTATGAGGGGTGGAGGTGTATGTATGTATGTATGTATAGTGACATTATGAGGGGTGGAGGTGTATGTATGTATGTATAGTGACTGTATGAGAGGTGGAGGTATATGTATGTATGTATAGTGATATTATGAGGGATGGAGGTGTATGTATGTATAGTGACAGTATGAGGGGTGGAGGTGTATGTATAGTGACAGTATGATGGGTGGAGGTGTATGTATAGCGACAGTATGAGGGGTGGAGGTGTATGTATAGTGAAAGTATGAGGGGTGGAGGTGTATGTATAGTGACAGTATGAGGGGTGGAGATGTATGTATGTATGTATAGTGAATCTATGAGGGGTGAAGGTGTATGTATGTATGTATAGTGACAGTATGAGGGGTGAAGGTGTATATATGTATAGTGACAGTATGAGGCGTGGTGGGGTATGTATGTATGTATAGTGACAATATGAGGGGTGGAGGTGTATGTATGTATGTATAGTGAATGTATGAGGGGTGGAGGTGTATGTATGTATAGTGACAGTATGAGGGGTGGTGGGGTATGTATGTATGTATAATGACAGTATGAGGCGTGGTGGGGTATGTATGTATGTATAGTGACAGTATGAGGGGTGGAGGTGTATGTATAGTGACAGTATGAGGGGTGGAGGTGTATGTATAGTGACAGTATGAGGGGTGGAGGTGTATGTATAGTGACAGTATGATGGGTGGAGGTGTATGTATAGTGAAAGTATGAGGGGTGGAGGTGTATGTATAGTGACAGTATGAGGGGTGGAGGTGTATGTATAGTGAAAGTATGAGGGGTGGAGGTGTATGTATAGTGACAGTATGATGGGTGGAGGTGTATGTATAGTGACAGTATGATGGGTGGAGGTGTATGTATAGTGAAAGTAGAAGGGGTGGAGGTGTATGTATAGTGACAGTATGAGGGGTGGAGGTGTATGTATGTATGTATAGTGACAGTATGAGGCATGGTGGGGTATGTATGTATAGTGACAGTATGAGGGGTGGAGGTGTATGTATGTATAGTGACAGTGTGAGGGGTGGAGGTGTATGTATAGTGACAGTATGAGGGTTGGTAGTATATGTATGTCCAGTGACAGTATGAGGGGTGGAGGTGTATGTATGTATAGTGACCGCATGAGAGGTGGAGGTATATGTATGTATGTATAGGGACAGTATGAGGGGTGAAGGTGTATGTATGTATGTATAGTGACATTATGAGGGGTGGAGGTGTATGTATGTATAGTGACCGCATGAGAGGTGGAGGTATATGTATGTATGTATAGGGACAGTATGAGGGGTGAAGGTGTATGTATGTATGTATAGTGACATTATGAGGGGTGGAGGTGTATGTATGTATGTATAGTGACTGTATGAGAGGTGGAGGTATATGTATGTATGTATAGTGACATTATGAGGGGTGGAGGTGTATGTATGTATAGTGACAGTATGAGGGGTGGAGGTGTATGTATAGTGACAGTATGATGGGTGGAGGTGTATGTATGTATAGTGACAGTATGAGGGGTGGAGGTGTATGTATGTATGTATAGGGACAGCATGAGGGGTGGAGGTGTATGTATAGTGACAGTATGAGGGGTGGAGGTGTATGTATAGTAAATGTATAAGGGGTGGTAGTGTATGTATGTATAGGGACAGTATGAAGGATGAGGTGTATGTATGTATGTATAGGGACAGTATGAAGGAGGAGGGTGTATGTATAGTGACAGTATGAGAGGTGTATGTATGTATGTATGTATGTATAGTGACAGTATGAGGGGTGAAGGTGTATGTATGTATGTATGTATAGTGACCGTATGAGAGGTGGAGGTATACGTATGTATAGTGACAGTATGAGGGGTGAAGGTGTATGTATGTATGTATGTATAGTGACAGTATGAGAGGTGGAGGTGTATGTATGTATGTATGTATGTATAGTGACAGTATGAGAGGTGGAGGTGTATGTATGTATGTATAGTGACAGTATGAGGGGTGGAGGTGTATGTATGTATGTCCAGTGACAGTATGAGGGGTGGAGGTGTATGTATAGTGACAGTATGAGGGGTGGAGGTGTATGTATGTATAGTGACAGTATGAGGGGTGGAGGTGTATGTATGTATGTATAGGGACAGCATGAGGGGTGGAGGTGTATGTATAGTGACAGTATGAGGGGTGGAGGTGTATGTATAGTAAATGTATAAGGGGTGGTAGTGTATGTATGTATAGGGACAGTATGAAGGATGAGGTGTATGTATGTATGTATAGGGACAGTATGAAGGAGGAGGGTGTATGTATAGTGACAGTATGAGAGGTGGAGGTGTGTGTATGTATAGTGACAGTATGAGGCATGGTGGGGTATGTATGTAAAGGGGCAGTATGAGGGGTGGAGGTGTATGTATGTGTGTATGTATGTATGTATGTATAGGGACAGTATGAGGGGTAAAGGTGTATGTATGTATGTATGTATAGTGACAGTATGAGAGGTGGAGGTGTATGTATGGATGTATATATAGTGACAGTATGAGGGGTGGAGGTGTATGTATAGTGACAGTATGAGGGGTGGAGGTGTATGTATGTATAGTGACAGTATGAGGGGTGGAGGTGTATCTATAGTGACAGTATGAGGGGTGGAGGTGTATGTATGTATAGTGACAGTATGAGGGGTGAAGTTGTATGTATGTATGTATGTATAGGGACAGTATGAGGGGTGGAGGTGTATGTATGTATGTCCAGTGACAGTATGAGGGGTGGAGGTGTATCTATAGTGACAGTATGAGGGGTGGAGGTGTATGTATGTATAGTGACAGTATGAGGGGTGAAGTTGTATGTATGTATGTATAGGGACAGCATGAGGGGTGGAGGTGTATGTATAGTGACAGTATGAGGGGTGGAGGTGTATGTATAGTAAATGTATAAGGGGTGGTAGTGTATGTATGTATAGGGACAGTATGAAGGATGATGTGTATGTATGTATGTATAGGGACAGTATAAAGGAGGAGGGTGTATGTATAGTGACAGTATGAGAGGTGGAGGTGTGTGTATGTATGTATAGTGACAGTATGAGGCGTGGTGGGGTATGTATGTAAAGGGACAGTATGAGGGGTGGAGGTGTATGTATGTATGTATGTATGTAGTATAGGGACAGTATGAAGGATGAGGTGTATGTATGTATGTATAGGGACAGTATGAAGCAGGAGGGTGTATGTATAGTGACCGTATGAGAGGTGGAGGTGTGTGTATGTATGTATAGGGACAGTATGAGGGGTGGAGGTGTATGTATGTATGTATGTATAAAGACAGTATGAGGGGTGGAGGTGTATGTATAGTGACAGTATGAGGGGTGGAGGTGTATGTATAGTGAATGTATGAGGGGTGGTAATGTATGTACTGTATGTATAGGGACAGTATGAAGGATGAGGTGTATGTATGTATAGGGACAGTATGAAGGAGTAGGGTGTATGTATAGTGACAGTATGAGAGGTGGAGATGTGTGTATGTATGTATAGTGACAGTATGAGGCGTGGTGGGGTATGTATGTATGTATAGTGACAGTATGAGGCGTGGTGGGGTATGTATGTATAGGGACAGTATGAGGGGTGGAGGTGTATGTATGTATGTATAGGGACAGTATGAAGGATAAGGTGTATGTATGTATGTATGTATAGTGACTGTATGAGAGGTGGAGGTGTGTGTATGTATGTATAGTGACAGTATGAGGCGTGGTGGGGTATGTATGTTTGTATAGTGACAGTATGAGGGGTGGAGGTGTATGTATGCATGTATAGTGACAGTATGAGAGGTGGAGGTGTGTGTATGTATAGTGACAGTATGAGGCGTGGTGGGGTATGTATGTATGTATAGTGACAGTATGAAGGAGGAGGTGTATGTATGTATAGGGACAGTATGAGGGGTGGAGGTGTATGTATGTATGTATATGGACAGTATGAGAGGTGGAGGGGTATGTATGTATGTATAGGGACAGTATGAGGGGTGGAGGTGTGTGTATGTATGTATAGTGACAGTATGAGGCGTTGTGGGGTATGTATGTATGTGTAGTGACAGTATGAGGCGTGGTGGGGTATGTATGTATGTATAGTAACAGTATGAGGGGTGGAGGTGTATGTATGTATGTATATATAGGGACAGTATGAGGGGTGGAGGTGTGTGTATGTATGTATAGTGACAGTATGAAGGGTGGAGGTGTATGTATGTATGTATATATAGGGACAGTATGAGAGGTGGAGGTGTGTGTATGTATGTATAGTGACAGTATGAGGGGTGGAGGTGTATGTATGTATGTATAGGGACAGTATGAGGGGTGGAGGTGTTTGTATGTATGTATAGGGACAGTATGAGGGGTGGAGGTGTGTGTATGTATGTATAGTGACAGTATGAGGCGTGGTGGGGTATGTATGTATGTATAGTGACAGTATGAGGGGTGGAGGTGTATGTATGTATGTATAGTGACAGTATGAAGGAGGAGGTGTATGTATGTATGTATAGTGACAGTATGAGGCGTGGTGGGGTATGTATGTATGTATAGTGACAGTATGAGGGGTGGAGGTGTATGTATGTATGTATAGGGACAGTATGAGGGGTGGAGGTGTGTGTATGTATGTATAGTGACAGTATGAGGCGTGGTGGGGTATGTATGTATGTATAGTGACAGTATGAAGGAGGAGGTGTGTGTATGTATGTATAGTGACAGTATGAGGCGTGGTGGGGTATGTATGTATGTATAGTGACAGTATGAGGGGTGGAGGTGTATTTATGTATGTATGTATAGTGACAGTATGAAGGAGGAGGTGTATGTATGTATGTATAGTGACAGTATGAGGCGTGGTGGGGTATGTATGTATGTACAGTGACAGTATGAAGGAGGAGGTGTATGTATGTATGTATGTATGTATAGTGACAGTATGAAGGAGGAGGTGTATGTATGTATGTATAGGGACAGTATGAGGGGTGGAGGTGTGTGTATGTATGTATAGTGACAGTATGAGGGGTGGAGGTGTATGTATGTATGTATAGTGACAGTATGAGGGGTGGAGGTGTATGTATGTATGTATAGGGACAGTATGAGGGGTGGAGGTGTGTGTATGTATAGTGACAGTATGAGGGGTGGAGGTGTATGTATGTATGTATAGTGACAGTATGAGGGGTGGAGGTGTATGTATGTATGTATAGGGACAGTATGAGGGGTGGAGGTGTGTGTATGTATAGTGACAGTATGAGGCGTGGTGGGGTATGTATGTATGTATAGTGACAGTATGAGGGGTGGAGGTGTATGTATGTATGTATGTATGTATAGTGACAGTATGAAGGAGGAGGTGTATGTATAGTGATATTATAGTGGGTGAAGTTTTGTGTTGGGATTTTTGCCTCATCTATTTCACTGTATCCTCATCTTCTCTTTCCCAGGTTCTGACATCTTGAACTATGATGGTGAGTTCTGTCAGGATCCTGGTCAGGGTTAGCAGCAGGAGCGGCCTTGGCATTTCTGGGGCCCCAAGCGAAGGCATATCCGCCCCCCCCCCCCCCTCGACATGCGCTCCCCACCCCCTCCAGTACTCTCTTATAACCCTCCTACCACCATACAGAGATTACATATCACCTCAAAACTGTTCTGAACAAAACAGAAATATATCACCAATGATACCATTACATAATACCGCCACACCATGACCGCTATCACTACAACCCTATAACAGAGTTCAGTTACATCCAGTGACTCACAGGGGGCGTCTTCTCTGATCAGCGTCCTTGACTTTTTTTTTCCTATCCATCCAGCTTGGGCCACCTTGATGTCTCCCCCGGCTGTAAATCCTCTCTTCAGAATCTGTCAGAGAAACACATACAGTAGTTAGATCCCCTGTACCCCTATATAGTAGTTACACCCCTCTGTGCCCCTATATAGTAGTTACAGCCCTCTGTACCCCTATATAGTAGTTACACCCCTCTGTGCCCCTATATAGTAGTTACACCCCTCTGTACCCCTATATAGTAGTTACCCCCCTCTGTACCCCTATATAGTAGTTACCCCCCTCTGTACCCCTATATAGTAGTTACACCCCTGTGCCCCTATATAGTAGTTACCCCCCTCTGTACCCCTATATAGTAGTTACACCCCTCTGTGCCCCTATACAGTAGTTACACCCCTCTGTGCCCCTATATAGTAGTTACGCCCCTCTTTACCCCTATATAGTAGTTACACCCCTCTGTGCTCCTATATAGTAGTTACCCCCCTCTGTACCCCTATATAGTAGTTACCCCCCTCTGTACCCCTATATAGTAGTTACACCCCTGTGCTCCTATATAGTAGTTACCCCCCTCTGTACCCCTATATAGTAGTTACACCCCTCTGTGCCCCTATATAGTAGTTACACCCCTCTGTGCCCCTATATAGTAGTTACGCCCCTCTGTGCCCCCACAGTTTTAAGATGTCCCTGTGCCCCCACTTAATAATTAGGCATCTTCTGTGCCCCAGTATAGTAGTAAGGTATATAGGCACCTCTGTGCAGTCCCAATGTAATATAGATCACTGTGTGCCTCCCTCAGTAGTATATACCTCTTGTGCGCTGCCGCCAGTAGTATATACTGCTGTGTGCTGCCCCCAGTATAATATACTCCTTTTGTGCTGCCCTAGTTATATATAGACCCCCGTGTGCTGCCCCAGTTATATATAGATCCCCTGTATGCTACCCCAGTAGTATATAGACCCCCGTGTGCTGTCCCAGTTATATATAGACCCCCTGTATAATATATAGACCCCCCGTGTGCTGTCCCAGTTATATATAGACCCCCTGTATAATATATAGACCCCCCGTGTGCTGCCCCAGTTATATATAGCTCCCTTGTGTGCTCCCCCTGTATATTATATAGCCCCCCGTGTGCTGCCCCAGTTATATATAGCTCCCCTGTGTGCTCCCCCTGTATAATATATAGACCCCCTGTGTGCTCCCCCAGTTATATACAGACCCCCTGTGCGCTTTCCCATTTATATAGCCCCCTGTGTGCTACCCCCGTTTATGTAGACCCCCTGTGTGCTCCCCCACCCCCGTTTATATAGCCCCCTTGTGCACTCCCCCCCCCCCCCGTTTATATAGACCCCGTTGTGTGCTCCCCCCGTTTATATAGATCCCTGCTGTGTGCTCCTCCCGTTTGTATAGACCCCCGCTGTGTGCTCCCCCCTGTTTATATAGACCCCGTTGTTTGCTCCCCCTCCCCCTAGCATATAACACAAAAAAAACAAACACTCATACTCACCTGGGTACGGGTATCTCCTCTTCTCTTCACTCTTGTGGCCGCAGGAAGTGACCTGGCACCGGCGCTCCAGTGACGCCTCTCGAGCGCCGGCACCAGGGACACAGAGCGGCCTCTTGTGACCGCAGGGAAAACACTTCCTGCGGCCACAAGAGTGACTGACAGGTAGGGAGCCAATGGCTCTTTCCCTGTCAGTGCTACCGCTGCTGCTGCAAGTAACTATGAGCGCTTGTTACGAGCGCACATAGTTACAGTTAAGATCGCAGCAGTGGGTGGGGAAGTGGTCTTGGGCACCAGAGCGGGGCCCCCCCGGATGTCGGGCGCCCCACGCAATTGCGTTGGGATGCTTGGTACCCAAGACCGCTACTGGTTAGCAGTAGTGGTACACAGGATCCTGATCAGTAGTCATACACTGGATCCTGGTCAGGGTTAGCAGTAGTGGTACACGGGATCCTGGTCAGGGTTAGCTGTAGTGGTACACCAGGTCCTGGTCAGGGTTAGCTGTAGTTGTACACCGGATCCTGGTCAGGGTTAGCAGTAGTGGTACACAGGATCCTGATCAGTAGTCGTACACTGGATCCTGGTCAGGGTTAGCAGTAGTGGTACACAGGATCCTGGTCAGGGTTAGCTGTAGTGGTACACCAGATCCTGGTCAGGGTTAGCAGTAGTGGTACACCAGATCCTGGTCAGGGTTAGCTGTAGTTGTACACCAGATCCTGGTCAGGGTTAGCTGTAGTGGTACACCAGATCCTGGTCAGGGTTAGCTGTAGTTGTACACCAGATCCTGGTCAGGGTTAGCTGTAGTTGTACACCAGATCCTTGTCAGGGTTAGCTGTAGTTGTACACCAGATCCTGGTCAGGGTTAGCTGTGGTGGTACACCAGGTCCTGGTCAGGGTTAGCTGTAGTTGTACACCGGATCCTGGTCAGGGTTAGCTGTAGTTGTACACCAGATCCTGGTCAGGGTTAGCTGTGGTGGTACACTGGATCCTGGTCAGGGTTAGCTGTAGTTGTACACCGGATCCTGGTCAGGGTTAGCTGTAGTTGTACACCGGATCCGGGTCAGGGTTAGCTGTGGTGGTACACTGGATCCTGGTCAGGGTTAGCTGTAGTTGTACACCAGGTCCTGGTCAGGGTTAGCTGTAGTGGTGCACAGGATCCTGGTCAGGGTTAGCTGTAGTGGTACACCAGGTCCTGGTCAGGGTTAGCTGTAGTGGTACACCGGATCCTGGTCAGGGATAGCTGTAGTTGTACACCAGATCCTGGTCAGGGTTAGCTGTAGTTGTACAACGGATCCTGGTCAGGGTTAGCTGTAGTTGTACACCAGATCCTGGTCAGGGTTTGCAGTAGTGGTGCACAGGATCCTGGTCAGGGTTAGCTGTAGTTGTACAACGGATCCTGGTCAGGGTTAGCTGTAGTTGTACACCGGATCCTGGTCAGGTTTAGCTGTAGTTGTACACGGGATCCTGGTCAGGGTTAGCTGTGGTGGTACACCGGATCCTGGTCAGTAGTGGTACACTGGATCCTGGTCAGGGTTAGCTGTGGTGGTACACGGGATCCTGGTCAGGGTTAGCTGTAGTGGTACAATGGATCCTGGTCAGGGTTAGCTGTAGTGGTACACTGGATCCTGGTTAGGGTTAGCTGTAGTTGTACAACGGATCCTGGTCAGGGTTAGCTGTGGTGGTACACCGGATCCTGGTCAGTAGTGGTACACGGGATCCTGGTCAGGGTTAGCTGTGGTGGTACACCAGATCCTGGTCAGGGTTAGTTGTGGTGGTACACCAGATCCTGGTCAGTAGTCGTACACAGGATCCTGGTCAGGGTAAGCTGTAGTGGTACACCAGATCCTGATCAGTAGTCATACACGGGATCCTGGTCAGTAGTGGTACACCAGATCCTGGTCAGTAGTCATACACCAGATCCTGATCAGTAGTCATACACTGGATCCTGGTCAGGGTTAGCTGTGGTGGTACACCAGATCCTGGTCAGGGTTAGCTGTGGTGGTACACCAGATCCTGATCAGTAGTCATACACTGGATCCTGGTCAGGGTTAGCTGTGGTGGTACACCAGATCCTGGTCAGTAGTGGTACACCAGATCCTGGTCAGGGTAAGCTGTAGTGGTACACCAGATCCTGATCAGTAGTCATACACGGGATCCTGGTCAGTAGTGGTACACCAGATCCTGGTCAGTAGTCATACACCAGATCCTGATCAGTAGTCATACACTGGATCCTGGTCAGGGTTAGCTGTGGTGGTACACCAGATCCTGGTCAGGGTTAGCTGTGGTGGTACACCAGATCCTGGTCAGTAGTCGTACACAGGATCCTGGTCAGGGTTAGCTGTAGTGGTACACCAGATCCTGATCAGTAGTCATACACGGGATCCTGGTCAGTAGTCATACACCAGATCCTGGTCAGTAGTCATACACCAGATCCTGATCAGTAGTCATACACTGGATCCTGGTCAGTGTTAGCTGTAGTGGTACACCAGATCCTGATCAGTAGTCATACACCAGATCCTGATCAGTAGTCATACACTGGATCCTGGTCAGGGTTAGCTGTGGTGGTACACCAGATCCTGGTCAGGGTTAGCTGTGGTGGTACACCAGATCCTGGTCAGTAGTCGTACACAGGATCCTGGTCAGGGTTAGCTGTAGTGGTACACCAGATCCTGATCAGTAGTCATACACGGGATCCTGGTCAGTAGTGGTACACCAGATCCTGGTCATTAGTCATACACCAGATCCTGGTCAGTAGTCATACACGGGATCCTGGTCAGTAGTGGTACACCAGATCCTGGTCAGTAGTCATACACCAGATCCTGATCAGTAGTCATACACTGGATCCTGGTCAGTGTTAGCTGTAGTGGTACACCAGATCCTGGTCAGTAGTCATACACCAGATCCTGGTCAGTAGTCATACACCAGATCCTGATTAGTAGTGGTACACGGGATCCTGATCAGTAGTCATACACCAGATCCTGATCAGTAGTGGTACACGGGATCCTGATCAGTAGTGGACATTACATGTGTCCTTCGTGCAGACAGAACTTGGAGGTCCTGGTTACTCTCACTCTCCTTTTCCTTCCAGAAAACATCACGGATGCCGTTCACTTCTGTCCAGCCGGGTGGCAGCAGATTGGGGATCTGTGCTACTACTTCTCCACGGAGAGGAAAACCAGGATTGATGCTGATCACCACTGCTGGAGCCAGTCAGCGACACTGGCCAAGGTGGAGGATGAGGACTCTGTCCTGAAGGTAAGAGACTCCTCTCCTCATACAGGGGTCAGTGTCATAACAAGGGCACAATGGAAGGAGGGGAGGTGCATTATGGGAAATATCATCATCCTCAGTGACTCCTGACAGAACTTTCTATTGTAATTCCTCACAACCTTATAAGATATTATTCTGTAGTAGTAGTGTGCTCTGCCGGAACTTTAGAAAGAAGAATACTTGAGAGAGAGATACTTGTACTGTCGCTGACCACCTTCTGCCCTGCAGTGTCGGGGTACCTGTACTATCAGGGTGACACAAGCCCCAGCCTTGTTTACCTGGGAGTAGCTAAGTGTCCGAAATTGTCTGCTGTCACCTGCGCTGCAAGATAGAGTACGTAGACCTTCATTACGGTACCTTTGCTCTATCGGGGTCAGTTCCTCTGTAGCTAAGATACCGCCCAGCACTGTTTAGAGAGGTTCACAGCTGGGCCGGGATGATCCCCGACTAGTCCTCCACGTAAGATCTAGCACTGCATAGTGACTTGGGTAGATGGGTTAGGGAAACTGAGTGTCTCTTGGTTGCTCCATACACGTGTCTTTACTCCACTAACACTGTAGACCACACTGGCTGGAGTGTCCCGGACAGGGGTCCTGGCGGAGCCAAGCCCTGGCTAATGTCAGCAGGGATGCCTACTCTGTGTGTGTCCTCCCCATAGATCAGACCACAGAGATCAGAGGCAAACTGATGCTACACTTCCTCTCACCAAGTGATTACTTCCTAAAAGGGTGTATAAGAGTTCCTGTGAATGGTGGAGAAGAAAGTGTGCCGAGAGAGAAGCATAGGGATAGGTAGAAGAGAGAGAAATATCTCCATTGGGCCACATGATCACACAATACAGAAAAACAGTAACCCTGTGTTCACTACAGCTGTGCAATATATACAGGCTCACATATAAAATACTGGCATCTGGTGGTGAAACCAATAAATACCTTCATCACCACCGGACTTTTGAGTGAAGGGCGTTTGCAACAGGTGCCATACAAGGAACACCCGTGGTGGGACACCACAAGAGCACAGGGGGAGAGAACACAGGAAGTGGGGGCAGGGCTTAGATAGTCCAGAGGGAGAGAGAGCACAGGAAGTGGGGACAGGGCTTCGATAGTCCAGAGGGAGAGAGAGCACAGGAAGTGGGGGCAGGGCTTAGTGCAGAGGGAGAGAGAACACAGGAAGTGGGGGCAGGGCTTAGTGCAGAGGGAGAGAGAACACAGGAAGTGGGGGCAGGGCTTAGTGCAGAGGGAGAGAGAACACAGGAAGTGGGGGCAGGGCTTAGATAGTCCAGAGGGAGAGAGAGCACAGGAAGTGGGGGCAGGGCTTAGATAGTCCAGAGGGAGAGAGATCACAGAAAGTGGGGGCAGGGCTTAGTGCAGAGGGAGAGAGAACACAGGAAGTGGGGGCAGGGCTTAGTGCAGAGGGAGAGAGAACACAGGAAGTGGGGGCAGGGCTTAGTGCAGAGGGAGAGAGAACACAGGAAGTGGGGGCAGGGCTTAGTGCAGAGGGAGAGAGAACACAGGAAGTGGGGGCAGGGCTTAGATAGTCCAGAGGGAGAGAGAGCACAGGAAGTGGGGGCAGGGCTTAGATAGTCCAGAGGGAGAGAGAGCACAGGAAGTGGGGGCAGGGCTTAGATAGTCCAGAGGGAGAGAGAGCACAGGAAGTGGGGGCAGGGCTTAGTGCAGAGGGAGAGAGAACACAGGAAGTGGGGGCAGGGCTTAGATAGTCCAGAGGGAGAGAGAACACAGGAAGTGGAGGCAGGGCTTAGATAGTCCAGAAGGAGAGAGAACACAGGAAGTGGGGGCAGGGCTTAGATAGTGCAGAGGGAGAGAGCACAGGAAGTGGGGGCAGGGCTTAGTGCAGAGGAGAGAGAACACAGGAAGTGGGGGCAGGGCTTAGATAGTCCAGAGGGAGAGAGAACACAGGAAGTGGGGGCAGGGCTTAGATAGTGCAGAGGGAGAGAGAACACAGGAAGTGGGGGCAGGGCTTAGATAGTCCAGAGGGAGAGAGAACACAGGAAGTGGGGGGAGGGCTTAGATAGTCCAGAGGGAGAGAGAACACATTAAGTGGGGGCAGGGTTTAGATAGTGCAGAGGGAGAGAGAACACAGGAAGTGGGGGCAGGGCTTATATAGTCCAGATGGAGAGAGAACACAGGAAGTGGGGGCAGGGCTTGGTGCAGAGGGAGAGAGAACACAGGAAGTGGGGGCAGGGCTTAGATAGTCCAGAGGGAGAGAGAGCACAGGAAGTGGGGGCAGGGCTTAGATAGTCCAGAGGTAGAGAGAACAGGAGGTGGGGGCAGGGCTTAGATAGTGCAGAGGGAGAGAGAACACAGGAAGTGGGGGCAGGGCTTAGATAGTGCAGAGGGAGAGAGAACACAGGAAGTGGGGGCAGGGCTTAGATAGTGCAGAGGGAGAGAGAACACAGGAAGTGGGGGCAGGGCTTAGATAGTCCAGAGGGAGAGAGAACACAGGAAGTGGGGCAGGGCTTAGTGCAGAGGGAGAGAGAACACAGGAAGTGGGGGCAGGGCTTAGATAGTCCAGAGGGAGAGAGAACACAGGAAGTGGGGGCAGGGCTTAGATAGTCCAGAGGGAGAGAGAACACAGGAAGTGGGGGCAGGGCTTAGATAGTCCAGAGGGAGAGAGAACACAGGAAGTGGGGGCAGGGCTTAGATAGTCCAGAAGGAGAGAGAACACAGGAAGTGGGGGCAGGGCTTAGATAGTCCAGAAGGAGAGAGAACACAGGAAGTGGGGACAGGGCTTAGTGCAGAGGGAGAGAGAACACAGGAAGTGGGGACAGGGCTTAGTGCAGAGGGAGAGAGAACACAGGAAGTGGGGGCAGGGCTTAGATAGTCCAGAGGGAGAGAGAACACAGGAAGTGGGGGCAGGGCTTAGTGCAGAGGGAGAGAGAACACAGGAAGTGGGGGCAGGGCTTAGATAGTGCAGAGGGAGAGAGAACACAGGAAGTGGGGGCAGGGCTTAGTGCAGAGGGAGAGAGAACACAGGAAGTGGGGGCAGGGCTTAGTGCAGAGGGAGAGAGAACACAGGAAGTGGGGGCAGGGCTTAGATAGTCCAGAGGCAGAGAGAACACAGGAAGTGGGGGCAGGGCTTAGGTAGTCCAGAGGGAGAGAGATCACAGGAAGTGGGGGCAGGGCTTAGTGCAGAGGGAGAGAGAACACAGGAAGTGGGGCAGGGCTTAGTGCAGAGGGAGAGAGAACACAGGAAGTGGGGGCAGGGCTTAGATAGTCCAGAGGGAGAGAGAACACAGGAAGTGGGGACAGGGCTTAGATAGTGCAGAGGGAGAGAGAACACAGGAAGTGGGGACAGGGCTTAGTGCAGAGGGGGAGAGAGCACAGGAAGTGGGGGCAGGGCTTAGTGCAGAGGGAGAGAGAACACAGGAAGTGGGGGCAGGGCTTAGATAGTCCAGAGGGAGAGAGAACACAGGAAGTGGGGACAGGGCTTAGATAGTGCAGAGGGAGAGAGAACACAGGAAGTGGGGACAGGGCTTAGTGCAGAGGGGGAGAGAGCACAGGAAGTGGGGGCAGGGCTTAGTGCAGAGGGGGAGAGAGCACAGGAAGTGGGGCAGGGCTTAGTGCAGAGGGAGAGAGAACACAGGAAGTGGGGCAGGGCTTAGTGCAGAGGGAGAGAGAGCACAGGAAGTGGGGGCAGGGCTTAGTGCAGAGGGGGAGAGAGCACAGGAAGTGGGGCAGGGCTTAGTGCAGAGGGAGAGAGAACACAGGAAGTGGGGCAGGGCTTAGTGCAGAGGGAGAGAGAACACAGGAAGTGGGGGCAGGGCTTGGTGCAGAGGGAGAGAAAACACAGGAAGTGGGGGCAGGGCTTAGATAGTCCAGAGGGAGAGAGAACACAGGAAGTGGGGGCAGGGCTTAGATAGTCCAGAAGGAGAGAGAACACAGGAAGTGGGGGCAGGGCTTAGTGCAGAGGGAGAGAGAACACAGGAAGTGGGGGCAGGGCTTAGATAGTCCAGAGGGGGAGAGAGCACAGGAAGTGGGGGCAGGGCTTAGTGCAGAGGGAGAGAGAACACAGGAAGTGGGGGCAGGGCTTAGTGCAGAGGGAGAGAGAACACAGGAAGTGGGGGCAGGGCTTAGTGCAGAGGGGGAGAGAGCACAGGAAGTGGGGCAGGGCTTAGTGCAGAGGGAGAGAGAACACAGGAAGTGGGGCAGGGCTTAGTGCAGAGGGAGAGAGAACACAGGAAGTGGGGGCAGGGCTTGGTGCAGAGGGAGAGAGAACACAGGAAGTGGGGGCAGGGCTTAGATAGTCCAGAGGGAGAGAGAACACAGGAAGTGGGGGCAGGGCTTAGATAGTCCAGAAGGAGAGAGAACACAGGAAGTGGGGGCAGGGCTTAGTGCAGAGGGAGAGAGAACACAGGAAGTGGGGGCAGGGCTTAGATAGTCCAGAGGGCGAGAGAGCACAGGAAGTGGGGGCAGGGCTTAGTGCAGAGGGAGAGAGAACACAGGAAGTGGGGGCAGGGCTTAGTGCAGAGGGAGAGAGAACACAGGAAGTGGGGACAGGGCTTAGTGCAGAGGGGGAGAGAGCACAGGAAGTGGGGCAGGGCTTAGTGCAGAGGGAGAGAGAACACAGGAAGTGGGGCAGGGCTTAGTGCAGAGGGAGAGAGAACACAGGAAGTGGGGGCAGGGCTTGGTGCAGAGGGAGAGAGAACACAGGAAGTGGGGGCAGGGCTTAGATAGTCCAGAGGGAGAGAGAACACAGGAAGTGGGGCAGGGCTTAGATAGTCCAGAGGGAGAGAGAACACAGGAAGTGGGGGCAGGGCTTAGTGCAGAGGGAGAGAGAACACAGGAAGTGGGGGCAGGGCTTAGATAGTCCAGAGGGGGAGAGAGCACAGGAAGTGGGGGCAGGGCTTAGTGCAGAGGGAGAGAGAACACAGGAAGTGGGGGCAGGGCTTAGATAGTGCTTTGTGCCGCCACATATAATAGTGCACTGTGTAAATACACTATGTCACTATGACAACACTATGACAACACTATGTCATGGCATACCAGAACGGAGTAAGTGCTGTGCTGTGACTGGCCAGAGGGTGAGGATAAGGTAGTCCCTGTGTGAATGATACATGGCTGTGAACCATGGAGGGAGCTCTTGGTGGCTCGGTTACAGTAGTGACTTCACTAACATCACCTGTCCCCACCCTGAAGGGTTAATGTAATAAATCCAGTCTGCCTTCTATTTTCTCTTGTCTCCGTTGTTTTCAGGATTTGATTACAAGAACGGCCGGCAGTTACTGGATCGGCCTAAGTAGGCTGGAAAAGTCCTGGGTGTGGTCCGACAAGACGATCAAGTGAGTGACAGCTTGAGGCCAGGGCAGGGCTGGGGCTGTAGGGATTAGAGCCATAGGGATCAGATCTGTATGGGTGAAAGATGTAGGAATCAGAGCCATAAGATTCAGATATGTAGGGATCAGTGCTATAAGGATCAGAAATGTAGGGATCAGTGCTATAAGGATCAGAGATGTAGGGATCAGTGCTATAAGGATCAGAAATGTAGGGATCAGTGCTATAAGGATCAGAGATGTAGGGATCAGTGCTATAAGGATCAGAGATGTAGGGATCAGTGCTATAAGGATCAGAGATGTAGGGATCAGTGCTATAAGGATCAGAGATGTAGGGATCAGTGCTATAAGGATCAGAGATGTAGGGATCAGTGCTATAAGGATTAGAGATGGAGAGATCAGTGCTGTAAGGATCAGAGCCATATAGATCAGATCTGTAGGGATCAGAGTGGTAGAGATCAGAGCTGTAAGGATCACTACTATAAGGATCAGAATTAGAAGGATCAGTGCTGTAAGGATCAGAGATGTAGATATCAGCGATATAGGGATCAGTGCTGTAAGGATCAGAGATGTAGGAATAAGAGTTGTAGGGATCAGAGCTGTAGGGATTGTGTTTTCTTCGCTTGTTTTTCTACACTTGTCTCTTCACACAGAGAAGATTTCAAGGCTCGGAGTAACCAGAACTGCGCCAAAGCGAATCCCCTCCTGATGGGTGAGATCTGCCGAAACCCCCTGCCCTGGATCTGTGAGAAGAGAACAGCGAGGTGCGGCTCCCCGACCACCGCCCTGCGCTGCATAGGAGAGAGGAGCGGGATACTGGGGGAGAGATATCAGCCGCTATAACCATCTGCTAATAAGTCCTATATAGTATATAACAGTATCATGTATCCACAACAACGTATGTGCAAAAAGTATGTGCCCCCCCATAATGAAATCTGACTTATTTTCCTAATTATTACAATGTTATCAGATTTACATTACACTCTCTTATATATGTTCTTATTCTGTTGTCTCTGTGATTATGGAGGCGGCCATCTCCTTCCTCCAGCCCCAGAGGTTTCTATGCTGGAGCCCATGGGCCCACCGCCTGTACTCCCCCATAACTATAGAGAATAGAGACCTGCCGCCTGTACTCCCCCATAACTATAGAGAATAGAGACCTGCCGCCTGTACTCCCCCCATAACTATAGAGAACAGAGACCTGCCGCCTGTACTCCCCCATAACTATAGAGAATAGAGAATAGAGACCTGCCGCCTGTACTCCCCCATAACTATAGAGAATAGGGACCTGCCGCCTGTACTCCCCCATAACTATAGAGAATAGAGAATAGAGACCTGCCGCCTGTACTCCCCCCATAACTATAGAGAATAGAGACCTGCCGCCTGTACTCCCCCATAACTATAGAGAATAGAGACCTGCCGCCTGTACTCCCCCATAACTAGAGAGAATAGAGACCTGCCGCCTGTACTCCCCCATAACTATAGAGAATAGAGACCTGCCGCCTGTACTCCCCCCATAACTATAGAGAATAGAGACCTGCCGCCTGTACTCCCCCATAACTATAGAGAATAGAGACCTGCCGCCTGTACTCCCCCATAACTATAGAGAACAGAGACCTGCCGCCTGTACTCCCCCCATAACTATAGAGAATAGAGACCTGCCGCCTGTACTCCCCCATAACTATAGAGAACAGAGACCTGCCGCCTGTACTCCCCCATAACTATAGAGAATAGAGACCTGCCGCCTGTACTCCCCCATAACTATAGAGAATAGAGACCTGCCGACTGTACTCCCCCATAACTATAGAGAATAGAGACCTGCCGCCTGTACTCCCCCATAACTATAGAGAATAGAGACCTGCCGCCTGTACTCCCCCATAACTATAGAGAATAGAGACCTGCCGCCTGTACTCCCCCATAACTATAGAGAATAGAGACCTGCCGCCTGTACTCCCCCCATAACTATAGAGAATAGAGACCTGCCGCCTGTACTCCCCCATAACTATAGAGAATAGAGACCTGCCGCCTGTACTCCCCCATAACTATAGAGAATAGAGACCTGCCGCCTGTACTCCCCCCATAACTATAGAGTATAGAGACCTGATGCCTGTACTCCCCCATAACTATAGAGAATAGAGACCTGCTGCCTGTACTCCCCCATAACTATAGAGAATAGAGACCTGCCGCCTGTACTCCCCCATAACTATAGAGAATAGAGACCTGCCGCCTGTACTTCCCCATAACTATAGAGAATAGAGACCTGCCGCCTGTACTCCCCCATAACTATAGAGAATAGAGACCTGCCGCCTGTACTCCCCCATAACTATAGAGAATAGAGACCTGACGCCTGTACTCCCCCCATAACTATAGAGAATAGGGACCTGCCGCCTGTACTCCCCCATAACTATAGAGTATAGAGACCTGATGCCTGTACTCCCCCATAACTATAGAGAATAGAGACCTGCCACCTGTACTCCCCCCATAACTATAGAGAATAGAGACCTGCCGCCTGTACTCCCCCATAACTATAGAGAATAGAGACCTGCCGCCTGTACTCCCCCATAACTATAGAGAATAGAGACCTGCCGCCTGTACTCCCCCCATAACTATAGAGAATAGAGACCTGCCGCCTGTACTCCCCCATAACTATAGAGAATAGAGACCTGCCGCCTGTACTCCCCCATAACTATAGAGAATAGAGACCTGCCGCCTGTACTCCCCCCATAACTATAGAGAATAGAGACCTGCCGCCTGTACTCCCCCATAACTATAGAGAATAGAGACCTGCCGCCTGTACTCCCCCCATAACTATAGAGAATAGAGACCTGCCGCCTGTACTCCCCCATAACTATAGAGCATAGAGACCTGCCGCCTGTACTCCCCCATAACTATAGAGAATAGAGACCTGCCGCCTGTACTCCCCCATAACTATAGAGAATAGAGACCTGCCGCCTGTACTCCCCCATAACTATAGAGAACAGAGACCTGCCGCCTGTACTCCCCCATAACTATAGAGAATAGAGACCTGCCGCCTGTACTCCCCCATAACTATAGAGAATAGAGACCTGCCGCCTGTACTCCCCCATAACTATAGAGAATAGGGACCTGCCGCCTGTACTCCCCCATAACTATAGAGAATAGAGACCTGCCGCCTGTACTCCCCCATAACTATAGAGAATAGAGACCTGCCGCCTGTACTCCCCCCATAACTATAGAGAATAGAGACCTGCCGCCTGTACTCCCCCATAACTATAGAGAATAGAGACCTGCCGCCTGTACTCCCCCATAACTATAGAGAACAGAGACCTGCCGCCTGTACTCCCCCCATAACTATAGAGAATAGAGACCTGCCGCCTGTACTCCCCCCATAACTATAGAGAATAGAGACCTGCCGCCTGTACTCCCCCATAACTATAGAGAATAGAGACCTGCCGCCTGTACTCCCCCATAACTATAGAGAATAGAGACCTGCCGCCTGTACTCCCCCATAACTATAGAGAATAGAGACCTGCCGCCTGTACTGCCCCATAACTATAGAGAATAGAGACCTGCCGCCTGTACTCCCCCATAACTATAGAGAATAGAGACCTGCCGCCTGTACTGCCCCATAACTATAGAGAATAGAGACCTGCCGCCTGTACTCCCCCCATAACTATAGAGAATAGAGACCTGACGCCTGTACTCCCCCATAACTATAGAGAACAGAGACCTGCCGCCTGTACTCCCCCCATAACTATAGAGACCTGCCGCCTGTACTGCCCCATAACTATAGAGAATAGAGACCTGACGCCTGTACTCCCCCATAACTATAGAGAATAGAGACCTGCCGCCTGTACTCCCCCCATAACTATAGAGAATAGAGACCTGCCGCCTGTACTCCCCCCATAACTATAGAGAATAGAGACCTGCCGCCTGTACTCCCCCATAACTATAGAGAATAGAGACCTGCCGCCTGTACTCCCCCATAATTATACAGAATAGAGACCTGCCGCCTGTACTCCCCCATAACTATAGAGAATAGAGACCTGCCGCCTGTACTGCCCCATAACTATAGAGAATAGAGACCTGCCGCCTGTACTCCCCCATAACTATAGAGAATAGAGACCTGCCGCCTGTACTCCCCCATAACTATAGAGAATAGAGACCTGCCACCTGTACTGCCCCATAACTATAGAGAATAGAGACCTGCCGCCTGTACTCCCCCATAACTATAGAGAACAGAGACCTGCCGCCTGTACTCCCCCCATAACTATAGAGACCTGCCGCCTGTACTGCCCCATAACTATAGAGAATAGAGACCTGACGCCTGTACTCCCCCATAACTATAGAGAATAGAGACCTGCCGCCTGTACTCCCCCCATAACTATAGAGAATAGAGACCTGCCACCTGTACTCCCCCATAACTATAGAGCATAGAGACCTGCCGCCTGTACTCCCCCATAACTATAGAGAATAGAGACCTGCCGCCTGTACTCCCCCATAACTATAGAGACCTGCCGCCTGTACTCCCCCATAACTATAGAGAATAGGGACCTGCCGCCTGTACTCCCCCCATAACTATAGAGAATAGAGACCTGCCGCCTGTACTCCCCATAACTATAGAGAATAGAGACCTGCCGCCTGTACTCCCCCATAACTATAGAGAATAGAGACCTGCCGCCTGTACTCCCCCATAACTATAGAGAACAGAGACCTGCCGCCTGTACTCCCCCCATAACTATAGAGAATAGAGACCTGCCGCCTGTACTCCCCCATAACTATAGAGAATAGAGACCTGCCGCCTGTACTGCCCCATAACTATAGAGAATAGAGACCTGCCGCCTGTACTCCCCCATAACTATAGAGAACAGAGACCTGCCGCCTGTACTCCCCCCATAACTATAGAGACCTGCCGCCTGTACTGCCCCATACCTATAGAGAATAGAGACCTGACGCCTGTACTCCCCCATAACTATAGAGAATAGAGACCTGCCGCCTGTACTCCCCCCATAACTATAGAGAATAGAGACCTGCCGCCTGTACTCCCCCATAACTATAGAGAATAGAGGCCTGCCGCCTGTACTCCCCCATAACTATAGAGAATAGAGACCTGCCGCCTGTACTCCCCCATAACTATAGAGAATAGAGACCTGCCGCCTGTACTCCCCCATAACTATAGAGAATAGAGACCTGCCGCCTGTACTCCCCCATAACTATAGAGAATAGAGACCTGCCGCCTGTACTCCCCCATAACTATACAGAATAGAGACCTGCCGCCTGTACTCCCCCATAACTATAGAGAATAGAGACCTGCCGCCTGTACTCCCCCATAACTATAGAGAATAGAGACCTGCCGCCTGTACTGCCCCATAACTATAGAGAATAGAGACCTGCCGCCTGTACTGCCCCATAACTATAGAGAATAGAGACCTGCCGCCTGTACTGCCCCATAACTATAGAGAATAGAGACCTGACGCCTGTACTCCCCCCATAACTATAGAGAATAGAGACCTGCCGCCTGTACTCCCCCCATAACTATAGAGAATAGAGACCTGCCGCCTGTACTCCCCCATAACTATAGAGAATAGAGACCTGCCGCCTGTACTCCCCCATAATTATACAGAATAGAGACCTGCCGCCTGTACTCCCCCATAACTATAGAGAATAGAGACCTGCCGCCTGTACTGCCCCATAACTATAGAGAATAGAGACCTGACGCCTGTACTGCCCCATAACTATAGAGAATAGAGACCTGCCGCCTGTACTCCCCCCATAACTATAGAGAATAGAGACCTGCCGCGTGTACTCCCCCATAACTATAGAGAATAGAGACCTGCCGCCTGTACTCCCCCATAACTATAGAGAATAGAGACCTGCCGCCTGTACTCCCCCATAACTATAGAGAATAGAGACCTGCCGCCTGTACTCCCCCATAACTATAGAGAATAGAGACCTGCCGCCTGTACTCCCCCATAACTATAGAGAATAGAGACCTGCCGACTGTACTCCCCCATAACTATAGAGAATAGAGACCTGCCGCCTGTACTCCCCCCATAACTATAGAGTATAGAGACCTGATGCCTGTACTCCCCCATAACTATAGAGAATAGAGACCTGATGCCTGTACTCCCCCATAACTATAGAGAACAGAGACCTGCCGCCTGTACTCCCCTATAACTATAGAGAATAGAGACCTGCCGCCTGTACTGCCCCATAACTATAGAGAATAGAGACCTGCCGCCTGTACTCCCCCATAACTATAGAGTATAGAGACCTGATGCCTGTACTCCCCCATAACTATAGAGAATAGAGACCTGCCGCCTGTACTCCCCCCATAACTATAGAGAATAGAGACCTGCCGCCTGTACTCCCCCCATAACTATAGAGAATAGAGACCTGCCGCCTGTACTCCCCCCATAACTATAGATAATAGAGACCTGCCGCCTGTACTCCCCCATAACTATAGAGAATAGAGACCTGCCGCCTGTACTCCCCCCATAACTATAGAGAATAGAGACCTGCCGCCTGTACTCCCCTATAACTATAGAGAATAGAGACCTGCCGCCTGTACTCCCCCATAACTATAGAGAATAGAGACCTGCCGCCTGTACTCCCCCATAACTATAGATAATAGAGACCTGCCGCCTGTACTCCCCCATAACTATAGAGAATAGAGACCTGCCGCCTGTACTCCCCCCATAACTATAGAGTATAGAGACCTGCCGCCTGTACTCCCCCATAACTATAGAGAATAGAGACCTGCCGCCCTGCTGCCCATAGTATATAGGCCCCCTGTGTGCTCCCTCAGGGGTATTTAGCCCCCCTGTGTGCTCCCCCACTTGGATATAGACCTCCTGTGTGCTACCCCACTTGGATATAGACCCCTGTGTGCTCCTCCAGTAGTATATAAACCCCCTGTGTGGTTCTCCCAGTAGTATATAGACCCCCTGTGTGCCCCACCAGTATTATAAAGACCCCTTGTGTGCTGCCCCAGTAGTATACAGACCCCTGTGAACTCCCCCAGATATATATAGACCACCTGTGTGCCTAATAAGTAGTATATAGACCCCCTGTATGTTCCCCCAGTAGTATATAGACCCCCTGTGTGCCCTACCAGTAGTATATAGACCCCTGTGTGCTCCCCCAGTAGTATATAGCCCCCCTGTGTACTCCCCCAGTTATATATAGACCACCTCTGTGCCTCACAAGTAGTATATAGACCCCCTGTATGTTCCCCAGTAGTATATAGACCCCCTGTGTGCCCTACCAGTAGTATATAGACCCCTGTGTGCTCCCCCAGTAGTATATAGCCCCCCTGTGTGCTCCCCACTTGGATATAGACCTCCTGTATGCTCTCCAAGTTGTATATAGACCCCATTCTGCTGCCCCAAATAGTTTATAGACCCCCTGTGTGCTTCCCCCAGTAGTATATAGACCCCTCTGTGAAGCCCCAGTAGTCTATAGCCCCCTGTGTGCTCCCCCTGTTATATAGCCCCCTGTGTGCTCCCCCATTTATATATACCCCCGATGTGTGCTCCCCCAGTTAAACAGACCCCTGTGTGCTCCCCCTCCCATATAGTATATAACACAATAAAACAAACACTTATACTCACCTGGGTCCAGGCGTCTCCTCTTCTCTTCACTCTTGTGGCTGCAGGAAGGGTTTTCCCTGTGATCACAAGAGGCCGCTCTCCCCTTGTCCTGGCGCTGATGCTCCAGTGATGTCACTGGAGCGCCGGTACCACATGGACAAAGCTGCCACTTGTGACCGCAAGGAAAACCCTTCCTGCGGCCACAAGAGTGACTGACAGGAAGGGAGCCAATGTCTCCCGCCCTGTCAGTGCTGCTGCATGTAACTATGAGCGCTCATTACGAGTGCTCATAGTTACAGTTCAGATGGCAGCAGCGAGCGGGGCAGCGGCCATGTCCAGCGGTCTTGAGCACAAGAGCAGGACGTGGGGGCCCCCCTGGATGTTGGGGGCCCCAAGCGATCGCTTGGGGTGCTTGGTGCCAAAGACCGCCACTGTGTATACACCTGTATATACTGTATGTTCTCACTATGTGTGTATACACCTGTATATACTGTATGTTCTCACTATGTGTGTATACACCTGTATATACTGTATGTTCTCACTATATGTGTGTATATACACCTGTATATACTGTATGTTCTCACTATATGTATGTATATACACCTGTATATACGGTATGTTCTCACTATATGTGTGTATATACACCTGTATATACTGTACGTTCTCACTATATGTGTGTGTGTTTAGCTGTATATACTGTATGTTCTCACTATATATGTGTGTATACACCTGTATATACTGTATGTTCTCACTATATGTGTGTTTAGCTGTATATACTGTATGTTCTCACTATATGTGTGTATATACAGTATATACACCTGTATATACTGTATGTTCTCACTATATGTGTGTATATACACCTGTATATACTGTATGTTCTCACTATATGTGTGTATATACACCTGTATATACTGTATGTTCTCACTATATGTGTGTATACACCTGTATATACTGTATGTTCTCACTATATGTGTGTGTATACACCTGTATATACTGTATGTTCTCACTATATGTGTGTATACACCTGTATATACTGTATGTTCTCACTATATGTGTGTATACACCTGTATATACTGTATGTTCTCACTATATGTGTGTATACACCTGTTTATACTGTATGTTCTCACTATATGTGTGTATACACCTGTATATACTGTATGTTCTCACTATATGTGTGTATACACCTGTATATACTGTATGTTCTCACTATATGTGTGTGTATACACCTGTATATACTGTATGTTCTCACTATATGTGTGTATACACCTGTATATTCTCACTATATGTGTGTATACACCTGTATATTCTCACTATATGTGTGTATATACACCTGTATATACTGTATGTTCTCACTATATGTGTGTATACACCTGTATATACTGTATGTTCTCACTATATGTGTGTGTATACACCTGTATATACTGTATGTGCATATGTATGTGTGTATACACCGGTATATACTGTATGTTCTCACTATGTGTGTATATTTAGCTGTATATACTGTATGTTCTCACTATGTGTGTGTATATACACCTGTATATACTGTATGTTCTCACTATATGTGTGTATACACTGGTATATACTGTATGTTCTCACTATGTGTGTATATTTAGCTGTATATACTGTATGTTCTCACTATATGTGTGTATACACCTGTTTATACTGTATGTGCATATGTATGTGTGTATACACCGGTATATACTGTATGTTCTCACTATGTGTGTATATTTAGCTGTATATACTGTACATTCTCACTATATGTGTGTATACACCTGTATATACTGTATGTTCTCACTATATGTGTGTATACACCTGTATATACTGTATGTTCTCACTATATGTGTGTATACACTTGTATATACTGTATGTTCTCACTATGTGTGTATATACACCTGTATATACTGTATGTTCTCACTATATGTGTATATACACCTGTATATACTGTATGTTCTCACTATATGTGTATATACACCTGTATATACTGTATGTTCTCACTATTTGTGTATATTTAGCTGTATATACTGTATGTTCTCACTATATGTGTGTGTATACAGTATATACACCTGTATATACTGTATGTTCTCACTATATGTGTATATACACCTGTATATACTGTATGTTCTCACTATATGTGTGTATACACCGGTATATACTGTATGTGCATATGTATGTCAGGAAGACAAGTGTGGGTCGCTGTTTCCGGCGCTGGGCGCCCCATAGACCTTGTTCTGGGTAGTTGTGGCCATCAGGCAGTATTACGATGCTGCGGTGACAGGAAGTCCTGCTCTCCAGTATTCGCCTCTTTATACGTTTATTGTGCTAAAAAAAACATCAGAAGTTTCTATTTCAGCTGAAAATAGAAACGAGTTCTATACATAAACATCAAAAATACTATACACATATATAACTACACAGAAACATACATACACATGCAACATACACATAGAAAATACACATGTAACTATACACACATCACACATATAACTATACACACATCACACATATACACACAGATCACACATGTAACTATACACACAGATCACATATAACTATACACACATCACACATATAACTATACACACATCACACATATACACACATCACACATATAACTATACACTTATCACGCACATAACTATACACACAGATCACAGATATACACACAGATCACACATATACACACAGATAACACATATAACTATACACACACATCACACATATACACACAGATCACACACATCACACATATAACTATACACACATCACACACATACACACAGATCACATATAACTATACACACATCACACATATAACTATACACTTATCACACATATACACACAGATCACATATAACTATACACACATCACACATATACACACAGATCACATATAACTATACACACATCACACACATACACACAGATCACATATAACTATACACACATCACACATATAACTATACACTTATCACACATATACACACAGATCACATATAACTATACACACATCACACATATACACACAGATCACACATATACACACAGATCACACAGATCACACATATACACAGATCACACACATCACACATATAACTATACACACATCACACATATAACTATACACTTATCCCACATATACACACATCACACATATACACACAGATCACACATGTAACTATACACACAGATCACATATAACTATACACACATCACACATATAACTATACACACATCACACATATACACAGATCACACATATAACTATACACTTATCACGCACATAACTATACACACAGATCACAGATATACACACAGATCACACATATACACACAGATCACACATATAACTATACACACACATCACACATATACACACAGATCACACACATCACACATATAACTATACACACATCACACACATACACACAGATCACATATAACTATACACACATCACACATATAACTATACACTTATCACACATATACACACAGATCACATATAACTATACACACATCACACATATAACTATACACTTATCACACATATACACACAGATCACATATAACTATACACACAGATCACATATAACTATACACACATCACACATATAACTATACACTTATCACACATATACACACAGATCACATATAACTATACACACATCACACATATACACACAGATCACACATATAACTATACACACATCACACATATACACACAGATCACACATATACACACAGATCACATATAACTATACACACATCACACATATAACTATACACTTATCACACATATACACACAGATCACATATAACTATACACACATCACACATATAACTATACACTTATCACACATATACACACAGATCACACATATACACACAGATCACACATATAACTATACACACAGATCACACATATACACACAGATCACACATATACACACAGATCACACATATAACTATACACACAGATCACACATATACACACAGATCACACATATACACACAGATCACACATATAACTATACACACAGATCACACATATACACACAGATCACACACATCACACATATAACTATACACACATCACACATATAACTATACACACATCACACATATACACACAGATCACACATATAACTATACACACAGATCACACATAACTATACACACATCACACATATACACACAGATCACACATATCACACATGTAACAGATTGAAAAGACTGATGAGCCTAAATACATGAAGAAAAGTACCACTACCCCAATATTGTGCGTCAGTGTGTGATTATAGACTGCACAGCATTGTGGCCCACACTGTAACAGCGCCCCCTGTGGTGACCAGTAGTGACTGATGGTGCAGGGTAGGAGGCGGCAGATGCTGTGTTACCGCTGCAGCACATGGCGGGGGGGTATCACACTAGCTCCTGTACACACTCTGTACGCTGTGCGCCTTCCTGCAGACTCAGACACAGAGAGTCCAGCAGTAGCTGCAGAACAATAACTCAGCAGCTGCAGAGCCGTGTACAGTCATAGTCCTTGTTCACACGCTGCATCGTAGCTTAGGATTTGGTGTGTCAGCGGTTTCCTTTAATAACACTGAGTCTTAGAATAAGTTTAGACTTGGGACTTGCACAGTCTCTTAGCTGAGTGGCTTTGAGTAAGTTGTAGCCGTGGTGACAGGGCGGACTACCTATCCGGGGGGCTGTCCAATGTGTACAGTGCTCTGCTGCAGGGGGTCCTGACAACTCTGGGATCAGCTGCGGCTACTCAGACGACTCACAGAAGGAACCAGTACTACACAGAGCAACATATCCAGGAGCATATGGCACCAGATGGAGCACTGCTAACAGCTGACCTTTAACCCTTGGCCGATAGGACTCAGCACCTGGCAGCGGGGCACGTAGGCGAGGAGCACTTCTCCAACTCCTGACTGGAAATGGTAACCAAGTGGATGACAGGACTTGTAGAGAATGACCCCTCAGCATGGACAAGCTGGTTTCCTCAGGCGGTAGTCGCACCTCTGATGTACTTATCAAGGCATACCAAGCAAGTTCAGGAACAAAGGCAGAACTGCTATGGAGCCCGTGGCATTAGGGGGCCCAGTGGCCCACTGCTGTAATGGCCCAGGCCCCCTGAGATCACGTCACTTGCAGCATCCAGTAGCCAATCGGGCCTTTCAGGTACTGCAAATGGCGTCCCAGATCCGGCCCTGCGAGCGCTCCTGATGAACACTTGCAGTTAAATGTGACAGAGTCAGGAGCCATTGGCTCCCCGCCCTGACAATCACTCTTGCGTCTGGAGGCAGCATTCTGCCACACGAGCCCGCTCCCTTCCCCATCGCTCCGGCGCATGAGTGATGTCAGCCGTGCTCAGGAGAAGAAGGAGACGCTGCAGCTGAACTTAGGTGAGTGCCGGGTTCTTTCTTATTTTAACATGAGGAGGCCGGCATGGGGAAGGGAGAATCAGGAGGGTTCATATACTTCCTAAGAGGAGGATATAATTACATGGGATTGCCTACATGGGGGGAGGGGGTTAACTTACATGGGATTGCCTACATGGGGGGAGGGGGTTAACTTACATGGGATTGCCTACATGGGGGGGTAACTAACAGGATTGCCTACATGGGGGGGTAACTAACAGGATTGCCTACATGGGGAGAATCGGGAGGGTTCATATACTTCCTAACAGGAGGAGACCTCTATTGGGGAGGGGGTTAATTACAAAGGATTGCCTACATGGGGGGAGGGGGTTAATTACAAAGGATTGCCTACATGGGGGGAGGGGGTTAATTACAAAGGATTGCCTACATGGGGGGAGGGGGTTAATTACAAAGGATTGCCTACATGGGGGGAGGGGGTTAATTACAAAGGATTGCCTACATGGGGGGAGGGGGTTAATTACAAAGGATTGCCTACATGGGGAAGGATTAAGGGGTAACTACCAGGGCAGATAACTATATAGCTGGGAAAGGGGCTGACTACCAGGAGAGATACCTGTATGGAGGAAGGAGACTAACTACAATGGGAGATGCCTACAGAAGGGGCTAACTACCCAAGGAAATGATTACATGGGGGGGGGGGGGCTATTAGGGGGGTAAATTACAGGGGGATGCCTACCTACCAGGCCACTACCTATGAGAGAAATAGCTACATGTGAATACTACCTACTAGGGGGTCTATCTGTACAGGGAGGCCTAACTACTATACAGATGCACAGCGGGGTCTGACTACTATATAGGGGCACAGAGGGGCCTAACTACTATACAGATGCACAGTGGTGGTCTGACTACTATATAGGATCACAGAGGGGCCTAACTACTATACAGATGCACAGCGGGGGTCTGACTACTATATAGGGGCACAGAGGGGCCTAACTACTATACAGATGCACAGTGGTGGTCTGACTACTATATAGGGGCACAGAGGGGCCTAACTACTATACAGATGTACAGCGGGGGTCTGACTACTATATAGGGTCACAGAGGGCCCTAACTACTATAAAGATGCACAGCAGGTGGTCTGACTACTATATAGGGTCACAGAGGAGCCTAACTACTATAAAGATGCACAGCCGGGTCTGACTACTATATAGGGGCACAGAGGGGCCTAACTACTATACAGATGCACAGTGGTGGTCTGACTACTATATAGGGGCACAGAGGGGCCTAACTACTATACAGATGCACAGTGGTGGTCTGACTACTATATAGGGGCACAGAGGGGCCTAACTACTATACAGATAAACAGCAGAGTCTGACTACTATATAGGGGCTCAGAGGGCCCTAACTACTATACAGATGTACAGCGGGGGTCTGACTACTATATAGGGGCACAGAGGGGCCTAACTACTATACAGATGTACAGCGGGGGTCTGACTACTATATAGGGGCACAGAGGGCCCTAACTACTATACAGATGTACAGCGGGGGTCTGACTACTACATAGGGGCTCAGAGAGGCCTTACTACTATACAGATGTACAGCGGGGGTCTGACTACTATATAGGGGCACAGAGGGGCCTAACTACTATACAGATGCACAGCGGGGGTCTGACTACTATATAGGGGCACAGAGGGGCCTAACTCCTATACAGATGCACAGCGGGGGTCTGACTACTACATAGGGGCTCAGAGGGGCCTAACTACTATACAGATGCACAGCGGGGGTCTGACTACTATATAGGGTCACAGAGGGCCCTAACTACTATACAGATGTACAGCGGGGGTCTGACTACTATGTAGGGGCACAGAGGGCTCTAACTACTATACAGATGCACAGTGGGGGTCTGACTACTATATAGGGGCACAGAGGGCCCTAACTACTATACAGATGCACAGTGGGGGTCTGACTACTACATAGGGTCACAGAGGGGCCTAACTACAGATGTACAGCAGGGTCTGACTACTATATAGGGGCACAGAGGGCTCTAACTACTATACAGATGCACAGTGGGGGTCTGACTACTATATAGGGGCACAGAGGGCCCTAACTACTATACAGATGCACAGTGGGGGTCTGACTACTACATAGGGTCACAGAGGGGCCTAACTACAGATGTACAGCAGGGTCTGACTACTATATAGGGGCACAGAGGGCCCTAACTACTATAAAGATGCACAGCGGGGTCTGACTACTATATAGGGGCACAGAGGGGCCTAACTACTATACAGATGCACAGCGGGGGTCTGACTACTATATAGGGTCACAGAGGGGCCTAACTACTATACAGATGCACAGCGGGGGTCTGACTACTATATAGGGGCACAGAGGGGCCCAACTACTATACAGATGCACAGTGGGGGTCTGACTACTACATAGGGTCACAGAGGGGCCTAACTACAGATGTACAGCAGGGTCTGACTTCTATATAGGATCACAGAGGGGCCTAACTACTATACAGATGCACAGCGGGGTCTGACTACTATATAGGGTCACAGAGGGGCCTAACTACTATACAGATGCACAGCGGGGGTCTGACTACTATATAGGGGCACAGAGGGGCCTAACTACTATACAGATGCACAGCGGGGTCTGACTACTATATAGGGTCACAGAGGGGCCTAACTACTATACAGATAAACAGCAGAGTCTGACTACTATATAGGGGCTCAGAGGGCCCTAACTACTATACAGATGCACAGCGGGGGTCTGACTACTATATAGGGTCACAGAGGGGTCTAACTACTATGCAGATGCACAGCGGGGTCTGACTACTATATAGGGGCACAGAGGGCCCTAACTACTATACAGATGTACAGCGGGGGTCTGACTACTATATAGGTTCACAGAGGGGCCTAACTACAGATGTACAGCAGGGTCTGACTACTATATAGGGGCACAGAGGGGTCTAACTACTATGCAGATGCACAGCGGGGTCTGACTACTATATAGGGGCACAGAGGGCCCTAACTACTATACAGATGTACAGCGGGGGTCTGACTACTACATAGGGGCTCAGAGAGGCCTTACTACTATACAGATGTACAGCGGGGGTCTGACTACTATATAGGGGCACAGAGGGGCCTAACTACTATACAGATGCACAGCGGGGGTCTGACTACTATATAGGGTCACAGAGGGGCCTAACTACAGATGTACAGCAGGGTCTGACTACTATATAGGGGCACAGAGGGGCCTAACTACTATAAAGATGCACAGCGGGGTCTGACTACTATATAGGGGCACAGAGGGCCCTAACTACTATAAAGATGCACAGCGGGGTCTGACTAGTATATAGGGGCACAGAGGGGCCTAACTACTATACAGATGCACAGTGGGGGTCTGACTACTATATAGGGGCACAGAGGGGCCTAACTACTATACAGATGCACAGTGGTGGTCTGACTACTATATAGGATCACAGAGGGGCCTAACTACTATACAGATGCACAGCGGGGTCTGACTACTATATAGGGGCACAGAGGGGCCTAACTACTATACAGATGCACAGTGGTGGTCTGACTACTATATAGGATCACAGAGGGGCCTAACTACTATACAGATGCACAGCGGGGGTCTGACTACTATATAGGGGCACAGAGGGGCCTAACTACTATACAGATGCACAGTGGTGGTCTGACTACTATATAGGGGCACAGAGGGGCCTAACTACTACACAGATGTACAGCGGGGGTCTGACTACTATATAGGGTCACAGAGGGCCCTAACTACTATAAAGATGCACAGCAGGTGGTCTGACTACTATATAGGGTCACAGAGGAGCCTAACTACTATAAAGATGCACAGCCGGGTCTGACTACTATATAGGGGCACAGAGGGGCCTAACTACTATACAGATGCACAGTGGTGGTCTGACTACTATATAGGGGCACAGAGGGGCCTAACTACTATACAGATGCACAGTGGTGGTCTGACTACTATATAGGGGCACAGAGGGGCCTAACTACTATACAGATAAACAGCAGAGTCTGACTACTATATAGGGGCTCAGAGGGCCCTAACTACTATACAGATGTACAGCGGGGGTCTGACTACTATATAGGGGCACAGAGGGGCCTAACTACTATACAGATGTACAGCGGGGGTCTGACTACTATATAGGGGCACAGAGGGCCCTAACTACTATACAGATGTACAGCGGGGGTCTGACTACTACATAGGGGCTCAGAGAGGCCTTACTACTATACAGATGTACAGCGGGGGTCTGACTACTATATAGGGGCACAGAGGGGCCTAACTACTATACAGATGCACAGCGGGGGTCTGACTACTATATAGGGGCACAGAGGGGCCTAACTCCTATACAGATGCACAGCGGGGGTCTGACTACTACATAGGGGCTCAGAGGGGCCTAACTACTATACAGATGCACAGCGGGGGTCTGACTACTATATAGGGTCACAGAGGGCCCTAACTACTATACAGATGTACAGCGGGGGTCTGACTACTATGTAGGGGCACAGAGGGCTCTAACTACTATACAGATGCACAGTGGGGGTCTGACTACTATATAGGGGCACAGAGGGCCCTAACTACTATACAGATGCACAGTGGGGGTCTGACTACTACATAGGGTCACAGAGGGGCCTAACTACAGATGTACAGCAGGGTCTGACTACTATATAGGGGCACAGAGGGCTCTAACTACTATACAGATGCACAGTGGGGGTCTGACTACTATATAGGGGCACAGAGGGCCCTAACTACTATACAGATGCACAGTGGGGGTCTGACTACTACATAGGGTCACAGAGGGGCCTAACTACAGATGTACAGCAGGGTCTGACTACTATATAGGGGCACAGAGGGCCCTAACTACTATAAAGATGCACAGCGGGGTCTGACTACTATATAGGGGCACAGAGGGGCCTAACTACTATACAGATGCACAGCGGGGGTCTGACTACTATATAGGGTCACAGAGGGGCCTAACTACTATACAGATGCACAGCGGGGGTCTGACTACTATATAGGGGCACAGAGGGGCCCAACTACTATACAGATGCACAGCGGGGGTCTGACTACTATATAGGGTCACAGAGGGGCCTAACTACAGATGTACAGCAGGGTCTGACTTCTATATAGGATCACAGAGGGGCCTAACTACTATACAGATGCACAGCGGGGTCTGACTACTATATAGGGTCACAGAGGGGCCTAACTACTATACAGATGCACAGCGGGGGTCTGACTACTATATAGGGGCACAGAGGGGCCTAACTACTATACAGATGCACAGCGGGGTCTGACTACTATATAGGGTCACAGAGGGGCCTAACTACTATACAGATAAACAGCAGAGTCTGACTACTATATAGGGGCTCAGAGGGCCCTAACTACTATACAGATGCACAGCGGGGGTCTGACTACTATATAGGGTCACAGAGGGGTCTAACTACTATGCAGATGCACAGCGGGGTCTGACTACTATATAGGGGCACAGAGGGCCCTAACTACTATACAGATGTACAGCGGGGGTCTGACTACTATATAGGTTCACAGAGGGGCCTAACTACAGATGTACAGCAGGGTCTGACTACTATATAGGGGCACAGAGGGGTCTAACTACTATGCAGATGCACAGCGGGGTCTGACTACTATATAGGGGCACAGAGGGCCCTAACTACTATACAGATGTACAGCGGGGGTCTGACTACTACATAGGGGCTCAGAGAGGCCTTACTACTATACAGATGTACAGCGGGGGTCTGACTACTATATAGGGGCACAGAGGGGCCTAACTACTATACAGATGCACAGCGGGGGTCTGACTACTACATAGGGTCACAGAGGGGCCTAACTACAGATGTACAGCAGGGTCTGACTACTATATAGGGGCACAGAGGGGCCTAACTACTATAAAGATGCACAGCGGGGTCTGACTACTATATAGGGGCACAGAGGGCCCTAACTACTATAAAGATGCACAGCGGGGTCTGACTACTATATAGGGGCACAGAGGGGCCTAACTACTATACAGATGCACAGTGGGGGTCTGACTACTATATAGGGGCACAGAGGGGCCTAACTACTATACAGATGCACAGCGGGGGTCTGACTACTATATAGGGGCACAGAGGGGCCTAACTACTATACAGATGCACAGCGGGGGTCTGACTACTATATAGGGTCACAGAGGGGCCTAACTACAGATGTACAGCAGGGTCTGACTACTATATAGGGGCACAGAGGGGCCTAACTACTATACAGATAAACAGCAGAGTCTGACTACTATATAGGGTCTCAGAGGGCCCTAACTACTATACAGATGCACAGCGGGGGTCTGACTAGTATATAGGGGCACAGAGGGACCCAACTACTATACAGATGCACAGCGGGGGTCTGACTACTATATAGGGGCACAGAGGGGCCTAACTACTATACAGATGCACAGTGGGGGTCTGACTACTATATAGGGGCACAGAGGGACCTTACTACTATACAGATGCACAGTGGGGGTCTGACTACTATATAGGGTCTCAGAGGGCCCTAACTACTATACAGATGCACAGCGGGGGTCTGACTACTATATAGGGGCACAGAGGGACCCAACTACTATACAGATGCACAGCGGGGGTCTGACTACTATATAGGGGCACAGAGGGACCCAACTACTATACAGATGCACAGTGGGGGTCTGACTACTATATAGGGGCACAGAGGGGCCTAACTACTATACAGATGCACAGTGGGGGTCTGACTACTATATAGGGGCACAGAGGGACCTTACTACTATACAGATGCACAGCGGGGGTCTGACTACTATATAGGGGCACAGAGGGACCTTACTACTATACAGATGCACAGCGGGGGTCTGACTACTATATAGGGTCACAGAGGGGCCTAACTACTATACAGATGTACAGCGGGGGTCTGACTACTATATAGGGGCACAGAGGGGCCTAACTACTATACAGATGCACAGCGGGGGTCTGACTACTATATAGGGGCACAGAGGGACCTTACTACTATACAGATGCACAGCGGGGGTCTGACTACTATATAGGGGCACAGAGGGACCCAACTACTATACAGATGCACAGCGGGGGTCTGACTACTATATAGGGGCACAGAGGGACCCAACTACTATACAGATGCATAGCGGGGGTCTGACTACTATATAGGGTCACAGAGGGGCCTAACTACTATACAGATGTACAGCGGGGGTCTGACTACTATATAGGGTCACAGAGGGGCCTAACTACTATACAGATGCACAGCGGGGGTCTGACTACTATATAGGGGCACAGAGGGGCCTAACTACTATACAGATGCACAGTGGGGGTCTGACTACTATATAGGGGCACAGAGGGCTCTAACTACTATACAGATGCACAGCGGGGGTCTGACTACTATATAGGGGCACAGAGGGACCCAACTACTATACAGATGCACAGCGGGGGTCTGACTACTATATAGGGGCACAGAGGGACCCAACTACTATACAGATGCACAGCGGGGGTCTGACTACTATATAGGGGCACAGAGGGGCCTTACTACTATACAGATGCACAGCGGGGGTCTGACTACTATATAGGGGCTCAGAGGGGCCTTACTACTATACAGATGCACAGCGGGGGTCTGACTACTATATAGGGTCACAGAGGGGCCTAACTACTATACAGATGCACAGCGGGGGTCTGACTACTACATAGGGGCTCAGAGGGGCCTTACTACTATACAGATGCACAGCGGGGGTCTGACTACTATATAGGGGCACAGAGGGCCCTAACTCCTATACAGATGCACAGCGGGGGTCTGACTACTATATAGGGGAACAGAGGGACCCAACTACTATACAGATGCACAGCGGGGGTCTGACTACTATATAGGGGCACAGAGGGGCCTAACTCCTATACAGATGCACAGCGGGGAGTGTACTTAGCCCGGCCAGACTCCCTGTTCTTACCTCTCTTATCCTTAGCGACTAGCGACATCCTCAGTTCTTGACCCGTCCGCTTCATACTTGTGGCTCCTCAGCTTTCATGGTCATGGGCTCAAGAGGTCTCCACAAGTTTCCTTTGCTCCTGTGGGGCTTAGGCCGGGCTGGTAAGAGTAGGCTGGAGGTGTAGTATGGTGGCCAGCAGGAGGCAGGTTACTTTCCAATGAAGCTGGTCTCTCCTTCTCTACTAATATATTACCCAGAACACTTCAGAGTCGGCTGATATACCTGCTCCGATAGGAAGAATAAGCTGGACGGAGAGTAAGGAACCGTTTTCTGTAGTATAGGGGTTCCTGACCGTAGGCCTGGTCCCTGGAGGCCACTTTTGTCTTCTGTAATCCCATTGACTCTCTGCAATGCCCAACCATAGGGTACAGACCGCTTCAGTTACCCTGAGGACTCGGCCCGGCCTGAAGCTCTAGCAGATGCTGCAGTATCACTTGGACAGGGCTGGATATTCTGGGCTTACAGAGGTCCTGACAGGGCTGAGATCCCATGTGACCCGGCCCGGGGTGGCACCGCAGGCTTTCCTATCACTACCACATGTTCTCTACATAACTCTCCTCCCAGCTTCTAGGGTCTCCGATCCCTATGTAACTAATGAAAGGGACTTAATGAGGGTAAATGAGGGTACCCCCCCCCCTTATACGTTACCCTCCTCCTGAAATAATAAGCACATAGCCTAGAATAACATTGGAAGTCGTAAGAATCTATCGGTGAAGGTGCAGGGCGCCATCCGTACATGGGTCTCCATTAACCTGTTTTATTATATTGAAAACCCGGCTACTGGATTCTGGATGGAGCCCTTACAGGTGGCCACGGGGCCGGCTGGTCTAGTCAGTAAGAGCCGGATGTCCACCCCAGAGCTACAGTCATGAGTGGTGACAGTAAGAAAACCCAACCTTTGCCCAGTCAGGAAATACACGAATGAAAGCCACCAAATCAGCTCATTTCTTCCATCGTCTGAAGATCTTTTTACACGTTGTCCTATTTGTGGTCGCGTTGCTCCATTTCCTCTCGCTCATAAGTTTCCTGGACTGTGCAGAGCTGAGAGGAGCGAGGACTGAGACAGCCGCCAGATCATCACCAGCCATGGCTGAACCCGTGCTCTACGCCCAGCTGGAGCTGTCAGGAGCCGAGTGCCCCCCGCCCCAACCTGGTCCCAGCCCGAAAGGTAAGAGGACAACTCATCAAAGCCAGTGCCGATGTAAGACAAAGGTATAGGGGGATATATCCGAGGTCAGGAGAAGGTCAGGTCAGTCCTCACACCCTGAGGTTCTGCCGCCCGGCTGTGTAAGGAAACGAGGTCGGATATCTTTATAGAACGTACATCAACGCTCCATACCGAGAGTCACAATCTCTCAGTCTCTGAGCCATTAATCTTAAAGGGGTTCTCCAGCGCTACAAAAACATGGCCACTTTCTTCTAGAGACAGCACCGCTCTTGTCTCCAGGTCAGGGGTGGTTTACAGTTGAGCTCTATTCACTTCAATGGAACTGAATTGCAAAACGTGCGCCCAACCTGGAGACAAGAGTGGTGCTGTCCCTGGAAGAAAGTGGCCGTGTTTTTTTGACTGCTGGAGAACCCTTTTAATGATCACATTGAGAACGTTTCACTGCTAAAGATTTGGCCCACAGTGATGGACGTTGCTCAGCCAGGGGAGGACACAGAAAACAGTGCTGACTGCACCTCCAACCATCCACCATGTCCTGGTCGGATGCTGAGCCTTCTGGTCCGTGTCTCTCGCTCCGGCCTGCGTCCCTCTCCCTGGCTGTGTGGAGAGAGAGTGTGCGGCCTCATTCGGGATGGGATGCTTGCGTGATGTTGGTCTCAACGTAGTGAGCTAGCCAGACCTTCCTCCAGGAAGGAACAACCAAGCCAAGGAATGTCTCCAGTCAAGGAAACCACCCAAGCAAGGTCTCCATCCACAGACAGCTGTTTTGGGGTATTTGCCCCTCATCAGTGTGGAGTAGGTATCTGGCTAATGAGAGCAATGACTAGTAAGTGCATGCAAATAGGACGCTGGTTGACCTCAGGGAGATCAACCAAAACACCGCAGAGACACCATCACGTGTCTCAAAGTAAGTGATGTAAGTAAAATCTTTTTGATTTCCCAGGGGGCAATGTCCTATAATACACTTACGCTGAGACACGTGATGGTGGGGGGGACGAGAGAGGCATCCAGAGTATAAAGTGAAGCCCGGCACACAAACATATATACTCACACACTGCATCAGCCAAGAACTGCAGGAAACATTAGAAGAATTCTACATGCAGCTGAAACGACATACATTTCTATATGAACACGTAAGCAGCCACCTATAACTGATGCCAATGTCCTATAACATTGATTACCGGGATAGGAGTGCCGTGAAGGACACTTGGCCTCGCCATGTGGAAGTCTGCTCCTCTGTTACTCCAGCGCGTTCCAAGCTATCCTGGTTCCAGACTGTGTCCATCATCTATCTACTGTATATGTACAATGTGGAGCACTATGGTCGAGCGGCCACTTGCCAGATGGTGCTGTGTGACGCCACTTCTGTGGTGGTTGGTCAGAGAATAGCTCCGCCAGGTGGTAGGTTGTCGTGATGCCAGTGCAGGTTAGGCACACAGGTATGGAGGCACACCTGACGTTATTTTAGTGCGGCTGGCTATAGCCTTTCCCCTGTGCTCTGTGACCTGCCGGGCTGTGAGGGGTCTCTTGGGCGTTTATAATGGTGGTCCGGACTGGAGTTATGACCCGCCCGGACTATCTGTACCACCACCTACAGAAAGGGGAGATGACCCAGGACGGTGTAATGACTGTGTAGGTGCCAGAACAATAATCACTGAGTCCCGTTACCATAAATAAAATCTTCTTTACTGCAGGAAAACTTAGTACAGCAGCTGATAATAGACTTCTGACCGGACACAATCTGCGCTAAGAGCCTTTGGAGCAGAAGAGCTGAGCTGAATTGGTTGCATGAGTAGTTGAGCGAGTTCAGAGTAGTTGAGAGGAGTTTGTGCCAAGAGTCCCAACCCAGTGTAGAAGTGTGCTCTGCCGGAACTTTAGAAGAAGAAAAAATAGGATACTCAAGAATACTTGAAAGTGCCCATGTTTGTACCTTTGTGGTCGCTATACCACCTGTTGCCCTACAGTGTCAGGTGACCCGTCCTCCTAGGGTGACACAAGCCCCAGACCTTGGTACCTGAGTTGAGCAAGGTGGCCAAGATTACCTGGTTACACCCACGCTGCGAGATAGAGTGCATAGGATTGTAGCAACTATCCGCATCAGTTCCTATTGTTTCAGGATACTGTTCTGCACATTTAGAGACGTTCAATGGCATGGGTTAGGGTGATCTCTGACTTGTCCTCTCCTGAGTGGTTTAGCACTGCATAATAAGGATAAGTGCTGCTTTGAAAAAAAAAAATAGTCTCTGTGATTCTCATATGTCTGTCCACTAGCACACTCCCGACTAGACTACACTGGACAGGTGGGGGGACCTGGAAGAGCCAGGGCCCAGCTGAACTACAGCAGGGACCGTCTTCTCGAGCATCCTCTCTCTACCAAGACTTGGATAAGAGTCCCTAAGTGTGGGTGTTCACTTCCTCTCCCCATGTGACAACTTCCTACAGGGTGTGTAATGCCTCCTGTGAGCGGGTAAGAAGAAAGTACAGAGAAAAAAAAGGAGAATAGAGATAGGTGGAGAACAGAAAAGAGCTCTTATTGGTGCACAGCTTACAAACAAGCCATATACCCTTTGTTTACTACAAGTGCATATACAAATAATAGCGACATCTAGTGGCAAAACTTAGGCATAACTTCATTACCACTTTACTTGAAGTACAGACTTTTGCGAGGGGGTAGAGACTAGACACAACCGTGGTGGGTCACCACAACAATCTCTCTTTGAATACGGGTCCTCGTTTAGGCCGGTCAGATGGATCCTGATATCTGTGGAGAAACATGGCCGGTCAGATGGATCCTGATATCTGTGGAGAAACATGGGCGGTCAGATGGATTCTGATCTCTGTGGAGAAACATGGCCGGCCAGATGGATCCAGATCTCTGTGGAGAAACATGGCCGGTCAGATGGATACAAATCACTGGTCAGCAGGATCCTCTTTACTTTAGAGTGTAAGTTCTTGTTCGGTAACCCAGAGCAGCCAGGTGGTGCTGCCTGCAGGGTAAGGAATGTAGTGGGCCTTTACCCTATCTAGACCCTTAAGTACTCAGTACCTGTATCCACTGGTATGAACATCAGCCTATTGCTGTCAGTGGGCACAGAGTGACACAGACCCAATGATGTAAGCCTAGCGGGGGGGGGGGGGGGGGGGGACCATAAGGAAAGCTGGGACCTTGCTGCAGAGTTCTCGGCCTTAGTTGCACTTACCTAACTTCTGTCTTTACTCCTGTCACATTATTAGGATGAGAAGAGAATAGCCCCTCAGTGTGGGTAAGATTCCTGTTTTCCCGGCCTACAGAAGCCTCACCGCAGGAGACATTAGAGCGACATGACTAGGGTGGAGGTGCTTTGACTAAGGAAGGCAGTCTCTTCAAATAATGTCCCCACAATTGTGTCATGGCTTCCAGGCCCTGAAAGATACTGCCGCAGGAACAACACTCTGGCACTTCACTAGACAAACACTCACAGACTGCTCCCCATGTGCTCCCCCACACTATATATACCTTTCAGGGAGCTCTACTATTGGGGGAACCAACCTTGTAACACAATATAGGGACTCTGGCAGGTTAGAAGTTGGAGGAGGGTCCCGCATGAGGGACTGGTCTCTGTCAGCTTACAGACCATCATATTATAGGATAATACAGACAATCAATCATAAGCTCAGCTGTGCCATGTGATACATAGAGGATGGAGTATATAGTGACACCTAGTGGGGGGAGTACAACGTACAGTCCTTCAGCCCAGAGCATCTACATACAATAGTAGCGGCCTACACACCTGCTATACCCAGCCGTGACGGTCTCGGTGACCCTGTGGTTAGCATACTGTCGGCTCTGCTGTTTCTGTTTCCTCTCATTGTCATGTGTGCGTCATCTCCTGATTGTACTGCGCTGCACAATCTGTTGTCGCTATATAAATCATTTGTATTAGTTACCTACTCCCAGCGTCTTCTCTCCACCTCCAGGTCACTTCTCCATGATGCACAGGCTGCTCTTTGGTGTCTTACTGCTGATCTGTGTAACACTCGGGATTGTAGTCGTATTTCTGCGTATACAAGGTGAGAAAATTATGATTATTTCTTAGATAATACAATATTCACTTATTTTGAAGAAATGTCCTCACTCCCGTCATCCCTGACCCCAGGAGCTGACACTCTAATCTCCTATCACACACAGTGTATCATCACTCCCATCATCCCTGACCCCAGGAGCTGACACTCTAATCTCCTATCACACACAGTGTACCATCACTCCCATCCTCCCTGACCCCAGGAGCTGACACTCTAATCTCCTATCACACACAGTGTACCATCACTCCCATCCTCCCTGACCCCAGGAGCTGACACTCTAATCTCCTATCACACAGTGTATCATCACTCCCATCATCCTCCCTGACCCCAGGAGCTGACACTCTAATCTCCTATCACACACAGTGTACCATCACTCCCGTCATCCCTGACCCCAGGAGCTGACACTCTAATCTCCTATCACACAGTGTATCATCACTCCCATCATCCTCCCTGACCCCAGGAGCTGACACTCTAATCTCCTATCACACACAGTGTATCATCACTCCCATCATCCTCCCTGACCCCAGGAGCTGACACTCTAATCTCCTATCACACAGTGTACCATCACTCCCATCATCCTCCCTGACCCCAGGAGCTGACACTCTAATCTCCTATCACACACAGTGTATCATCACTCCCATCCTCCTCCCTGACCCCAGGAGCTGACACTCTAATCTCCTATCACACACAGTGTATCATCACTCCCATCCTCCCTGACCCCAGGAGCTGACACTCTAATCTCCTATCACACACAGTGTATCATCACTCCCATCATCCTCCCTGACCCCAGGAGCTGACACTCTAATCTCCTATCACACACAGTGTACCATCACTCCCATCCTCCCTGACCCCAGGAGCTGACACTCTAATCTCCTATCACACACAGTGTACCATCACTCCCGTCATCCCTGACCCCAGGAGCTGACACTCTAATCTCCTATCACACACAGTGTATCATCACTCCCATCATCCTCCCTGACCCCAGGAGCTGACACTCTAATCTCCTATCACACACAGTGTACCATCACTCCCATCCTCCCTGACCCCAGGAGCTGACACTCTAATCTCCTATCACACACAGTGTATCATCACTCCCGTCATCCCTGACCCCAGGAGCTGACACTCTAATCTCCTATCACACACAGTGTATCATCACTCCCATCATCCTCCTCCCTGACCCCAGGAGCTGACACTCTAATCTCCTATCACACACAGTGTATCATCACTCCCATCCTCCCTGACCCCAGGAGCTGACACTCTAATCTCCTATCACACACAGTGTATCATCACTCCATCCTCCTCCCTGACCCCAGGAGCTGACACTCTAATCTCCTATCACACACAGTGTATCATCACTCCCATCATCCTCCCTGACCCCAGGAGCTGACACTCTAATCTCCTATCACACACAGTGTATCATCACTCCCGTCATCCCTGACCCCAGGAGCTGACACTCTAATCTCCTATCACACACAGTGTATCATCACTCCCATCATCCTCCCTGACCCCAGGAGCTGACACTCTAATCTCCTATCACACAGTGTATCATCACTCCCATCCTCCCTGACCCCAGGAGCTGACACTCTAATCTCCTATCACACACAGTGTATCATCACTCCCATCCTCCTCCTCCCTGACCCCAGGAGCTGACACTCTAATCTCCTATCACACACAGTGTATCATCACTCCCATCATCATCCTCCCTGACCCCAGGAGCTGACACTCTAATCTCCTATCACACACAGTGTATCATCACTCCCATCCTCCTCCCTGACCCCAGGAGCTGACACTCTAATCTCCTATCACACAGTGTATCATCACTCCCATCATCCTCCCTGACCCCAGGAGCTGACACTCTAATCTCCTATCACACACAGTGTATCATCACTCCCATCATCCTCCTCCCTGACCCCAGGAGCTGACACTCTAATCTCCTATCACACACAGTGTACCATCACTCCCATCCTCCTCCCTGACCCCAGGAGCTGACACTCTAATCTCCTATCACACACAGTGTATCATCACTCCCATCCTCCTCCTCCCTGACCCCAGGAGCTGACACTCTAATCTCCTATCACACACAGTGTATCATCACTCCCATCATCCTCCCTGACCCCAGGAGCTGACACTCTAATCTCCTATCACACACAGTGTATCATCACTCCCATCCTCCTCCCTGACCCCAGGAGCTGACACTCTAATCTCCTATCACACACAGTGTATCATCACTCCCATCCTCCTCCCTGACCCCAGGAGCTGACACTCTAATCTCCTATCACACACAGTGTATCATCACTCCCATCATCCTCCCTGACCCCAGGAGCTGACACTCTAATCTCCTATCACACACAGTGTATCATCACTCCCATCCTCCTCCCTGACCCCAGGAGCTGACACTCTAATCTCCTATCACACACAGTGTATCATCACTCCCATCATCCTCCCTGACCCCAGGAGCTGACACTCTAATCTCCTATCACACACAGTGTATCATCACTCCCATCCTCCTCCCTGACCCCAGGAGCTGACACTCTAATCTCCTATCACACACAGTGTATGAAGCTATATGAAGCTACCCCTCTCCATAGGTTGGAGTATAACAAGGGTCTGACCACTGGGGGGGGCCTCAATGATCTGAGGGGTCTGCCCATGTAACCTTACATTGTGTGAATACCCCTTTAAGTTACATCATCCTTCCTAGGACGCCTGTTTACAGAGAAAACTAATTGATGTAAATGGCCCCTAATACGACTCCTATGAAAACACTTTAAGGGTAGATGAAATATACGGCCACAGAAAAGGTGAAAAAAAGGGCAAAAAAAACCTGCCACTTTTTGAGAGTAAAATCAGGTATCAACAGATGGGACGGGGCCACAGTTAACCCTGAGGCTGCTGATAGAAAGAACAAATGGGCGTTGATAGGATTCATGGGGCCCCATATCAGAAAACTGCACAGGGCCCCATGAATCCTGTAGGTTCCTCTCCCCACTCACACACATACTTACCTGGCCCGGCGCAGTCCCCCAGTGTTCCCTCTGTCTCCCAGCTACTAGACACGTCACCCATGCACCGGGAGTTGGGACAGAGAGCGCCTCTTGTTGCTAGAGATACAATGCCGCCTCCGGCCACAAGAGGGACTGGCAGGGCGGGACGCCGATGGCTTTATGCTCTGTCAGCCAGAACGCTGCAGCATTTCACTGTGATGAAGAGCCAGATGCCAGTACGGACCAGCAGGCCCCCTTAGTGCACAGGCCCCGTAGCAGCAGCGTGGTCTGCCTTTATGGTAGCTAGGCCACTGAGAGGACGCCATACACCACATACTAAAGCCAGTGAACCCACCTCCTGACTACAGTGCATGGTGGCCTCCAGATGGGGTCATGTAGAATTTTTACCATCTGACCCTATAATTTTTTGGGTAAATGGCACCACAAGAGCTGTCTGTTGTGTTGGGGGAGTAGTGGGATCCTCCATCGAGGAGAGGAGCTGGTGGACAATGGAGGCTAAAGGTGAAGCCACAGGTGCGGAAACATGGGAAAAGGGGAGGACCCATGTTCTTGTAAGGAGGTGGTACTGGATGGCAGGTCTGTACCAAGTGGTCCATCAGCTGCCCCCATACCCTTAGTTAGATGTTAGAGGAGAAGAACCCGGGAGGGGAACAGCAGGGACGGGGGCAGGGGGGGGGCCTCTACCTACACAGTCTGTGACAGCTCCGCATCTCACATGCTGGACAAAGAGGTCTCCAAACTCCCGGGTGTAACTGGAATCTTATTTCTCTCCTTCAAGTGTCCTCTCTCCAGTGTCCTAATAACACCGAGCTAATAACTGAGAGACCACCGGGCTGTGTGACCACGGCGATGGGGGACAACGCCTCTCTGTCAGGTAAGAGGTGATAAGTGTCATCACCCATAGATATAAGTGGAGAATCACATGGGGACAATCCACAGGTCTACATGTATAGTCATCATACACATTGTATCTCCTTTATTATACTCCCCATCTGGTAGCTTGTTGGACATCCTGTGGGCCTCAGAACTGCAGCAATTCATTAGGGCATAGGTCCCACTAAGCGATGAGATCATTCAGCAGGAATATCGGCCCATGCGGACATAGATCTGGATCCATCTGACCAGCCATGTTTCTATATAGAGATCAGGATCCATCTGACTGGTCATGTTTCCCCACAGAGATCTGGATCCATCTGACCGGTCAGGTTTCCCCACAGAGATCTGGATCCATCTGACCGGCCATCTTTCCCCACAGAGATCTGGATCCATCTGACCGGTCAGGTTTCCCCACAGAGATCTGGATCCATCTGACCGGCCATGTTTCTCCACACAGATCTGGATCCATCTGACCGGCCATGTTTCCCCACAGAGATCTGGATCCATATGACCGGCCATGTTTCTATCTAGAGATCTAGATCCATCTGACCGGTCATGTTACCCCACAGAGATCTGAATAAACAAAGTGGAGGGACTGTGGTGAAAATGCTATAATACGTCTTATAGCATGTATTTATTAATATGTACATTAAACACAAACATGAAAGACAGGTTTTATACTTAGATGATTATAATCATCTAAGTATAAAACCTGTCTTTCATGTTTGTGTTTAATGTACATATTAATAAATACATGCTATAAGACGTATTATAGCATTTTCACCACAGTCCCTCCACTTTGTTTATTTATTCTTAAAAAGCCTAGGACTGTGGGAACTCTCTACCTAAGTTTAATCATTAGGTTCCCCGACCCAACTGCTAAGCCCCCACAGAGATCTGGATCCATATGACCTGCCTTGTTTCCCCACAGAGATCTGGATCCATCTGACCGGCCATGTCTCTCCTCAGAGATCTGGATCCATCTGACCGGCCATGTTACTCTATAGAGATCTGCATCCATATGACCTGCCTTGTTTCCCCACAGAGATCTGGATCCATCTGACCGGCCATGTTTCTATATAGAGATCTGGATCCATATGACCTGCCTTGTTTCCCCACAGAGATCTGGATCCATCTGACCGGCCATGTTTCTATATAGAGATCGGGATCCATCTGACCGGCCATGTTTCCCTATAGAGATCTGGATCCATATGACCGGCCATGTTTCTATATAGACATCTGGATCCATCTGACCGGTCATGTTTCCCCACAGAGATATGGATCCATCTGACCGGCCATGTTTCTCCACAGAGATCTGGATCCATCTGACCGGCCATGTTTCTATATAGAGATCTGGATCCATCTGACCGGTCATGTTTCCCTACACAGATCTGGATCCATCTGACCGGCCATGTTTCTCCACAGAGATCTGGATCCATCTTACTGGCCATATTTCTATATAGAGATCTGTATCCATCTGACTGGCCATGTTTCTCTATAGAGATCTGGATCCATCTGATCGGTCATGTTTCTCTATAGAGATCTGGATCCATCTGACCGGCCATGTTTCTCTATAGAGATCTGGGTCCATCTGGCCGTGTGCCATGTACTCAACATAAAGCTTGACACCCCTTCTGGATACCATTTATAGCACATTAGTCAATTAGAGCTGGGAAATGGAATCCAATGGTGCCCAACTGGTTTCATCTCACCAACTTCATCAGTTATCAGAAGACTACACATTCATCATATGTAAATACATACATCATCATAGAGATCTGGATCCATCTGACCGGTCATGTTTCCCCACAGAGATCTGGATCCATCTGATCGGCCATGTTTCCCCACAGAGATCTGGATCCATCTGACCGGTCATGTTTCTCCACAGAGATCTAGATCCATCTGACCGGCCATGTTTCTCCACAGAGATCTGGATCAATATGACCGGCCATGTTTCTATATCGAGATCTGGATCCATCTGACCGGTCATGTTTCCCCACAGAGATCTGGATCCATCTGACCAGCCATGTTTCTCCACAGAGATCTGGATCCATCTGACCGGACATGTTTCTATATAGAGATCTGGATCCATCTGACCGGTCAGGTTTACTCACAGAGATCTGGATCCATCTGACCGGCCATGTTTCCCCACAGAGATCTGGATCCATCTGACCGGCCATGTTTCTCCACAGAGATTTAGATCCATCTGACCGGTCATGTTTCCCCACAGAGATCTGGATCCATCTGACCGGCCATGTTTCCCCACAGAGATCTGGATCCATCTGACCGGTCATGTTTCCCCACAGAGATCTGGATCCATCTGACCGTCCATGTTTCTCCACAGAGATCTGGATCCATATGACCGGCCATGTTTCTATATAGAGATCTGGATCCATCTGACCGGTCATGTTACCCCACAGAGATCTAGATCCATCTGACCGACCATGTTTCCCCAGAGAGATCTTGATCCATATGACCGGCCATGTTTCTATATAGAGATCTGGATCCATCTGACTGGTCATGTTTCCCCACAGAGATCTGGATCCATCTGACTGGTCCGGTTTCCCCACAGAGATCTAGATCCATCTGACTGGCCATGTTTCCCCACAGAGATCTGGATCCATCTGACCGGCCATGTTTCTATATAGAGATCTGGATCCATATGACCGGCCATGTTTCTATATAGAGATCTGGATCCATCTGACCGGTCATGTTTCCCCACAGAGATCTGAATCCATCTGACCGGTCAGGTTTCCCCAAAGAGATCTGGATCCATCTGACCGGCCATGTTTCCCCACAGAGATCTGGATCCATATGACCAGCCATGTTTCTATATAGAGATCTGGATCCATCTGACCGGTCATGTTTCCCCACAGAGATCTGGATCCATCTGACCGGCTATGTTTCTCCACAGAGATCTGGATCCATATGACTGGCCATGTTTCTATATAGAGATCTGGATCCATCTGATCGGTCATGTTTCCCCACAGAGATCTGGATCCATCTGGCCATGTACCATGTACTCAACATAAAGCTTGACACCTCTTCTGGATACCATTTATAGCACAGTAGTCAAGTAGAGCTGGGAAATGGAATCTAATGGTGCCCAACTGGTTTCATCTCACCAACTTCATCAGTTATCAGAAGACTACACATTCATCATATGTAAATACATACATCACCATAAGTATGTGTGATGAGAATGAATTTTAGGGAGGTCCATCAATCACCATAACCCATGCAAATATTATTTACAGAATTCCACTACTATACCGTTCCTACACGTTTCCCCCAGTGCAGCCAGACTCATCAGGGAACTTTTTGTGGGGTAAATTAGATATATTCACCTCCAAAATGATATCTGATAGAGACAGAAGAAACGCATGAAAGTATAATTACTGAAGTGTAATGGGGCCTGTGTCCTGGTGACAGTAACCCCGGGGCATGGATATGTTATACCGCCACACTAAACTAATCAAGCACTGACCGCCCCTCAGCAAATACCAGCTACTGTACAATGGAGCCTAGAGACACACCGCAACTAGCAAGATAGTGACAACCTGTGTAAGACCTCTACCACACGGCAGGCTCACAGAATGGGAGATAGTATAGTCATAAAGGATGGAGAACAGTCAGTGCCGCTATTTAGTGATATCACAGCAAAGCACAGAAGAGTAGTCCCATATAGATGTTACTGTAGTCAGTGCCGCTATATAGTGATCTCATGGCTAAGAGACACCCAGCACAGAAGAGACACCCAGCACAGAAGAGACACCCAGCACAGAAGAGTAGTCCCATATAGATGTTACTGTAGTCAGTGCCGCTATATAGTGATCTCATGGCTAAGAGACACCCAGCACAGAAGAGACACCCAGCACAGAAGAGACACCCAGCACAGAAGAGACACCCAGCACAGAAGAGACACCCAGCACAGAAGAGTAGTCCCATATAGATGTAACTGTAGTCAGTGCCGCTATATAGTGATCTCATGGCTAAGAGACACCCAGCACAGAAGAGACACCCAGCACAGAAGAGACACCCAGCACAGAAGAGACACCCAGCACAGAAGAGACACCCAGCACAGAAGAGTAGTCCCATATAGATGTAACTGTAGTCAGTGACGCTAGGCGGACTATCCTCCAACCATGTTACATAATCTTTCTTAGAGGCCACACTGGTCGCCATTGAGAACAATGACAACTCTCCGGTTATATTCTTCCAGGCGTCTGCTCGGAGGGATGGCTCCTACTCAACCGCAGGTGTTACTTCTTCTCCAAGCAAAAGGCATCCCAGGTGGAGAGTGACCAGACGTGTAGATCTCTGAGGGGGAAGCTGGCCGCCATCAAACCCACGCGGATCATTCTGATGGTGAGGACGTCTGGGGTGTAACATGGTGTGAGCACCAGAAGACATGGCTGCTCTTATACATGCAGTGCAGATCACCGGCCATATTGTGTATATAGAGGATATGGAGGTCTATGGGCCCCTCAGCTGCTGGGCCATATTGGTTATATAAAGGCTAGAGGATTTTTAGCTGCTGGACTACATTGTTTATATGGAGTGTATTGGGGAGAATGGATTCCTCAGCTGTGGGGCCATATTGTTTATAGGGGGGACATGGGGGTCTATAGGTTCTTCAGCTGTTGGGGCATACTGTTTATAGGGGAAACATGGGAGTCTATGGGTTCTGTAGCCATGGGGCCATATTGTTTATAGGGGGAACATGGGGGTCTATAGGTTCTTCAGCTGTTGGGGCATACTGTTTATAGGGGAAACATGGGAGTCTATGGGTTCTGTAGCTATGGGGCCATATTGTTTATAGAGGGTACAAAGGGTCTATGGTTCTTCAACCATGGGGCCATATTGTTTATAGGGAGTACATAGGGTCTATGATTCTTCAGCCATGGGGCCATATTGTTTATAGGGAGTACATAGGGTCTATGGTTCTTCAGCCATGGGGCCATATTGTTTATAGGAGGTGCATGGGGGTCTATAGTTTCTTCAGCCATGGGGCCATATTGTGTACAGAAGGTATATGGAGTCGGTGGGATCCTCAGCCATGGGGCCATATTGTTTATAGAAGGTGCATGGGGGGTCTATGGTTCTTCAGCTGTGGGGGGCATATTGTATATAGGGGGTATATGAGGTCTTAAGCTGGTGGGCCATATTATGTCCAGTGAAGAGGAGTCCATAAGTCCACATCTCCCGTCCTGATATACCTGACTCTTGGTTGTATTTCTAGGGTTATGTTCGAAGCCTTGGAGTGGAATATTGGGTCGGACTAAAGAAAGAAAATCGAGACCGATACCAGCAAAACCTATGGTACTGGTCAGACAACGCTATCGAGGAGTAAGTTACTCTATTACAGGAAATCAGACACCTGTCTTATTACAGATACGAGGAACACCCCCTGTGGGATCACCTGGAATCACCTGATCTCTGAGGGTCTGACTGATGATCTGTGGGGTACCACGAGGGGGGACCTGATGATCCTATGATCTATCTGCTCCCCCATCCTCATTCCTTTGTCTCTTATTTTGTAGGAACATCATCGATGATGGCTCCAATTCATGTGCGAAAATCGGCCAAACCCTATCTACAGAATCCTGCTCTGCTGAACTGCTCTGGATCTGCGAAAAGGAAGCCGAGGTGTCACATACCCAGTGATGGGGCCCTGTGTACCAGGAAGAGCCGGGGACCGGAGTCACATGACCATAGGACTAACAGGGGCGCAGAGGGCATCTGCGTTATTTTGAGGCTAAAATATCAGACGTCATTTAGCAGCCTGGCCTCCCCGTAGTGCAATGGCTGGTGTTTGCACATGATACTAGTTTGGTTACTAATTGCCCTTTGGATGCGGATTAATTGAAAAGTTTATTGAATTTAATAGTAAAAACAGAGAAAGAACGGTGACAAACGAAAAACTGTGCGTGAACTACTAATAAAAAAGGTCCGCTGTTTGCAAAAGACGCCCGAAAATAATGATCATGTTCATTATTTTGACGTCCGCGGCAAAAACATCCGTTATTCAATACACTGTGTGCATTGGACTGCATGTATTGGACTGCATGTATTGCCATTGCAATCAGTTAAATTGCGGCAAAACGGCCGTTTTTTTTAAATATAAAAATCATTTCTTTTAATTAATTTTGACGTTGTGTGAACATAGCCTTAGCCATAGTTTACACGAAACGATAATTGGCCGATCGTACGATTAACGATGTCAGAGTAACGTTTTTTTTTTTCATAGCGATCAGCGTTTAGACGGTACGATATATCGTACGGAAAATTCGCTTTGCAATCGTTTCACGATCCCTTAAGCCTATCTCACACATTGCTTAAATCGTCAAACGACTGTTTACACGGAACGATCTGCGAATTTTTTGTGAACGACGATTTGAAAACATGTTGAAAGATCAAAATGAACGATTTCTCGCTCGTCGTTTGATCGCTCGCTGCGTTTACAAGTACGATTATCGTTCAAATTCGATCATTATCGCGCAAATTCGTACGATAATCGTTACGTGTTAAAGCACCTTAACACTGACGTCTAAACATTATTCACCTATAATGTCTCAAACCAGAGGAGAATCCTGGGAGATTTTAGCTCTGACCCTACATGACACCATCACACAAGACCATCACATAAGACCATCTCGTAAGACTGTCTCAAAGGACCATCAAATAAGACCATCACCTAAGACCATCTCATAAGACCATCACATAAGTCCATCACATAAGACCACCACATACAGTAAGTCCATCATATAAGTCGATCACATAAGACCATCTCATAAGACCATCACATAAGTCCATCACACAAGACCATCACATAAGACCATCACATAAGACCATCACATAAGACCATCACATAAGTCCATCACATAAGTCCATCACATAAGACCATCACATACAGTAAGTCCATCATATAAGTCCATCACATAAGACCATCTCATAAGACCATCACATAAGTCCATCACATAAGACCATCACATAAGACCATCACATAAGACCATCTCGTAAGACTGTCTCAAAGGACCATCAAATAAGACCATCACCTAAGACCATCTCATAAGACCATCACATAAGTCCATCACATAAGACCACCACATACAGTAAGTCCATCATATAAGTCCATCACATAAGACCACCCCATACAGTAAGTCCATCATATAAGTCCATCACATAAGACCATCACATAAGACCATCACATAAGACCATCACATAAGACCATCACATAAGTCCATCACCTAAGACCACATAAGCCCATCACATACAGTAAGTCCATCACATATGTCCATCACCTAAGACCACATAAGTCTATCACATACAGTAAGACCATCACATAAGTCCATCACCTAAGACCATCACATAAGTCCATCACATAAGACCACCACATACAGTAAGTCCATCATATAAGTCCATCACATAAGACCACCCCATACAGTAAGTCCATCATATAAGTCCATCACATAAGACCATCACATAAGACCATCACATAAGACCATCACATAAGACCATCACATAAGTCCATCACCTAAGACCACATAAGCCCATCACATACAGTAAGTCCATCACATATGTCCATCACCTAAGACCACATAAGTCTATCACATACAGTAAGACCATCACATAAGTCCATCACCTAAGACCATCACATAAGTCCATCACCTAAGACCATCTCATAAGTCCATCACATAAGACCGTCTCATAAGACCATCACATGTGACATCACATAAGACCATCACATAAGACCGTCTCATAAGACCATCACATAAGACCATCACATAAGACCGTCTCATAAGACCATCACATGTGACATCACATAAGACCATCACATAAGACCATCACATAAGTCCATCACCTAAGACCATCACATGTGACATCACATAAGACCATCACATAAGACCGTCTCATAAGACCATCACATGTGACATCACATAAGACCACCACATAAGACGGTCTCATAAGACCATCACGTGACATCACATAAGACCATCACATGTGACATCACATAAGACCACCTCATAAGACCATCACATGTGACATCACATAAGACCACCTCATAAGACCATCACACAAGATGTATCGGTGTAAACCTCTGAAGCATTTCCAATAGTAAATGTTACTTATATAATATAAGGGGTTCAGAAGACAATAAACTGTGTAATAAACATGGGGAGTTCTTGTGGTAACCTGGGGGAAGGGGGGCGGGGGGTGTTATCTGGGGGTGAGGTGTTATGTACCCCTGAGGCACTTGTTATGGTGGCCGGGAGTGCTATGTGCCCACCCTTGGATGTACGGACGCACGGCCGTTAGTAGGTTTAGTGTAGTGCAGGTAATCACAGAGTGCAGCAGGAAGAGCGTTTATTGTAAAATATCTTCTTAAAGTGACAGTACACAATAAAGAGTCTCTTGTTTCAATAAGATGCAGATCATGGAAGAAATACTCTGCAGACTGAGATCCCTTGAGCTGGGGACCTGAGAATAATACTTTGGTAATCTTGAGACAATAGATTTGAATAATCACAGCTTCTCACTGGCGGAATACACTTCAAATAAATCACAGCTTCTCACTGGCGGAATACACTTCAAATAAATCACAGCTTCTCACTGGCGGAATACACTTCAAATAAATCACAGCTTCTCACTGGCGGAATACACTTCAAATAAATCACAGCTTCTCACTGGCGGAATAGGAAAAGTCTCTATATGTTTTAGGTTACTTTAGACTTGAGGTAGTAGCGGTGGAGTGACAGCAGGTTCGGAGGGGGCCCTACAGGTGTGCCAAAACTAGCAGTGGCACAGCTGCTTTTGGACACTGCATTCTGATCCTTCTCGGAGGGGAGTGTATGATAGCCTCGGTTTGTTTCCAGGGCCGGGTGGTCGGTAGACATTGTGCCACTTGGAGGTTTCAGGGGGAACAGATACAGATGTATCATACTCCGAAAGAAGAAAGGACGAGGGAAATGGAGATGTACTGGGGTCAAGGAGCAGCTGACTCATAACAGTAGACCGCCACCACCTGGTGTGAGGGGGGGGGGTACAGACCTGATGTGATTGGGGGGGGCGGTACAGACCTGATGTTAGGGGGGGGGCGGTACAGACCTGATGTGATTGGGGGGGGCGGTACAGACCTGATGTTAGGGGGGGGGCGGTACAGACCTGATGTTAGGGGGGGGGGCGGTACAGACCTGATGTGAGGGGGGGGGGGGGCGGTACAGACCTGATGTGAGGGGGGGGGGCGGTACAGACCTGATGTGAGGGGGGGGGGCAGTACAGACCTGATGTGAGGGGGGGGGGGGCGGTACAGACCTGATGTGAGGGGGGCCGGTACAGACCTGATGTGAGGGGGGGGGGGGTACAGACCTGATGTGAGGAGGGGGGGCCGGTACAGACCTGATGTGAGGGGGGGGGGTACAGACCTGATGTGAGGGGGGGGGCGGTACAGACCTGATGTGAGGGGGGGCCGGTACAGACCTGATGTGAGGGGGGGGGGGGCGGTACAGACCTGATGTGAGGGGGGGGGGGGCGGTACAGACCTGATGTGAGGGGGGGGGGGGGCGGTACAGACCGGATGTGAGGGGGGCCGATACAGACCTGATGTGAGGGGGGGGCAGTACAGACCTGATGTGAGGGGGGGGGGGGGCCGGTACAGACCTGATGTGAGGGGGGCCGATACAGACCTGATGTGAGGGGGGGGGGTACAGACCTGATGTGAGGGGGGCCGGTACAGACCTGATGTGAGGGGGGGGGGGTACAGACCTGATGTGAGGAGGGGGGGCCGGTACAGACCTGATGTGAGGGGGGGGGGTACAGACCTGATGTGAGGGGGGGGGGGCGGTACAGACCTGATGTGAGGGGGGGGGGGGCGGTACAGACCTGATGTGAGGGGGGGGGGCCGGTACAGACCTGATGTGAGGGGGGGCCGGTACAGACCTGATGTGAGGGGGGCCGATACAGACCTGATGTGCTGGGGGGGGGGGGGGGGGCGGTACAGACCTGATGTGAGGGGGGGGCGGTACAGACCTGGGATTTTAGGTTGGTACCAGGGGTTTATTAGCTCAGCCACAGATGTTAGTGTCGTGACGCCAGTCCTAGTCCAGCACACAGGTGAGATGTTGGTACCTGCTTTTGTTGTATGGCTGGGTGTGTTCACCAAATGGTCAGTGACCTGCCGGGTTGTGATGGGTCCTTGGGCTCTTGTTACAGTAGTTCTGAGTGACAACTGACCCTCCCGGACTGACGGTACCGCCACCCACTGAAGGGGGAAAAATGACCCAAGGTGTGCAATTGTGTGTATGGTTGCTGGTGCAGATTGAAGATAACCCGGCAGTATAAAAATAGAACAGATCTACTGTAAGACTCCTCAATATAACAGTACACAGGTATATAAATCTTGTATACTAGAGTGCTTGACCTTTGTGCTTGGAGGAGGTGCTTTAAGGGAAGTAAAAGAGGTAGTTGTATCAGTGCTTAAACAGTAGAACGTAGAGGAAAGGAGTTTGCCAGAGGAGCCCTAACCCAGTGTAGCAATGTACTCTGATGGAACCTGGAGATATCTTCCATAGTGAAGTGATACTTGTGTATAGACTTTGGTCTGACCACTTTCTGCCCCCTGGTATCACAGAACCTGTCCCAGTAGGGTAGTACAAGCCCCAGCCGTGGTTTTGGGTGTAGCTAGGTGTCTGAGGTTTTCCAGTTACTTGCACTGCACGATAGGATACTTAGGCCTTCAGCACTGGCTGCTTTGTCCTATTATTGCTAGTTTCTCTCTTATCAGGAGTCTGTCCTGAACTTTGTAGACGTGTTCGTGGCCTGAGTCAGGGTGTTCCTTGGTGACTACTCTCCCTGTTGTGTGCTTAGCACTGCCTAGTAGAAATAGTAGCAGTGGTAAAAGAACTGTGTGTATCTAACGGCATCTGTTAACTTTAGTGACTAGACTCAACTGACTGAACTCAGGGGGGCCGTACTGACCACATGTGGGGGGGGGGGTACAAACCTGGTGTGAGGGGGGGGAGGTACTGACCTGATGTGAGGGAGGGGGGCTGTACTGACCTAATGTGAGGGGGGGAGGTACTGACCTGATGTGAGGGGGGGGAGGTACTGACCTGATGTGAGGGGGGGGGAGGTACTGTCCTGATGTGAGGGGGGGAGAGGTACTGACCTGATGTGAGGGGGGGGGAGGTACTGTCCTGATGTGAGGGGGGGGGGGCGGTACAGACCTGATGTGAGGGGGGGGCGGTACAGACCTGGGATTTTAGGTTGGTACCAGGGGTTTATTAGCTCAGCCACAGATGTTAGTGTCGTGACGCCAGTCCTAGTCCAGCACACAGGTGAGATGTTGGTACCTGCTTTTGTTGTATGGCTGGGTGTGTTCACCAAATGGTCAGTGACCTGCCGGGTTGTGATGGGTCCTTGGGCTCTTGTTACAGTAGTTCTGAGTGACAACTGACCCTCCCGGACTGACGGTACCGCCACCCACTGAAGGGGGAAAAATGACCCAAGGTGTGCAATTGTGTGTATGGTTGCTGGTGCAGATTGAAGATAACCCGGCAGTATAAAAATAGAACAGATCTACTGTAAGACTCCTCAATATAACAGTACACAGGTATATAAATCTTGTATACTAGAGTGCTTGACCTTTGTGCTTGGAGGAGGTGCTTTAAGGGAAGTAAAAGAGGTAGTTGTATCAGTGCTTAAACAGTAGAACGTAGAGGAAAGGAGTTTGCCAGAGGAGCCCTAACCCAGTGTAGCAATGTACTCTGATGGAACCTGGAGATATCTTCCATAGTGAAGTGATACTTGTGTATAGACTTTGGTCTGACCACTTTCTGCCCCCTGGTATCACAGAACCTGTCCCAGTAGGGTAGTACAAGCCCCAGCCGTGGTTTTGGGTGTAGCTAGGTGTCTGAGGTTTTCCAGTTACTTGCACTGCACGATAGGATACTTAGGCCTTCAGCACTGGCTGCTTTGTCCTATTATTGCTAGTTTCTCTCTTATCAGGAGTCTGTCCTGAACTTTGTAGACGTGTTCGTGGCCTGAGTCAGGGTGTTCCTTGGTGACTACTCTCCCTGTTGTGTGCTTAGCACTGCCTAGTAGAAATAGTAGCAGTGGTAAAAGAACTGTGTGTATCTAACGGCATCTGTTAACTTTAGTGACTAGACTCAACTGACTGAACTCAGGGGGGCCGTACTGACCACATGTGGGGGGGGGGGGTACAAACCTGGTGTGAGGGGGGGGGAGGTACTGACCTGATGTGAGGGAGGGGGGCTGTACTGACCTGATGTGAGGGGGGGAGGTACTGACCTGATGTGAGGGGGGGGAGGTACTGACCTGATGTGAGGGGGGGGGGGAGGTACTGTCCTGATGTGAGGGGGGGGGAGGTACTGACCTGATGTGAGGGGGGGGGAGGTACTGTCCTGATGTGAAGGGGGGGGGAGGTACTGACCTGATGTGAGGGGGGAGGTACTGTCCTGATGTGAGGGGGGGGGAGGTACTGACCTGATGTGAGGGGGGGGGAGGTACTGACCTGATGTGAGGGGGGGGAGGTACTGACCTGATGTGAGGGGGGGGAGAGGTACTGACCACATGTGAGGGAGGGAGAGGTACTGACCTGATGTGAGGGGGGGGGGGGCTGTACTGACCTGATGTGAGGGGGGGAGAGGTACTGACCACATGTGAGGGGGGGGCTGTACTGACCTGATGTGAGGGGGGAGGTACTGACCTGATGGGAGAGGGGGAGGTACTGACCTGATGGGAGGGGGGGAGGTACTGACCTGATGTGAGGGAGGGGAGGTACTGACTTGATGGGAGGGGGGGAGGTACTGACCCGATGTGAGGGGGGAGGTACTGACCTGATGTGAGGGGGGGGGGTACTGACCTGATGGGAGGGGGGGAGGTACTGACCCGATGTGAGGGGGGAGGTACTGACCTGATGTGAGGGGGGGGGGAGGTACTGACCCGATGTGAGGGAGGGGAGGTACTGACCTGATGTGAGGGGGGGAGGTACTGACCACATGTGGGGGGGGGGGGGGGTACAGACCTGGTGTCAGGGGGGGGGTAGGTACTGACCTGATGTGAGGGGGGGGGTACTGACCTCATATGAGGGGGGGGAGGTACTGACCTGATGTGAGGGGGGGGGGTACTGACCTCATATGAGGGGGGGGGAGGTACTGACCTGATGTGAGGGGGGGAGCCATACTGACTTGATGTGAAGGGGGGGGGGTACTGACCTGATGTGAGGGGGGGGGAGGTACTGACCTGATGCGAGGGGGGGGGGGAGGTACTGACCTGATGTGAGGGGGGGGGGCGGTACTGACCACATCTGGGGGGGTCTGGGACTGTGCGGATTATAACCCCCTCGGTGTGGGCGGAGCTGTAGATGTCAGTGTTCTGGGGGTCGGTGTACTTGTCTGAGCCCCCTGGACATCACTGTGTTGCAGCGTCGTATTTGTTGCACAGGTGGATGGAACAGGCTGTGACCATTTCCGCACGGCCGCAGGTTTCTGTACATTTCCTCTTATGTCTGACGGCTTATTAGAAGCTGAACGTGCAGGAGACCATCCTCCTCCTCCTCCTCCTCCTCCTCCTCCTCCTCATCCTCCTCCTCATCATCACCACAGACTATACTGAGAGCAATGGCTGAACCTGCTGAAGTCGTCATACTTAGCCCACCAGAGGCCGTGTCACCCCGTGTCGCCCCCATGAGGAGCCGTCGTAAAGGTGAGTACAGTCAGGATGTGGAGACCCGTCTGCACAGGGACCCCCAGCCCCCCCAGCTGTCACCATACACAGCAATGTACAGGACAGGCGCAGTATACACTCAGTGCACTACTGGCTCCCACCATTATGGTGAACGTCCACGACCGCTTTGCCTGTATATATCTTGTACATTTTACTCGGCATGATGGGAATCCGCACTGGTCAGGCACCAGGCTCCATGTCTGTGCTGCTGATGGAGGCTGATAGGGGGCGCTATCTGACACAGGCTGATATGTATAGGGGGGCACACTATCTCACTCAGGCTGATATGTATAGGGGGGGGGGCACACTATCTCACTCAGGCTGATATGTATAGGGGGGCACACTATCTCACTCAGGCTGATATGTATAGGGGGGCACACTATCTCACTCAGGCTGATATGTAGGGGGGGGCACACTATCTCACTCAGGCTGATATGTATAGGGGGGCACACTATCTCACTCAGGCTGATATGTAGGGGGGCACACTATCTCACTCAGGCTGATATGTAGGGGGGGGGGCACACTATCTCACTCAGGCTGATATGTATAGGGGGGCACACTATCTCACTCAGGCTGATATGTATAGGGGGGCACACTATCTCACTCAGGCTGATATATAGGGGGGGGGGCACACTATCTCACTCAGGCTGATATGTAGGGGGGGCACACTATCTCACTCAGGCTGATATGTATAGGGGGGCACACTATCTCACTCAGGCTGATATGTATAGGGGGGCACACTATCTCACTCAGGCTGATATGTATAGGGGGGCACACTATCTCACTCAGGCTGATATGTAGGGGGGGCACACTATCTCACTCAGGCTGATATGTAGGGGGGGCACACTATCTCACTCAGGCTGATATGTAGGGGGGCACACTATCTCACTCAGGCTGATATATAGGGGGGGCACACTATCTCACTCAGGCTGATATGTATAGGGGGGCACACTATCTCCCTCAGGCTGATATGTAGGGGGGCACACTATCTCACTCAGGCTGATATGTAGGGGGGCACACTATCTCACTCAGGCTGATATGTATAGGAGGGCACACTATCTCACTCAGGCTGATATGTATAGGGGGGCACACTATCTCACTCAGGCTGATATGTATAGGGGGGCACACTATCTCACTCAGGCTGATATGTAGGGGGGCACACTATCTCACTCAGGCTGATATATATAGGAGGGGCACACTATCTCACTCAGGCTGATATGTAGGGGGGCACACTATCTCACTCAGGCTGATATGTAGGGGGGCACACTATCTCACTCAGGCTGATATGTAGGGGGGGGCACACTATCTCACTCAGGCTGATATGTAGGGGGGCACACTATATCACTCAGGCTGATATGTAGGGGGGCACTATCTCACTCAGGCTGATATGTAGGGGGGGCACACTATCTCATTCAGGCTGATATGTAGGGGGGGGCACACTATCTCACTCAGGCTGAGATATAGGGGGGGGGGCACACTATCTCACTCAGGCTGATATGTAGGGGGCACACTATCTCACTCAGGCTGATATGTAGGGGGGGCACACTATCTCACTCAGGCTGATATGTAGGGGGGGCAGTATCTCACTCAGGCTGATATGTATAGGGGGGCACACTATCTCACTCAGGCTGATATGTAGGGGGGCACACTATCTCACTCAGGCTGATATGTAGGGGGGCACACTATCTCACTCAGGCTGATATGTAGGGGGGCACACTATCTCACTCAGGCTGATATGTAGGGGGGGCACACTATCTCAATCAGGCTGATATGTATAGGGGGGCACTATCTCACTCAGGCTGATATGTATAGGGAGGCACTATCTCACTCAGGCTGATATGTATAGGGGGGCGCACTATATCACTCAGGCTGATATGTAGGGGGGCACACTATCTCACTCAGGCTGATATGTATAGGGGGGCACACTATCTCACTCAGGCTGATATGTAGGGGGGCACACTATCTCACTCAGGCTGATATGTATAGGGGGGCACACTATCTCCCTCAGGCTGATATGTAGGGGGGGCACACTATCTCACTCAGGCTGATATGTATAGGGGGGCACACTATCTCACTCAGGCTGATATGTAGGGGGGCACAATAAACTCACTCAGGCTGATATATATAGGAGGGGCACACTATCTCACTCAGGCTGATATGTAGGGGGGGCACACTATCTCACTCAGGCTGATATGTAGGGGGGCACACTATCTCACTCAGGCTGATATGTAGGGGGGCACACTATCTCACTCAGGCTGATATGTTGGGGGGCACACTATCTCACTCAGGCTGATATGTAGGGGGGCACACTATCTCATTCAGGCTGATATGTAGGGGGGGGCACACTATCTCACTCAGGCTGATATATAGGGGGGGGGGCACACTATCTCACTCAGGCTGATATGTAGGGGGGGCACACTATCTCACTCAGGCTGATATGTAGGGGGCACACTATCTCACTCAGGCTGATATGTATAGGGGGGCACACTATCTCACTCAGGCTGATATGTAGGGGGGGCACTATCTCACTCAGGCTGATATGTAGGGGGGCACACTATCTCACTCAGGCTGATATGTAGGGGGGCACACTATCTCACTCAGGCTGATATGTAGGGGGGCACACTATCTCACTCAGGCTGATATGTAGGGGGGCACACTATCTCACTCAGGCTGATATGTAGGGGGGGCGCACTATCTCACTCAGGCTGATATGTATAGGGGGGGCACACTATCTCACTCAGGCTGATATGTAGGGGGGGGCACACTATCTCACTCAGGCTGATATGTGGGGGGGGGGCACACTATCTCACTCAGGCTGATATGTAGGGGGGCACACTATCTCACTCAGGCTGATATGTAGGGGGGCACACAATCTCACTCAGGCTGATATGTATAGGGGGCACACTATCTCACTCAGGCTGATATGTAGGGGGGGCACACTATCTCACTCAGGCTGATATATAGGGGGGCACACTATCTCACTCAGGCTGATATGTAGGGGGGGCACACTATCTCACTCAGGCTGATATGTATAGGGGGGGCACATGCGATGCCCTGGCCCCTGGGGGCCACTTCCGCAGTGCTGGTGTTATGAGCGGGCAATGACCGGGGCAGCTGCAGGGGTTATACTTGTCACGGTATAGGCCTGAGGGCGGCACAGCTGTAGAGCCGGTCTGTGGAATCTGCGGGTGATGATGGGCATGCGATTCTTCGCTGCACCTAGTCAGGGCACCAGTTAGTGGACACCAATGCCAGGGTTCAGTAACAGCGGTTTTATTATAGATGAAGTAACTAGTAGCAACAGTTCTGTCCGGATGCAACCGGGTATATAGCAGGCTTTGACAAATAAGGCAGGAGTGGTGCTGCATAGGCTGTGAGAATACGTGCCGGATGATGGGAGTAGGAGTATGAGAGAAATAGCGGGGCTGGGTGGATTAGCTTGAGAATAATACTTGCTGTGAATCCTTGCAGCGATGAGGAGAAATAACGGAATGACACCCAGATGAGAGAAAAGAATCCGGTCACTTGAGCAGGCAGAAACAGCCGAAGACTGGTATATAGCAGCAGACTTAGTCACTCTTCTGTGGGAGAGGATAGCACCACACAACCTCCTTGCTTGGAAGCAGGGGGAAGACTAACTTGTCAGCAGGAAGTGGGAGGTCACATGGTTGCTCCTGGCCAGAGCTAGTCGGCCATTGGAGGAACCATGGTTACAGGTCACGTGATCAACAGCCTTGCATACCACTGTACAATGCAATACACAGGAACACATGAGAATACACATGAAAATGTACAATACCAGAGAATACTAGGGGAAAACCAGCAGCAGTTGCAGTGCAAACACTTACCAGAACAGGCATTGACACAGAAATAGAAATGGGCATAATAGGAGTAGTAGTCTGCATGTTCTGGGACACTGCATACCTCCCTAGCAAATTTGAGCCGACCTCGGCGAATCTAGAAGGCAGCAAACATGAATAGACTGGACAATCAAACAACAGGAATGAATGATGAGAGTGAGTGTGATGAGGTGTGTGTTTCCCACGCCCAGGGCACAGGTGAGAAGAGAGAGAATGAGAAACCCTAGTGGCAGGACTTCACCTAGGGGTGCCTAACGTACTCTGGCGACCAGGTAGCTAGTGCATGAACCATCTGACGTGTAAGCCAGGACAACTTAACTGCTGGCGGGTGACCCTCAATATTCCAGCCAGTTAGACAGTAGGTTTTCTGTTAAATGTGTTACCCTACTGGAAAAGAGAACTGTGAAGACCTGTGTACTACCTTGGCGTGTCTGAGTAGTGTCTTGGATACCTGGAAGAGAAAAGAACAAAATAATAAAATCAAACATACATGGGGAGCTCCCTTTCATACCACTCAATCACACACACAAGCACTCCACAGGCCAAACACATGAAAAGGTATCCAAGGTGCGATATGTATGGACCAGTGTGAAGGTTAGGTAAGACTATGTGTGATAACTACTGTGTTGGGACAAGACAGAGGCGAACAAATACTGGAAACAAAAGGAAAGGAAACACAACAGACAACAAATACTGCGAGGTCTTGAGGAGAACTGGCTCACATGAATCTGAATGAAAATCTGAGAGAAATCTGAATGAAAATCTGAGAAAAATCTGAATGAAAATCTGAGAAAAATCTGAATGAAAATCTGAGAAAAATCTGCATACGAACTGGCTCAACTAAATCTTTCCAGCTATAGATATGATAATAATACACAATACTGAGACTGGATGAGAAAATACACTCCTACATAAACTGGACTTTCTCTGAGGTATATATATATATACTGACTTCTCTTACTCAGAGGAGGAGCTATCTGACTTAGACACTGGAAAATATACTGTTTTACAAAAGAGGCACTGTACTCTGAGGCAATCTATGTAACCTTGTGCTTACTCAGAGGAGGAAATACAAAGACTTCGATAACACTGGAATACAATAGTAGAAAAAGTACAATAATGAAATAAGTGCATTAATACCCTGTGTGGAACACACAATCACAGGAAAGTGCATTAGGAAGGAATGGGTTAAGTGTCTCTGTTAGGTAGAGTCTCTTTTAGGCAATTGGAACATCGTCCATGTAAAAGGCTCTGGGACAGGCACTAGAGAACCTTTTGTTATTGTAAGTGTCCATCAGCTCATGGCTGGTTAGTACAGGGAACTTGGTCAGGGGGACCAGGCACAAACCTTAAACGTTGCAGGAACTGGAACCTGAAACAAAACAGTTAGACAACAAAAACAGTTTAAGGGCTCTGGTCTCTGTAGCGAAGTGGAGGAATTCCTCTGGTAGAGCGCTCAGACCGTCTCAGCGGAGGATCCTCTTCAACAGTGATTGGTGCAGGTACCGGTGGAAGATCACCCCCAGTGTCTGGTTGTAAAGATGGAGTCGTTGGAGGCACAATTGGAAGTGGAGAAACCGCTGAAACGGGTACAGGGAACGCTGGATAGCCTACGGCCATGAGGAACGGTTCAACTTGGAACATTTCTTCCAGAGAGAGAGGTTTAGCTGGAGCTGCTGGGGGAGCCGGAGGCGTGGATGCAGGTACCGGACACGGTGCTGTAAGGCCCTGTAGGTCCTCCTTAGTGCAACGTTTTATCCTATTCCGATGCACCGTCTGTGGGGCTAGCCCAGGCTTTTTGACTTCATACACATCAGTCTCTGGGTAAGGGATAGAGGAGATGACATAGGGCTCAGGCTCCCAAAGGCTTTCAAGTTTGTGAGAGCGATGATATTTCTTTAGCCAAACTTTATCCCCCACTTGTAGTGGTGTGGCATTCGCCCTTAGGTTGTAGGCATCCTCTTGGCGCTGCTGAGCCTCCCCCATCCTCCGGTCAACAATTTCCCGGGCATCCTGGATTCTCCTCTGATGTTCCCGAACCCAGTCAGTTTCAGGTAGGGGGTTGAAGGTGTCAGGAGCTTGGACTCCAAGAGCACGGTCCTGAGGAAGTTGGCCTTGGCGGCCGAACATCAGGTAGAACGGGGAGTAGCCAGTGGAACAATGAGTGGTATTGTTATAGATCTCCACTAGTTCATCCAACAAGTGGGGCCACTCTACTCTCTTGGTCACTGAAGCCGTTCGGAGCATGTTGATAAAGACCTGGTTAACTTTTTCACACAGACCATTCCCTTGAGGGTGATAGGCCGTGGTGCGGAGCTTCTTACATTCATGGTAGGCACACAGCTCCTGGAAAAGTTGCGACTCGAAGGCCGGACCCCGGTCCGTCAGCAGAGACTCTGGGCACCCATAGTGCTTTACATACTCCTTGTAAAAAGTAAGAGCAGTGGTCTTGGCGGTCAAGTCCCTGACAGGTACCACGACTACCCACTTGGAGTAGTGGTCAACCATGGTGAGGGCGTAGGTATACCCGCATCTTGTAGGGGCTAGCTTCACATGGTCCAGGGCGACTAGCTGATTCGGCCGGTGGGAGGTGATTGGATGCAAAGGGGCCCTGACTTCTCTTCCCCCAGCTTTGGAGATATTACAGGCAGGGCACTCAGCACACCAGTTCTCGATGTCAGCCCTCATCCCGATCCAGTAGAACCGCTGTCGGATAGTGGCCTCCGTCTTGTGTACCCCGAAATGACCGGACCGGTCATGGTAGGCATCTAGCACCATCTTAGCGTCTCGTCGGGGAATGAGGATCTGGTGGCACCTCTCCCCAGAGACCGGATCAAGAGAGTTCCGCAGGATCAGTCCCTTCTGTAAGAAGAGCCTCTTTCTTTGCCTCCAGAGTCGCCTTAGCTCGACATCAGGATAGGGCCTCTTTATCCGCATGGGGACCCGACCAGTAGAGAGGTAGTCATAGATCTCCCCCAGGACACGGGACTCTTCCTGGATGGTCTGCCACCTGGCCAAGTCTTGCGGGGCCCTAGGTGGAGGCGAAGGCGTTTCAGGCCCGGCTACATCAATAGCACTCTGGGTAGCGAACCTTTGATAGAAGGGAGGCATTTCTACGTCTTCCCAATCGCTGTCCTCTGGGGCCTCTTCGCCCTTGGATAGTCGGGACAGAAGGTCTGCATTGACGTTAGCCTTGCCACTGCGGTACTTAATTTCAAACTGGAAATTGGCCAGTCGAGAAGCCCACCGCTGCTCCAGGGCGCCCAGCCGAGCAGTGTTGAGATGCGCCAACGGGTTGTTATCCGTATAGATGGTAACAGGGGTGGCAGCCAGGTAGTCCTTGAACTTTTCAGTGACGGCCCACACTAGGGCTAGTAACTCCAACTTGAAGGAGCTATAATTGTTATCGTTCTTTTCAGCACCCCGAAGACTCCGGCTGGCATAAGCTACGACTCTCTCTTGGCCATCTTGAACCTGGGACAGCACAGCTCCCAGGCCTTGGAAGCTGGCGTCTGTGTAAAGCCGGAAAGGAAGGTTATAGTCCGGGTAGGCCAGGATAGGAGGCGTGGTCAACAGGCGTTTCAGGGTTTGAAAAGCAACCTCCTGCCGTTCGGACCACTCGACGGGGAGTCGTCGGTTGTAGCTTTCTCGAGGGCAACCCCGGAGTAACTCATTGAGGGGCTCGGCCACTTGGGCAAAGTGGGGAATGAAGCGGCGGTAATAGCCGGCAAATCCCAGAAAGCTTCTCACCTCCTTGACGGTCTTAGGGGTATCCCAGTGTTCCACAGCCGAGATCTTCTCTGGATCGGGTCGTATCCCCTCAGCACTCACAACGTGCCCCAGATAGTTCACTTGGGGTTTGAGAAGGTGGCACTTGGAAGGCTTGATTTTCAGGCCGTGATCGATTAGGACCTGGAACACTTCAGCCAGATGATGGACGTGATCTTCGTAGGTACGTGAATAGACAATCACATCATCTAGGTAGAGCAGGACACTCTGAAAGTTGAGATGGCCGAGACACCTTTCCATCAACCGCTGGAAGGTAGCGGGGGCGTTGCACAGACCGAAGGGCATGCTGGTGAATTCGAATAGTCCCATGGGGGTGGTGAAGGCCGTCTTCTCACGGTCTTCGGGTGCCATGGGCACCTGCCAGTACCCACTGGTGAGGTCCAAGGTGGAGAAGTAGGCGGCTGACCCCAAAGCAGCAATAGACTCTTCGATCCGGGGCAAAGGATAGGCATCCTTGTGGGTGATTGTGTTTATCTTCCTATAATCCACGCAGAACCGGATGTTACCGTCTTTCTTCCTCACGAGGACAATAGGGGCAGCCCACGGACTCTGACTTTCTTGGATAACGTTAGAGTCTTTCATCTCCTTGAGCAGTTTCTTGACCTGCTGATAGCTGGCAGGAGGGATTGGCCGATGTTTCTCTTTGATAGGCAAATGGTCCCCAGTGTTGATCCGATGCTGGACCAGGTTGGTCTTCCCGAAATCGAGGGAGTGTTTGCTGAAGGCCTCGTGATACCTTTTGGCCACCTTGAGGATGCCGTGGAGGTATTCAAGTGGGGTATTGGCATCGCCAATATGGAGTTCATCCCACCAAGGGGCGAGAGCCCTGTTTGAGTCCCTTTGAGTGCCACGGATGGAACTCTGATAGGCGATGGTCTCCTCACAGATGATGTCCTCAGGATCGAGTTGGTATAACATGGCCACGGTGGTGAACTTGGGTAGGTCAGCTGAGGAGTCTCCAAGGTTCACCAGACGGACAGGGACCTGACCATTGGAGACGGTCACCAGGCTTCTAGCGGCCCTGACAAGAGGTTGCCCCTCAATTTCAATAGCATCCAGAAGGGCCACATAATCAGCATTGTTGAGGCCTGGACGGACCCTGCACCAGATGAGGAACTCACTGTTAGCTGGGATGGTGATCGGACGAGCATCTCTAGTGCGGACACGGCAGATTTCTCCTCGAGGATTGGCAAATTTCCGCTGAGCGGCGAGCACCTTTATGGTCTTCTGAACGGCTTGCCTGTACTGAGGAGACATAGCACAAGACATAGAGGCATTCAAGGCATCCAACACTTCAGTGAATACATGACGGATAATATTCATGCCTAATACCACGGTCCCACTATCTCCCTGAGCCTCAGTAACAATGATACCCTGACGCGCTAGCTCCCGCTTCCCTATGCAGACAGTGGGTTCCCAGTAACCTAGTTGCACAATAGGACGACCATTACTAGCAATAAGTTTCAGACGGTATTTCTCAACTGGACCTAGGGTTCTCAGATCCCAATGTTCTTTCAAACACATGCCTCGGGATAGTGGTAACCTGGGAACCTGTATCTACCAGAGCCTCCAGGGGACTCCGTCCACCCAGAGAGTCACATGCGGGCATTGTGAGAGGAACCTTGAGAACCACTGTGCTTCCTGCGGGCCTGGATCTCGACCTCCTGGGTGTTGGCCCTCGGACCCAGGGGTAGCCCGTTTAACTGATAGCACTGAGAGCGGTAGTGTCCATGTCGCCTACAGTGGCGGCAATAGGGGCGCTCAGGGGATCTAAGTCTCGGTGGAGGAGGCCGATCGGGAACTGAATACTCAGGGCAGGGGTCCTGTGGTGGTGGAGGTGTTGGATAGGCCCCTTGTAGCCCCCTTAGGGCTTGGCAGAGAGAGTCAACCACTTGCGTAAGGAGAGCAGGGATCGCTGGTGAATTAGCCGGGATAGACTGTTGGGCAGCTTCTATAGCGGAAACTGGTGGAACCATAGTGGGCACTGGAGGTGGGGGTATAGGTCCCACCGGATCCGGGCAATCCGAACCTGGAGTACAGCCGGCACAGGGATTGTCAATGCCAACCACCCTCAGAGCCAGAGTCTTGAAGTCCAGGAAAGGCATTGTAGGGTTTTGGGCAGCTAGCATACGCAGTTGGCTCTGGATGAGTCTAGAGTCCACCCCCTCTATGAAGCGGTCAGTGATCATACTCTCCACAGCCGAGGGGTCTATGGTATCAACCTGTCTCAGGGCCCGGTAGGCAGATTGGAGTGCTAGTGCATAGTCTCTGAGGGTCTCACCTAGCCTTTGTCGTCGGTCATAAAACTTAAGGCGGACCTCCGTGGGTGACTGTACCTCAAATTCTTTACTCAGCCGGGTCAGGATCTGTTGTACATTAGCTTTCTCCGTAGCTGGCCATGACCGCACCTCCTCGGCAGCGGGACCCTCAAGTTGTCCTAGCAGCAACTGCACCTGCTGAGTGGGAGAGAGTGAGACAAGTTCAAGGGTGCGGGAAATTTTTTCCTTGAAATCAGCCAACGTGTGGGGTTCTCCTTTATAACTGGGAAGATTGTTGGGCCCAATGAAGAATGGGACCGTTGCGGTAGCCATAGCAACGGGAGCCGCGGGAAGCCTTCTTCGGGCCGTCGGCGAACTGCCGGACCCGTCAGAGTCACTGTGATGGCCGGTGGACATGACGAGGGGTTCTGGTGTAAGGCGCCTGGAAGAAAGTAGGGGCGAGGAGAGCTTGCGGGAACAGCAGGCACCGATAGGCAGGGTTGTCCGGGACGGAGAGGAATAGGGCGGAAGTCAGCATCAACACTTCCGGCGGTCCGGGCACAATCTCCTTCCCTCCTGCAACAGAGGCTTGGATACTGCAGGGCCGGGGCGGAGCGCGCGCGCGCGCGAAGACAGTGCGTCACCAGCTGACTTGACCCCTTAGCAGGCCGCAGCGCGGCAATAGCAAAGCCTCTGGGGGGATTAGCAGTACAGTTCTGGGGACACTGACAGTTGGCACAACACAGTCTGTATCCTGTTCGTGACGCCAAAAATGCGATGCCCTGGCCCCTGGGGGCCACTTCCGCAGTGCTGGTGTTATGAGCGGGCAATGACCGGGGCAGCTGCAGGGTGTATACTTGTCACGGTATAGGCCTGAGGGCAGCACAGCTGTAGGGCCGGTCTGAGGAATCTGCGGGTGATGATGGGCATGCGATTCTTCGCTGCACTTAGTCAGGGCACCAGTTAGTGGACACCAATGCCAGGGTTCAGTAACAGCGGTTTTTATTATAGATGAAGTAACTAGTAGCAACAGTTCTGTCCGGATGCAACCGGGTATATAGCAGGCTTTGACAAATAAGGCAGGAGTGGTGCTGCATAGGCTGTGAGAATACGTGCCGGATGATGGGAGTAGGAGTATGAGAGGAATAGCGTTGCTGGGTGGATTAGCTTGAGAATAATACTTGCTGTGAATCCTTGCAGCGATGAGGAGAGATAACGGAATGACACCCAGATGAGAGAAAAGAATCCGGTCACTTGAGCAGGCAGAAACAGCCGAAGACTGGTATATAGCAGCAGACTTAGTCACTCTTCTGTGGGAGAGGATAGAACCACACAACCTCCTTGCTTGGAAGCAGGGGGAAGACTAACTTGTCAGCAGGAAGTGGGAGGTCACATGGTTGCTCCTGGCCAGAGCTAGTCGGCCATTGGAGGAACCATGGTTACAGGTCACGTGATCAACAGCCTTGCATACCACTGTACAATGCAATAATACACAGGAATACATGAGAATACACATGAGAATGCACATTACCAGAGAATACTAGGGGAAAACCAGCAGCAGTTGCAGTGCAAACACTTACCAGAACAGGCATTGACACAGAAATAGAAATGGCCATAATAGGAGTAGTAGTCTGCATGTTCTGGGACACTGCACACACTATCTCACTCAGGCTGATATGTAGGGGGGCACACTATCTCACTCAGGCTGATATGTAGGGGGGCACACTATCTCACTCAGGCTGATATGTAGGGGGGGCACACTATCTCACTCAGGCTGATATATAGGGGGGCACTATCTCACTCAGGCTGATATGTAGGGGGGGCACACTATCTCACTCAGTCTGATATGTAGGGGGGGGCACTATCTCACTCAGGATGATATGTAGGGGGGGCACACTATCTCACTCAGGCTGATATGTAGGGGGGGCACACTATCTCACTCAGGCTGATATGTATAGGGGGGGCACACTATCTCACTCAGGCTGATACGTAGGGGGGGCACACTATCTCACTCAGGCTGATATGTATAGGAGGGCACACTATCTCACTCAGGCTGATATGTATAGGAGGGGCACACTATCTCACTCAGGCTGATATGTATAGGGGGGGCACTATCTCACTCAGGCTGATATGTAGGGGGGCACACTATCTCACTCAGGCTGATATGTAGGGGGGCACACTATATCACTCAGGCTGATATGTAGGGGGGGCACTATCTCACTCAGGCTGATATGTAGGGGGGGCACACTATCTCACTCAGGCTGATATGTAGGGGGGCACACTATCTCACTCAGGCTGATATGTAGGGGGGGCACACTATCGCCCTCAGGCTTATATGTAGGGGGGCACACTATCTCACTCAGGCTGATATATAGGGGGGGGCACACTATCTCACTCAGGCTGATATGTATAGGGGGGGGCACACTATCTCACTCAGGCTGATATGTAGGGGGGCACTATCTCACTCAGGCTGATATGTAGGGGGGGGGGGCACACTATCTCACTCAGGCTGATATGTAGGGGGGGCACACTATCTCACTCAGGCTGATATGTAGGGGGGCACACTATCTCACTCAGGCTGATATGTAGGGGGGGCACACTATCTCACTCAGGCTGATATGTATAGGGGGGCACACTATCTCACTCAGGCTGATATGTAGGGGGGCACCACTATCTCACTCAGGCTGATATGTAGGGGGGCACCACTATCTCACTCAGGCTGATATGTAGGGGGGGCACACTATCTCACTCAGGCTGATATGTAGGGGGGCACCACTATCTCACTCAGGCTGATATGTAGGGGGGGGGCACACTATCTCACTCAGGCTGATATGTAGGGGGGCACACTATCTCACTCAGGCTGATATGTAGGGGGGGCACACTATCTCACTCAGGCTGATATGTATAGGGGGGCGCACTATCTCACTCAGGCTGATATGTAGGGGGGCACACTATCTCAATCAGGCTGATATGTAGGGGGGGGCACACTATCTCACTCAGGCTGATATGTATAGGGGGGGCGCACTATCTCACTCAGGCTGATATGTAGGGGGGGCACACTATCTCACTCAGGCTGATATGTAGGGGGGCACACTATCTCACTCAGGCTGATATGTATAGGGGGGCACACTATCTCACTCAGGCTGATATGTAGGGGGGGGCACACTATCTCACTCAGGATGATATGTATAGGGGGGCACACTATCTCACTCAGGCTGATATGTAGGGGGGGCACACTATCTCACTCAGGCTGATATGTAGGGGGGCACACTATCTCACTCAGGCTGATATGTAGGGGGGCACACTATCTCACTCAGGCTGATATGTAGGGGGGGGCACACTATCTCACTCAGGCTGATATGTATAGGGGGGCGCTATCTCACACAGGCTGATATGTAGGGGGGCACACTATCTCACTCAGGCTGATATGTAGGGGGGCACACTATCTCACTCAGGCTGATATGTAGGGGGGCACACTATCTCACTCAGGCTGATATGTAGGGGGGCACACTATCTCACTCAGGCTGATATGTAGGGGGGGGGCACACTATCTCACTCAGGCTGATATGTAGGGGGGCACACTATCTCACTCAGGCTGATATGTAGGGGGGCACACTATCTCACTCAGGCTGATATGTAGGGGGGGGCACACTATCTCACTCAGGCTGATATGTATAGGGGGGCACACTATCTCACTCAGGCTGATATGTAGGGGGGGGCACTATATCACTCAGGCTGATATGTAGGGGGGCACACTATCTCACTCAGGCTGATATGTAGGGGGGCACACTATCTCACTCAGGCTGATATGTAGGGGGGCACACTATCTCACTCAGGCTGATATGTAGGGGGGGCACACTATCTCACTCAGGCTGATATATAGGGGGGCACTATCTCACACAGGCTGATATGTAGGGGGGGCACACTATCTCACTCAGTCTGATATGTAGGGGGGGCACTATCTCACTCAGGATGATATGTAGGGGGGGCACACTATCTCACTCAGGCTGATATGTAGGGGGGGCACACTATCTCACTCAGGCTGATATGTATAGGGGGGGCACACTATCTCACTCAGGCTGATACGTAGGGGGGGCACACTATCTCACTCAGGCTGATATGTATAGGAGGGCACACTATCTCACTCAGGCTGATATGTATAGGAGGGGCACACTATCTCACTCAGGCTGATATGTATAGGGGGGGCACTATCTCACTCAGGCTGATATGTAGGGGGGCACACTATCTCACTCAGGCTGATATGTAGGGGGGCACACTATATCACTCAGGCTGATATGTAGGGGGGGCACTATCTCACTCAGGCTGATATGTAGGGGGGGCACACTATCTCACTCAGGCTGATATGTAGGGGGGCACACTATCTCACTCAGGCTGATATGTAGGGGGGGCACACTATCGCCCTCAGGCTGATATGTAGGGGGGCACACTATCTCACTCAGGCTGATATATAGGGGGGGGGGCACACTATCTCACTCAGGCTGATATGTATAGGGGGGGCACCACTATCTCACTCAGGCTGATATGTAGGGGGGCACTATCTCACTCAGGCTGATATATAGGGGGGGGGGGCACACTATCTCACTCAGGCTGATATGTAGGGGGGGCACACTATCTCACTCAGGCTGATATATAGGGGGGCACACTATCTCACTCAGGCTGATATGTAGGGGGGGCACACTATCTCACTCAGGCTGATATGTATAGGGGGGCACACTATCTCACTCAGGCTGATATGTAGGGGGGCACACTATCTCACTCAGGCTGATATGTAGGGGGGCACACTATCTCACTCAGGCTGATATGTAGGGGGGGGCACACTATCTCACTCAGGCTGATATGTAGGGGGGCACACTATCTCACTCAGGCTGATATGTAGGGGGGGGCACACTATCTCACTCAGGCTGATATGTAGGGGGGCACACTATCTCACTCAGGCTGATATGTAGGGGGGGCACACTATCTCACTCAGGCTGATATGTATAGGGGGGCGCACTATCTCACTCAGGCTGATATGTAGGGGGCACACTATCTCACTCAGGCTGATATGTAGGGGGGGGCACACTATCTCACTCAGGCTGATATGTATAGGGGGGCGCACTATCTCACTCAGGCTGATATGTAGGGGGGGCACACTATCTCACTCAGGCTGATATGTAGGGGGGCACACTATCTCACTCAGGCTGATATGTATAGGGGGGCACACTATCTCACTCAGGCTGATATGTAGGGGGGGGGCACACTATCTCACTCAGGATGATATGTATAGGGGGGCACACTATCTCACTCAGGCTGATATGTAGGGGGGGCACACTATCTCACTCAGGCTGATATGTAGGGGGGCACACTATCTCACTCAGGCTGATATGTAGGGGGGCACACTATCTCACTCAGGCTGATATGTAGGGGGGGGGACACTATCTCACTCAGGCTGATATGTATAGGGGGGCGCTATCTCACACAGGCTGATATGTAGGGGGGCACACTATCTCACTCAGGCTGATATGTAGGGGGGCACACTATCTCACTCAGGCTGATATGTAGGGGGCACACTATCTCACTCAGGCTGATATGTAGGGGGGCACACTATCTCACTCAGGCTGATATGTAGGGGGGGGGCACACTATCTCACTCAGGCTGATATGTAGGGGGGCACCACTATCTCACTCAGGCTGATATGTAGGGGGGCACACTATCTCACTCAGGCTGATATGTAGGGGGGGGCACACTATCTCACTCAGGCTGATATGTATAGGGGGGCACACTATCTCACTCAGGCTGATATGTAGGGGGGGCACTATATCACTCAGGCTGATATGTAGGGGGGCACACTATCTCACTCAGGCTGATATGTAGGGGGGCACACTATCTCACTCAGGCTGATATGTAGGGGGGCACACTATCTCACTCAGGCTGATATGTAGGGGGGCACACTATCTCACTCAGGCTGATATTTAGGGGGGCACACTATCTCACTCAGGCTGATATGTAGGGGGGCACTATCTCACTCAGGCTGATATGTATAGGGGGGCACACTTCCTCACTCAGGCTGATATGTAGGGGGGGGCACACTATCTCACTCAGGCTGATATGTAGGGGGGCACACTATCTCACTCAGGTTGATATGTATAGGGGGGCAGTATCTCAATCAGGCTGATATGTAGGGGGGCACACTATCTCACTCAGGCTGATATGTAGGGGGGCACACTATCTCACTCAGGCTGATATGTAGGGGGGCACACTATCTCACTCAGGCTGATATGTAGGGGGGCACACTATCTCACTCAGGCTGATATGTAGGGGGGCACACTATCCTCACTCAGGCTGATATGTAGGGGGGCACACTATCTCACTCAGGCTGATATGTATAGGGGGCACACTATCTCACTCAGGCTGATATGTAGGGGGGCACACTATCTCACTCAGGCTGATATGTAGGGGGGCACACTATCTCACTCAGGCTGATATGTAGGGGGGGCACACTATCTCACTCAGGCTGATATGTAGGGAAGCACACTATCTCACTCAGGCTGATATGTAGGGGGGCACACTATCTCACTCAGGCTGATATGTATAGGGGGGCACACTATCATCACTCAGGCTGATATGTAGGGGGGGCACACTATCTCACTCAGGCTGATATGTAGGGGGGGCACACTATCTCACTCAGGCTGATATGTAGGGGGGGCACACTATCTCACTCAGGCTGATATGTAGGGGGGGGCCACACTATCTCACTCAGGCTGATATGTAGGGGGGCACACTATATCACTCAGGCTGATATGTAGGGGGCACACTATCTCACTCAGGCTGATATGTAGGGGGGGCACACATCTCACTCAGGCTGATATGTAGGGGGGCACACTATCTCACTCAGGCTGATATGTAGGGGGGGCACACTATCTCACTCAGGCTGATATGTAGGGGGGGCACACTATCTCACTCAGGCTGATATGTAGGGGGGGGGCACTATCTCACTCAGGCTGATATGTAGGGGGGGGCACACTATATCACTCAGGCTGATATGTAGGGGGGGGGGGCACACTATCTCACTCAGGCTGATATGTAGGGGGGGCACACTATCTCACTCAGGCTGATATATAGGGGGGCACACTATCTCACTCAGGCTGATATGTAGGGGGGGCACACTATCTCACTCAGGCTGATATGTAGGGGGGCACACTATCTCACTCAGGCTGATATGTAGGGGGGCACACTATCTCACTCAGGCTGATATGTATAGGGGGCACACTATATCACTCAGGCTGATATGTAGGGGGCACACTATCTCACTCAGGCTGATATGTAGGGGGGGCCCACTATCTCACTCAGGCTGATATGTAGGGGGCACACTATCTCACTCAGGCTGATATGTAGGGGGCACACTATCTCACTCAGGCTGATATGTAGGGGGGCACACTATCTCACTCAGGCTGATATGTAGGGGGGGGCACACTATCTCACTCAGGCTGATATGTAGGGGGGGCACACTATCTCACTCAGGCTGATATGTTGGGGGGCACACTATCTCACTCAGGCTGATACGTAGGGGGGGGCACTATCTCCCTCAGGCTGATATGTAGGGGGGCACACTATCTCACTCAGGCTGATATGTATAGGGGGGCACACTATCTCACTCAGGCTGATATGTAGGGGGCACACTATCTCACTCAGGCTGATATGTAGGGGGCACACTATCTCACTCAGGATGATATGTATAGGGGGGCACACTATCTCACTCAGGCTGATATGTAGGGGGCACCACTATCTCACTCAGGCTGATATGTAGGGGGGGCACACTATCTCACTCAGGCTGATATGTAGGGGGGCACACTATCTCACTTAGGCTGATATGTAGGGGGGCACACTATCTCACTCAGGCTGATATGTAGGGGGGGCGCACTATCTCACTCAGGCTTATATGTAGGGGGGCACACTATCTCACTCAGGCTGATATGTAGGGGGGCACACTATCTCACTCAGGCTGATATGTAGGGGGGCACACTATATCACTCAGGCTGATATGTAGGGGGGCACACTATCTCACTCAGGCTGATATGTAGGGGGGGCACACTATCTCACTCAGGCTGATATGTAGGGGGGGCACACTATCTCACTCAGGCTGATATGTATAGGGGGGCACACTATCTCACTCAGCTGATATGTAGGGGGGCACACTATCTCACTCAGGCTGATATGTAGGGGGGGCACACTATCTCACTCAGGCTGATATGTATAGGGGGGCACACTATCTCACTCAGGCTGATATGTAGGGGGGGCACACTATCTCACTCAGGCTGATATGTAGGGGGGCACACTATCTCACTCAGGCTGATATGTATAGGAGGGGCACACTATCTCACTCAGGCTGATATGTAGGGGGGCACACTATCTCACTCAGGCTGATATGTAGGGGGGCACACTATCTCACTCAGGCTGATATGTAGGGGGGGCACACTATCTCACTCAGGCTGATATGTAGGGGGGCACACTATCTCACTCAGGCTGATATATAGGGGGGCACACTATCTCACTCAGGCTGATATGTAGGGGGGGCGCACTATCTCACTCAGGCTTATATGTAGGGGGGCACACTATCTCACTCAGGCTGATATGTAGGGGGGCACACTATCTCACTCAGGCTGATATGTAGGGGGGCACACTATCTCACTCAGGCTGATATGTAGGGGGGGCACACTATCTCACTCAGGCTGATATGTATAGGGGGGCACACTATCTCACTCAGGCTGATATGTAGGGGGGGGCACACTATCTCCCTCAGGCTGATATGTAGGGGGGGCACACTATCTCCCTCAGGCTGATATGTAGGGGGGGGCACACTATCTCACTCAGGCTGATATATAGGGGGGCACACTATCTCACTCAGGCTGATATGTAGGGGGGCACACTATCTCACTCAGGCTGATATGTATAGGGGGCACACTATCTCACTCAGGCTGATATGTAGGGGGGCACACTATCTCACTCAGGCTGATATGTAGGGGGGCACACTATCTCACTCAGGCTGATATGTAGGGGGGGCACACTATCTCACTCAGGCTGATATGTATAGGGGGGCACACTATATCACTCAGGCTGATATGTAGGGGGGGCACACTATCTCACTCAGGCTGATATGTAGGGGGGGGCACTATCTCACTCAGGCTGATATGTATAGGGGGCACACTATCTCACTCAGGCTGATATGTAGGGGGGCACTATCTCACTCAGGCCGATATGTATAGGGGGGGCACACTATCTCACTCAGGCTGATATGTAGGGGGGGCACACTATCTCACTCAGGCTGATATGTAGGGGGGGCACACTATCTCACTCAGGCTGATATGTAGGGGGGGCACACTATCTCACTCAGGCTGATATGTAGGGGGGGGCACACTATCTCACTCAGGCTGATATGTAGGGGGGCACACTATCTCACTCAGGCTGATATGTAGGGGGGGCACACTATCTCACTCAGGCTGATATGTATAGGGGGCACACTATCTCACTCAGGCTGATATGTAGGGGGGCACACTATCTCACTCAGGCTGATATGTAGGGGGGCACTATCTCACTCAGGCTGATATGTAGGGGGCACACTATCTCACTCAGGCTGATATGTAGGGGGGGGCACACTATCTCACTCAGGCTGATATGTAGGGGGGGCACACTATCTCACTCAGGCTGATATGTAGGGGGGCACACTATCTCACTCAGGCTGATATGTTGGGGGGCACACTATCTCACTCAGGCTGATATGTAGGGGGGCGCACTATCTCACTCAGGCTGATATGTAGGGGGGCACACTATCTCACTCAGGCTGATATGTAGGGGGGCACTATCTCACTCAGGCTGATATGTAGGGGGGCACACTATCTCACTCAGGCTGATATGTAGGGGGGGCACACTATCTCACTCAGGCTGATATGTATAGGAGGGGGGGCACTATCTCACTCAGGCTGATATGTAGGGGGGGGGCACACTATCTCACTCAGGCTGATATGTAGGGGGGCACTATCTCACTCAGGCCGATATGTATAGGGGGGGCACACTATCTCACTCAGGCTGATATGTAGAGGGGCACACTATCTCACTCAGGCTGATATGTAGGGGGGGGCACACTATCTCACTCAGGCTGATATGTAGGGGGGCACACTATCTCACTCAGGCTGATATGTATAGGGGGCACACTATCTCACTCAGGCTGATATGTAGGGGGGGGCACACTATCTCACTCAGGCTGATATGTAGGGGGGCGCACTATCTCACTCAGGCTGATATGTAGGGGGGCACACTATCTCACTCAGGCTGATATGTAGGGGGGGGGGACACTATCTCACTCAGGCTGATATGTAGGGGGGCACACTATCTCACTCAGGCTGATATGTAGGGGGGGGGGGCACACTATCTCACTCAGGCTGATATGTAGGGGGGGCACACTATCTCACTCAGGCTGATATGTAGGGGGCACACTATCTCACTCAGGCTGATATATAGGGGGGGGGCACACTATCTCACTCAGGCTGATATATAGGAGGGGCACACTATCTCACTCAGGCTGATATGTAGGGGGGGCACACTATCTCACTCAGGCTGATATGTAGGGGGGCACACTATCTCACTCAGGCTGATATTTAGGGGGGGGCACACTATCTCACTCAGGCTGATATGTAGGGGGGCACACTATCTCACTCAGGCTGATATGTAGGGGGGCACACTATCTCACTCAGGCTGATATGTATAGGGGGGCACACTATCTCACTCAGGCTGATATGTATAGGGGGGCACACTATCTCACTCAGGCTGATATGTTGGGGGCACACTATCTCACTCAGGCTGATATGTAGGGGGGGCGCACTATCTCACTCAGGCTGATATGTAGGGGGGCACACTATCTCACTCAGGCTGATATGTAGGGGGGGCACACTATCTCACTCAGGCTGATATGTAGGGGGGGGCACACTATCTCACTCAGGCTGATATGTATAGGGGGGCACACTATCTCACTCAGGCTGATATGTAGGGGGGCACACTATCTCACTCAGGCCGATATGTATAGGGGGGGCACACTATCTCACTCAGGCTGATATGTAGGGGGGGGCCACACTATCTCACTCAGGCTGATATGTAGGGGGGGCAACTATCTCACTCAGGCTGATATGTAGGGGGGGCAACACTATCTCACTCAGGCTGATATGTAGGGGGGGGCACACTATCTCACTCAGGCTGATATGTAGGGGGGCACCACTAATCTCACTCAGGCTTGATATGTAGGGGGGCACACTATCTCACTCAGGCTGATATGTAGGGGGGCACACTATCTCACTCAGGCTGATATGTAGGGGGGGCACACTATCTCACTCAGGCTGATATGTAGGGGGGCACACTATCTCACTCAGGCTGATATGTAGGGGGGGCACACTATCTCACTCAGGCTGATATGTAGGGGGGGCACACTATCTCACTCAGGCTGATATGTAGGGGGGGCACACTATCTCACTCAGGCTGATATGTAGGGGGGGGGGCACACTATCTCACTCAGGCTGATATGTAGGGGGGGGCACACTATCTCACTCAGGCTGATATGTAGGGGGGCACACTATCTCACTCAGGCTGATATGTATAGGGGGGCACACTATCTCACTCAGGCTGATATGTATGGGGGGCACACTATCTCACTCAGGCTGATATGTAGGGGGGGGGCACACTATCTCACTCAGGCTGATATGTAGGGGGGGCACACTATCTCACTCAGGCTGATATGTAGGGGGGCACACTATCTCACTCAGGCTGATATGTAGGGGGGGGGCACACTATCTCACTCAGGCTGATATGTAGGGGGGCACACTATCTCACTCAGGCTGATATGTAGGGGGGCACACTATCTCACTCAGGCTGATATGTATAGGGGGGGCACACTATCTCACTCAGGCTGATATGTAGGGGGGCACACTATCTCACTCAGGCTGATATGTGGGGGGGGGCACACTATCTCACTCAGGCTGATATGTAGGGGGGCACACTATCTCACTCAGGCTGATATGTATAGGGGGGCACACTATCTCACTCAGGCTGATATTGTAGGGGGGGCACACTATCTCACTCAGGCTGATATGTATGGGGGGCGCACTATCTCACTCAGGCTGATATGTAGGGGGCACACTATCTCACTCAGGCTGATAGGTTAGGGGGGGCACACTATCTCACTCAGGCTGATATGTAGGGGGGGCACAACTATCTCACGTCAGGCTGATATGTAGGGGGGGCACACTATCTCACTCAGGCTGATATGTAGGGGGGCCACAACTATCTCACTCAGGCTGATATGTAGGGGGGGCACACTATCTCACTCAGGCTGATATGTATAGGGGGGGGCACACTATCTCACTCAGGCTGATATGTAGAGGGGCACACTATCTCACTCAGGGCTGATATGTAGGGGGGGCACCTATCTCACTCAGGCTGATATGTATAGGGGGGCACACTATCTCACTCAGGCTGATATGTAGGGGGGGGCACCTATCCTCACTCAGGCGATATGTAGGGGGGGCACACTATCTCACTCAGGATGATATGTAGGGGGGCACACTATCTCACTCAGGCTGATATGTAGGGGGGGGGGGCACACTATCTCACTCAGGCTGATATGTAGGGGGGGGCACACTATCTCACTCAGGCTGATATATAGGGGGGCACACTATCTCACTCAGGCTGATATGTAGGGGGGGCACACTATCTCACTCAGGCTGATATATAGGGGGGCACACTATCTCACTCAGGCTGATATGTAGGGGGGCACACTATCTCACTCAGGCTGATATGTAGGGGGGCACACTATCTCACTCAGGCTGATATGTATAGGGGGGCACACTATCTCACTCAGGCTGATATATAGGGGGGCACACTATCTCACTCAGGCTGATATATAGGGGGGCACACTATCTCACTCAGGCTGATATGTATAGGAGGGGCACACTATCTCACTCAGGCTGATATATAGGGGGGCACTATCTCACTCAGGCTGATATGTAGGGGGGGCACACTATCTCACTCAGGCTTATATGTAGGGGGGCACTATCTCACTCAGGCTGATATGTAGGGGGGCACCACTATCTCACTCAGGCTGATATGTAGGGGGGGCACACTATCTCACTCAGGCTGATATGTAGGGGGGGCACACTATCTCACTCAGGCTGATATGTAGGGGGGCACACTATCTCACTCAGGCTGATATGTAGGGGGGCACACTATCTCACTCAGGCTGATATGTAGGGGGGGCACACTATCTCACTCAGGCTGATATGTATAGGGGGGGCACACTATCTCACTCAGGCTGATATGTAGGGGGGCACACTATCTCACTCAGGCTGATATGTATAGGGGGGGCACACTATCTCACTCAGGCTGATATGTAGGGGGGGCACACTATCTCACTCAGCTGATATGTTAGGGGGGCACACTATCTCACTCAGGCTGATATGTAGGGGGGGGCACACTATCTCACTCAGGCTGATATGTATAGGGGGGCACACTATCTCACTCAGGCTGATATGTATAGGGGGGCACACTATCTCACTCAGGCTGATATGTAGGGGGGGCACTATCTCACTCAGGCTGATATGTAGGGGGGGGCACACTATCTCACTCAGGCTGATATGTATAGGGGGGGCACACTATCTCACTCAGGCTGATATGTATAGGGGGGCACACTATCTCACTCAGGCTGATATGTATAGGGGGGCACACTATCTCACTCAGGCTGATATGTAGGGGGGGGGCACACTATCTCACTCAGGCTGATATGTAGGGGGGCACACTATCTCACTCAGGCTGATATGTAGGGGGGGGGCACACTATCTCACTCAGGCTGATATGTAGGGGGGCACACTATCTCACTCAGGCTGATATGTAGGGGGGCACACTATCTCACTCAGGCTGATATGTATAGGGGGGGGCACACTATCTCACTCAGGCTGATATATAGGGGGGCACACTATCTCACTCAGGCTGATATGTAGGGGGGCACACTATCTCACTCAGGCTGATATGTAGGGGGGCACACTATCTCACTCAGGCTGATATGTATAGGGGGGCACACTATCTCACTCAGGCTGATATGTAGGGGGGGGCACACTATCTCACTCAGGCTGATATGTATAGGGGGGGGCACACTATCTCACTCAGGCTGATATGTATAGGGGGGCACACTATCTCACTCAGGCTGATATGTATAGGGGGGCACACTATCTCACTCAGGCTGATATGTATGGGGGGCACACTATCTCACTCAGGCTGATATGTAGGGGGGGCACACTATCTCACTCAGGCTGATATGTATAGGGGGGGGGCACACTATCTCACTCAGGCTGATATGTAGGGGGGCACACTATCTCACTCAGGCTGATATGTAGGGGGGCACACTATCTCACTCAGGCTGATATGTAGGGGGGGGGCACACTATCTCACTCAGGCTGATATGTAGGGGGGCACACTATCTCACTCAGGCTGATATGTAGGGGGGCACACTATCTCACTCAGGCTGATATGTAGGGGGGGGCACACTATCTCACTCAGGCTGATATGTAGGGGGGCACACTATCTCACTCAGGCTGATATGTAGGGGGGGCACTATCTCACTCAGGCTGATATGTATAGGGGGGCACACTATCTCACTCAGGCTGATATGTAGGGGGGCACACTATCTCACTCAGGCTGATATGTAGGGGGGGCACACTATCTCACTCAGGCTGATATGTAGGGGGGGGCACGCTATCTCACTCAGGCTGATATGTAGGGGGGGGCACTATCTCACTCAGGCTGATATGTAGGGGGGGCGCACTATCTCACTCAGGCTGATATGTAGGGGGGGGGCACTCTATCTCACTCTGAGGTATTCTGTGTATGAGGGTTTATTGTATGTCTCGCATAGCTTCTATTCACTGACATGTAGCATATGCTGAAGGATCTGCAAGGGTTAACCATGTTTCTGTGCTATTCTGCTACCTTCTAATGGAGACGGTCTGTCTGGGTCGACTCCGACCTCTAAGCCTATGAGAGCCTGCCAAAAGTCTTCCCATCCCCCTGAACCAATGAGTACTCATGTCACCTCAGGCTTCTCTCCACCAATAGGAAGAGAGCTTCCAAAGTCTATAAGTAGGGGGGGGGGGCAATGTGCTGGGATCAGTCTCCTGCAGAGTCAGTTCTGTATCAGTATTTCTATGTTCCTACATTCCAGCCCATGCTGTGCTAAACAGGTGTGACTACCCTAAGCATCTGGGGTGTGACTACCCTAAGCATCTGGGGTCTGACTACCCTAAGCATCTGGGGTCTGACTACCCTAAGCATCTGGGGTGTGACTACCCTAAGCATCTGGGGTGTGACTACCCTAAACATCTGGGGTGTGACTACCCTAAACATCTGGGGTGTGACTACCCTAAGCATCTGGGGTGTGACTACCCTAAGCATCTGGGGTGTGACTACCCTAAGCATCTGTGGTCTGACTACCCTAAACATCTGAGGAGTGACTACCCTAAGCATCTGGGGTCTGACTACCCTAAGCATCTGGGGTGTGACTACCCTAAGCATCTGAGGTGTGACTACCCTAAACATCTGGGGTGTGACTACCCTAAACATCTGAGGTGTGACTACCCTAAGCATCTGGGGTGTGACTACCCTAAGCATCTGGGGTGTGACTACCCTAAGCATCTGGGGTGTGACTACCCTAAGCATCTGGGGTGTGACTACCCTAAGCATCTGGGGTGTGACTACCCTAAGCATCTGGGGTCTGACTACCCTAAGCATCTGGGGTCTGACTACCCTAAGCATCTGGGGTCTGACTACCCTAAGCATCTGGGGTGTGACTACCCTAAGCATCTGGGGTGTGACTACCCTAAGCATCTGGGGTCTGACTACCCTAAGCATCTGGGGTCTGACTACCCTAAGCATCTGGGGTCTGACTACCCTAAGCATCTGGGGTGTGACTACCCTAAACATCTGGGGTGTGACTACCCTAAACATCTGGGGTGTGACTACCCTAAGCATCTGGGGTGTGACTACCCTAAACATCTGAGGTGTGACTACCCTAACCATCTGGGGTGTGACTACCCTAAACATCTGGGGTGTGACTACCCTAAGCATCTGGGGTGTGACTACCCTAAACATCTGGGGTGTGACTACCCTAAGCATCTAGGGTGTGACTACCCTAAGCATCTGGGGTGTGACTACCCTAAACATCTGGGGTGTGACTACCCCAAGCATCTGGGGTGTGACTACCCTAAACATCTGAGGTGTGACTACCCTAAACATCTGGGGTGTGACTACCCTAAGCATCTGGGGTGTGACTACCCTAACCATCTGGGGTGTGACTACCCTAAGCATCTGGGGAGTGACTACCCTAAGCATCTGGGGAGTGACTACCCTAAGCATCTGGGGTGTGACTACCCTAAGCATCTGGGGTGTGACTACCCTAAACATCTGGGGTGTGACTACCCCAAGCATCTGAGGTGTGACTACCCTAAACATCTGGGGTGTGACTACCCTAACCATCTGGGGTGTGACTACCCTAAACATCTGGGGTGTGACTACCCTAAACATCTGGGGTGTGACTACCCTAAGCATCTGGGGTGTGACTACCCTAAACATCTGGGGTGTGACTACCCTAAGCATCTGGGGTGTGACTACCCTAAACATCTGGGGTGTGACTACCCTAAGCATCTGGGGTGTGACTACCCTAAACATCTGGGGTGTGACTACCCTAAACATCTGGGGTGTGACTACCCTAAGCATCTGGGGTGTGACTACCCTAAACATCTGGGGTGTGACTACGCTAAGCATCTGAGGTGTGACTACCCTAAGCATCTGAGGTGTGACTACCCTAAACATCTGAGGTGTGACTACCCTAAACATCTGGGGTGTGACTACCCTAAACATCTGGGGTGTGACTACCCTAAACATCTGGGGTGTGACTACCCTAAACATCTGGGGTGTGACTACCCTAAACATCTGGGGTGTGACTACCCTAAGCATCTGAGGTGTGACTACCCTAAGCATCTGGGGTGTGACTACCCTAAACATCTGAGGTGTGACTACCCTAAACATCTGGGGTGTGACTACCCTAAGCATCTGAGGTGTGACTACCCTAAGCATCTGGGGTGTTACTACCCTAAGCATCTGGGGTGTGACTACCCTAAACATCTGAGGTGTGACTACCCTAAACATCTGAGGTGTGACTACCCTAAACATCTGAGGTGTGACTACCCTAAACATCTGAGGTGTGACTACCCTAAACATCTGGGGTGTGACTACCCTAAACATCTGAGGTGTGACTACCCTAAACATCTGAGGTGTGACTACCCTAACCATCTGGGGTGTGACTACCCTAAACATCTGAGGTGTGACTACCCTAAGCATCTGGGGTGTGACTACCCTAAACATCTGGGGTGTGACTACCCTAAGCATCTGGGGTGTGACTACCCTAAACATCTGGGGTGTGACTACCCTAAACATCTGGGGTGTGACTATCCTAAACATCTGAGGTGTGACTACCCTAAACATCTGGGGTGTGACTACCCTAAACATCTGAGGTGTGACTACCCTAAGCATCTGGGGTGTGACTACCCTAAACATCTGGGGTGTGACTACCCTAAACATCTGAGGTGTGACTACCCTAACCATCTGAGGTGTGACTACCCTAAACATCTGAGGTGTGACTACCCTAAACATCTGAGGTGTGACTACCCTAAACATCTGGGGTGTGACTACCCTAAGCATCTGGGGTGTGACTACCCTAACCATCTGGGGTGTGACTACCCTAAACATCTGAGGTGTGACTACCCTAACCATCTGAGGTGTGACTACCCTAAACATCTGGGGTGTTACTACCCTAACCATCTGGGGTGTGACTACCCTAAGCATCTGGGGCGTGACTACCCTAAGCATCTGGGGTGTGACTACCCTAAACATCTGGGGTGTGACTACCCTAAACATCTGGAGAGTGACTACCCTAAACATCTGGGGTGTGACTACCCTAAACATCTGGAGAGTGACTTCCCTAAACATCTGAGGTGTGACTACCCTAAACATCTGAGTTGTGACTACCTCTGAGGAGCCTGTCAGCCCATGCTGTGCTAAACATCTGGGGTGTGACTGAGGTGTCCCACCACAGGTGTTGCTATTGGTTAAACCCTTCGTAAAAGTCTGTACTTATTGTTAGTCAGTGGTGATGAAGGTAGTGATAAAGTTTTGCCACAAGATGTCGCTGTATTAGATATGTGAATTCAGATGCTGTACAGCTGAAGTGTAGAAAGGGTTATTGTTTATTTGTATGTCACATGGATCTGTGAACCTTTTCTTCTTCTCTCCTATCATCTCTCTCTTAACTTCTTCTATTGCACTCCTCACTCACTCATAGCGCACCTTAGATACGCTAAGGAAGGAAGTCACATGGGTAGAGGAGGTGCATGAGTTTTTTGTGTTGCACATTGTAGAGGAAGGACGCAATCCGTCCTCTCTGGGCCCTGGCCCTTAGCCAGGTCCCCTTACCCTCACGCAAGTCAGTCTTAGTCAGATCCCTGTAGGGGTAGGAAGCATGACAAGACGCAGCTCACAGTTTCTCCTCCTTTCACTATACACAACACTATGCAGTGTTAAAGCCCTTACAGGAGAGAACAAGTCAGAGACAACCTCAACCCACGTTGTGGACTAGGAGAGTCACAGTGCAGGACAGTCTCCACAGCCAGCAGAAAGCTAGGAACTGATATGGATAGAGCAAAGTTGCTAAGAGACTAGGAACAGGGAACCCTCAGCATTCTGCTCATCGCAGGTAACAGGGTCTGGGGCTTGTGTCACCCACTAGGACGGGTCACCTGACACTGGTGGGCATTAGGTGGTGTGAAGACCCAAAGGTCAATACTCGGGCACAGGTATTTTCTTCTTCATCTTCTAAGTATTCTTCTAGTTCTACCTCATCCTCCAAAATCCCAACAGAGCACATTACTACTTGGGTTGGGACTCTCACGACATCCTCCTCTCTGCTCCTCTGCTTCTTTGTATCTCTCACCACGCTACTCAGTCAGCACGACTGTATCCTACACTACATTCCTATCACAGATCTGGTTGCTGTATTATCAAGTGCTTTATCAAGGGAACTATCAAGTGTATCGCACCCTGTCAAAGCAAAGCTGTATAACTTGCTGCACACAAGTTCTTTTGAAGTAAAAAAAGGAGATTGTTTATGATAAATAGACTCTGTGATTCTTCACCTTACACCGACACAGCGTTCACCATATCCTTGGGACACTTCCTCTTTCTGTGGGTGGCAGTTCCCATAGTCCGGGAGGGTCACTACACCACTCTGGCCATCCGTGATTACTCTAACCCAAGGGGGGGTCCCTTGGGTTAGAGTAATCACAGATGGCCAGAGTGGCAACCCAGCAGGACACTGTCCCCAGGGCAACAAGGTACAACCGGCCTTCTAAACGTAAAGCAGGCGTGCCATCACATCTGTGTGCCCAACCTGCAGTGTCCCAGAACAGGCTGTCTGTTTCTCACTGTCAGGTTATTTTTGCTATTACAGCCATGCCTGTTCTGGAAACTATTTGTTCTGCAGCTGTGACTATATAGTCCCTATTACTCTCAGGTTCCTGTATATTGTATATGTGTTTAACTCTGTGCAGTGGTATGCAAAGGCTGAGGATCATGTGACCATGCCCTGTAACCATGGTTCCTCCAATGGCCGTCGAGTTTTGGCCAGGGGTTACCATATGACTTCCTCTTGCCAGAGAGTCTGCTCCCTGCTCCCAAGCAAGGAGGTTGTGTGTTTTGTGTCCCTCTTCACCTTCAGAAGAGTGGACTTGGTGCTCTGCTGTACAGATCCTGGCTGCTCAACTGCTCAAGTGCCTGGAGTATCTTCTCCTCATCTGGGTGACGTTCCTGTTATTCATCTCCTCATCAAGTCAAGATATTCACAGCAAGTATTCTAAACCACCCAGCCTCTCTATTCTTCTCTCACTACTACTCCCATCATCCGGCACGTTTCACCTCAGCCTATGCAGCACCACCTTAGCTCTGTCTATATAAATCTGCTATATACCCGGTTGCATCCGGAAGAGACTGTTGCTACCAGTTACCTCAGTTACAATAAAAGTGTAACCACCGCTGTTACTGAACCCTGGCATTGGTGTCCGTGTACTGGTGCCCTGACTAGGTACAGCGAAGAATCGCATGCCCAGTATCTGCAGACCGGTCCCTCAGCTGTGCCATCCTCAGGCCCTGTACTGTGACAAGCCTATACCCTGCAGCTGCCCTGGTTCCTGCCCGCTCACAACACCTGCACTGCGAAGTGACCCACACGGGTCAGGACATCGCAATTTTGGTGTCACGAACAGGATACAGACTGTGTTGTGCCAGTTTTAAGTGCCCAGAACTGTTACCCCCCAGAGACTTTGCCGATTACTATGGGGGTGATTGAAGTATTTCGGGCCCTAAACAGTTCGCAAAATGGCCGCCGTCTTCTTTAATTTCTGGCTGCGCCATACCCCGGAGAGGAGGGGGTTAACCGCCATGCCGCCAAAGCGCGGAGAATCACCTGGCGCCATAGACTTTACATTGACTGCTCCTGATTGGCTGCCTAGGCCGGATGACGTCACTGTTGCCGGGCAGACTCTGGAACCTGATCCTCCAGCCCTCTGCTCCTCCCCTTCCTGCTACAAGATCCGGTCAGAGAGTAGCAAGATGGCGACCCGCGAGGACGGTGCATGTGTGGCTGCCACCGCTATTCTGCCCATGCGGCCTGCAAGCCTGCCCGAACTGGATCCGTCCTGATTTGAGAGTGAGTACTGACACTCCGTGGGCCCCTGTCCCCGTCCCTAGCAAGGGAAGAAGCCCCAAGGCCTCCTGCTTCACAAGCCCCTGGCGGCTCCCGGGACCGGAGTCACCTCCCTTACCTCAGTGGGTGTTTCGGGATGAGCCGGCCATCCTTAAGTTGGCCGAGGAGATACGACAGGCGCTGTCCCTGCTTCCACCTGTTACTAAGACTGCACCTGCGATGGCTACCACCGCATCTTCCATCTCCACTATTGCCCAGCAGCCACCTACTACTCGTACTGCTAGTGGTGCTAGCCCCACCAAGGCCGGCCTAGCGCTGGAAGCGTGCCCAGCCGTACCATACCCAAGCTATGCCCCTCTATGGGATCACCCTTATACCCCCTTTGTGGAGTCTGACGCTACCTCTGAGCGGCTCTTCATTCGAAAATTAGAGCGGCCCAAACCAGGTGAAGTCCCCCTGGAAAGAAGGAGGGGCACGGTCACTAAGTTCGACAAACGTCGGGGATACGGCTTAGTGATGGACTCTTATACTGGCCTACTGGTACTTGTCAATGGCCGGGCTGTCATGAGGGAGTACCAGCCGGCCTATCTGAATAATCTCACCCCCGGGGAAATCGTGGAGTACACCCTGGTGGGAGCCCAAAAAGGTCCATGGGCGGCTGCCGTTACCCGGCCTACAAAGGCTGTACAGAGGCCCTTTCTGCCAACCCCTTCAGAAGATTGGGACGAGGACTGGCACGATTTCAAGCCCCTAGGCTCCCTAAAAGCTACCTCCAGAGCTGCAGAGTCCACTACCACCGCAGCCTGCTCTGCTGCTTCTGCTGCTGTGGCTAAAGCTGCCTGCTCGACTACCTCCGTGACCTACCACGTGGCTCCCATTATTTCCCCTATCACCACAGTGACCCCTAGTATTGTGGTCACTACTGGCCCCAGCGATGCTTCTGCTCCAGACCCTCCACGCTTCTATTACCCCTGGGAGAAGAAGAAGCAGAAGAAAGAGAAGGGGCCTAATGAGGTTCCTCCTGCCTCTTCCCAATAAGTATTTAAACTGTTTTCTGTTGTTTGACTGTTGCTGTTCTAGTTCTTGCTCTGCAACCTTTAAAGAGTCACTGTCGTATTTTTTTTTTTTGCAGAAATCAATAGTCCAGGCGATTTTAAGAAACTTTGTAATTGGGTTTATTAGCCAAATCTGCCATTATCTGCATGTAAAAAGCCTTTTCCCAGGTCCCCCCCTCCTTCCTCTTTTTCATCCACTCTGAAAAATCTGAAAATTGTGACTTGTTGCAGGAGACGTCCCCTGTCTGCTCTATGGAGAGGGGAGGGGGGAGGAGGAAGGAGGGAGTTAGCCGGCAGCAGAGAGCAGAGAACAGAGGATTACAGGCACGGAGCTGGGTGACAGCTGTAATCCGAGCTCACACAGGTCACTGGTGACTGTCACAGGAGATATCCCGTGAGGGATTTGTAGATTAACTCTTTGTTGTCCTGTTTTGGTCTTTTCTTTAGCTCTCTCCATAGGAGAATAATGAAGACAGGGGGAAGAGCTTCAAACTGATTTTTCATGATAAAAATGCATTTTTCGGATAATAAACCCAATTACAAAGTTTCTTAAAATCGCCTGGACTATTGATTTCTGCAAAAAAAAAATTTCACGACAGTGACACTTTAACCCTTTAACCCTTTAAGGACATGGCCCATTTTCGTTTTTACGTTTTCGGTTTTTCCTCCTTGTGTTTAAAAGGTCATAGCACTTGCATTTTTCCACCTAGAAACCCACATGACCCCTTATTTTTTGCGTCACTAATTGTACTTTGCAATGACGGCTGAATTTTTGCATAAAGTACACTGCGAAACCAGAAAAAAATTCGAAGTGTGGTGAAATTGAAAAAAAAAACGCATTTCTTTTATTTGGGGGAAATGTGTTTTTACGCCATTCGCCCTGGGGTAAAACTGACTTGTTATGCATGTTCCTCAAGTCGTTACGATTACAACAATATATAACATGTATAACTTATATTGTATCTGATGGCCTGTAAAAAATTCAAACCGTTGTTAACCAATATACGTTCCTTAAAATCGCTCCATTCCCCGGCTTATAGCGCTTTTATCCTTTGGTCTATGGGGCTGTGCGAGGTGTCATTTTTTGCGCCATGACATGTTCTTTCTATCGGTACCTTGATTGCCCATATACGTCTTTTTGATCGCTTTTTATTACATTTTTTCTGGATTTGATGCGACCAAAAATGCGCAATTTTGCACTTTGGGATTTTTTTGCGCTGACGCCGTTTACCGTACGAGATCAGGAATGTGATTAATTAATAGTTCGGGCGATTACGCACGCGGCGATAGCAAACATGTTTATTTATTTATTTATTTGTTTACTTTTATTTAAAACCTGGGAAAAGGGGGGTGATTCAGACTTTTATTAGGGGAGGGGGCTTTTTACTATTAACAACACTTTTTTTTTTTTTTTTACACATATACTAGAAGCCCCCCTGGGGTTAGGGTTATTCCCCCCTGGGGTTAGGGTTATTCCCCCCCTGGGGTTAGGGTTATTCCCCCTGGGGGACTTCTAGTATATACACTGTGATCTCTCATAGAGATCTCTGCAGCATAGATATGCTGCAGAGATCCATGAGATCGGCACTCGTTTGCTTTCGGCTGCTGCAGCCGAATACAAACGAGTGCCGAGCCGAGGACGGCGCCATCTTGGACGCGTCCCCGGCCGGCATCAGTAACGGAGATCGCTCCTCCGGGACAAGGTCCCGGAGGAGCGATCTCCCCCACTAGACACCAGGGAAACGTTGCCTCCAGTAATCGGAGGCAGCTGTCAACTTTGACAGCTGCCTCCGATTAGCTAATTAGCGGGCACGGCGATCAGACCGTGCCCGCTAATAGCGGCGGTCCCGGGCTACACGCGGCACCCGGGATCGCGGCACTTCAAAGCGGGGCCGCCGCGCGGCCCCGCTTTGAAGTGCAAGTGAGGACATAGGACGTACCGGTACGTCCTATGTCCTTAAGAGGTTAAGGTTCGTGCCTGGTCCTCCTGACCAAGTTTCCTGTACTACCAGCCATGAGCTGATGGACACTCACATTGACCAAACTGTTCTCTAGTGCCTGTCCCAGAGCCTTTTACATGGACGATGGTTTCAATTGCCTAAAAGAGACTCTACCTAACAGAGACACTTAACCCATTCCTTCCTAAAGCACTTTTGTCCAATTATGTGGTATCAACAGGTGATCATTGCACTTATGTCAGTATTGCACTTATTTCTAGTACCATATTCCAGTAGTATCAAGGTTATTCGTGTATGTTCCTCCTCTGAGTACGCAGAGGGTCACGGAGATAGCCTCAGAGTAGAGGGCCTATTTTGGAAAGGAAACAGTATCTATCTATATTTTTGTGTCAGAGTCAGATAGCTCCTCCTCTGAGTAAGAGAAGTCCGCCTATATACCTCTCAGAGTAAGTCTAGTTTTGCAGGAGTGTCTTTTCTTAACAAGTCTTGTATTTCTGGGCGTGGCCTGACTGTTGGAGAGAGCGGACGCATGTAAGCTCGGCTCCGTGAGGCGAACGCTGCTGTTATTATCCTGAACTGATCCTGAGCCCTCAAACCGGCTGCTAACTTACCGCACGGTGACCCCGGCCGCTACCCGACAGATGAGTCCCACCAGAGCGCAGCAAGCCGCCGCAGACCGGCTTGCGGAGTTCACCCGACATGAGGGCCAAGATGGCGCCCGCGCTTCCACACAGCCGCACCAGCATGGAGGGGAGTCCAGCAGGGAGACTCCCGAACCCCAGCGGGACTTGGAGGACGATACCGAGCCCACACTGAAGGAGGTGTCAGACCAGCTAACCTCGGTCCTGGCAGCGATAGCGGCAAGTACTACCTCCCTGACGGGGAAAATTGAGGAAGTTAAAATTGATGTGGGGCTTATCAGACAAGACATGCAAGTCCTAAGGGAGCGGGTGAGACACATGGAGGACAGGGTATCTGGCCTAGAGGATCGGGTGCAACCGATACCAGAGGCGATAGCCTCACTGGAAAAGCAAGCGGAGAATTGGCGCCAAAAAGCCGACGACTTGGAAAATCGCCTTCGGCGTAATAATCTGCGCATCCTAGGCCTGCCAGAGAGAGTGGAGGGACAGGATCCGGTCGCCTTCACGGTCAGATGGCTGACTGATCTCCTACCTGACGTAACCTTCTCGGCAGCCTTCGCGGTAGAACGGGCCCATCGTGTTCCAGCCAGACCGCCGGCCCCGGGGGCCCCTCCACGACCTTTCTTGGCGAGACTACTCAACAGCACCGACAGAGATCTGGTTCTGAGGCACGCCAGACGTCTCCCTGAACTCAAGTATAACGGTGCCCCAATATCCATCTTTCCGGATTTTTCAGCTGATTTGCAAAAGCGACGTGCTACCTACATATCAGTGAAACGACGGCTGAAAGAGTTAAACATCCCGTATTCTATGGCGTATCCAGCACGCCTCCGGGTGGTTGATGAGGATAGAGCACTATTCTTTGGGACTCCACAAGAAGCGGAGGAATGGCTATACCGCCAGAATAGGCGCTCTCCCCGACCTTGAGACCGCTGATGAGCAGCGTGGCGACACAGTCTGTGATACCTTAAGTGCCGTCATGTAATGCATGCCTGGCGTGTGTATTCCGCGTCTACAGATATGCTCTCACTGTTTTACTTTCCCATAAGAGTTATGTTGCGTACCTTCCTGTTACTGGTGCTATCCTATATAGTTGCTTTCTGTCAGTGATTATGTTTAGTGCAAATTCCTATGTGCTCAACTGCCGCTATACTCCCTGGACCCTGAAGGGGGCAGCTTTGTTCCACTACTCTTCCTCCTATCCTCACATTGATGTTATACTACTGCCTACATTGCTTATACCAATATGCACCCACGTGCTGGGGGACCCCTGTCTGGTGACATACACATAGCAGGATGAACGCAGCCAGGTGAGAGGGGACGTTTGACTTTAGGTGCTTGGGTTGCAGCGGGAGTCTTCCCCCGTACCATAACCTTGGCCACTTCTGTATGTGCAGAAGGGAGCTACTACTCTCTTTTACCTCTATTGTTTAATGTTACTTCTGTTACACCGCCACGGTTGGGCGGACTGGTTATTCAGCACGGATACGAAGGGTTGCCACCTGGTTTTTCCGTAAGGGCCTGCACACCAGTGTACATGACTAGACATACATACTCGACACGTCAATGGGACGAAGGTCTACACTATGCATCCTATTACAAATATAATGAGTAATGGCGCCTATCACCATACTGTCATGGAACGTGAGAGGCATGGGCACCCCTAGGAAAAGGGTAATGGTATTCTCACAAATACGTAAAATCAATCCCCACTTAACCTGCCTGCAGGAAACACATCTCACATCAGACACTTCCCACAGATTGAAGAGGCAATGGGTTCAGTGGACTGAACACTCTTATCATACGTCGTATTCCAGAGGAGTGTCTATCCTGGTAAATAAAACCTTGAAATGAGACCCGATAGCAGTAAAAAGGGATAAGGAGGGCCGATATATTTTTGTCTTTGCATACATAGATGGCACCCCTTACGTCATTCTGGGAATATATAATCCACCTCCGGCGTCTATGCACGTCTTGCACCAAGCAGCTATCTTTGCTGCTGCCTACCCCCAGGCCAGAATACTATGCATTGGTGATTTAAACATGACCATTAATCCACTCTTAGATAAGCATATGCCGACATCCCATCCACATAACATACAGAGTTCTCCACTAGGGTCTCTATTGTCAGAACTTGGGTGGGTGGATATTTACAGACATTATCATCCGGCGGGGAGATCTTACTCCTGCCATTCCCTCAGCAGGAAATCTCTTTCTAGAATAGACCATGCCATAGGTCTCCGTAGTTAGCGGAATCACTTACCTGCAACGGGGAGTGTCGGACCACTCGGCCCTAGTCTTACACATTAGACCCTCTTCCTCCCCTAGACCCAGGACCCATAAAATCCACCCCTTTTGGCTTTCCTTGATAGGATCACATGACAGGATACCAGATCAGCTATCCCAATTCACCCAAGCGAATGACCCCCATGAGGATAAAAAGGTGCTATGGGAAACATTCAAGGCTTACTTCCGGGGTTGTGTACAATCTACAATATCATACTTAAAACGGGAGTCTACTCGGATGGAGATGGAACTAGCAACACAGTGCACCCAGTTAGAATCCCAGTATATACGGGAACCTACGGATTCCCACAAACAAGCATGGTTGTCCGCAGGCCGCCAATATATGTTACATCTGAAGGAAAAGGCTAATAGAAAACTATTCTTTACCAAACAAACCTTCTTTGAGCTGGGTAACCAGTCTAGTAAATTACTAGCTCACCTCGTCCACCAAAATTCGACCTCACCAGCCATCCTAAAAATTCGGGATCCCATGGGTGTGGTACACACATCAGACGAAAACATAGCGATACATTTTACCAACTTCTATATGGACCTATATGCCTCCAGGGTAAATTACTCTCTACAAGAGTTGGGTAGCTATTTACAAGACATTCCCTTCCCCCAATTGTCTCCAGATAGTAGAGCAAGTCTGGATGCTGCCTTCACTGAGGAAGAACTCAGGGACGCAGTGTCGGATATAAAAACGGGAAAGGCATCCGGGCCTGACGGAATCCCGATAGAGGCCTTTAAGACATATTTGGACCAGGTGTCCCCACTTATGATGGCCATGATTGAATATGTATTTGAGGTCAGTTGCCTACCTGAGTCTATGAATGAAGCAACCATTATAGTTCTACTGAAGCCCGATAAGGACCCCCTGGAGTGTGGATCGTATAGGCCCATATCCTTGTTGAACCTGGATTACAAAATCCTAACAAAGATGCTGGCCAATAGATTAAATAGTTATATTACAGAAATCATTCATAGTGACCAATCAGGATTCATCCCAGGACGATCCACTTCCGACAATATCAGGAGAGTGCAGTCGGTGGTACAGGTGGGAGGGGCGAGAGGAGAGGAGTGGGCCTTGGCCTCGCTGGACGCGGCCAAGGCCTTCGACTCTGTGGAGTGGGTCTACTTGATAGAAGTCCTCCGTCGGTTTGGGTTTGGTCCAAATTTTATTAAGTGGGTGTCCATCTTATATCAATCGCCTAAAGCGAAAATTATGGTAAATGGCATTTTTTCTGCATACTTTCCATTATCTCGGGGTACGCGGCAGGGTTGCCCCCTGTCGCCCCTATTATTTGCTCTTGCAATGGAACCCATGGCTCTCAAACTCAGGCATCATCCACTGTATAAGGGGGTATTGATCGGAGACAGAGAGGACAGAGTAGGCCTATACGGAGACGATGCCATCCTTTTCATGTCCTCACCTACGGTGACTTTGCCATTAGCTATTTGACTTATCAATACCTTCGGCAGATACTCTGGCCTCCATATTAATTGGTCCAAGTCTGTCTTTATGCCTCTACGTCCTGAAGGGTGGTTGGATAACGAACATGGTTTACCAGTGGTAGATTCCTTTAAATACCTGGGGGTGGTGATAAATTGCCGTTACTCACAGGACCTGCAGAGGAACGTTCTACCCTTGCTAGATTATATCAAACGGAAATTCAAAATCTGGGCGACACTGCCTTTGGCTGTCCCCGGCCGGATAAACCTCATTAAAATGATAATCCTGCCTAAGTGCCTCAACATGTTAGAGCATTCCTCTGCACCAGTCCCCATGAGTTTCTTTCGGCAGCTCCACTCACTATTCCCGTCCTTTGTCTGGGGGGCCTCTAGATCTAAGCTTAGTCTACAGACTCTACAACACCCTAAAACGTGCGGAGGCATGTCCCTCCCGGATGTATACCTATATTACTTAGCAGGCCAAGTGCGTTATCTCAGTAAATGGGCGGAGGCTGGGGTTCTCCCAAATAGAGAGCACCACCTGGCACATTTTCTGGACTTGAAACATTTATGGCCTGTCTTGGAGGGAGGCCTTATTAGACCGGCTAAATTGCTACCTCTACACAAGTTAGCCCACCAGGTCTGGGAAGCAGTTAAGAAACTGACACAATATAGAGACACAATGCTGGAAACTCCTATTTGGTACCACCCCGGACTTCCCCACTTCTCCGAAAACCTGGAGCCACGGTTCTGGATTGGGAAAGGAGTGTGTAAGATAGGCGATGTGTGTGATGCCCGTGCATTTTTCTCCTTCCAGCAATTCCAAGATAAATACGACCTTCCTAGGGGGTCTATGTTCCGTTACCTACAACTTAGACATGCCTTCCATGCCCAGTTCTCAGCTCCCACGGTGCCCTTCTCTAATTATCCACTGATAGGTGTTTTTAAGTCCCAAGGACCCAGAGGTATAATATCGGCACTGTATTCATTCCTAATTCAGGCGAAAATAGAATCTAACCCTGTACCGGCAGAAATTAAATGGAAACAATGTATAGATGATTTGGATGACGAGGAGTGGTCTGATGCTCTGTCCTCTCACCTCTATGTATCACCGGCCGTTAATAATAGGTTGATACAATTGTTTATCTTACACCAAAGCTACTTGACACCGGTTCGGCTATTTAGGATGGGTAGATACCCTTCCACGGAATGCCACAGATGCAGATATACTAGATCCGACTTTTGGCATATGATATGGATGTGTCCGGCTGTTTCGGACTTTTGGCATGCAGTCGCGAACCATTTGACGCAAATGCTAGGTATAAACGTACCCTGCACGCCTAGAATATGTATACTTGGACTCCTAGATGAGGTATCCTGGCCACATTACCATAGAATATTTTTGAGGGAATCTTTATTTATGGTGCGGAAAGTCATAGCTATGAGGTGGATGGACATCAGACCCCCCACGTTAGGTAAATGGATTAAACTTACTAACTCCACTCTCTCGTATGAATACATAGTGTTTAAACATAGAGGTTGTGCCGGTAAATTTAGGAAGGTATGGGGATAGTGGTGTGACTCACCATTGACGGCCTTCCAACCAAACAGATTTGCAGGGATGGATAATGACAACTTACCCATACCGTGAGGGAAAACTAAGGTTTCCAAGATGTGTGCACCTATGCAGTAGACCTGACTACGTTATTATTGATCTGTGAAAGTGTTGGCGGATCCGGCGATGCCAGTTGGCAATATGTTGTACCCCTCTTTGTTACGTTTATTATACATGTTAGTTCTCATAAGAATGTCTTGCCCTGCGGTTGGCACGTACATTACAGTCATTGACACATATGATTTTTTTTTCATATGCCACTGTACTCTCACATCCTGACAATATTCTGCTTTGACAATGTATATTTCTTATGTAAAATCTGTATATCCTTCAATAAAAAGAATTTAAAAAAAAAGTCTTGTATTTCTCATTACAGTATTATATCTACAGCTGGAAAGATTATTTGAGCCAGTTTTCTTCAGATGTCTTCAGAGTTATGTGAGCCAATCCTCCTCCAGACCTCGCAGTATTTGTTGTCTTTTGTATTTCCCTTCCTTTTGTTTCCAGTGTCTGTTCACCTCTGTCTTGTCCCTACACACCGTAGTTGCTACACATAGTCGTACTTGGCATTCGCACTGGTTCATACATATTGCACCTTGGATGCCTTTTCGTGTGTTTGGCCTATTGAGTAATTGTGTGGTATGATTGAGTGGTGTGTATGAGGGTACCCAGATTTTATTATTTTCTTCTTTCTCTTCCAGGTGTCCAAGTCACTTCACACAGACACCCAAGGCAGTACACAGGTCTTCACAGTTCTCTCTCCAGTAGGGTAACACTTTATATTGAAAACCTACTGTCTAACTGGCTGGAATATTGAGGGTCCCCCGCCAGCAGTTAAGTTGTCCTGGCTTCCATGTCAGATGGTTCACGCACTAACTACCTGTAACCAGAGTACGTCAGGCACCCCTAGGTGAAGTCCTGCCACCAGGGTTTTCTCTCTTCATAGTTTCACTTTGTCACCTGTGCCTTGAGCGTGAGAAACACACACTTCAGCACTCACCATCATCATTCAGTCCTGTTGTCTAATTGTCCAGTCTATTCATGTTTGCTACCCCTTGAGATTCGCCGAGGTCGGCTCAAACTTGCTAGGGAGGGGCCTCCGGACCTCTACCTAAGGGACCAGGCTTAGATGGATTATGCAGATGAAATTGTCTAACTAGACGTGACGCATGCATATCCCTACTAGCTACCCAAGTACGCTCCTCTGGCCCAAATCCTTTCCAATGAACTAAATATTGCAAAGAATTCTGAACTCGACGAGAATCCAGAATTCTCTCCACCTCATATTCTAGTTCACCCTGAATAACCAACGGAGGGGGAGGAGCAGACGGTAACACAGGATTAACATATTTTTTCACCAGAGATTTATGGAAAACATCGTGAATTCTTAAACTCTTAGGCAACAGCAATTTAAATGATACTGGATTTATGATCTACTATAGGATAAGGACCAATTTTTTTAGGAGACAGTTTACCAGATGGTGTCTTTAATTTCAAATTTCTAGTAGAGAGCCATACCTTGTCACCTACCCTGTACTCAGGGCCAGATATGCGTCTTTTATTAGATTGTTTTTTACAATTTTCTTGGGCTTTAACCAGGTTCTGCAGAGCCTGGGCCCAAACTGTGCACAGTTTTCTGTAAATTCCTTCGGCGGATGGATTAATAGATTCGGACGCATGTACAGAAGAACAACGAGGATTAAACCCAAAATTACAAAAGAACGGCGACATTTTGAGAGACTGACTTTCACGATTGTTTAGAGCAAATTCAGCCAAGTAAGTATTCTCTCCATTTCTCCTGTGAACCTGCAACGAAACACCTTAAGAATTGCTCCAGTGACTGATTTACCCTCTCCGTTTGTCCATTGGATTGTGGATGGAAGGCTGAAGAAAATGACAAAGATATACCTAAGCGACCACAAAACTCTCTCCAGAATTTAGATATAAACTGTACTCCCCTGTCCGAAACAATATTCTCTGGTACCCCATGCAAACGTAAGATATGACTGATAAAAAGAGAGGCTAAGGTACGAGCATTAGGAAGCTTGCTGAGAGGAATTAAATGGCACATCTTCGAGAATCTGTCAACAACCACCCAAATTACCGTCTTACCCTTAGAGGGTGGTAAATCAGTTATGAAATCCATGGAGATGTGGGTCCAAGGTCTAGCAGGCAGAGGCAGGGGTTGAAGAAGTCCCTCCGGTAACCTGCGAGGAACCTTGGACCTGGCGCAAATCTCACACACCTCTACAAACAACTTAGTATCTGTAGCCCAGGATGGCCACCAATAATGACGAGACAGTAGATATTTGGTACCAGCAATACCTGGATGACCTGCCAGTACTGAACAATGTGTTTCTTCCAACACTTTCAACCGAAGATTTGGGGGATCAAATAACTTGTTCTCTGGGGTGTTTCTAGTCGCCATAGACTGAGACTGAACCACCTGAGCAGCCAGATCGGGCTGCAGTATAGCCACCGCCACCCCAGGAGACAAAATGGTTTCGGATTCTTTTACGGGGACTTCGTTAATATTAAAACTACGAGACAAAGCATCTGCCCTTACATTTTTGGAACCCGGTCTGAAGGTGATTTCAAAATTAAACCGTGTAAAGAATAATGCCCATCTGGCTTGCCGTGGAGTAAGGCGCTTGGCTTTATCTAAATAAACAAGGTTTTTATGATCGGTTAAAACCTTAATTTTGTGTTTAGCCCCCTCTAGAAAATGTCTCCACTCATCAAATGCCCACTTAATGGCAAGGAGTTCTCTATTGCCTATATCGTAGTTGCATTCAGCTTTGGAGAATTTTCTAGAGAAGTAGGCTATGGGTCTGAGATTAGTGAGTGTTTCTGGACCTTGTGACAGGACAGCCCCTACTCCCACCTCTGATGCATCTACCTCGACAATAAAAGGCTGTTCAAAGTCAGGTTGAATTAACACCGGGGCTACAGAAAAACATGTTTTGAGTTTGTCAAAGGCCAGAATGGCTTCAGGAGTCCAGTTAACCATATCAGCTCCTTTTCTGGTAAGATCAGTTAAGGGTTTAGCAATCACTGAGAACCCCTTAATAAATATATTCTTCTGTAGTTGGCGAATCCCAGAAATCTCTGAAGAGCTTTCTGTCACGGCCGCGGCGGCGTCCCGTGCTCCGGGCCGCCGCCGCGACCTCCCTCTGTCTCATGCAGCTGCCGGGGCCCTTGTGTAGGGACCCGGCTTTGCTACATGTTCGGCCCCGGGGGGCGCCTTACCTGGTCCCGCTCCTGTCTCCGTCTGTGCCGGCCGGCGCGCGCGTCCCCGCCTCCTAGGGCGCGCGAGCGCCGGCTGTCTCAGATTTAAAGGGCCAGTCCGCCCCTAATTGGTTAGTTGCACCAATCACTCCCTATATATTCCAGCCCTGCCCCACTACAGGTGTTGGAGCCTCTATATGCTTCCCATAGCGTTTGGCCCAGCTCCCTGTTGTTCCTGACCTTAGTCCTTGTCCCTTGTTCCTGTCTTCAGTCCTTGTCCCTAGTCCTTGCCCGCTGCCTTCCCATTGTTCCTGAGTCCTGTCCGCCACCTGCGAGCACGTCTACTATCCTCTGCCTGCACCATCTCCTGCCTACTGCTCTGGCCACGCCTCGCCTGCCGTCACTAGCAACCAAGCCAGGAGTAGCGACCTGGGGGTCGCCTGCCGCAGCAAGTCTATCCCGCCTTGCGGCGGGCTCTGGTGAAAACCAGCGGCCCCTTAGACTCCGCTCCCTGGTGAGGTTAGTGCCATCGCTGGTGACGGCCCAGTGGATCCACTACTCCGGGCATTACAGTAGGCTCCAACCATGGATCCCGGCGAGGTGCCTGATATCCGCGAAGTAGCCCGAGTGGTCGCCCTACAGGCTCAACAGATCCAGCAACAGTCACAGCTGATCCAACAACTGACTGCAGCCGTACAGCAGCATACCACAGCTCAGCAGTCCTCACCTCCTGCAGCCTCTTCAAAACTACGACTGGCTCTCCCAAGTAAATATGGAGGTGACCCCAAGTTGTGCAGAGGATTCCTGACCCAATGCACTATGTATATCAAACTTCTAAGCAGTCAGTTTGCCACCGAGCGCTCTAAAGTGGCTTTCATTATCAGCCTATTGGAAGGTAGAGCTCTGGCCTGGGCCACACCACTATGGGACCGTAATGATCCGGTTGCTGCCAATCTCCGAATCTTCCTGGACGAGTTCCGCTCTGTCTTTGAGGAACCTGCCCGTGCGTCTTCGGCTGAGACTGCTCTCCTCAATCTATCCCAAGGTACTTCCTCCGTTGGTGATTACGCCATCCAGTTCCGCACCCTGGCTGCGGAACTAGACTGGAATGAGGCCGCTCTGATTGCCACCTTTAAAAAGGGCCTGTCCAGTCAAGTGAAGGATGTGCTCGCTGCCCGAGACCTGCCTACCTCTTTGAACGAACTCATCCTACTGGCTACCAGAGTCTACACCAGGTTTTCCGAGAGAGTGGAGGAGGTCCGGCAAGAACGGCGTCTGAATCTGCCCCGTCGCCATCCTCGGCTGGCACCGGTGTTCCAGAATCCCGTTGCTCCTATGTCCCAGCCGTCTCCAGAGGTTCCTATGCAGGTGGAACGTGCTCGCCTGACGACTGAGGAGAGGACCTGTCGACTGGACCTGAATCCCTGCCTCTATTGCGGTGGCGCTGATCACTATCGGCAGAGATGTCCCCAATGTCCTCAGCGTCTGGGAAATGCTCACACCTAGGTCCGGTGGGAGAGGCCTCCCTAGGTGTGAATGCCACCTCTCCAAGGTTGACTATGCCCGTCTCCATCCAGACACCCTCAGGGCAAGTTTTCCAGACTACTGCCCTCATCGACTCTGGCGCTGCTGGCAGTTTCATCTCTGCTTCGTTGGTCCAAAGATGGCGGCTACCCGTGATCCAGCTAGCCCAACCCCGGTCTATCTCTTCGGTTACGGGGGAGATTCTTACCGAAGCTGTGCACTGCCAGACGGCACCCCTAGTCCTCCAGGTGGGCGCCTTACATCAGGAGAGGATCTCCTTCTATGTCTTGCGCCATTCCTCTTCCAACATCCTGCTGGGTCTTCCTTGGCTGCAATTACATACCCCTAAGCTGGACTGGAGAACTGGGGAGGTTCTCAGCTGGGGTCAGGACTGTCATAACCTGTGTCTGAGATCTCCTCAACCCAAGTGCTCTACGAGGTCACCTGCTTATGTCAAGCCTCTATCCGGACTACCGGAGGACTACCAAGACTTTGTTGATGTTTTCTTGGCCAAGGAGGCGGACTCTCTACCACCTCATCGGGCCTATGATTGCCCTATAGACCTTCTTCCAGGGGCTTCTCCTCCACGTGGTCGAGTATACCCTCTCTCTGTGCCCGAGACTGAAGCCATGTCCTCCTACATCCGGGAGAACTTACAGAAGGGCTTCATCCGTAAATCCACGTCTCCCGCTGGCGCTGGATTTTTCTTTGTTCAGAAGAAGGACGGTTCCCTCCGCCCATGCATAGACTACCGGGGCTTGAATAAGGTGACTGTTAAGAACCGCTATCCTCTTCCGCTTATTCCTGAACTATTCGTGGAGCTAGGATCTTCCCCAAGCTGGATCTCAGGGGAGCGTATAACTTGATCCGTATTCGTAAAGGAGATGAATGGAAGACCGCTTTCAACACCAGAGATGGGCACTACGAATATCTGGTCATGCCATTCGGCCTATGCAATGCCCCAGCGGTCTTCCAGGAATTCGTGAACGATATCTTCCGAGACCTCCTCTATGTCTGCGTCATTGTCTATTTGGACGACATTTTGGTCTTCTCCCCGGACCAGCAGACTCATGTGGCACAAGTGCGTCAGGTCCTACGAAGACTACGGGCCAATCATCTATACGCCAAGCTAGAGAAGTGCGTTTTCCATCAGCGCAGTCTTCCATTTCTTGGCTATTTCGTCTCCGACCAGGGTCTACAAATGGATGCGGCCAAGCTCTCAGCTGCCCTCCAATGGCCACGCCCTGTGGGACTTAGAGCTATCCAACGTTTCCTTGGATTCGCCAACTATTATCGGCAATTCATCCCTCACTTCTCTACCCTGGTCGCACCCATAGTGGCTCTCACTAAGAAGAAGGCGGACCCCAGACGTTGGCCTCCAGAGGCCGAACAAGCCTTCAATAGCCTTAAGTCTGCCTTTGCCTCTGCTCCTGCTCTAGTCCGCCCGGATGTCTCCAGGCCGTTTTCTCTCGAAGTCGATGCTTCTTCTGTGGGCGCAGGAGCCGTTCTCTCGCAAAGGGACACATCAGGCAAGACCAGAACCTGCGGGTTCTTTTCTAAGACTTTCTCCCCTGCCGAGAGGAACTATACTATTGGGGACCGTGAACTCCTGGCCATTAAGTTGGCACTGGAGGAGTGGCGTCATCTACTAGAGGGGGCTAAACACCCCGTTAACATCTACACGGACCACAAGAACCTCCTCTACCTCCAATCGGCTCAACGCCTCAATCCCCGGCAGGCCAGGTGGTCCCTCTTCTTCTCTCGGTTCAACTTTACCATCCATTTCCATCTAGCCGAGAAGAATTTAAAGGCAGATGCATTATCCCGAGCATCCGATGTCATGGGGCAAGAGGAATCTCCTCGTCACATAATACCTCCCGACCGCCTAGTACCAGTTGCCACTTCTGCTCTGCAGAGACTGCCTCCCGGGAAGACTTATGTGCGCCCCGCACTCCGTAAACGCATCTTGAAGTGGGGGCATTCCTCTTTTGTGGCCGGGCATCCAGGAGCTCAAAAGACTGGGCAATTGATCTCCCGTCACTACTGGTGGCCCAATCTCCTCCAGGATGTCAAGGACTTTGTGGCTTCCTGTGCAGTCTGTGCCAGGAATAAGTCTCCCCGTCAAAGACCTGCCGGCCTACTTTTGCCCTTGCCAGTCCCGGACCATCCCTGGCACCACATTGGGATGGATTTCATCACAGACCTACCTCCATCTGCGGGCAATACAGTTATTTGGGTGGTGACGGACCGCTTCTCTAAAATGGCTCACTTCGTGGCCCTTCCTGGTCTACCCTCTGCTCCTCGTCTGGCTCAGTTGTTCTTCCGACACATCTTCCGCCTGCATGGACATCCTCTTCACATTGTGTCCGACCGAGGCTCTCAATTTGTCTCTAAGTTTTGGCGTGCCCTCTGCTCGCAACTCCAAGTGAAGCTGGACTTCTCATCGGCCTATCATCCTCAGACAAACGGGCAAGTGGAGAGAGTCAATCAGATTCTGGGTAACTACCTAAGCCATTTTGTTTCCAGCCGCCGAGACAACTGGTCCGATCTACTCCCATGGGCGGAGTTCTCATATAACCATCTGGACTCGACTTCCACAGGCAAGTCCCCTTTCTATGTGGTCTACGGGCATCATCCTCGTCCTCCTCTGCCTCTCTCTCCATCCTCTGAAGTCCCAGCCGTGGAGGAGTTGTTATCTGACCTGCAATCGATCTGGGAACAAACTCGACAGTCCTTACTCAAAGCCTCTGAACGCATGAAGGACCAGGCTGATAAGAAGAGGAGACCTGCCACGAATTTTCTCCCAGGTGACAAAGTCTGGCTCTCGGCCAAATATGTCCGACTCAAGATTCCCAGCTACAAGTTGGGCCCTCGATTCCTCGGTCCTTTCTCGGTGCTAAGACGCATCAACCCTGTCACCTACAAACTCCGCCTACCCCCCACTATGCGGATTCCGAACGCCTTCCATGTTTCCCTCTTAAAACCAGTGGTCCTGAACCGGTTCTCCGATAAGTCTTCGTTCTCTGCTCCACAAGCCATCTCTGACGACGTCTACGCTGTTAAAGACATTCTGGCCATGAAAACTGTCAGAGGGAGAAGGTTCTTCCTGGTGGACTGGAAAGGATTTGGTCCTGAGGAGAGGTCCTGGGAACCCGAGGCTAACATCCTGGACCAAGATCTCATCAAGAGGTTCCTGCAGGCTAGAAAGAGGGGGAGGCCAAAGGGGGGGGTACTGTCACGGCCGCGGCGGCGTCCCGTGCTCCGGGCCGCCGCCGCGACCTCCCTCTGTCTCATGCAGCTGCCGAGGCCCTTGTGCAGGGACCCGGCGCTGCTACATGTTCGGCCCCGGGGGGCGCCTTACCTGGTCCCGCTCCTGTCTCCGTCTATGCCGGCCGGCGCGCGCGTCCCCGCCTCCTAGGGCGCGCGCGCGCCGGCTGTCTCAGATTTAAAGGGCCAGTTCGCCCCTAATTGGTTAGTTGCACCAATCACTCCCTATATATTCCAGCCCTGCCCCACTAAAGGTGTTGGAGCCTCTATATGCTTCCCATAGCGTTTGGCCCAGCTCCCTGTTGTTCCTGACCTTAGTCCTTGTCTCTTGTTCCTGTCTTCAGTCCTTGTCCCTAGTCCTTGCCCGCTGCCTTCCCATTGTTCCTGAGTCCTGTCCGCCACCTGCGAGCACGTCTACTATCCTCTGCCTGCACCATCTCCTGCCTACTGCTCTGGCCACGCCTCACCTGCCGTCACTAGCAACCAAGCCAGGGGTAGCGACCTGGGGGTCGCCTGCCGCAGCAAGTCCATAACGCCTTGCGGCGGGCTCTGGTGAAAACCAGCGGCCCCTTAGACTCCGCTCCCTGGTGAGGTTAGTGCCATCGCTGGTGACGGCCCAGTGGATCCACTACTCCGGGCGTTACACTTTCAGATTCCTTGGGCGCTCCCACTTTTCAATGGCCGCCACCTTAAGGGGATCCATACCAAAAGAATTAGGGGTGATCTTATATCCCAGAAAAGAGACCTCCTGAACACCAAACTGGCACTTCGACAGCTTGGTAAATAACTGATTTTGTCTTAGGAGTTCCATAACCCTGCGGACATGATCGACATGTGAAGACCAATCTGGAGAAAAAATCAAGATATCGTCCAAGTACACCACTACAAAACGACCCAGGTACTCACGAAACACATCATTGACAAAACGTTGGAAAACTGCAGGCGCATTACACAACCCGAAGGGCATGACCAGGTATTCAAAGTGTCCCTCGGGGGTATTGAATGCAGTTTTCCACTCATCACCCTCCTTTATTCAAACCAAATTATAGGCCCCCCGGAGGTCGATTTTAGAAAACCACCGGGCCCCTACAATCTGATCAAACAAATCAGGAATCAAAGGGAGCGGGTGTTGATTTTTAATGGTGATTTTATTTAGCTCCCGATAATCAATACAGGGGCGTAATCCACCATCTTTTTTACCCACAAAGAAAAATCCCGCCCCGAGAGGAGAACAGGAGGGACGGATGTGACCCTTGTGTAAGCTTTCCTTAACATAATCCCGCATAGCTTCCCTCTCTGGTCTAGACAAATTAAAGATTCGCCCTTTCGGGTATTTAGATTCAGGAACCAAATCAATAGCACAATCGTATGGACGATGAGGGGGTAGCTCGTCCACCGATTTTTCATCAAAAACATCAAGAAAATCAGATAAAAACTCGGGGATCTCCCCTTCTAACGAAGAACATCCTGTTAAATTTAAAGAAATACAGTGAGCAGCACACTCTGGCCCCCATTGAACGAGTTCTCTGCTTGCCCAATCAAATACCGGATTATGCTGGGTCAACCAGGGCAAACCTAAAATAACATTGGAAGACAAATTGTCCATAACCAAAAAATCAAGACACTCCGAATGGATCGACCCCACTTTCACTTCAAGAGGAGGAGTGATATATTTTACTCTACCTTGAGCCAATGGGGTAAAGTCTGCTCCCGTAATACTCAGCGGGCATTTAAGCTGAAGTGGACATACCCCCAGACTGGACCAAAACCCGGAATTAATAAAATTAGCTGATGCCCCTGAATCAACATGGGCAAACCCCGAAATACATTTCTCACCCAAACATAGTGAGATGGGGACCATTAACTTATTCTTATCGAGTGGTACCTGTGCGCCTGAGTGACCCCCTCGATAGTCACTCAGGCGCTGGAGTTTTCCGGCAATGATCCAGGCCTGGAGGTACATTCCCGAACACGGTGTCCAGCTTTGCCACAGTACAGACACAGATTATGTTGCATACGATGGGCTCGTCTAGTTCCCGCATCGGTAGCACCGATCTGCATGGGTTCCTCCGGCGGTGGTAACAGGGAAGGAGGAGGTTTAGAAGGAGACAGAAGAGAGGTAGGGGTTTTACAGAGTTCAGCGGTTCCTTTCTCCCTACGTCTGTCCCGCATACGAAGATCCACCCTGATGGCTAACGTCATGGTCTCTTCTAACGTTTCAGGGGGAGGATAGGCTACCAACAAGTCCTTTAGCTGCTCAGATAAGCCCACCCGAAACTGATAGCGCAGAGCGGAGTCGTTCCAACTGGATGGGATACACCACTGGCAGAACTCTGCGCAGTAGTCCTCAACTGGCCTTTTTCCTTGTTTTAAGGACGTCAATTGTCGCTCGGCTACAGCAGTCCGGTCAGGGTCGTCATACAATAGTCCCAAAGCCGAAAAGAAATAATCAACCGAGGTTAATTCTATGGCATTGGGAGGGAGAGAGAATGCCCACTCCTGTGGTGGACCCTGCAACAGGGACATGATAATCCCCACTCTTTGAGACTCGTCCCCTGAGGAGCGGGGACGTAGTCGAAAGAACAATCGAAATCGAAAATTCTTTCTATCTCCCTTGAATTTTTCTGGAAGTTGTACAGGTGGTTCAGGGGGAGAAGGGGTGGTCATAGTAACTTGTCGGGGGGCAGCCCCCTGCTCCTGAACCCGTTCAGCGAGATTCTGTACCAGGGTGTTCAGGTTCTGCATTTGTTCCACTAGTGCTTTCATAGGATCCATAATAAGCAATCCTTGGCACCCGTAACTAACCTGTAAAAAGGCTGGCTATTCTGTTAGGGAACGGCAAGAACAGACAGGACAGAGACAGTGGGCCCTGAATCTGGACCCCCCACTGACCCTGCCTAATTGCCTCGGTCGACCCTAAACGGTCGCGGACAACCACAAAGGCGTTCCCTACGCTAAGTAAGTGAGACACAGAACAGTACGGACATACAAAACACAATAGAGAATAGTGAAACAAGCCGGGTCAAACCAAACAGGCAACGCAGTGCAAAATCGGGCAACACGAGGGAAAGTCGGAGGTCAGGCGAAGGTCAGAACACGATAAGTCAGGCGGAAGGAGTTAGGACGGGAAATGCAGGAAAAGGACAAGGGGGAGCTGGGATCAGATAAACTAATAGCCAGCGACTAGAGGCTGGCACTGACAACACTTTATACTGGATCAGGAGCCCGGACCAAAGGCTGATTGGTCCGGCCTCCTGAATCCAGACACATAGCAGCTGGTGCACTGCAGGCTGAGTGGCAGAGAGATCCGTCTCACTCAGCCTGAGTACAACAGCACTCAGCTGCTCGGCCGGGCGACGCTCACTGACGCGAGACCCGCGGCTCCCCTGGTTACTAGGGACGCCGTCGGGTCTCCGTGACGTCACCCGGCCCTGCCGAGGAGGACGGCGCTGCGCTCCAGCCGGGCCAGACGACACTGGAGTGCGGTCAGGTAAGTTACTGACAATACCACAGTATCTGCAGACCAGTCCCTCAGCTGTGCCATCCTCAGGCCCTGTACTGTGACAATCCTATACCCTGCAGCTGCCCTGGTTCCTGCCCGCTCACAACATCTGCACTGCGAAGTGACCCACACGGGTCAGGGCATCGCAAACTGGCACTGGCATCACGAAATAAAATCTTAAGGTCCGCCTGTATCTCGGCCATCCACCACAGGAGTGGCGTCACACCTCACCACCTAGCAAGTGACTGGCCGCACCTCCGACATAACACCTCAGGGGGTTACCACATGACTACCTCTGAGGAGCCTGCCAACCAATGCTGTGTTAAACATCTGAGGTGTGACTAACACTGAAGAGCCTGTCTGTCCATTGTTTGAAGTCTATCATCATCTCTCAAGTCAGGCAATGGAGAAGTTGCCATTGCCGAAGTGCCCCCCTGCTATCGCTGTGTCCTGTTTCTGACTTCTCGGCAAAGATGGCTCCTGCCAGCTTTGACATCGGTGACTGTGCTCCTACATATGCCCCATGGGTGTCGCATGACAGCACACAGGGAATTTCCCTTGAGTACAGTTGCCTCTTGTATTATCCTGCAGTTAAGGACCTTGTCAGCAGTCTAAGCCTTTCTGGATGGAGCATCCCTACGTAGTCGCCTACCAGTACCCTAACTCAGATACTGCCACCTGGCCAAGTATGGCCTTCTATTCCAAGTCTCATTATTCCAAATTCTTCAGATTAAACCTTCTACAGATGAGGTTCTACTATTTAAAGGGGAAGTGACCTACATACTGTGTCTGGCACTATCACACCCTGGGAACAAGGGTTATTGTATTGCCCTGTACTTTAAAGAGCTTCTAAGTAAAGTTATTCCAAGAAACTCTGTGCTTGATGTCCACGATGGGGACAACTGATTTTTGTCAAAGTGTTTGGGGTTCTGGGGATGAGCAGGTGAAACACTCTGGCCACTGAGAAAAGCTGCAGTGCAGTACCACAGCACCCAGCTATCCTGCACTACACCATCTTCTGCAGACCCCCAGCTCACAACCAAAGAACGGGACAGTGGTGGTGCACTCGTTATCTCGGGCAGCAGTGAGCTCATGATCTCAGAGCAGTGGTGAACTCGTTATCGGGGCAGTGCCAATGCTCATTATCACAGGGCAGTGGAGGTTCACTCATTATTGGAACAGTGGCAGCGCTTGTTATTGGGGGCAGTAGCGAGCACATTATCACAGGGCAGTGGAGGTTCAGTTGTTATCGGGGGCAGTGGTAGCACTCAGTATCCGGGGCAGTGGCATTAGTTATCGGGGGCAGTGGCAGCACTCAGTATCCGGGGCAGTGGCAGTGGTTATCGGAGCAGTGGCAGCACTCATTATCCGGGGCAGTGGCAGTGGTAGCACTCAGTATCTGGGGCAGTTGCATTGGTTATCGGGGGCAGTGGTAGCACTCAGTATCCGGGGCAGTGGCAGTGGTTATCGGGGGCAGTGGCAGCACTCAGTATACGGGGCAGTGGCAGTGGTTATCGGGGGCATTGTCAGCACTCAGTATCCGAGGCAGTGGCAGTGGTTATCGGGGGCAGTGGCAGCACTCAGTATCTGGGGCAGTGGCAGCTCTTAGTATCCAGGGCAGTAGCAGTGCTTGTTATCAGGGGCAGTGGCAGCACTCAGTATCCGGGGCAGTGGCAGTGGTTATCGGAGCAGTGGCAGCACTCAGTATCCGGGGCAGTGGCAGTGGTTATCGAGGGCAGTGGCAGCATTCAGTATCCGGGGCAGTGGCAGTGGTTATCGGGGGCAGTGGCAGCACTCAGTATCCGGGGCAGTGGCAGTGGTTATCGGGGGCAGTGGCAGCACTCAGTATCCGGGGCAGTGGCAGCACTCAGTATCCGGGGCTGTGGCAGGGGTTATCGGGGGCAGTGGCAGCACTCAGTATCCGGGGCAGTGGCAGCACTCAGTATCCGGGGCAGTAGCAGTGCTTGTTATTGGGGGCAGTGGCAGCACTCAGTATCCGGGGCAGTGGCAGCACTCAGTATCCGGGGCAGTGGCAGTGGTTATCGGGGCAGTGGCAGCACTCAGTATCCGGGCAGTGGCAGTGGTTATTGGAGCAGTGGCAGCACTCAGTATCCGGGGCAGTGGCAGTGGTTATCGGGGCAGTGGCAGCACTCAGTATCCGGGGCAGTGGCAGCACTCAGTATCCGGGGCAGTGGCAGCACTCAGTATCCGGGGCAGTGGCAGCACTCAGTATCCGGGGCAGTGGTTATCGGGGGCAGTGGCAGCATTCATTATCAGGTCAGTGGTAGCGCTCAGTATCCGGGGCAGTGGCAGTGGTTATCAGGGGCAGTGGCAGCACTCATTATCAGGTCAGTGGTAGCGCTCAGTATCCGGGGCAGTGGCAGTGGTTATCGGGGCAGTGGCAGCACTCAGTATCCGGGGCAGTGGCAGCACTCAGTATCCGGGGCAGTGGCAGCACTCAGTATCCGGGGCAGTGGCAGCACTCAGTATCCGGGGCAGTGGTTATCGGGGGCAGTGGCAGCATTCATTATCAGGTCAGTGGTAGCGCTCAGTATCCGGGGCAGTGGCAGTGGTTATCAGGGGCAGTGGCAGCACTCAGTATCCGGGGCAGTGGCAGCACTCAGTATCCGGGGCAGTGGCAGCACTCAGTATCCGGGGCAGTGGCAGTGGTTGTCGGGGGCAGTGGCAGCACTCAGTATCCGGGGCAGTGGCAGTGGTTATCGGAGCATTGGCAGCACTCAGTATCCGGGGCAGTGGCAGTGGTTATCGGGGGCAGTGGCAGCACTCAGTATCGGGGGCAGTGGCAGCACTCAGTATCCGGGGCAGTGGCAGTGGTTATCGGAGCAGTGGCAGCACTCAGTATCGGGGGCAGTGGCAGCACTCAGTATCCGGGGCAGTGGCAGTGGTTATCGGAGCAGTGGCAGCACTCAGTATCTGGGGCAGTGGCAGTGGTTATCGGGGGCAGTGGCAGCACTCATTATCCGGGGCAGTGGCAGCACTCAGTATCCGGGGCAGTGGTTATCGGGGGCAGTGGCAGCACTCATTATCAGGTCAGTGGTAGCGCTCAGCATTCAGTGGCAGTGGTTGTTATCACAGAATCACATCTGTGTAATGAGATGGTGCTGGCCCATGAAGACTGATGTAGAGACCCTGGGGATGAGGGGACTAACTCCTTGGCTGTGCCGCCCCATATGGTCACTGGTTTGCCCCATTCCTGCATGTCACATATGATGGCTGAGGTGGTGACTATAGGTAGGGATCTACATGCCAGGCCCCGGCAGATGGTTGTGGGGACAGAGGGCGTTCTGTGTCACTGCCAGAGATTTACTGCAGCAAATGCACCAGAATTCTGTCTCGGTTTCCCCCGAAACACTGCAGCAGCGGGGACATTAGACTCATGTTGTCCTTCAGTTTTGAAAAGTTTACAAAACAGCCCCACAAACACACAGTGTAACCAGTCTCCATCTCTCTCCCCAGCTTGGACGTACACCGTGGGCTTTGTCAGCGTGACATCATTCTTCCTGCTCATCCTCTTCATACAACTGTCTTTGAAGGTTAAGAATGGTAAAACTGCGCCAATGTTTTATGTCTTGTGTTCTCTCTTTATAATTTCCACTGCCCTGTCTTCTCCATTACCCTTTATACTCAATAGTCCCCTCTCTCCTCCATTGTCTTCTCTCTACTCCATAGTCCTCTCTGCTGCATTGCCCTTTCTACTCTATAGATGTCTCTTCTCCATTATCCTCTCTTCTGTTTTGTCCCCTCTTCTCAGTATCTCTCTCTTTTTCATTGCCCTATCTCTTCTCCATTATGCTTTCTCTTCTGCGTAGTCTTCTCCTATCCATTTTCCCTATCTTCTCCATCGTCTTTTCTTCAACATTGTTTCTCCTCTCCATTGTCCCTTCTTCTCCATTGTCCTCTCTCGTCTCCATATTCTTCTCTTCTCCATTCTTGCCTCCCTTTTCCATTGTCCCCTTTCTTCTCCCTTATCTTCTCTTCTCCATCGTCCTCTCTCTTCTCCATCGTCCTCTCTCTTCTCCATCGTCCTCTCTCTTCTCCATCGTCCTTTCTCTTCTCCATCGTCCTCTCTCTTCTCCCTTATCTTCTCTTCTCCATAGTCCTTTCTCTCTTCTCCATCGTCCTCTCTCTTCTCCATCGTCCTCTCTCTTCTCCATTGTCCTCTCTCTTCTCCATCGTCCTCATCTCATCTCTAGGTACATTGGAACCATCCAGACCTCAGTGTCGTTTGCCACCAGCAGCTCCTGGATTATTCCCTTCAGGTGATGTCCTTGATTATTTTCCCTATTTCCAGATGTTGTTACATGCCATTCATCATAAGGCAAATGTTTTCCTGGCATAATATGATTATATTTTATGATCAATATTTATCAATCTGTGTAAAACTGAAAACTGTGTAATTGGCCCATGTGAGTCATGTGTAACAAATTGTGCAGGAAAAAAGGGGTCTCCCATAACAGTAAATTTACACTAAATAAAGAACATATAAAGTTTAGTAAAATGTTGCAATTCTAGCACAAGTGCCCTAAGAATGTTGTCAGGAAACCACGCACCTAGCCGCATATAGTAAATGTAAAACGTCATTCCACTTAATCCCCGACTCTTATACCAAAGCCAACCCCCTTCAAGGCTGAGTTCACACACAGAATATTTCAGGCAGTATTTGGTCCTCATAACAACCAAAACCAGGAGTGGATTGAAAGCACAGAAAGGCTATGATCACATAATGTTGTAATGGAGCGTCATTTAATGGCAAATATTTGCTGTTATATTAAATCAATGGCTGTTATATTGAAATAATGGCCGTTATTTACCGTTATATGACGGCCATCCACTCAATTTCACCAGTGTGTAAACAGATTCCTTCTGTGCTTTCAATCCACTTCTGGTTTTGGTTGCTATAAGGACCTGACATGAGGACCAAATACTGCCTGAAATATACTGTGTGTGAACCCAGCCTTAGACTGAAGGAGGTGCAGAGGTGACAAACACAGAATATTCCCTTTTTTTTTTTTGTAAAGTTGTTTGTGTCTGAAAACTAACATGTAAGCGTGTCCCACCGTTTAATGGCTACAGAGCGCTATACCACTATAACACAGAGTTCGGTGAGATGTGGTGGAATCTACAGCAGATGTATGGTGCATGGGCCCGGGCCTGATGTAGCCAAGCCAGGGCCTGGCTCTTCCAGGACCCTTGCCCGGGACAAGTGCAGTCTAGTTTTGGTCTGAGTCTAAGACACGTGTATGCAGAAACAACCAGAGACACTCAGTTTCTCCAGTATTCCTACTATATCTAGTATGTAGTGCTAGGCACTACAAAGGGAGAAGAGTCGGGGATAATCTCAGCCCACGCCGTGAACCAGAAAAAAAAATGCAGGGCAGTATCCTACAAAACAAGAGGAACTAGCCTGGATAGAACAAAGCTACCAGAAGGTCTACGTATTCTATCTCCCAGTGCAAGTCAAAGCGGGAAGTCTCGGACACTAAGCTTCACCCAGGTAAGCAAGGCTGGGGCTTGTATCACCCTATTAGAACGAGTACCTCGACACTGTAGGGCAGAAGGTGGTCAGACACAGTTTATACACCGGTACAAGTATCACTCTCACTCTGAAGTATTCTTTAAAAGTTCTGGCAAAGCACAAGTTCTACATTGGGTTAGGACTCCCTTGACAAACTCCTCTCCTCTACTCTGCTACATCCTACTCTAAACTTTCTGAGCACCGGCTACAGCTACCTCTACTTTACTCTACTTTTTGAAGCATCTCTGCAGCACTAAAGAGTTAAAGCACTGAAGTCTGTACAATGATTTATCTATTTGTTGCCAAATTATTTTGTACTATTGAGAAGCTGCACAGTAAAACTGTTTTATTTTTTCATTACTGGGACTCATCTCTTCCTCTGCACCAGCACTCATACATATATTAGCCATACACCTTGGGTTAATTTCCCCCTTTCTGCGGGTGGCGGTAACGATAGTCTGTGTGGGTCAGTTGCCACTTAGGACTACGGTGACAGGAGCCCAAGGGACCCATCACAACCCAGCAGGTCACCGACCATTTGGGTAACGGTGCAGATTGGCCACACTAAAAACACATACCAACATCCCACCTATGTGCTGGACTAGCATTGGCTTCACGACATTACCATCCCTGGCCAAGTACTACCAACACTGTACCGAGAGCTGAACACCACAGATGTATGGTGCATGGTCCGGTGTACAGAGTACGGTCAGATGTGGTGGCATCTACAGTGGGTGTATGGTGCATGGACCCCCCCCACCATGTAATGGCAGGATCGGCAGCAGGCTATACATGCGCTGTAACACACAGAGTACGGTGAGATGTGGTGGCATCTACAGTGGGTGTATGATGCACGTGCAGTGTCCCAGAACATGCAGACTACTACTCCTATTATGGCCATTTCTATTGCTGTATCCATGCCTGTTCTGGTAAGTGTTTGCACTGCAACTGCTGCTGGTTTTCCCCTAGTATTCTCTGGTAATGTGCATTCTCATGTGTATTCTCATGTATTCCTGTGTATTATTGCATTGTACAGTGGTATGCAAGGCTGTTGATCACGTGACCTGTAACCATGGTTCCTCCAATGGCCAGGAGCAACCATGTGACCTCCCACTTCCTCCTAACAAGTGAGTCTTCCCCCTGCTTCCAAGCAAGGAGGATGTGTGTCGTCCCTCTCCTGCCTCAGAGGAGTTGGGCTTCTTCTCTGCAGCTCCCACTTCACCACTAGAAGTGTGGATCGAGTGCTCTGCTGTATTCAAGTCTTCGGCTGTATCTGCCTGCTCAAGTGTCCGGAGTCTTCTCTCTCATCTGGGTGTCATTCCGTTATCTCTCCTCATCGCTGCAAGGATTCACAGCAAGTATTATTCTCAAGCTAATCCACCCAGCAACGCTATTCCTCTCATACTCCTACTCCCATCATCCGGCACGTATTCTCACAGCCTATGCAGCACCACTCCTGCTTTATTTGTCAAAGCCTGCTATATACCCGGTTGCATCCGGACAGAACTGTTGCTACTAGTTACCTCATCTATAATAAAACCGCTGTTACTGAACCCTGGCATTGGTGTCCACTAACTGGTGCCCTGACTAAGTGCAGCGAAGAATCGCATGCCCATCATCACCCGCAGATTCCACAGACCGGCTCTACAGCTGTGCCGCCCTCAGGCCTATACCGTGACAAGTATACCCCCTGCAGCTGTGCCGCCCTCAGGCCTATACCGTGACAAGTATAACCCCTGCAGCTGCCCCGGTCATTGCCCGCTCATAACACCAGCACTGCGGAAGTGGCCCCCAGAGGCCAGGGCATCGCACACGGACTGTGTAATGGCAGGATAGGCAGCCGGCTATACATGCACTGTAACACACAGATCTTGCCGCGGGACTGTTACGGATTTGCAGGGATATCCAGGACTATGAAGCGCTGCCACGTCTGGACTGGACACCAGTGTCTGAATTCCACACCGGACAATGCCTGTCTGACTGAGGAGAGCCTCTCATAGTGGTTTCCATGCACAGGACTGGTTGGGGATGAGCTCCTTGGTATGGTCCAGTGTACAGTAAAGTGGCTCCTGACGACTTGTTGGACTTCCTATGTACATGCGGGGACAATGGATTCACACCCTGTATGATATGATGACTGCAGGATCCTCAGGGGCAGTGTCTTATAAGAAATCATCCTGGGATTGGTGCCGGCGCTGACCATTCTTACGACTAAGGTGCAATGGATTACAGGGTTTCCAGCAGTCACACAGCGAAAATCTCAGAGAAAGTGTCAAGGGGATCAATCTGGAATCTGACCCTGATCTACTGGTCCCATTAAGTATCACGTATATGGTCAGGGACAAGATGGGGCCGGCAAACTACTTCTGCCTTCCGGGAACTCTTACCAACAATATATAATACTAGTGGAAGGGGGCAAATACGTTATTCTCTGTGAGTGTTAACAATATGGGGGAGATTTATGAAAGGGTGTAAACTGCCCACAGCAACCAATCACAGCTCAGCTCTGGTAAAATAGAAGAGGAGCTGTGATTGGTTTACACCAGGTCTATATTTACACCCTTTCATAAATCTCCCCCCATGTGTGTCCAAAAGGACATTCAGTAATTTGATGAGATCCGGTTTCTTGCTCTGCAGACTCGTCCTCTCCGTGTCCCGATCCCTGGATTCTTATTATGAGCAAGTGCTATTACTTCTCCGACAGCAAAAAGAACAAGAAAGACAGCGAGAGAGACTGCGAGGAGCGCAACGCCAGACTGGCCACCGTGAAGGAGGGAACCATACTGGTGAGTGGCCAGGGCCCCAAGGAATAGGGATATAATACAGAGGTAATGGGGGCAGGTCAGATTTCCTTCCTGGACATGTGGGAGGGCAGTCAGGTTTCTTGCATAGATAACAAATAACATGGAGGACAATGGACAATCACTAAGCTCGGGGAGATCAGTGAAAAAAAAAACAATGGCATCCTCATTTAAGAGTCTCCACTGATTGCCCCCTACAAAATTTGAATATGCAGAGAAGGGGTCCGTGGAGCCTCAGTTACGAGTCTCAAAACACGGGAATAGCCAGATCTCCCTCTCTCCAGAGAAGGAAGCCCATTGCCAAGGGGCGCCTCCTAGTGGGGAGAGCACCAAACCACCCTGATACGTAGTCCCTCAGGTCCTCACGCTGTAGCGAGCTTTAGGACCTAAATAGGGAAACACCAGGGTGCTGGACTAGCACTGGCATCACACAGGGGCAGTCTAGTTCACCACACATATGACATGGAGGCAGGGCCGTATTAACATCTGCTGCTGCCCTAGGCACTAAACCTGAAGACGCCCCATCTCGGGGAGCGTGGGGGGGAGGTTTCGGAATTGCGTTTTTCATGGTTTGTAACTTCTTAAAACATACAAATTTCCATATTGATCAATTAGAGGCGTCTGCATATTGTGAGGGAATTCTCACCACACGATTGTTAGATTGGTAAGAAATAGCTCCAGGCGTCACATTTAACACCGCCACACCAGACCTGACCAATACCACCATACTGTGACTGGATAACACCGCCATACCAGACCTGACCAATACCGCCATACTGTGACTGGATAACACCGCCATACCAGACCTGACCAATACCGCCATACTGTGACTGGATAACACCGCCATACCAGACCTGACCAATACCACCATACTGTGACTGGATAACACCGCCATACCAGACCTGACCAATACCGCCATACTGTGACTGGATAACACCGCCATACCAGACCTGACCAATACCGGCAAACTGTGACTGGATAACACTGTCATACCAGACCTGACCAATACCGCCATACTGTGACTGGATAACACTGTCATACCAGACCTGACCAATACCGCCATACTGTGACTGGATAACACTGCCATCCTAGACCTTACCAATACCACCATACTGTGACTGGATAACACCGCCACACCAGACCTGACCAATACCGCCATGCTGTGACTGGATAACACCGCCATACCAGACCTGTCCAATACCGCCATACTGTGACTGGATAACACCATCACACCAGACCTGACTATTGGTAAGGCTGCCTCAGGCGGCGCCACCAGCTGTCATCATGGGGGCGGCATTCAGTGGCGGATTATAATATGGGCGGTTCGGGCGGCCACCCACATTATAATCCGCCACTGATTGTACCATGTACCGGAGACCCCCGCGCCCGGACAGCATCTGTAATTAGATGCTGGGAGCGGGAGAGACTGTATTCAGAAGCGCTGCGCTGTAATGAATCAGCCGTATGGTGCTGTTACTACAGCGCGGCGCTTATTAATACAGTCTCTTCCGCTCCCAGCCTCTAATTACAGATGCTGTCCGGGCTCGGGGGTCTCCGGTACCGGCATTCCACGTCCGTGATCAGTCAGGATCACGGAACGTGGGAATGCAGCCTTAGTCCCCCGGCTGCTGGGCGGCTGCCCGGGGTGTCCCGTCCTGTCCCCGGCAGCGCGCGCATCAGAGAGCTCCCCGTGCGCCGGAAGTCACAGCCACAGGCGCACGGGGACAGGATGGGACACCCCGGGCAGCCGCACATCAGCCGGGACCAGACCAGAGAGGCTCGACGGGGGAACGGAGGGCAGGTGAGTTGTGTGCTGTTTTTTTGTTTTTGTTTTATCTGCTGTGCAGGGGGGGGGGGGGGAAGAGGGCAGAGGGCAGAGGGGGACCATCTATAAGGGAGGGGGGGGAAGAGGGCAGAGGGCAGAGGGGGACCATCTATAAGGGAGGGGGGGGGGAAGAGGGGGACCATCTATAAGGGGGGGAGAGGGGGGACCATCTATAAGGGAGGGGGGGGAAAGAGGGGGACCATCTATAAGGGGGGGAGAGGGGGACCATCTATAAGGGAGGGGGGGAAAGAGGGGGACCATCTATAAGGGAGGGGGGGGAAAGAGGGGGACCATCTATAAGGGGGGGAGAGGGGGACCATCTATAAGGGGGGGGGAGAGGGGGACCATCTATAAGGGGGGGGGGAGAGGGGGACCATCTATAAGGGGGGGGAGAGGGGGACCATCTATAAGGGAGGGGGGGAAAGAGGGGGACCATCTATAAGGGAGGGGGGGAAAGAGGGGAACCATCTATAAGGGAGGGGGGGAAAGAGGGGGACCATCTATAAGGGGGGAGAGGGAAGAGGGGGACCATCTATAAGGGAGGGGGGGAAGAGGGGGACCATCTATAAGGGAGGGGGGGAAAGAGGGGGACCATCTATAAGGGGGGAGAGGGAAGAGGGCCAGGCCTGACCAATACCGCCATACGGTGACTGGATAACATCGCCACACCAGACCTGACCAATACCGCCATACTGTGACTGGATAACACCGTTATACCAGACCTGACCAATATCACCTTACTGTGACTGGATAACACCGCCATACCAGACCTGACCAATACCGCCATACTGTGCTGGGTAACACTGCCATACCAGACCTGACCAATACCGCCATACTGTGACTGGATAACACTGCCATACCAGACCTGACCAATACCGCCATACTGTGACTGGATAACACTGCCATACCAGACCTGACCAATACCGCCATACTGTGACTGGATAACACCGCCACACCAGACCTGACCAATACCGCCATACTGTGACTGGATAACACCGTTATACCAGACCTGACCAATATCACCTTACTGTGACTGGATAACACCGTTATACCAGACCTGACCAATATCACCATACTGTGACTGGATAACACCGCCACACCAGACCTGACAAATACCAACATACTGTGACTGGATAACACCGCCATACCAGACCTGACCAATACCAACACACTGTGACTGGATAACAGCGCCACACCAGACCTGACCAATACCAACACACTGTGACTGGATAACAGCGCCATACCAGACCTGACCAATACCGCCATACTGTGACTGGATAACACCACCATACCAGACCTGACCAATACCGCCATACTGTGACTGGATAACACCGCTATACCAGACCTGACCAATACCAACACACTGTGACTGGATAACACTGCCATACCAGACCTGACCAATACCGCCATACAGTGACTGGATAACAGCGCCACACCAGACCTGAATAGTTCCACCACACACACACACCAAAAAAAGACATCAGATCTACTGACAAGTCTGAACATGACTGAAAATTCTGAAAATTAAAAAACGTGTTTTTTCACTGCTCCCTGGTGCAGCCCCCTGAATGGTGCTGTCGTAGGCACCAGACCACGGTTGCCTAGTAGTAAATACGGCCCTGCATAGAGGACAATGGCCATGGAGAAGAGTGGACATAAAGGACATAACATGGAAGACATATAACATGGAGAAGAGTGGACATGGAGGAAACATAACATGGAGGACAGTGGACATGGAGGAAACATAACATGGAGAAGAGTGGACATGGAGGAAACATAACATGGAGGACAGTGGACATGGAGGAAACATAACATGGAAGACATATAACATGGAGAAGAGTGGACATGGAGGAAACATAACATGGAAGACATATAACATGGAGAAGAGTGGACATGGAGGAAACATAACATGGAGGAAACATAACATGGAGGACAGTGGACATGGAGGAAACATAACATGGAGGACAGTGGACATGGAGGAAACATAACATGGAGGAAACATAACATGGAGGACAGTGGACATGGAGGAAACATAACATGGAAGACATATAACATGGAGAAGAGTGGACATGGAGGAAACATAACATGGAAGACATATAACATGGAGAAGAGTGGACATGGAGGAAACATAACATGGAGGAAACATAACATGGAAGACATATAACATGGAGGACAGTGGACATGGAGGAAACATAACATGGAAGACATATAACATGGAGAAGAGTGGACATAAAGGACATAACATGGAAGACATAACATGGAGAAGAGTGGACATGGAGGAAACATAACATGGAGGAAACATAACATGGAGGACAGTGGACATGGAGGAAACATAACATGGAGGACAGTGGACATGGAGGAAACATAACATGGAGGAAACATAACATGGAGGACAGTGGACATGGAGGAAACATAACATGGAGGACAGTGGACATGGAGGACAGTGGACATGGAGGAAACATAACATGAAGGACAGTGGACATGGAGGACAGTGGACATGGAGGAAACATAACATGGAGGACAGTGGACATGGAGGAAACATAACATGGAGGACAGTGGACATGGAGGAAACATAACATGGAGGACAGTGGACATGGAGGAAACATAACATGGAGGAAACATAACATGGAGGACAGTGGACATGGAGGAAACATAACATGGAGGACAGTGGACATGGAGGAAACATAACATGGAGGAAACATAACATGGAGGACAGTGGACATGGAGGAAACATAACATGGAGGACAGTGGACATGGAGGACAGTGGACATGGAGGAAACATAACATGGAGGACAGTGGACATGGAGGACAGTGGACATGGAGGAAACATAACATGGAGGACAGTGGACATGGAGGAAACATAACATGGAGGAAACATAACATGGAGGACAGTGGACATGGAGGAAACATAACATGGAGGACAGTGGACATGGAGGACAGTGGACATGGAGGAAACATAACATGGAGGACAGTGGACATGGAGGAAACATAACATGGAGGACAGTGGACATGGAGGAAACATAACATGGAGGACAGTGGACATGGAGGAAACATAACATGGAGGACAGTGGACATGGAGGACATATAACATGGAGGACAGTGGTGAATAGTAATAGAATGAGTTGCCATGCTCCTCAGCAGAGTATGATATGGCGGCATTGGAGACGGATGTACATATACCTCCTCACCAATCATCCACCCCAGGAATAAAAGCCATGACTGACTGGTTGAACGTCTTATTGAGTGTAACAACACTGACCTGATCTTAGTGGTAAGAGATTAATAGCTGGGGCATTGGCCACTGAGCCACGAAAGCCACTGGAGCACCAGGGCTGAAGAGCAGATACATGGATGTAGAAGGACTAGAAGGTCTACTCCACTCACCCTCCGTCCGTCCTCTAGTGTCCTCCTCACCTTACAATCACAGAGAAGCCCAATGGCGGCTGCTGCACTTGGGTCTACGCCAATATATATACAGGATCAGAGAATCATGGCTCCACACCTGCGGGGGCGCCGTTCTGCTAACGTTCTGCATACTATCATGATTCTTTTAGATTGTAAGTGTGTGAGGTAAGCTTCCTCTTGTGTATATAAAGTTCTTTCTGATGGACTCTCAGACTGATAACACTGTATTACACAGAGGCTGGTGACCATCACAGCGCAGGATTTCTGGATTGGACTTGAGTCTCGAGGATCTCATCATAGTGGAACATGGTCAGGAGTATGGGCAGATGGAAGCCTCGTGTAAGTAACCAACACCGGCCATGGCCGAGATCACCGCTCCCTCCGTAATGTCCAGTCCTCCAGGGCCCGGGTCCCCTCTTATATGTGTGATGGTCTCACTGGATTTACAGCAGGTATAAAGGCTCTTGTGCTCAGCATAGCCAAAAACTATAAGAAACATAGAAACAACACCTGAAATAGTAAAAAATAATCAACACTAACTGTAATGAAAGTGTTAAATCCCAATAAAATATATATATATATATATATATATATATATACACACTGTATATATACTGTATATATATGTATATAGGTAATAAATATAGAAGTGTAACAGAGCACAATGCAAAACAAGTGTGCCTTCCCCTCCCGACATGTTTCACCATCAGTCATCATCTTTCCAACTGAAACCTACTTGTCCCCGATCCACACGACAAGTAGGAGATTTGGGGGGTTCCAACCTCTATGACCCCCCTCCTCGGAAATCTCCAGTTCGGACCTCGGCTCCTTTATTTAGAATTCAGCCACAGGTACGGCATGTGACCGGCGTCTCTATTCATTCTCTATGGAGCCATCGGAAACAGTAACTCAACTTGTAGCATAATCCTTAAACATTAGAAAAGCGTTAAGGATGGAGCCGAGGGTGGGGGTTGGGTCCCAGACAAGAACCCACAACATAAAGAACACAGTCCAACTGCAAAACCACAACATGACAATGTGGCAATAACTATAATAAACCTGCTGCCCCCTGCTGTAACTGCTGAGTACTGCCCGAGGAATGCGCCTCACCTACTGTCTCCAATCCTCCCGGGGTATATACCAGATGCGGTGGCCACCTTATCAGGCTGTGGTGTCTACATCACCCAGATCAGTAACTCGGACTCTTCTCTTATGTAGAAACATCACCGGAGGATCAGGAACATGTGCGAAGATCAGTCGTACCCTCAGCTTAGCGAACTGTATGCAGGAACAGCACTGGATCTGTGAGCGGGAACCATGAAGTTTTATAGTGGTCCATAATATCCAATGTGTCCTCTCCTCCCCCAACACCAGAGCACAGACATGGCCCATAGTATCCAATGTGTCCTTTCCTCCCCCAACACCAGAGCTCACACATGGTCCATAATATCCAATGTATCCTCTCCTCCTCCCCAACACCAGAGCACAGACATGGTCCATAGTATCCAATGTGTCCTCTCCTCCTCCACCAATACCAGAGCACACACATGGTCCATAGTATCCAATGTGTCCTCTCCTCCTCCACCAACACCAGAGCACAGACATGGTCCATAGTATCCAATGTGTCCTCTCCTCCTCCCCCAACACCAGAGCCCACACATGGTCCATAGTATCCAATGTGTCCTCTCCTCCCCCAACACCAGAGCACACACATGGTCCATAGTATCCAATGTGTCCTCTCCTCCTCCCCCAACACCAGAGCACACACATGGTCCATAGTATCCAATGTGTCCTCTCCTCCTCCCCAACACCAGAGCACAGACATGGTCCATAGTATCCAATGTGTCCTCTCCTCCTCCCCAACAACAGAGCACACACATGGTCCATAGTATCCAATGTGTCCTCTCCCCCTTCTCCCCCCAACACCAGAGCACAGACATGGTCCATAGTATCCAATGTGTCCTCTCCTCCCCAACACCAGAGCACAGACATGGTCCATAGTATCCAATGTGTCCTCTCCTCCTCCTCCACCAACACCAGAGCACACACATGGTCCATAGTATCCAATGTGTCCTCTCCTCCCCCAACACCAGAGCACACACATGGTCCATAGTATCCAATGTGTCCTCTCCTCCTCCCCCAACACCAGAGCACACACATGGTCCATAGTATCCAATGTGTCCTCTCCCCCTTCTCCCCCCAACACCAGAGCACAGACATGGTCCATAGTATCCAATGTGTCCTCTCCTCCCCCAACACCAGAGCACACACATGGTCCATAGTATCCAATGTGTCCTCTCCTCCTCCCCCAACACCAGAGCACACACATGGTCCATAGTATCCAATGTGTCCTCTCCCCCTTCTCCCCCCAACACCAGAGCACAGACATGGTCCATAGTATCCAATGTGTCCTCTCCTCCCCCAACACCAGAGCACACACATGGTCCATAGTATCCAATGTGTCCTCTCCTCCTCCCCCAACACCAGAGCACACACATGGTCCATAGTATCCAATGTGTCCTCTCCCCCTTCTCCCCCCAACACCAGAGCACAGACATGGTCCATAGTATCCAATGTGTCCTCTCCTCCCCAACACCAGAGCACAGACATGGTCCATAGTATCCAATGTGTCCTCTCCTCCTCCTCCACCAACACCAGAGCACACACATGGTCCATAGTATCCAATGTGTCCTCTCCTCCCCCAACACCAGAGCACACACATGGTCCATAGTATCCAATGTGTCCTCTCCTCCCCAACACCAGAGCACACACATGGTCCATAGTATCCAATGTGTCCTCTCCTCCCCCAACACCAGAGCACACACATGGTCCATAGTATCCAATGTGTCCTCTCCCCCCAACACCAGAGCACACACATGGTCCATAGTATCCAATGTGTCCTCTCCTCCTCCCCCCAACACCAGAGCACACACATGGTCCATAGTATCCAATGTGTCCTCTCCTCCCCCAACACCAGAGCACACACATGCTCCATAGTATCCAATGTGTCCTCTCCTCCCCCAACACCAGAGCACACACATGGTCCATAGTATCCAATGTGTCCTCTCCCCCTTCTCCCCCCAACACCAGAGCACACACATGGTCCATAGTATCCAATGTGTCCTCTCCTCCTCCCCCAACACCAGAGCACACACATGGTCCATAGTATCCAATGTGTCCTCTCCTCCTCCTGCCCCAACACCAGAGCACGCACATGGTCCATAGTATCCAATGTGTCCTCTCCCCCCCCCCAATACCAGAGCACATACATGGTCCATAGTATCCAATGTGTCCTCTCCTCCTCCCCCAACACCAGAGCACACACATGGTCCATAGTATCCAATGTGTTTTCTCCCCCCCCCCAATACCAGAGCACATACATGGTCCATAGTATCCAATGTGTCCTCTCCTCCTCCCCCAACACCAGAGCCCACACATGGTCCATAGTATCCAATGTGTCCTCTCCTCACCCAACACCAAAGCACACACATGGTCCATAGTATCCAATGTGTCCTCTCCTCCTCCCCAACACCAGAGCACAGACATGGCCCATAGTATCCAATGTGTCCTCTCCTCCTCCCCCAACACCAGAGCACACACATGGTCCATAGTATCCAATGTGTCCTCTCCTCCCCAACACCAGAGCACAGACATGGTCCATAGTATCCAATGTGTCCTCTCCTCCCCCAACACCAGAGCACAGACATGGTCCATAGTATCCAATGTGTCCTCTCCTCCCCAACACCAGAGTACAGACATGGTCCATAGTATCCAATGTGTCCTCTCCTCCCCCAACACCAGAGCACAGACATGGTCCATAGTATCCAATATGTCCTCTCCTCCCCAACACCAGAGCACAGACATGGTCCATAGTATCCAATGTGTCCTCTCCTCCCCAACACCAGAGCACAGACATGGTCCATAGTATCCAATGTGTCCTCTCCTCCCCCAACACCAGAGTACACACATGGTCCATAGTATCCAATGTGTCCTCTCCTCCCTCAACACCAGAGCACGCACATGGTCCATAGTATCCAATGTGTCCTCTCCTCCTCCCCAACACCAGAGCACACACATGGTCCATAATATCCAATGTGTCCTCTCCTCCTCCTCCACCAACACCAGAGCACAGACATGGTCCATAGTATCCAATGTGTCCTCTCCTCCTCCCCCAACACCAGAGCCCACACATGGTCCATAGTATCCAATGTGTCCTCTCCTCCCCCAACACCAGAGCACAGACATGGTCCATAGTATCCAATGTGTCCTCTCCTCCCCAACACCAGAGCACAGACATGGTCCATAGTATCCAATGTGTCCTCTCCTCCTCCCCAACACCAGAGCACACACATGGGCCATAGTATCCAATGTGTCCACTCCTCCTCCTCCACCAACACCAGAGCACACACATGGTCCATAGTATCCAATGTCTCTGTTCTTTATCGTTATTTAACCTTCTTTTACCAATAAACATTATAGGTGTTGGATGATGGAGAAGTGGTCCTCGAGATTTGGTGATGTGGATGTTTTTGTGGCGGTTCCTACAATTGGTCCCCAAAAAACAAGTCTCAGGTGGGTCTGAGGAAAATGATGTCTCTTAGAAGAGGAAGATAGAGAAGGCAAAACCAAGCACTGGCTGCGTCCTGAAGGGGTTAAAGGGAAACTTTAGCCATATTAAACCTCTGATATGTTGCTGCCCTGTCAGAGAACATAACCACCAGCCTGTTCTTTCCCCTCTGCCCTCCCCCAGTGTCCTTCTACACCCTCCACACCTAACAATACAGTGTTGGTGTAAATTAAGTGTGAACAGCCTGTATACCATCTACTCCTAACAATATACTGCTAGTGCAAAGTGTCAACTGTCCCTACATGTCCATTTCTAACAATGTACTAGCAATGTTCACACGCTGTTGCACTAGCACTATATTGTTAGGTGTTGACGGTGTATGCACTGTTCACACTTACTTTGCACTAGAACTGTGTTGTTAGGTGTGGACTGTGTAGGGACTGTCCACACTTACTTTGCACTAGCACTGTAAAGTAGTTGTCAACAGTCCCTACATCGTTCAGTCCTAACAATGCATTGCTAGAGCAAGGTAAGTGTGAACAGCCCCTACACAGTCCACACCTAACAATGCAGTGCTAGAGCAAGGTAAGTGTAACCTGACATACCTGTGGACGGCATTTCATAATCCAGGGTGTGTAAGAAACCATCGGACACATATACCACATCCAAGTGATCAAACATGTCTCCCCGCAGAACCAGCTGATGGAAACCATGAATGTGGTGGAGGAGACGTCCTGTGTTACCGGCCGCTTCTCATCTCAGATCACTCTATAATGCATTTCATGTTCCTGCCACCAGATGGCGCCATTTGCAATGCTGTGACCCAGGGATATATTATATACTGAACCAGGGGGTAGTGGAGGAGAATGGAGAACCAGACACATCACCGTCCACCATCACCGCAGACTGGGGCAGAAAAGATACAACCGCTTATACTGGAACGTGTTTCTGACCAAACTTATTGTATGAAAATATAAGAGGCAGCTGTGCAGCCTCCTGACCCTGGGCACTCAGGAGAGAGCATGGGTCTCCAAGCTATGGCCCTCCAGCTGTTGCAGTACTACTTTTCCCATCATATCTGGATGGATGGCCAAATCCAAAGCTTTAGCTGTCCGGGCATGATGGGAATTGTGGTTTTGCTGGAGGGCTGCAGTTTGGAGACCCATGGGGTAGAGGATGATGATTGGAATATAATTGAGGAGGAATAGACACTGCACTAAAGGAAAATATAGAGAGAGACATATCTGCTCCAGTGCTGATCTCTCCTGATAGATGATCGCTCCGCTCAGTGTGAGGACAGAAATCTTCTAGGACAATCAAAACACATATGGACCTTTCCTCCGGAGCTGATCTCTCCTGATAGATGATCGCTCTGCAGTGTCCCAGAACAGGCTGTCAGTTTCTCACTTTAACTTTACTTTTATTACTATAGCCATGCCTGTCCTGGAAACTATATACACTGCAACTGTTTGCTATATAGTCCCTATTACTCTCAGGTTCATGTGTATATCTTGTGTGCATAACTCTGTGCAGTGGTATGCAAAGGCTGGTGATCACGTGACCGTGCCCCGTAACCATGGTTCCTCCAATGGCCGTCGAGCTTTGGCCAGGAGTACCATGTGACTTTCCCTTGCTGCGCAGTTCCGGCCCCTGCTCCCAAGCAAGGAGGTCGTGTGTGTGTGTCCCTCTTCACCTTCAGAAGGGTGGACCTGGTGCTCTGCTGTAACAGATCCTGGCTGTCCGCCTGCTCAAGTGCCTGGAGTATCCTCTCATCTGGGTGTCGTTCCTGTTCTCTACCTCCTCATCAACTCAAGATATTCACCGCAAGTACTCTAATCCACCCAGCCTCTCTATTCCTCTATCACTACTACTCCCATCATCCGGCTTCACCTCAGCCTATGCAGCACCATTATTGCTCTGTCTGTTTAAACCTGCTATATATCCGGTTGCATCCGGAAGAGACTGTTGCTACCAGTTACCTCAGTTACAATAAACTTGTGACCACCGCTGTTACTGAACCCTGGCATTGGTGTCCCATATCTGGTGCCCCAACTAGGTACAGCGAAGAATCGCATGCCCAGTATCCCGCATAGTACCGCAGACCGGTCCCCAGCTGTGCCACTGCTATGCCCTGGCCCCTAGGGGCCACTCCGCAGTATAGATGGTGCTAACAGGCAGGAACCGGGGCAGCTGTAGGATAATGTGGTCACGGTGTAGGCACGAGGGTGATACAGCTGGAAGCCGGGCTCCTGACCATGCGGGAATACTGGGCATGCGATTCCTCGTTGTCCTTAGTCAGGGCTCCAATGATCACACCAATGCCAAGGTTCAGAAACAACGGTAGTTGTGTATTTATTGTAACGGTGGTAACTAGTAGCAACAGTCTCTCCGGATGCAACCAGGAATAAGGCAGAGTAATGGGTGATGCTGCAATAGGCTGTGAGAGTAGCGTGCTGAATGATGGGAGTAGTAGTGATACTGAAGCTGAGATGCTGGGTGGAATGAGACTTGAATGAAATACTTGCTGTTGATGATTTGAGAAGATGATGATGAGAGGAACTGAAGAATGACTGAAGAATCGACACCCAGATGAGAATCTTGAGACTTGAGACAGGAACACAGCCAGTGGACTGGAGCAGCAGAGCACACGCAGGTCTATCTCTCCTAGCAGGGAGAGAGGACGGACAGACACAACCTATCCCCTATGGGGCAGGAGATAGACTGAGGTAGAACAGGAAGTCACATGGTAACCCCAACCAAAAGCTCGATGACCATTGGTGTTACCATGGAAGCAGGGCACAGTCACGTGACATCCAGCCATTGCATCATCACACCATTAGGCATATACAGAGAAATATATATATGAGAAGTAACATACTTGAACACTAGGAGGCGACATAATACCATTAGACACTGATACCTGAATATACATGCAATAAATGAATATATAGCTGACCTGAATACTGCAGGGGTGACACAATACACGCAGTTTGCAGTGGACTATAGCTTTCCAGAACAGAACTGGTTATAATAAAAGTGTGAGCATAAGAAGGGCTGTTCTGGGACACTGCATACCTCCCTACTAGAAATGAGCCGACCTCGGCGAACCACAAGCTGAGGTAGATGTGGCCGAATGAACATAGAGGACTGGGACAACAAGACAAGAGGAAGGAATGTTAGTGTGAGTGAGTATGTAGATGTGTGTTTCCCACGCTCAAGGCACAGGTGACAAGAGAAATATGAAGAGAAAGAAAACCCTAGTGGCAGGACTTCACCTAGGGGTGCCTAACGTACTCTGGTTACAGGTAGTTAGTGTGTGGACCATCTGACATGGAAGTCAGGACTACTTAACTGCTGGCGGGGGACCCTCAATATTCCAGTCAGTTTGACAGTAGGTTTCCAATGAAAATGAGTTACCCTACTGGAAGAAAACTGTGAAGACCTGTGTACTGCTGTCACGATCCCCGTGACTTAGGTTCTGGCTAGTAGGCAACCGGGCTCACCTCGGACCGTCTTGGATCAGCTACCAACCAGAAACTAACACCAAGTTACACGTTTTCTGCTGCCACCACACGTCACAATAAGGCTGACGTGACACCTTACCCTTATGCACACCTAAGGCAACTACAAATTACGTCTATCACAATCTTATGGTAATCACTTACCCCTGGTAACGTTTTACTTCAGAGACATAGGGCCTTTTTAGAACACAGGAAAGCTCTTATTAAAGTGAAATTTAATATCAAATAAAAAAGGACAGTGCATACAGTACAGGTCACAATAAAAAAGAGATGGTACAAAATATACAGACACATACATACACAGTAAAAACAGTTCTTAAAATAAAAAGGAGAAAACCAGAACCTACTTTGCTATCGGGCTGTTTGGAACTGGAACGCTATGGGGATTAGCAGGAACGGCGGGCCAACACACTCATAACAAGTTCCCCAAGTGTTGAACACTCTCCCATCATACTCCCTGCCTTATCAAGCATGGTGAGAGCAGTTGTCTCCCTCCCTCCTCTGACCTCACAGGGGGGGTGACAGGGACTATGCTAATGAGCTAATGGTCCATCTTTTATGACCGGAGACGCTTGCCTGAAGATTTTCAAATCCTCATAACTTGGCAGGCGCGTTTCCGATCAGCATTCCAGGGGCATCAAACTACGGGGCATCACCTGCCGGTCACGGGCATACCAACCATGGGTCTGGTGTGCACCTGATTAGGGGAGTTACAGGTTTCCCTGGGTTCCCCTAGAGCCACTTTCTTGCTTTTACAATGGTGGGTCCCTCTCCCTACCCTGCTGACCTGTAGCAAATCTCACCTCTGGAATATGACAGCTTGTCATCTTTCTGAAGAGGTCAAATTTCTCCATAGACGTCTACAGTGACCTCTGATTGTCTCCTGCGTGAACTCTGGATGCATATTGCAGCCAGACCCCTTGTCATAAAGCCATTACGCCATGAGGACGTTTTATTGCGCCCCCAGTCTGGTAAGAGATAAGCGAACCTGTTAATATCCTGGACTCTCACTATATGGCCCCAATCCATCTAGCCATGACATCTAGTGCCCAAAGGAAAACAGGACACCAGCTTCAAAAAGAAACAAAAAAGGTGGGGGGGGGGGGTGAGGAGCTTTGCCAAATATGAGTGAGCAGGGATATTTTAATCAATATATTGATCATCCTCACACTGGGCATGCGATTCTTCGCTGTTCATAGTCAGGGCACCAGTAACCAGGACACCAATGCCAGGGTTCAGTAACAGCGGTGGTTACACTTTTATTGTAACTGAGGTAACTGGTAGCAACAGTCTCTTCCGGATGCAACCCGGTATATAGCAGACTTATATAGACAGAGCTAAGGTGGTGCTGCATAGGCTGAGGTGAAGCGTGCCGGATGATGGGAGTAGTAGTGATAGAGGAATAGAGAGGCTGGGTGGATTAGAGTACTTGCGGTGAATATCTTGAGATGATGAGGAGGTAGAGAACAGGAACGACACCCAGATGAGAGGACTCCTGGCACTTGAGCAGGCGGACAGCCGATAACTGCAACAGCAGAGAACCAGCCCCACTTCTAAAGGTGAAGAGGGGCTGCAGGAACACCTCCATCCTTCCTGAGGTAGAGGACAGAACTACGCAATAAGGGGAAGTCACATGGTAACCCCTGGCCAAAGCTCGACAGCCATTGGAGGAACCATGGTTACGGGGCACGGTCACGTGATCACCAGCCTCTGCATACCACTGTACATAGTTATACACACAGAAACATACATAGAACTGTACAGGATCCTGAGAGCAATAGGGGTGAAACAGCAATTAGTTGCAGTGCATAGAGTTACCAGGACAGGCAGGACCATAATAATAAAAGTAGACTTAAAGTGGCAAAGGGACAGCCTGTTCTGGGACACTGCATACCTCCCTAGCAAATTTGAGCCGACCTCGGCGAATCTCAAGGGGTACATAAATGGACTGGACAATTAGACAACAGGAATGAATGGTGACTGTGAGTGTTGAAGTGTGTGTTTCCCACGCTCAAGGCAAAGGTGACAACAGAGAGAGTAAAGAAGAAGAAAACCCTAGTGGCAGGACTTCACTTAGGGGTGCCTAACGTACTCTGGTTACAGGTAGTTAGTGCGTGAACCATCTGGCATGTAAGCCAGGACAACTTAACTGCTGGCGGGCGACCCTCAATATTCCAGCCAGTTAGACAGTAGGTTTTCAGTGAAATGTGTTACCCTACTGGAGAGAGAACTGTGAAGACCTGTGTACTACCTTGGGTGTCTGTGTGAAGTGTCCTGGACACCTGAGAAAGAAGAAAATAATAAAAGCAAACATACATCTGGGTACCCTCATACACACCACCCAATCATACCACACAAACACTCCATAGGCCGAACACACGAAAAGGCATCCAGGGTGCGATGTGTATGGACAAGTGTAACTGTTGGGTGTGACTATGTGTGATAACTACTATGTGGGGACAAGACAGAGGTGAACAAACACTGGAGACACAAGGAAGGGAAACACAAAAGACAACAAATACTGCGAGGTCTGGAGGAGAACTGGCTCAACTAGATCTGAAGAAATCTGAAGAAAACTGGCGGAAATAATCTTTCCAGTTGTAGATATAATAATACTGCAATGAAAAATAGAATACTTTATAGAAAAATACACTCCTGTAGAAACTATACTTTCTCTGAGATGTATATAGGCGCTCTTCTCTTATTCAGAGGAGAAGAAACTATCTGACACTAATACAAGCGAAAATATACTGTTTTTTTCAAAAAAGAGGCGCTCTACTCTGAGGCTCTCAGTGACCTTTCGCTTACTCAGAGGAGGAAATACACAAATACCCTTGATAACACTGAAGTGCTACATAGAAATAGGTGCATCACTAGAATAAGTGCAATAATAACCTGTTGAGATCCCATAATCATAAAAAATACTCTAGGAAGAACTGGGTAAGTGTCTCTGTGTGGTAGAGTCTCTTTTAGGCAATTGGAACCATCGTCCATGTAAAGGCTCTGGGAGAGGCACTGGAAACTTGTTGGTCAATGAGTGTCCACCAGCACATAGCTGGTTAATAGACATAGTTCTTGGTCAGGAGGACCAGGTACAGTACTTGAACGTTGCATGAACCTTTTAAATCTAAAACGGAACAGTTAACCCTCTAAGGGCTCTGATCTCTGTAGCGGACTGGTGGAATTCCTCTGGTTGAGCGCTCAGACCGTCTCAGCGGCAGGGCATTTTCAGCAGTGACTGGTTCGGGTGCAGGGTGACGAGGTTCTCCCGTAGGTGGCTGCGGAGGTGGAGCTGTTGGGGGTATGATTGGAAGAGGGGGAACAACTGGAACGTGCACAGGTACCCCTGAATAGCCGATGGGCATGAGGAATGGTTCAGATTGGAACATTTCTTCCAGAGAGAGGGGTTTAGGTGGAGCTGCTGGCGTAGACACCGGGCATGGCGCTGCAAGGCCTTGTAGATGCTTCTTGGCACAACGCTTTATCCGATTCCGGTGCACCGTCTGAGGAGCTAGACCAGGCTTTTTGACCTCATAGACATCGGTTTCCGGATGAGGGATCGGGGAGATAACATAAGGCTCAGGCTCCCAGAGGCTTTCGAGTTTATGAGAGCGATGATACTTTTTTAGCCAGACTTTGTCCCCCACTTGTAGGGGTGCAGCAGTCGCCCTCCGATTGTAGGCCTCCTCCTGGCGCTGATGAGCTTCTCCCATCCTTTGATCCACAATTTCCAGCGCATCCTGGATTCTTCTCTGATGCTCCTGAACCCAGTCAGTCTGAGGCAGAGGGTTCGGAGTGTCAAGAGCTGGGACCCCAAGGGCGCGGTCCTGAGGGAGTTGACCTTGGCGTCCAAACATCAAGTATAACTTAAGGCGGACCTCTGTGGGTGACTGTACCTCAAACTCTTTGCTCAGCCGGGCCAGGATCTGTTGCACATCGGCCTTCTCCGTGGCTGGCCATGATCGCACCTCCTCTGCAGCGGGACCCTCGAGTTGTCCTAGCAGCAACTGCACCTGCTGGGTGGGAGAGAGTAAGACAAGTTCAAGGGTGCGTGAGATCTTTTCTTTAAAAGCAGCTAATGTGTGGGGTTCTCCTTTATGGCTGGGGAGATTGGAGGGCCCAATGAAGAACGGCACCGCTGCTGTAACTATAGCGGCCGAGCAGAGCGGGAAGGCCGTGCCGCAGATGGGCTTCCTGAGCCAGTGGACATGTTGCTGTGTTCCGGTGTGCTGCGCCTGGCAGGGAACAGCGATGACGACAGGCTGTAGGATCAGCAGGTCCTGTAATCCAGGGTGTCCGGGATCGGAGATGAATAGGGCGGAAGTCAGGCCCGACGCTTCTGGTGGTCCAGGCACAATCTCCTTCCCCCGGCAACGGAGGCTTAGATGATGCAGGGCTGGGGGCGGGGCTTAGACGGCGCGCGAGCGACAGTACACCAGCCCCTGGATCAACCCCTTAATCGCTGCGGCAATAGCCAAGTCTCTGGGGGGGGGAGGATGATGTGTATCTGATTATGAACACCGCGTGGTGTATCCTGTTCGTGACGCCAACAATGCGATGCCCTGACCCGAGGGGGGTCACTCCGCAGTGCGGATGGTATTGCAGACAGTAACCGGGGCAGCTGTGGGATGTAGAGTGGTCACAGTTAGGGCACGAGGGTGGCACAGCTGTAGGTCGGTCTGCGGTACTATGCGGGACACTGGGCATGCGATTCTTCGCTGTACCTAGTCGGGGCACCAGATATTGGACACCAATGCCAGGGCTCAGTAACAATGGTGTTACAATTTTATTGTAACTGAGGTAACTCTTAGCAACAGTCTCTTCCGGATGCAACCCGGTATATAGCAGACTTATATAGACAGAGCTAAGGTGGTGCTGCATAGGCTGAGGCGAAGCGTGGCGGATGATGGGAGTAGTAGTGATAGAGGAATAGAGAGGCTGGGTGGATTAGAATACTTGCAGTGAATATCATGACTTGATGAGGAGATAGAGAACAGAACGACACCCAGATGAGAGGATACTCCTGGCACTTGAGCCAGCGGACAGCCAGGAACTGTTACAGCAGAGCACCGAGTCCACTCTTCTAAAGGTGAAGAGGGCTGCAGGAACACATCCGTCCTCTCTCAGGTAGAGGACAGAACTACGCAATAAGGGGAAGTCACATGGTTACCCCTGGCCAAAGCCTGACGGCCATTGGAGGAACCATGGTTACGGGGCACGGTCACGTGATCACCAGCCTTTGCATACCACTGCACAGAGTTATACACACAGAAACATACATAGAACTGTACAGGATCCTGAGAGCAATAGGGGTGAAACAGCAAGTAGTTGCAGTGCATAGAGTTACCAGGACAGGCAGGACCATAATAATAAAAGTAGACTTAAAGTGAGAAACAGACAGCCTGTTCTGGGACACTGCATTCCCCTCCCCGCAACTTGTGGACACAATAAAGCCGCTAAGCTGAAGTATACGGGTGAGTGCTACTGCTTGTTTCTATTCGTGAACCTTGCCTCTGTAGTCTGCACCCCCGTCCAGCAGCCGTATCCACATCCATTGTCTGGCCAAACACCGATTCATAGATCCAACATACACAGCGCAATATGTGGCGCGGTGCAGGTCTCTACATCTCACCACCCTCAACCTAATGTATACTCTGTATACTCTGGTATAGCCCACCCCTAATGTATACGCTGTATACTCTGGTATAGCACACCCCCTAATGTATACGCTGTATACTCGGGTATAGCCCACCCCTAATGTATACGCTGTATACTCGGGTATAGCCCCCCCTCCATGCAGTCACCTAATGTATACGCTGTATACTCTGGTATTGCCCACCCCTTATGTATACGCTGTATACTCGGGTATAGCCATCCCCTCTATGCAGTCACCTAATGTATATGGTGTATACTTGGGTATAGCCCTCCCCCCCCCCCGGCCAATGTATACGCTGTATACTCTGGTATAGCCCCCCCCAATGTATATGCTGTATACTCTGGTATAGCCCCCCCCAATGTATACGCTGTATACTCTGGTATAGCCCCCCCTCCCATATATGCAGTCACCTAATGTATATGGTGTATACTCTGGTATAGCCCCCCCCCGCCAATGTATACGCTGTATACTCTGGTATAGCCCCCCCCCCCAATGTATACGCTGTATACTCTGGTATAGCCCCCTCCCCAATGTATATGCTGTATACTCTGGTATAGCCCCCCCCCCGCCAATGTATACGCTGTATACTCTGGTATAGCCCCCCCCCCCCCAATGTATACGCTGTATACTCTGGTATAGCCCCCTCCCCAATGTATATGCTGTATACTCTTGTATAGCCCCCCCCCCTCCATGCAGTAACCTAATGTATACGCTGTATACTCTTGTATAGCCCACCCTCCATGCAGTAACCTAATGTATACGCTGTATACTCTGGTTTAGCCCCCCCCCCCCCCCAATGTATATGCTGTACACTCTGTAACACCTCTGACATATACTGGTGGTGGAATCCTGAACACAGTGTGAATGGGGCAGAAGGACCTGCACCCTGCACGTACATTGGGGGGATTCTGCCCCGGTCAGACACAATGTCACCGGGTGTCTATAGTTCTCTCTGGGGGTCTTTGGGGACAGTAGAGGAGGCTTGTGTGGAAAGTTTCCTGTTGTACAGATGCGGCGCCATTGATTGTGCTTTGTCGTCTGCTTCATAGACGATATGTGAGGACAGTGATTACCCGAACACTTACTGCCAGTCAGCTGCCACCGATAACCACAGCGAGACCCTGCAATGCAGACCGGGCGCCAAGGAGGACATCAGCCTGCCCACACGCCAAGGCGTCCACAACGCTCTGAAGTGGGAGGACTATGACGCCCCCCCCCCCCATATGACAGGTCAGCGCTCTACAGCTTCCGGAACACCATGGAAGGTGAGGCAGGAGGATGGGTGTGAGGCCATTTATTTCCATTCATTTACACAGAATAGTCCGCGGCGTGAAACCCGTAGTGTAAAATCCGCAGCAAACCCCTTAGGGCCGCGTTCACATGGAACAAGTTAGCAGCAGATCTCACACTGCACGTTTCTCAGCAAATCCGCTGCAATACTCAGTATGATTACGGTCTATCACCCTGCAGTCTGAATATCTGCTGTGAGAATGTGGTGACCGCCATGTTTAACCAATAATAACAAGCCCATACTTACCTGCCCGCACTCCCTCCATGAGTCTCCAGGTCTCTGCACTCAGCCAATCAGTGCACTGTTCTGCTGCAGCCTAGATTGGCCGAGCGGCCATCAGTGATTGGCTGCAGCAAATAACAAACATGTGGTACAACTATAACATTAACCCAATACTGACTTCAGCTGTGCAATACATATTCACATAGAAAACACTGACACCTAGTGGCGAAACTGTAGAATACCTCATCACCACTTTAACCTGAGAGAAAAGGCTTTTTGACAGGTGCACAGGAAAGAGAAAAACCCCTTTGGCGGGACACCACATACTCCCCCACTTGAGAAAAGCTGTCCACAGCTAGCACCTGGAGAAAAGGTTTTGAAAGTTGAAGGTTAATTCACAGTAGGGGTTATAATAAGGCAATAATATAAATAGGCATATAAAACTTTATAAATAAGTTTAGCATAGGCAATGGTTAGATAATCCACAGTACAATAACTTTGTAAACTAGAACAACAGGATGCATCAGTCCATATACACCCTTAGTGGTTCTATGATGCCTCAGTCCATCTTTCGTAGAAACACAAGTTTGCGAGGCGCTTGTTCCTCAGGGTTTAAAGGGAAAGGGGATCAGGGCAAAGCCGGGCCACGAGATCTTAACAGGGGTGTTGCTAACTGGGGACACAGCACAGAAACTTGTCTCAACTTGGGCTCAGCAGAGCGTCCATCTTGTTACAAGCTCTAACAGCAGCAGAGTGCCTCTAGATGAAATGTCAGGGACACTCTTTTAGCTTACCATGGCACCACACGGTATTCTCCTCAAGAGGGGCGACTGGCTTGGTTTTGGGGCCAAATCACAGTGGTCCCATGCCACAGCTGGATAGGCAACAAAGACCGAGGCCCTCCTCCCTGGCAGTGGGCACAAGAAGGATCCGGAGAGGCTGAAACTGGTGTAGCAGTAGGTACGGGGATGGCCACATTGTATAAAACCTGCAGCTGTACCTGGTACACAGTGGTGGCCTCCGCCAGGATAGAGGAGTGAGTCAGCTCCACAATGGACTGCGGAGCCGTCGGTGATACGACCATCCCTCTCGGACGGGAAGATTCAGCAGCACTGATCTTGTCTGGTGGGCGATACACTCCCACACTTTTCTTTGTCTTGCTCCTGGAAGGGCTAGCTGGATTGCCAAGCCATCCTCTGTAGCATCCGAGGTCTCCAGTGTATCAGGACAATATCTGGGCAATTTCTCCATTTGCCATCTTGCCAGCACTGATGAAGTAGGCGTCACTTCCGGTAGGCGGCATCACTGGTTTTGCTGAAAGTCTATGGGTGCGGGCCTCTTCCAAGATGGCCGCTTCAGTTGTGGTGGTGTGCGCCCCTGTGGGCTTTCGATCGGTCACTTGCCAGATGTTACTGTGGTCGGAGTATAGCTCAGCCTATAGTTGTACTGTCGTGATGCCAGTGCCAGTTGGGCACACTGGTATGGGGACACACTTGCTTTTATTATAAGGAGGCCAGCTATACCCTTTCCCCTGTGGTCGGTGACCTGCTGGGCTGTGAGAGGGTCCCTTGGGATGTTATCATGGAGGTCCAGAGTGGAACTGTGACCCACCCGGAATATTGGTTCCACCACCCACAGAAAGGGGAGATGACCCAAGGATGGTGTTATGACTGTGTAGGTATCGGAACAATAATCACTGAGTCCTTTTGTCATAAATAAATCTTCTTTAGGCTGGGTTCACACTACGTATATTTCAGTCAGTATTGTGGTCCTCATATTGCAACCAAAACCAGGAGTGGATTAAAAACACAGAAAGGATCTGTTCACACAATGGTGAAATTGAGTGGACGGCCGCCATTTAATGGCAAATATTTGCTGTTATTTTAGAACAACGGCTGTTATATTGAAATAATGGCCGTTATTTACTGTTATATGGCGGCCATCCACTCAATTTCACCATTGTGTGAACAAACACAAGTGCATATACAAATAACAGTGACATCTAGTGGTAAAACTTAGGTACTACTTCATTACCATATTAACTTGGAGTACAGGCTTTTGCAAGGGGTGTATGAACCAGTGCTGACCCCGTGCTCTGCTGGACCCATGACTCTCTGAGCATTAGTCACCTGCACTGGCCGATCTTACAGAAGATCACTGACCCTGTGCTCGGCTGGCCCCATGACTCTCTCAGCATTAGTCACCTGCCCTGGCCTACCTTACAGGAGATCACTGACCCTGTGCTCGGCTGGCCCCATGACTCTCTCAGCATTAGTCACCTGCCCTGGCCGATCTTACAGGAGATCACTGACCCTGTGCTCGGCTGGCCCCATGACTCTCTCAGCATTAGTCACCTGCCCTGGCCGACCTTACAGGAGATCACTGACCCTGTGCTCGGCTGGCCCCATGACTCTCTCAGCATTAGTCACCTGCCCTGGCCGATCTTACAGGAGATCACTGACCCTGTGCTCGGCTGGCCCCATGACTCTCTCAGCATTAGTCACCTGCCCTGGCCGACCTTACAGGAGATCACTGACCCTGTGCTCGGCTGGCCCCATGACTCAGCATTAGTCACCTGCCCTGGCCGATCTTACAGGAGATCACTGACCCTGTGCTCGGCTGGCCCCATGACTCTCTGAGCATTAGTCACCTGCCCTGGCCGATCTTACAGGAGATCACTGACCCTGTGCTCGGCTGGCCCCATGACTCAGCATTAGTCACCTGCACTGGCCGATCTTACAGGAGATCACTGACCCTGTGCTCGGCTGGCCCCATGACTCTCTCAGCATTAGTCACCTGCACTGGCCGATCTTACAGGAGATCACTGACCCTGTGCTCGGCCGGCCCCATGACTCTCTCAGCATTAGTCACCTGCCCCGGCCGATCTTACAGGAGATCACTGACCCTGTGCTCGGCTGGCCCCATGACTCTCTCAGCATTAGTCACCTGCCCTGGCCGACCTTACAGGAGATCACTGACCCTGTGCTCGGCTGGCCCCATGACTCTCTCAGCATTAGTCACCTGCCCTGGCCGATCTTACAGGAGATCACTGACCCTGTGCTCGGCTGGCCCCATGACTCAGCATTAGTCACCTGCCCTGGCCGACCTTACAGGAGATCACTGACCCTGTGCTCGGCCGGCCCCATGACTCTCTCAGCATTAGTCACCTGCCCTGGCCGACCTTACAGGAGATCACTGACCCTGTGCTCGGCCGGCCCCATGACTCTCTCAGCATTAGTCACCTGCCCTGGCCGATCTTACAGGAGATCACTGACCCTGTGCTCGGCTGGCCCCATGACTCTCTGAGCATTAGTCACCTGCCCTGGCCGATCTTACAGGAGATCACTGACCCTGTGCTCGGCCGGCCCCATGACTCTCTCAGCATTAGTCACCTGCCCTGGCCGATCTTACAGGAGATCACTGACCCTGTGCTCGGCTGGCCCCATGACTCTCTCAGCATTAGTCACCTGCCCTGGCCGATCTTACAGGAGATCACTGACCCTGTGCTCGGCTGGCCCCATGACTCTCTCAGCATTAGTCACCTGCCCTGGCCGACCTTACAGGAGATCACTGACCCTGTGCTCGGCTGGCCCCATGACTCTCTCAGCATTAGTCACCTGCCCTGGCCGATCTTACAGGAGATCACTGACCCTGTGCTCGGCCGGCCCCATGACTCTCTCAGCATTAGTCACCTGCCCTGGCCGATCTTACAGGAGATCACTGACCCTGTGCTCGGCTGGCCCCATGACTCTCTCAGCATTAGTCACCTGCCCTGGCCGATCTTACAGGAGATCACTGACCCTGTGCTCGGCTGGCCCCATGACTCAGCATTAGTCACCTGCCCTGGCCGATCTTACAGGAGATCACTGACCCTGTGCTCGGCTGGCCCCATGACTCTCTCAGCATTAGTCACCTGCCCTGGCCGATCTTACAGGAGATCACTGCCCCTGTGCTCGGCTGGCCCCATGACTCAGCATTAGTCACCTGCCCTGGCCGATCTTACAGGAGATCACTGACCCTGTGCTCGGCTGGCCCCATGACTCTCTGAGCATTAGTCACCTGCCCTGGCCGATCTTACAGGAGATCACTGACCCCGTGCTCGGCTGGCCCCATGACTCTCTCAGCATTAGTCACCTGCCCCGGCCGATCTTACAGGAGATCACTGACCCTGTGCTCGGCCGGCCCCATGACTCTCTCAGCATTAGTCACCTGCCCTGGCCGATCTTACAGGAGATCACTGACCCTGTGCTCGGCTGGCCCCATGACTCAGCATTAGTCACCTGCCCTGGCCGATCTTACAGGAGATCACTGACCCTGTGCTCGGCCGGCCCCATGACTCTCTCAGCATTAGTCACCTGCCCTGGCCGATCTTACAGGAGATCACTGACCCTGTGCTCGGCTGGCCCCATGACTCTCTCAGCATTAGTCACCTGCCCTGGCCGATCTTACAGGAGATCACTGACCCCGTGCTCGGCTGGCCCCATGACTCTCTCAGCATTAGTCACCTGCCCTGGCCGACCTTACAGGAGATCACTGACCCTGTGCTCGGCTGGCCCCATGACTCTCTCAGCATTAGTCACCTGCCCTGGCCGATCTTACAGGAGATCACTGACCCTGTGCTCGGCTGGCCCCATGACTCTCTCAGCATTAGTCACCTGCCCTGGCCGATCTTACAGGAGATCACTGACCCTGTGCTCGGCCGGCCCCATGACTCAGCATTAGTCACCTGCCCTGGCCGATCTTACAGGAGATCACTGACCCTGTGCTCGGCCGGCCCCATGACTCAGCATTAGTCACCTGCCCTGGCCGATCTTACAGGAGATCACTGACCCTGTGCTCGGCTGGACCCATGACTCTCTCAGCATTAGTCACCTGCCCTGGCTGATCTTACAGGAGATCACTGACCCTGTGCTCGGCTGGCCCCATGACTCTCTCAGCATTAGTCACCTGCCCTGGCCGATCTTATAGGAGATCACTGACCCTGTGCTCGGCCGGCCCCATGACTCTCTCAGCATTAGTCACCTGCCCTGGCCGATCTTACAGGAGATCACTGACCCTGTGCTCGGCCGGCCCCATGACTCTCTCAGCATTAGTCACCTGCCCTGGCCGATCTTACAGGAGATCACTGACCCTGTGCTCGGCTGGCCCCATGACTCAGCATTAGTCACCTGCCCTGGCCGATCTTACAGGAGATCACTGACCCTGTGCTCGGCTGGCCCCATGACTCTCTCAGCATTAGTCACCTGCACTGGCCGATCTTACAGGAGATCACTGACCCCGTGCTCGGCTGGCCCCATGACTCTCTGAGCATTAGTCACCTGCCCTGGCCGATCTTATAGGAGATCACTGACCCTGTGCTCGGCTGGCCCCATGACTCTCTCAGCATTAGTCACCTGCCCTGGCCGATCTTACAGATCACTGACCCTGTGCTCGGCTGGCCCCATGACTCTCTCAGCATTAGTCACCTGCCCTGGCCGATCTTACAGATCACTGACCCTGTGCTCGGCTGGCCCCATGACTCAGCATTAGTCACCTGCCCTGGCCGATCTTACAGGAGATCACTGACCCTGTGCTCGGCTGGCCCCATGACTCTCTCAGCATTAGTCACCTGCACTGGCCGATCTTACAGGAGATCACTGACCCCGTGCTCGGCTGGCCCCATGACTCTCTCAGCATTAGTCACCTGCCCTGGCCGATCTTACAGGAGATCACTGACCCTGTGAGGTTTCTACAGAAGTGAAATATTACTATTCTATAAGCAGCAATAGGTTCCTCTTTTCTTTTCACTTCTTCTTCACCTCTGGTTCCACTTCTCTTGTTCTAACAATGATCAGACAGCTTCATGTGGAGGAACACAAGACGTCTCCGAGCACAGTCCACACAATCTGTCCCTATAGATCCTATAGATGTAGGCTATGGGCATGCCAGTTGAACAGGCCACATGTGGTTCCTCATGGTAGAAGTTGGGGGACTTGCTGTGAACAATGGCGAGGTAGGTGGTGGTGTCACAGTAACATCCACATGATGCCAGGACACAAGGTCTCCAGCAAGAACATTGTCCATCACACTGCTCTCCGCCATCTTCTTCCCATAGTGCATCCTGGTGCCATCCCTTTCCCAGGTAAGTGACCCCCCCCCCCCCCCCCCCCAAAAAAAAAATAAGACCAGCCGATCAGGAAATGCTCTAACCCCAGCGTGTACACACTATGTCAGGGTCACTCGCATCCCTACATTTACCCATTGTTCCTGCTTCCACACAACCGACTGAGCACTTACTCCTTATATATAGCCCCTGCTCCACCACCCGCAAAGAGTCGCTTGTCCTGATATATCCCACCACCACCACCATGGTCCCTTGTCCTGATATATCCCAACCCCACCACCATGGTCCCTTGTCCTGATATATCCCACCACCACCACCCGCAAAGAGTCGCTTGTCCTGATATATCCCACCACCACCACCATGGTCCCTTGTCCTGATATATCCCAACCCCACCACCATGGTCCCTTGTCCTGATATATCCCACCACCACCACCATGGTCCCTTGTCCTGATACATCCCACCACCACCACCATGGTCCCTTGTCCTGATATATCCCACCACCACCACCATGGTCCCTTGTCCTGATATATCCCACCACCACCACCATGGTCCCTTGTCCTGATATATCCCACCACCACCACCATGGTCCCTTGTCCTGATATATCCCAACCCCACCACCATGGTCCCTTGTCCTGATATATCCCACCACCACCACCATGGTCCCTTGTCCTGATATATCCCACCACCACCACCATGGTCCCTTGTCCTGATATATCCCACCACCACCACCATGGTCCCTTGTCCTGATATATCCCACCACCATCACCATGGTCCCTTGTCCTGATATATCCCACCACCACCACCATGGTCCCTTGTCCTGATATATCCCACCACCACGGTCCCTTGTCCTGATATATCCCACCACCACCACCATGGTCCCTTGTCCTGATATATCCCACCACCACCACCATGGTCCCTTGTCCTGATATATCCCACCACCACCACCATGGTCCCTTGTCCTGATACATCCCACCACCACCACCATGGTCCCTTGTCCTGATATATCCCACCCTCACCACCATGGTCACTTGTCCTGATATATCCCCTCCCACCACCACCATGGTCCCTTGTCCTGATATATCCCAACCCCACCACCATGGTCCTTTGTCCTGATATATTCCCCACCATCACCATGGTCCCTTGTCCTGATATATCCCACCCTCACCACCATGGTCCCTTGTCGTGATATATCCCCTACCAATACCACCACCACCATGGTCGCTTGTCCTGATATATCCCAACCCCACCACCATGGTCCCTTGTCCTGATATATCCCCACCACCACCATGGTCCCTTGTCCTGATATATCCCAACCCCACCACCATGGTCCCTTGTCCTAATATATCCCCACCACCACCATGGTCCCTTGTCCTGATATATCCCACCACCACCACCATGGTCCCTTGTCCTGATATATCCCCACCACCACCATGGTCCCTTGTCCTGATATATCCCAACCCCACCACCATGGTCCCTTGTCCTGATATATCCCCACCACCACCATGGTCCCTTGTCCTGATATATCCCAACCCCACCACCATGGTCCCTTGTCCTGATATATCCCCACCACCACCACCATGGTCCCTTGTCCTGATATATCCCACCACCACCACCATGGTCCCTTGTCCTGATATATCCCAACCCCACCACCATGGTCCCTTGTCCTGATATATCCCCACCACCACCATGGTCCCTTGTCCTGATATATCCCCACCACCACCATGGTCCCTTGTCCTGATATATCCCAACCCCACCACCATGGTCCCTTGTCCTGATATATCCCCTCCCCACCACCACCATGGTCCCTTGTCCTGATATATCCCACCACCACCACCACGGTCCCTTGTCCTGATATATCCCAACCCCACCACCATGGTCCCTTGTCCTGAATTATCCCACCAACACCACCATGGTCACTTGTCCTGATATATTCCCCACCATCACCATGGTCCCTTGTCCTGGTATATCCCACCACCACCATAGTCCCTTGTCCTGATATATCCCCTCCCCCACCACCACCATGGTCCCTTGTCCTGATATATCCTACCACTACCACCCCCATGGTCCATGGTCCTGATATATCCTACCACTACCACCACCATGGTCCCTTGTCCTGATATATCCCGCCACCATGGTCACTTTTCCTGATATATTCCCAGACACCACCACCACCACCAGTCACTTGTCCTGATATATTCCCCACCACCATGGTCCCTTGTCCTGATATATTCCCCACCACCATGGTCACTTTTCCTGATATATTCCCCGACACCATGGTCCCTTGCGGTGATATATCCTACCACTACCACCCCCATGGTCCATGGTCCTGATATATCCTACCACTACCACCACCATGGTCCCTTGTCCTGATATATTCCACCACCATGGTCACTTTTCCTGATATATTCCCCGACACCACCCCCACCACCAGTCACTTGTCCTGATATATTCCCCACCACCATGGTCCCTTGTCCTGATATATTCCCCACCACCCTGGTCACTTTTCCTGATATATTCCCCGACACCATGGTCCCTTGTCGTGATATATCCTACCACTAGCACCACCATGGTCCCTTGTCCTGATATATTCCACCACCATGGTCACTTGTCCTGATATATTCCCCGACACCACCCCCACCACCAGTCACTTGTCCTGATATATTCCCTACCACCATGGTCACTTTTCCTGATATATTCCCCGACACCATGGTCCCTTGTCGTGGTCACCACTGTCACCAGATAATGTTAACATTCCGGTATATATAGTAATGTTTATCCAATAACGTGTCCATCAACAAGAAGACGAGTGATTGGTCGACGACTGACAATAAACCCACAATCATTTAATAAAGTGATCATCACTATGAGATACATAAGAACATAGTTATTCCTCACAATAATACCATTACTCATAAGACTACAGAATGAGGTCTATGTCCACCGCTATAATAAAGAAATAAAAGAACCTATACGGACCAGTGTAAACCGCCGTCCCCAACTTCACTGCCGCTCCATTGGTCTCAGGTGTGGTCTTGTGCCGCTTACCTCTGAGGTCAGTGATTGGCCACAGCTCATGTCAGGTTAATATACGGCCATACTATCACTCGTTATTTCTTCAGTCTGCATATATAGGGGCCACAATGGACCCCATAGCGGTGCCACATATCTGTACAAAGAATCAGCCTCGAAAGATGAGTAATTGTTATCAGTGTCATAGACATAAAGGAGACCTCTGCCGCCCAAAGCCAGTGGGCTAGGTTCCAGCATCTCTATACAGTCATCATTTGTCCCTTATATAGTCCCTGGCAAGTCCTGATAAGATCTCAGTCGATCTCCACCATGACGTAATCTGTCATTATGTGACTGGCTGATATGGCTGGATGTGATTCCTCCATACATGAAGCAGCAGGAACACGTGATCATGTACCCTTCATATATAGAATCACAGTCAGAGAAACCTATCATGGGGACGTTCCCTCCTATCCTGGGTGATGTGTTTATTGTAGCCCTAGAAAGGAGCCATGTTTGTGGGACTGATGAGGGGGTCAATCGTACAATTTATCTGCCCTACGCCCTGCTTGCCCAATTTATCATGATTTACGTCTGCTAGGCTAGAAACTTCTGTACAGACCCCTCTTCCTTCCCTTCCCCTTATGTACAGGATGCAGGACAGTTTTGCTAGTTTTCATGCATAGCTCCCAACCGTCCGCGGGACAGTCCCGTTTTCGGGGTGCTGCCCCACGGTCCCGGAACGGCACCCCGTGTCCCGCATTATATGTGGCCCCACCAGAAAAACAATAAACCAGTAACTCACCTGTCCGCAGGTCCCAGCAGCTCCTCTCCTGGCAGAGCACGCACTCCCGTCATCCTCCAGGGCGGCAGCGGGATATACAGACACTGACTGTACCGGAAGTGACCTGCAGCCTCCATCATGAATTACTTCCGGCACAGTCAGTGTCTCTGTACCCCGCTGCCCGCCCCGGAGGATGACGGCAGTGCGCGCCCTGCCGGGAGAGGAGCTGCTGGGACCGGCGGACAGGTGAGTTACTGGTTTATTGTTTTTCTGGTCGGGCAACGCAAATGGGGGGATTGGCTACTATGTGGAAGGACGCTGGTTGACCTCAGGGAGATCAACCAAAACACCGCAGAGACACCATCACGTGTCTCAACGTCAGTGTATTCTAGAACATTGCCCCCTGGGAAATTAAATATGCAAAAGAACACTGCAGAGACACCATCACATGTCTCGACGTAAGTGAACTAGCCAGACCTTCCCTCCGGGAAGGAACAACCAAGCCAAAGGCGTTCTCCAGTCAAGGAAACCACCTCAGCAAGGTATCCATTCACAGACATCTGTTTTAGGGTTTTTGCCCCTCATCAGTGTGGAGTAGGTTTCTGGCTAGTGGGAGCAATGACTAGTAAGTGCATGCAAAAGGACGCTGGTTGACCTCAGGGAGATCAACCAAAACACCGCAGAGACACCATCAAGTGTCTCAACGTCAATGTATTCTAGAACATTGCCCCCTGGGAAATTAAATATGTAAAAGAACACTGCAGAGACACCATCACATGTCTGGACGTCAGTGAACTAGCCAGACCTTCCCTCCGGTGGGAGCTGGTGGGAGCAATGACTAGTAACTAGTCATTGCTCCCACTAGCCAAAAACCTACTCCACACTGATGAGGGGCAAAAACCCCGAAACAGCTGTCTGTGGATGGATACCTTGCTGAGGTGGTTTCCTTGACTGGAGAACGCCTTTGGCTTGGTTGTTCCTTCCCGGAGGAAAGGTCTGGCTAGTTCACTGACGTCGAGACATGTGATGGTGTCTCTGCAGTGTTCTTTTGCATATTTGATTTCCCAGGGGGCAATGTTCTAGAATACACTGACGTTGAGACACGTGATGGTGTCTCTGCGGTGTTTTGGTTGATCTCCGTGAGGTCAACCAGTGTCCTTTTGCATGCACTTACTAGTCATTGCTCCCACTAGCCAGAAACCTACTCCACACTGATGAGGGGCAAAAACCCCGAAACAGCTGTCTGTGGATCGATACCTTGCTGAGGTGGTTTCCTTGACTGGAGAACGCCTTTGGCTCGGTTGTTCCTTCCCGGAGGGAAGGTCTGGCTAGTTCACTGATGTTGAGACATGTGATGGTGTCTCTGCAGTGTTCTTTTGCATATTTGGCTACTATGTGGGGCATATATGGGGGATTGGCTACTATGTGGGGCATATATGGGGGATTGGCTACTATGTGGGGCACTATATGGGGATTGGCTACTATGTGGGGCACTATATGTGGGCATTGGCTACTATGTGGGGCGCTATATGGTGGATTGGCTACTATGTGGGGCGGTATAAGGGGGATTGGCTACTATGTGGGGCACTATATGGGGGGATTGGCTACTATGTGGGGCGCTATATGGGGGATTGGCTACTATGTGGGGCACTATATGGGGGATTGGCTACTATGTGGGGCACTATATGGGGGCATTGGCTACTATGTGGGGCACTATATGGGGGGATTGGCTACTATGTGGGGCACTATATGGGGGATTGGATACTATGTGGGGCATATATGGGGGCATTGGCTACTATGTGGGGCACTATATGGGGCATTGGCTACTATGTGGGGCACTCTATAGCGGATTGGCTACTATGTGGGGCACTATATGGGGGGATTGGCTACTATGTGGGGCACTATATGGGGGGATTGGCTACTATGTGGGGCACTATATGGGGATTGGCTACTATGTGGGGCACTATATGGGGGCATTGGCTACTATGTGGGGCACTATATGGGGGCATTGGCTACTATGTGGGGCACTATATGGGGGCATTGGCTACTATATGGGCATTGGCTACTATGTGGGGCACTATATGGGGGATTGGCTACTATGTAGGGCACTATATGGGGGCATTAGCTACTATGTGGGGCGCTATATGGGGGGATTGGCTACTATGTGGGGCACTATATGGGGGATTGGATACTATGTGGGGCATATATGGGGGCATTGGCTACTATGTGGGGCACTATATGGGGCATTGGCTACTATGTGGGGCACTCTATAGGGGATTGGCTACTATGTGGGGCACTATATGGGGGGATTGGCTACTATGTGGGGCACTTTATGGGGATTAGCTACTATGTGGGGCACTATATGGGGGGATTGGCTACTATGTGGGGCACTATATGGGGATTGGCTACTATGTGGGGCACTATATGGGGATTGGCTACTATGTGGGGCACTATATGGGGGCATTGGCTACTATGTGGGGCACTATATGGGGGCATTGGCTACTATGTGGGGCATATATGGGGGCATTGGCTACTATGTGGGGCACTATATGGGGGCATTGGCTACTATGTGGGGCACTATATGGGGGCACTGGCTACTATGTGGGGCACTATATGGGGGCATTGGCTACTATGTGGGGCACTATATGGGGGCATTGGCTACTATGTGGGGCACTATATGGGGGCATTGGCTGCTATGTGGGGCACTATATGGGGGCATTGGCTACTATGTGGAGCACTATATGGAGGATTGGACACTATGTGGGGCTCTATATGGGGGCATTGGCTATTATGTGGGGCACTATTTGGTGGCATTGGCTACTATGTGGAGCACTATATGGGGGCATTGGATACTATGTAGGGCACTATATGGGGGATTAGATACTATGTGGGGCACTATATGGGGCATTGGATACTATGTGGGGCACTATATGGGGCATTGGATACTATGTGGGGCACTATATGAGGCATTGGATACTATGTGGGGCACTATATGGGGGCATTGGATACTATGTGGGGCACTATATGGGGGCATTGGATACTATGTGGGGCATATATGGGGGCATTGGATACTATGTGGGGCACTATACGGGGGGATTGCCTATTATGTTGGGCACTATATAGGGGGATTGGATACTATGTGGGCACTATTGGGGGGATTGGATACTATGTGGGGCACTATAATGGGGGATTTGATACTATATAGGGCATTTTTGGGGGATTGGATATTATATCGGGCACTATTCAGTCAGCAGCATGTGGTGACTGTAGGGGAGTGGCTATAGAGGGTTGCTATGGGGGCGTGGCTATGAAGGGTCATTATGGGGGCGTGGCTATGGGGACCGCGGCGCACATGTCCCTATTTGCTCTTTGCAAAAGTTGGGAGGTATGTTCATGTCCCAATAAAGTTAGCAAATAAGAGCCTATAATTTCTTATGTGTCATTATATTCCAAGTCTGAAGCTACTACTGTACACAGTGAGCGGCCTGAGGGCAAACACCTGTCTGCTACATCTAGGAGACACCTACAGCTTCCAGGCCTCAGGTTATCTATAGTCCTCCTAGTCGGGACTCTTCTCCGTCAGTGATAGTACTCCAGTCCCTTACATCTAGGAGACACCTACAGCTTCCAGGCCTCAGGTTACCTACAGTCCTCCTGGTCGGGACTCTTCTCCATCAGTGATAGTACTCCAGTCCGTTACATCTAGGAGACACCTACAGCTTCCAGGCCTACGGTTACCTACAGTCCTCCTGGTCGGGACTCTTCTCCATCAGTGATAGTACTCCAGTCCCTTACATCTAGGAGACACCTACAGCTTCCAGGCCTCAGGTTACCTACAGTCCTCCTGGTCGGGACTCTTCTCCATCAGTGATAGTACTCCAGTCCCTTACATCTAGGAGACACCTACAGCTTCCAGGCCTCAGGTTACCTACAGTCCTCCTGGTAAAGACTCTTCTCCATCAGTGATAGTACTCCAGTCCCTTACATCTAGGAGACACCTACAGCTTCCAGGCCTCAGGTTACCTACAGTCCTTCTGGTAAGGACTCTTTGTTCTCCTGTCCTCTACATTTAGGAGGCATCTATGGTTTCTAGGCCTCAGCTCATCTGTAGTCCCTCCTAGTCGGGACTCTTCTCCTTCAGTGATAGTACTCCAGTCCCTTACATCTAGGAGACACCTACAGCTTCCAGGCCTCAGGTTATCTATCCTGGTCAGGACTATTTGTTCTCCTGTCCCCTACATGGAAGAGGCATCTATGGTTTCTAGGCATCAGAGTATCCATAGTCCCTGCTGGTCAGGACTCTTTGTTCTCCTGTCCTCTACATCGAGGAGTCAACCAAGGTTTCCAGGTTTCAGGTTATGTATAATCCTCCTGGTCAGGACTCTTCTCTGTTAGTGATTGTTCTCCTGTCATCTACATCCAGGAGATACCTACAGCTTCCAGGCCTCAGACTATCTATAGTCCCTCCTCTGTCAGTGATGGTTATTCTTCTGCTCCTTGCTTTCTTGGCAGCTTAGGAGGTTCTGGGAAGCATCAAGGCCAATGTTTCCTGATCCTCCGGATCTACTGACTGTTGAGCCTCACGTCTCACCCGATCCAAAATGGAGTTATCAATAATGGAGATAATCAGCCTGGTATAAGACATAAAGACTATATGAGCCCCAGTGAGTCAGTGATACAGGACAGAACGGAAATATGGGCACCCACCCCGGACATGTGATAAATCATAGTACAGACAGAATGGACACACAATGATGACCGCCTATAATCCTGTCCTCTTCTTCCAGGCTTTCTAGACCCATCAGACGGGGAGACATATGGATCTTATCTACACAACCGTGTTCATTACTACATGGGAGGGACGATGGCCGACATTTCTACATCTGCCAATGACCCCATGTTCATTGTGCACCACAACTTTGTGGACTAGTAAGTATCTATCTATCCAGCTAGGTAGGGGCAGTGGGGTAACATTTCCGTCTTTTAGATAGAAGTGATCGAAGCCAGGATTGGTTCCTAAGACTGGTACACCGAGGTGGAGCACAGAACACTGCTTTAGTCTGGAAAATTGTTTTCAAGCTTTAATCGGCTATCGCTATGGTTATGCACAGGGTCTCCAATTCCTCAGAAGGTGGTGGGCTCATGGTCTGTGATTGGAGGATGAGTGGTCAATGGGTGGTGGGCTCATGGTCTGTGATTGGAGGATAAGTGGTCAGTAGGTAGAGGGCTCATGGTCTGTGATTGGAGGATGAGTGATCAGTGGATGGTGGGCTCATGGTCTGTGATTAGAGGATAAGTGGTCAGTAGGTAGAGGGCTCATGGTCTGTGATTAGAGGATAAGTGGTCAGTAGGTAGAGGGCTCATGGTCTGTGATTGGAGGATGAGTGGTCAGTGGGTGGTGAGCTCATGGTCTGTGATTGGGCGGATGAGTGGTCAGTAGGTGGAGGGCTCATGGTCTGCGATTGGAGGATGAGTGGTCAGTGGGTGGTGGGTTCATGGTCTGTGTTGGAGGACGAGTGGTCAGTGGGTGGTAGGCTCATGGTCTGTGATTGGAGGACGAGTGGTCAGTGGGTCATGGGCTCATGGTCTGTGATTGGAGGATGAGTGGTCAGTGGGTGGTGAGCTCATGGTCTGTGATTGGGCGGATGAGTGGTCAGTAGGTGGAGGGCTCATGGTCTGTGATTGGAGGATGAGTGGTCTGTGATTGGAGGATGAGTGGTCAGTAGGTAGAGGGCTCATGGTCTGTGTTGGAGGATGAGTGGTCAGTGGGTGGTGGGCTCATGGTCTGTGATTGGAGGATGAGTGGTCAGTGGGTCATGGGCTCATGGTCTGTAATCAGTGGATGAGTGGTCAGTGGGTGATGGGCTCATGGTCTGTGATTGGAGGACGAGTGGTTAGTGGGTGGTGGGCTCATGGTCTTTGATTGAAGGACGAGTGGTCAGTGGGTGGTGGGCTCATGGCCTTTGATTGGAGGATGAGTGGTCAGCCAGTAGAGGTGCATAGAGGGCTCATGGTCTGTGATTGGAGGATGAGTCATCAGTGGGTCATGGGCTCATGGTCTGTGATTGAAGGCTGAGCGGTCAGTGGGTGGTGGGCTCATGGTCTGTGATTGGAGGACGAGTGGTCAGTGGGTCATGGGCTCATGGTCTGTAATCAGTGGATGAGTGGTCAGTGGGTGATGGGCTCATGGTCTGTGATTGACGGACGAGTGGTTAGTGGGTGGTGGGCTCATGGTCTTTGATTGGAGGACGAATGGTCAGTGGGTGGTGGGCTCATGGCCTTTGATTGGAGGATGAGTGGTCAGCCAGTAGAGGTGCATAGAGGGCTCATGGTCTGTGATTGGAGGCTGAGCGGTCAGTGGGTAGAGGGCTTATGGTCTATGATCAGCGGATGAGTGGTCAGTGAGGGGTGGGCTCATGGTCTGTAATCAGTGGATGAGTGGTCAGTGGGTGATGGGCTCATGGTCTGCGATTGGAGGACGAGTGGTTAGTGGGTGGTGGGCTCATGGTCTTTGATTGGAGGACGAGTGGTCAGTGGGTGGTGGGCTCATGGTCTGTGATTGGAGGATGAGTGGTCAGTGGGTGGTGGGCTCATGGTCTGTGATTGGAGGATAAGTGGTCAGTGGGTGCTGGGCTCATGGTCTGTGACTGGAGGATGAGTTGTCAGTAGGTGGTGGGCTCATGGTCTGTGATTAGAGGATGAGTGGTCAGTGGGTGGTGGGCTCATGGTCTGTGATTGGAGGATGAGTGGTCAGTGGGTGCTGGGCTCATGGTCTGTGACTGGAGGATGAGTTGTCAGTGGGTGGTGGGCTCATGGTCTGTGATTGGAGGATGAGTGGTCAGTGGGTGCTGGGCTCATGGTCTGTGACTGGAGGATGAGTTGTCAGTGGGTGGTGGGCTCATGGTCTGTGATTAGAGGATGAGTGGTCAGTGGGTGGTGAGCTCATGGCCTTTGATTGGAGGATAAGTGGTCAGCCAGTAGAAGTACATAGAGAGCTCATGGTCTGTGATTGGAGGATGAGTCGTCAGTGGGTGGTGGGTTCATGGTCTGTGATTGGAGGATAAGTAACCATGGTCTTATATAGCTAAATAGTCAGTAGATGAAGAAAGAGCACATGACTCTGTGGGTCTTTAGTAGTTGAGTGGTCAGACTTAGTGGGTGGAGGCTGGTTGGTGGCTTTGGACGGACGGATGGTCGTACATTGGTTGTGTTTGATCTCCACAGATTTTACAGGACCATTCATTTTTACAGTATATTTGAGTTATGGATCAGGAAACACAATAGGAGCCCTGAAGACTTTCCAGAAAACTCGCTCCCGGGGCAACACCCCCTTTACTTCATTGTTCCATTTTATCCTCATCTTCAGAACCGGGATCTTCTCCAGTCGTCCTTGGGATTCGGATACACATTTGATGAGATTCCGGAACACTTATAACCTCCAAACTCTGCATACGACCAATGAAAAAGGCAGACTGGCCGCCCCCATGTGGAGAGGAAGAGCTCCTCCATGTCGTGACTCTTTAGTTACTCTAAATAACTTAATTGTATCCAATAAAAAAGGTCTAACCAGGGTTCACAGCTGGGGGGCGCCACACATGGTCCACACATGGTCCACACTTCAGGAACAGTAACAGGTTCTAGCCTAGAAGACAACAGTAAGGAGACACCCCGACTTCTGGGATATGGGGGCCCTTAAGCTTTGCTCCTGCTCAGTCTCTATGGGGTTAATTATACTCACAATTGGATTGTGGTCGATACTTCTGATTCTTGTAGTTTCACAGATGCTTAACAATTGTTACCTGAGGGGAATGGGCAAACATCTGTAACCATTGCTGACTAGGCCCGACCTGAAGCCCTCGCAGGTCCCGGAACGCCCCCAGGCATTGGTGCAGACTTGCTATGTAATCCTCTGCTCCACTGACGCTCTTGGTAATGGACACTTGACAATCAATGCAGAAACCCCTTGGACAGGACTTCTGTTCCTGGGCATCAGACATATTTGCTGTCTCTTATGTCTCTGTATACAGCACTCAATGCCCCCTGTGGTATTAGGCCCCCCTTTAGTATCAGGCCCCCCCCCTGTAGTATAAGGCCATACACCTTATGCCCGTGAGAAATGATGGGTTCATCTGACAAGATACAGAGGGTCCTCATCTATTTCTTAATGTTCACAACTCACTATGGCCTGTGGTTAATCCATCACCTACATTAGTGTGGAGCTTTATGGCCTAAAGCCTGAGACCGAGCCCGGAGCCTGACACTGAGCCCGAAACTGAGCCCAGAGCCTGACACTGAGCCCGGAGCCTGACACTGAGACTGATACTAGCCTGGAGCCTGACACTGAGCACGGAGCCTGACACTGAGACTGACACTAGCCCAGGGCCTGACACTGAGCCCGACACTGAGCCCGAAGCCTGACACTGAGCACGGAGCCTGACACTGAGACTGACACTGAGACTGACACTAGCCCGGAGCCTGACACTGAGACTGACACTAGCCTGGAGCCTGACACTAGCCCAGAGCCTGACACTGAGCCCGGAGCCTGACACTGAGACTGAGACTGAAACTAGCCCGGAGCCTGACACTGAGCCCGGAGCCTGACACTGAGACTGACACGAGCCCGGAGTCTGACACTGAGCCCGAAGCCTGACACTGAGCCCGACACTGAGCCCGGAGCCTGACACTGAGCCCGACACTAGCCCGGAGCCTGACACTGAGACTGACACTAGCCTGGAGCCTGACACTAGCCCGGAGCCTGACACTGAGCCCGACACTGAGCCCGGAGCCTGAGACTGACACTAGCCTGGAGCCTGACACAGAGCCCGAAGCCTGACACTGAGCCCAGAGCCTGACACTGAGCCCGGAGCCTGACACTGAGCCCGGAGCCTGACACTGAGCCCGGAGCCTGACACTGAGCCTGACACTGAGCCCAGAGCCTGACACTGAGCCCGGAGCCTGACACTGAGCCTGACACTGAGCCCAGAGCCTGACACTGAGCCCGGAGCCTGACATTGAGCCCAGAGCCTGACACAGAGCCTGAAGCCTGACACTGAGCCCGGAGCCTGACACTGAGCCCAGAGCCTGACACTGAGCCCAGAGCCTGACACTGAGCCTGACACTGAGCCCTGAGCCTGACACTGAGCCTAACACTGAGCCCGGAGCCTGACATTGAGCCCAGAGCCTGACACTGAGCCCGGAGCCTGACACTGAGCCCCGAGCCTGACACTGAGCCCGGAGCCTGACACTGAGCCCGGAGCCTGACACTGAGCCCGGAGCCTGACACTGAGCCCCACACTTAGCCCAGAGCCTGACAATGACACTGAGCCTGACACTAAGCCCGGAGCCTGACACTGAGCCTGGAGCCTGACACTGAGCCCCACACTTAGCCCAGAGCCTGACACTAACACTGAGCCTGACACTAAGCCCGGAGCCTGACACTGAGCCCGGAGCCTGACACTGAGCCCGAAGGCTGACACTGAGCCTGGCACGGAGCCTGGAGCCTGACACAGAGCCCAACACTGAGCCCACAGCCTGACACTGAACCTGACACTGAGCCTGGAGCCTGACACTGAGTCTGGAGCCTGACACTGAGCCCCACACTTAGCCCAGAGCCTGACACTAACACTGAGCCTGACACTAAGCCCGGAGCCGGACACTGAGCCCGGAGCCTGACACTGAGCCCGGAGCCTGACACTGAGCCCGAAGGCTGACACTGAGCCTGACACGGAGCCTGGAGCCTGACACAGAGCCCAACACTGAGCCCAGAGCCTGACACTGAACCTGACACTGAGCCTGGAGCCTGACACTGAGTCGAAGCCTGACGCTGAGCCCGGAGCCTGAAGCTGAGCCCAGATCCTGACACTGAGCCTGAAACTGAGCCCAAAGCCTGACACTGAGCCTGACACTGAGCCCGGAGCCTGACACTGAGCCTAACACTGAGCCCGGAGCCTGACATTGAGCCCAGAGCCTGACACAGAGCCTGAAGCCTGACACTGAGCCCGGAGCCTGACACTGAGCCCGGAGCCTGACACTGAGCCCGGAGCCTGACACTGAGCCCGGAGCCTGACACTGAGCCCGGAGCCTGACAATGAGCCTGACACTGAGCCCGGAGCCTGACTCTGAGCCCGGAGCCTGACACTGAGCCCGGAGCCTGACACTGAGCCCGGAGCCTGACACTGAGCCCGGAGCCTGACAATGAGCCTGACACTAAGCCCGGAGCCTGACACTGAGCCCGGAGCCTGACACTGAGCCCGGAGCCTGACACTGAGCCCAGAGCCTGACACTGAGCCCGGAGCCTGACAATGAGCCTGACACTGAGCCCGGAGCCTGACACTGAGCCCCACACTTAGCCCAGAGCCTGACAATGACACTGAGCCTGACACTAAGCCCGGAGCCTGACACTGAGCCTGGAGCCTGACACTGAGCCCCACACTTAGCCCAGATCCTGACACTAACACTGAGCCTGACACTAAGCCCGGAGCCTGACACTGAGCCCGGAGCCTGATGCAGCGAGCCGGGGTAATGGGAAGAGAGTGAGGGGAATGAGGCGAGGATGATGGTGATGGTAGTCTCTCCTGAGCGTGGCGCTGAGCTCCTCTGTGAGGGGATGCACTGAGGGCTGCAGAGGGAGAGTGTGCTATACCTGCAGGATGGCTGGAACTTGTCACGGTCACAGGTGGGCACGAGGGCTTCTGCAGGTACAGGGGGACTCTCTGGCGCTTCCCGGGTATCTCTCTCTCTTCTGTGGCTGCTGCAGCGGTTTCTGTAGGGGGGCTGCACCCGTGTGTAAGGTAGTCGGTGGTGTGGACTTGTAGTTCCCCCGGGGCCAACCCCAAAATACTGCTGCCTGGTAATATGGCCCTTGATGGTGGTGTGGTGCAGGTGGACCAGACAACAGGGAGACAAGGAGGGAGGCAGTGTAACAACAACTCCTTTACTGTAAGACTTGCAGGTGTTATACAGTCCTTTAGCATACAGTGGTGAATACTGGCGGCTTTGACTGAGCTACTGTGCTTGTGAGAGCCTGGTGGTGTGAAGAGAGACGACCTGCCTTAGGTCCTGGTCTGCCAGTACGTGTGGGACGCTGGTGAGCACTGTGATCCTGTGGACTTCTCCCCAATGGTGCTTGAGTCTGCTTCTCCCCTCCCTGTCTGCCAGGGAGCTTCCTGCAAAGTTACTGGGCCGGGCCTTAGGCCACAACTTTCGGTTCCCAGAGGATCCAGGGGTCCTAGTCAATCCTACCCCCCGAATGTCAGGAAGATGGGTGCCGAGGCTAAGTTAACTCGGCTCCCTCCTACAGCCAAGTCTCTCCACTGGGTGTCTGTCTTTAGGATTCCCACTGACTGTATATGTGCTGGCCCTTTCCTGAGGGGGCACCTGACAAACTGTCTCTCAAGGTCTCTCTTTCTCTCACCTCCAGCTGTTTGTTCTCTTGCTGCTCTGTGTAAAATCTTTCTCCTTGTTCCCCTCAGCAGCTTTTCTCTCTGTGGTGATCTCCTGAGGTGATGTTATACCCTCTACAGCTGGTCACTTGTCTCCTGTCTCTTGTCTCAGCTTGTCTCAGCTAAACACTGCAACAGCTAGCCTTATATAGGGGGCCTATCTGCATAACCACACCCCCTTCTAGCAACTTCCAAGCTTACCACACTACCTAAGCAGTTCCCACTAAGGTCAGTAGATGTCGCTGTTGTGTGGCGTGCAGTGTAAGCATGTAACCCATCTCTGCCTGCCAGTTACTGGTACAGAGAAATACACAGAATAGTTGCACATAAAACATGTTAACTCCTAAAATAGACAATAAACTGCTTGTAGACAGGTGCCATCCTCAGCCCAGCCACAGGAACCATGCTCTGGTACACTACATAATTCCCCCTCTAAAAATAAGCCGGCCTCGGCGACGGGCTGGGGCGAGGATGAAAGCTGGAAACACAAATAAAAGGCACCATACCTGTATAAAAGTGTAAAAGTTTGGTTAGGCACATAGGCAAATATAGTGCAAACAACTTTGTAAACATAGTGGGCTCCTGCCCAACAGGGAACTCTTAAAGTCTCTCTATTGGCACTTAGCACACCGTCCATATTAGAGTGCTTCTTTTGAATAAACAATACACATGGCTGCAATAACAGTGTAATAGTGCAAACAAACTCTTTGGCACATGACCTGGGTAGCGTCCATTAGAGTCTCACGGAAAAAAGGCAGTCCATGGCATATGTGTGTCTTTTTAACACACTAAACCCCAACAAAAACATAACCCCCCAAAACAAGAGCACTTTAAATGCAATACTTTGGAATGACCACATTACATGGTTTAAGAACCAGGCACTTCACTTGAACGTTGCAGCACACATAAAACTTTATAAAACCATATTTTGGATCATGGCAGCTGCCAGGCACAGTTCTTAAACGTTGCAATAAACAGTTAACTCTTTGTAGTTCCTGAGGTAACTAGGGCATTCCTGCCAACAGTGGGTAAAAGTACCTCAGTCAAACTCAGCGCTGCTGCAACTTGTAGAGAGCCAAGATGGCGGCTCTGCCCTTAGCGCTGGATAAGGGTGGTCGCTCTTCACCTGGTGGGAGTGGCGGAAACGCTGGTAGCTGTGCTGCTGCTACTCCTGATGGTGTGGGGATGGAGGACTCAGCCGAGACCCCTGCAGACACTGCTTTCTCCTCTCCGGTGGATGTGCTAGGACCACTGAGCACCTTCACCCCTGGCGCTAAGTGCATATGCCAGGTGGCATTCGCCTCCACAATGGTGGTGGTGGCGACGTCCCGGACACCCGGAAGGCTTGTGGACCAGGTTGCCGTGGACACAGGCTTTGCAACCACCAGGGTGGCCTCTGTAGTTGCGGGTGGTACCTCTATGGTGACGGTGGGTACCGCTGGAGCTGTGACAGTGGGGACCGGATCAGGCGGAGCCGCTTCTGCAGCTATTGCTGGGGCTGAAGGGGGAGAAGGCGCTGGTTCAGCCATTTTGGAGCTGGGAGCACTCTCATCAGAGTCTGGGGGCGGTAACGGCAACAGACGTAGGCCCTCCGGGGTCTCACGGAGGGCTACGGAGGGTCTGTGGGGGTCTTCTGACCAGTCCTCATCTAGGCCGCTATAAGGTGGGGGCGGTACCCTGGTGACACCCGCTGCCCACCACCCTCGGGGTCCCAGCATGGGGGTAAACTCCACCTGTTCTCCTGGGAACAGGGAGTGCAAGTGTTCCGGCAGGTCAGGGCGTTTCACCGAAGCCCGGTTTACAAAATACCACTTGGGCCCGTGGTTGTCCTCAATAAACCCATACCCCCGGTCCCGGCTGAACTTACGTACTGTCCCTTGCAGCCGTAAGGGGCGTGCGTCCTTCTCGGTGGGCTCCTTCAGCCTCTGGCGGATCTCCCGCTCTCGGTCCATCCTCTCCTGGTAAAACTGCCGATACTTTTGGTCGGTGTCGGTGCTTGGCCGCTGTCGGGGCTGGGTCCCCTGGACTGTGTTAGCTTCCCGGATCTCTGTGAGGATCTGCTGCAGGCAGCCTTCGTCCCCAAAGCACCATTTGGGGATCACGGATTCCTCCGGGCTCGGTGGCCGACCGTCCATCAACCGGGGTTGTATCGCGGCCCCTTCTTCCCAGGGGATGACGGGGACTTGGCACTGTGGAGCCTCTAGCGCCCCTGCCTCATCTGGGTCTGTTGTCTCGAGCGCTGCATCCGGAGGCATACTAATGCAGACCCGCTCCGAGGAGTGAGGGGCAGGCTGCGGCTCAGGCATGCCGTCCGGGTTGGCCGACATGGCGGATGCGGGAACTCCGGTCTCGGGTTGCTGCTTGCTCGCCATGCTGCTCGCTACTGAACCCCCTCCTCTTCCGGGCGGTCCAGGCTCCGCCCACTTCCTGTGTGGGACGGAGGCGCTCTTTTTCCTATGAGGCTGGGACTCACCCAAGATGGCGGCACACAGTGGACTCCGGAAGCGCTGTCTGTGCAGACCTCTAGGAGACTTGGCGGGCGACCGTTGCTGTTGTGGTGCTGCGTAGCTGCTCTGAGGTGAGGCGGGACTTACTCTTTCCCGCGCTTCAGCGGAGCTGTAGTTAACCCCTTGAGGGGCGGTGCGCTGCGACTGTGACGCAGCAAACAAATCCTTCTTCTTTAGGATAGTGGCAATGTCTCTGAGAGCACAGTACAGGTGGCTCAGGGAAACAAACATGGTGGCTTGTAAAGTCTCTTTCAATAAAGCAAAGTCCATGCTGTACATCTGTAAATCCACACACAGGGATACGGGTTCCATCTTCCCCCTCTTTTAAGCAAAGTTCCTCTCAGTGGAAACAGTTCAGTAAAACAGTAGCAGAAACACTTTAGCAGTCTTTTCTCACAAGCAGCATACAGTTAAAGTCTCTGTGGATACAGGGTTCCCCCTCTTTTGCGGTTAGCACACACTTGAGGGCAGTTTTCTCACAGCTGAGGTGTTGGTACTTTGTGACAGGCACACAGCCTATCCTGTTCGTGACGCCAAAAGAGAACTTGCAGCGAGCCGGGGTAATGGGAAGAGAGTGAGGGGAATGAGGCGAGGATGATGGTGATGGTAGTCTCTCCTGAGCGTGGCGCTGAGCTCCTCTGTGAGGGGATGCACTGAGGGCTGCAGAGGGAGAGTGTGCTATACCTGCAGGATGGCTGGAACTTGTCACGGTCACAGGTGGGCACGAGGGCTTCTGCAGGTACAGGGGGACTCTCTGGCGCTTCCCGGGTATCTCTCTCTCTTCTGTGGCTGCTGCAGCGGTTTCTGTAGGGGGGCTGCACCCGTGTGTAAGGTAGTCGGTGGTGTGGACTTGTAGTTCCCCCGGGGCCAACCCCAAAATACTGCTGCCTGGTAATATGGCCCTTGATGGTGGTGTGGTGCAGGTGGACCAGACAACAGGGAGACAAGGAGGGAGGCAGTGTAACAACAACTCCTTTACTGTAAGACTTGCAGGTGTTATACAGTCCTTTAGCATACAGTGGTGAATACTGGCGGCTTTGACTGAGCTACTGTGCTTGTGAGAGCCTGGTGGTGTGAAGAGAGACGACCTGCCTTAGGTCCTGGTCTGCCAGTACGTGTGGGACGCTGGTGAGCACTGTGATCCTGTGGACTTCTCCCCAATGGTGCTTGAGTCTGCTTCTCCCCTCCCTGTCTGCCAGGGAGCTTCCTGCTTAGGTTACTGGGCCGGGCCTTAGGCCACAACTTTCGGTTCCCAGAGGATCCAGGGGTCCTAGTCAATCCTACCCCCCGAATGTCAGGAAGATGGGTGCCGAGGCTAAGTTAACTCGGCTCCCTCCTACAGCCAAGTCTCTCCACTGGGTGTCTGTCTTTAGGATTCCCACTGACTGTATATGTGCTGGCCCTTTCCTGAGGGGGCACCTGACAAACTGTCTCTCAAGGTCTCTCTTTCTCTCACCTCCAGCTGTTTGTTCTCTTGCTGCTCTGTGTAAAATCTTTCTCCTTGTTCCCCTCAGCAGCTTTTCTCTCTGTGGTGATCTCCTGAGGTGATGTTATACCCTCTACAGCTGGTCACTTGTCTCCTGTCTCTTGTCTCAGCTTGTCTCAGCTAAACACTGCAACAGCTAGCCTTATATAGGGGGCCTATCTGCATAACCACACCCCCTTCTAGCAACTTCCAAGCTTACCACACTACCTAAGCAGTTCCCACTAAGGTCAGTAGATGTCGCTGTTGTGTGGCGTGCAGTGTAAGCATGTAACCCATCTCTGCCTGCCAGTTACTGGTACAGAGAAATACACAGAATAGTTGCACATAAAACATGTTAACTCCTAAAATAGACAATAAACTGCTTGTAGACAGGTGCCATCCTCAGCCCAGCCACAGGAACCATGCTCTGGTACACTACACTGACACTGAGCCCGGAGCCTGACAATAAGCCTGACACTGAGCCCGGAGCCTGACTCTGAGCCCGGAGCCTGACACTGAGCCCGGAGCCTGACACTGAGCCCGGAGCCTGACAATGAGCCTGACACTAAGCCCGGAGCCTGACACTGAGCCCGGAGCCTGACTCTGAGCCCGGAGCCTGACACTGAGCCCGGAGCCTGACACTGAGCCCGGAGCCTGACACTGAGCCCCACACTTAGCCCAGAGCCTGACAATGACACTGAGCCTGACACTAAGCCCGGAGCCTGACACTGAGCCTGGAGCCTGACACTGAGCCCCACACTTAGCCCAGATCCTGACACTAACACTGAGCCTGACACTAAGCCCGGAGCCTGACACTGAGCCCGGAGCCTGACACTGAGCCCGAAGGCTGACACGGAGCCTGGAGCCTGACACAGAGCCCAACACTGAGCCCAGAGCCTGACACTGAACCTGACACTGAGCCTGGAGCCTGACACTGAGTCGAAGCCTGACGCTGAGCCTGAAGCCTGACACTGAGCCCGGAGCCTGACGCTGTGCCCGGAGACTGACACTAAGCCTGACACTGAGCCCGGAGCCTGACACTGAGCCCGGAGCCTGAAGCTGAGCCCAGATCCTGACACTGAGCCTGAAACTTAGCCCAAAGGCTGACACTGAGACTGACACTAGCCCGGAGCCTGACACTGAGCCCGGAGCCTGACACTGAGACTGACACTAGCCCGGAGCCTGACACTGAGCCCGACACTGAGCCCGGAGCCTGACACTGAGACTGACACTAGCCTGGAGCCTGACACTAGCCCGGAGCCTGACACTGAGCCCGGAGCCTGACACTGAGACTAACACTAGCCCGGAGCCTGACACTGAGCCCGGAGCCTGACACTGAGCCCGACACTGAGCCCGGAGCCTGACACTGAGACTGACACTAGCCTGGAGCCTGACACTGAGCTCAGAGCCTGACACTGAGCCCGGAGCCTGACACTGAGCCTGACACTGAGCTCAGAGCCTGACACTGAGCCCGGAGCCTGACACTGAGCCCGACACTGAGCCCGGAGCCTGACATTGAGCCCGGAGCCTGACACTGAGCCCGGAGCCCGACACTGAGCCTTGAGCCTGACAATGAGCCCGGAGCCTGACATTGAGCCTAGAGCCTGACACAGAGCCCGAAGCCTGACACTGAGCCCGGAGCCTGACACTGAGCCCAGAGCCTGACACTGAGCCCGGAGCCTGACACTGAGCCCGGAGCCTGACACTGAGCCCGGAGCCTGGCCCGGAGCCTGACACTGAGCCCAGAGCCTGACACTGAGCCTGACACTGAGCCCGAAGCCTGACACTGAGCCCGGAGCCTGACACTGAGCCCGGAGCCTGACACTGAGCCCGGAGCCTGACACTGAGCCCAGAGCCTGACACTGAGCCCGGAGCCTGACACTGAGCCCGGAGCCTGACACTGAGCCTGACACTGAGCCCGGAGCCTGACACTGAGCCCAGAGCCTGACACGGAGCCCGGAGCCTGACACTGAGCCCCACACTTAGCCCAGAGCCTGACAATGTCACTGAGCCTGACACTGAGCCTGGAGCCTGACACTGAGCCCCACACTTAGTCCAGAGCCTGACACTAAGCCCGGAGCCTGACACTGAGCCCAGAGCCTGAAACTGAGCCCGGAGCCTGACACTGAGCCTGACACTGAGCCCGAAGGCTGACACTGAGCCTGACACGGAGCCTGGAGCCTGACACTGAGCCCGGAGCCTGACACTGAGACTGACACTAGCCCGGAGCCTGACACTGAGCCCGGAGCCTGACACTGAGCCCAGAGCCTGACACTGAGCCCAGAGCCTGACACTAAGCCAAGAGCCTGACACTGAGCCCGGAGCCTGACACTGAACCTGACACTGAGCCCAGAGCCTGACACTGAGCCCGGAGCCTGACATTGAGCCTGACACTGAGCCCGGAGCCTGACACTGAGCCTTGAGCCTGAAACTGAGCCCGAAGCCGGACACTGAGCCCAAAGCCTGACGCTGAGCCTGGAGCCTGACACTGAGCCCAAAGCCTGACACTGAGCCCAAAGCCTGACACTGAGCCTAAAACTGAGTCTGAAGCCTGACACTGAGCCCGGAGCATGACACTGAGCCTGGAGCCTAACACTAAGCCTGGAGCCTGACACTAAGCCTGGAGCCAGACACTGAGCCCGAAGCCTGACACTGAGCCTGACACTTGGTTGGCAGCCTGACACTGAGCCCTCAGCCTGACACTGAGCCCGGAGCCTGACACTGAGCCTGACACTTGGTTGGCAGCCTGACACTGAGCCCTCAGCCTGACACTGAGACTGACACTGATCCCGTAGCCTGACACTGAGCCTGGAACCTGTCCTCTGTACTGCTGATCCCAGCTGTGTCTCCTGTGCTGCTGATCCCACCTGTGTGCTCTGTGCTACTCATCCCAGCTGTGCCCTCTGTGCTGCTGATCCCAGCTGCGCCCTCTGTGCTGCTGATCCCAGCTGTGTCCTCTGTGCTGCTGATCCCAGATGTGTCCCCTCTGCTGCTGATCCCAGCTGTGTCCTCTGTGCTGCTGATCCCAGCTGTGTCCTCTGTGCTACTGATCCTAGCTGTGTTCTCTGTGCTGCTGATCCCAGCTGTGTCCCCTCTGCTGCTGATCCCAGCTGTGTCCTCTGTGCTGCTGATCCCAGCTGTGTCCTCTGTGCTACTGATCCCAGCTGTGCCCTCTGTGCTGCTAATCCAAACCGTGCTGCTGATCCCGGCTATGTCCCCCGTGCTGATCCCAGCTGTGTCCCCTCTGCTGCTGATCCCTGCTGTGTCCCCTGTGCTGCTGATCCCGACTGTGTCCCCTCTGCTGCTGATCCCAGCTGTGTCCTCTGTGCTGCTGATCCCAGCTTTGTCCTCTGTGCTGCTTATCCCAGCTGTGTCCTCTGTGCTGCTTATCCCAGCTGTGTGCTCTGTGCTGCTGATCTCAAGTGTGTCCTCTGTGCTGCTGATCCCAGCTGTGTCCTCTGTGCTACTGATCCCAGCTGTGTCCCCGATGCTGCTGATCCCAGCTGTGTCCCCTATGCTACTGATCCCAGCTGTGTCCTCTGAGCTGCTGATCCCAGTTGTGTCCTCTGTGCTGCTGATCCCAGCTGTGTCCCCTATGCTGCTGATCCCAGCTGTGTCCTCTGTGCTGCTGATCCCAGCTGTGTCCTCTGTGCTACTGATCCCAGCTGTGTCCTCTGTGCTACTGATCCTAGCTGTGTCCTCTGTACTGCTGATCCCAGCTGTGTCCTCTGTGCTACTGATCCCAGCTGTGTCCTCTGTGCTGCTGATCCCAGCTGTGTCCTCTGTGCTGCTGATCCCAGCTGTGTCCTCTGTGCTGCTGATCCCAGATGTGTCCTCTGTGCTGCTGATCCCAGCTGTGTCCTCTGTGCTACTGATCCTAGCTGTGTCCTCTGTGCTGCTGATCCCAGCTGTGTCCTCTGTGCTGCTGATCCCAGCTGTGTGCTCTGTGCTGCTGATCCCAGCTGTGTCCTCTGTGCTGCTGATTCCAGCTGTGTCCTCTGTGCTGCTGATCCCAGCTGTGTCCTCTGTGCTGCTGATCCCAGCTGTGTCTCCTGTGCTGCTGATCCCAGCTCTGTCCCCATTGCTGCTGATCCCAGCTGTGTCCCCTCTGCTGCTGATCCCAGCTGTGTCTCCTGTGCTGCTGATCCCAGCTGTGTCCTCTGTACTGCTGATCCCAGCTGTGTCCTCTGTGCTGCTGATCCCAGCTGTGTCCTCTGTGCTGCTGATCCCAGCTGTGTCCTCTGTGCTACTGATCCCAGCTGTGTCCTCTGTGCTGCTGATCCCAGCTGTGTCCTCTGTGCTGCTGATCCCAGCTGCGCCCTCTGTGCTGCTGATCCCAGCTGTGTCTCCTGTGCTGCTGATCCCAGCTGTGTCCTCTGTGCTGCTGATCTCAGCTGTGTCCCCTGTGCTGCTGATCCCAGCTGTGTCCTCTGTGCTGCTGATACCAGCTGTGTCCTCTGTGCTGCTGATCCCAGCTGTGTCTCCTGTGCTGCTGATCCCAGCTGTGTCCTCTGTGCTGCTGATCCCAGCTGTGTCCCCTATGCTGCTGATCCCAGCTGTGTCCTCTGTGCTGCTGATCCCAGCTGTGTCTCCTGTGCTGCTGATCCCAGCTGTGTCCCCATTGCTGCTGATCCCAGCTGTGTCCCCATTGCTGCTGATCCCAGCTGTGTCCCCGGTGCTGCTGATCCCAGCTGTGCCCTCTGTGCTGCTGATCCCAGCTGTGTCCCCTGTGCTGCTGATCCCAGCTCTCTCCCCTGTGCTGCTGATCCCAGCTGTGTCCCCTGTGCTGCTGATCCCAGCTGTGTCCCCGGTGCTGCTGATCCCAGCTCTCTCCCCTGTGCTGCTGATCCCAGCTCTCTCCCCTGTGCTGCTGATTCCTCCCCCCCCCCCCCCCCTTCCTTCTCCCCAGCAGTTTCTGTGGGATTATTTCTGGCTGTGTGAATTGTGGCTGAGATGAAGCTCTTGTGGTCTCGGCCGTTTCCTCTGCTCCTTCTGTAGATTCTGCACTGACAGAAATTGTCTCTTCTTTACAGAAATTCAGGGTGAACCATGTGACATTCCCCCAGCAGGACCCGGCCTCGGAGCTGCCCTCCTGCTGATGCATTGTGGGACAATCAGGTGGTCCTGGGTTAAACTTAAAAATGACCACCATATTTCTCATTGACTGCTAATGCACAAATGCTACGTTTGTAGGAAAGAGATGGTGGAGGCCTCCTATTCATTCTACGCGTCCTGTGGCGGCTCCATCCTCCTACGCGTCCTGTGGCGGCTCCATCCTCCTACGCGTCCTGTGGCGGCTCCATCCTCCTACGCGTCCTGTGGTGGCTCCATCCTCCTACGCGTGCTGTGGCGGCTCCATCCTCCTACGCGTCCTGTGGCGGCTCCATCCTCCTACGCGTCCTGTGGCGGCTCCATCCTCCTACGCGTCCTGTGGTGGCTTCATCCTCCTACACGTCCTATGGCGGCTCCATCCTCCTACGCGTCCTGTGGTGGCTTCATCCTCCTACACGTCCTATGGCGGCTCCATCCTCCTACGCGTCCTGTGGTGGCTTCATCCTCCTACACGTCCTATGGCGGCTCCATCCTGCTATACGTCCTGTGGCGGCTCCATCCTCCTACGCGTCCTGTGGCGGCTCCATCCTCCTACGCGTCCTGTGGTGGCTTCATCCTCCTACACGTATCATTGGCAGCTCTAAGTCCTGTATGCCCTATGGCATCCTCCTACACGTATCATTGGCAGCTCTAAGTCCTACATGCCCTATGGCGGCTCCATCCTCCTGTACGTCCAATGGCGACTCCATCCTCCTACGCGTCCTATGGTGGAGGGGGCATCAGGGTTTGCTGCTTCAGGGACTGGACGTCTTGAGGTCATTGAGAGAACAATGGATGAGAACAATGACTGAAGAACGTCTATGACATATCCGCATATTCAGAAGCCTCCTATTCATTCTATGGCGGCTCCATCCTCCTACGCGTCCTGTGGCGGCTCCATCCTCCTACGCGTCCTGTGGCGGCTCCATCCTCCTACACGTCCTGTGGCGGCTCCATCCTCCTACGCGTCCTGTGGCGGCTCCATCCTCCTACGCGTCCTGTGGCGGCTCCATCCTCCTACGCGTCCTGTGGCGGCTCCATCCTCCTACGCGTCCTGTGGCGGCTCCATCCTCCTACGCGTCCTGTGGCGGCTCCATCCTCCTACGCGTCCTGTGGCGGCTCCATCCTCCTACGCGTCCTGTGGCGGCTCCATCCTCCTACGCGTCCTGTGGCGGCTCCATCCTCCTACGCGTCCTGTGGCGGCTCCATCCTCCTACGCGTCCTGTGGCGGCTCCATCCTCCTACGCGTCCTGTGGCGGCTCCATCCTGCTATACGTCCTGTGGCGGCTCCATCCTGCTATACGTCCTGTGGCGGCTCCATCCTCCTACACATCCTGTGGCGGCTCCATCCTCCTACACGTCCTATGGCGGCTCCATCCTCCTATACGTCCTATGGCGGCTCCATCCTCCTACGTGTCCTGTGGCGGCTCCATCCTCCTACGTGTCCTGTGGCGGCTCCATCCTCCTACGCGTCCTGTGGCGGCTCCATCCTCCTACGCGTCCTGTGGCGGCTCCATCCTCCTACGTGTCCTGTGGCGGCTCCATCCTCCTACACGTCCTGTGGCGGCTCTAAGTCCTATATGCCCTATGGCGGCTCCATCCTCCTATGTGTCCTGTGGCGGCTCCATCCTCCTACACATCCTGTGGCGGCTTCATCCTCCTACGCGACCTATGGCGGCTCCATCCTCCTACACGTCCTGTGGCGGCTCCATCCTCCTACGTGTCCTGTGGCGGCTCCATCCTCCTACACGTCCTGTGGCGGCTCCATCCTCCTACACGTCCTGTGGCGGCTCCATCCTCCTACCCGTCCTATGGCGGCTCCATCCTCCTATTCATTCTATGGCGGCTCCATCCTCCTACATGTCCTATGGCGGCTCCATCCTCCTACACGTCCTGTGGCGGCTCCATCCTCCTACACGTCCTGTGGCGGCTCCATCCTCCTACACGTCCTGTGGCGGCTCCATCCTCCTACCCGTCCTATGGCGGCTCCATCCTCCTATTCATTCTATGGCGGCTCCATCCTCCTACACGTCCTATGGCGGCTCCATCCTCCTACCCGTCCTGTGGCGGCTCCATCCTCCTACACGTCCTGTGGCTGCCCCTGCCTCTCCCTCTGCCCACCCCTCTTCCTCTTCCAACTGGTCCTGCGGGTGATCTTGCCCCCCCTCAGAAGCACGGTCTTCACTAGGCTTATCCCCCCAGCTCGGGTCAGTCACCTCCTCCTCATCCACCAGCTCCTCACTCTCCTCCTCACTTTGAGTTACATCCATGACAACAACCTCACTGTCTGACAACCGGGTCTCATCGTCATCATCAGACGCCTCTTCCAACCCCGCTTGCAGGTCCCCACTCTCATCACCCACTGACTGCCTGAGCTGCATAGTTTGGGCATCGGGACAGAGCGACTGCTCCGGTTGTTCTGACTTAGGGAAGGGTCCTGTTAGGAATGTGACTTTGCGCTCCTCGGTCTGTGCCGGGCGGCCGAGGAAGCGCTGAATTTCTGTCTGTGTTTGCATATGAATTGTGTCTGAACTGTGTTTTACTTTTCAGCCACACCTGCCTTGCCTGTTAGACTTCTGGCAGTGCAGGGGTTACTGCACTGCTCGGTCTGTTCAGCTGAGCTTGGTGCTGGAATCAGGGCTGCTCCAATCAGCTGCTGGACCTGAGCTCTGATCCTGGATAAAAAGCAGCCAGCTCCTCATTTCCCTGCTGGCTATTAGTTGTTCTGATCCCAGCTCCTCATTTCCCTGCTGGCTATTAGTTGTTACTAGTCCCAGCTCCTCATTTCCCTGCTGGCTATTAGTTGTTACTAGTCCCAGCTCCTCATTTCCCTGCTGGTTATTAGTTGTTACTAGTCCCAGCTCCTCATTTCCCTGCTGGCTATTAGTTGTTACTAGTCCCAGCTCCTCATTTCCCTGCTGGTTATTAGTTGTTACTAGTCCCAGCTCCTCATTTCCCTGCTGGCTATTAGTTGTTACTAGTCCCAGCTCCTCATTTCCCTGCTGGCTATTAGTTGTTACTAGTCCCAGCTCCTCATTTCCCTGCTGGCTATTAGTTGTTACTAGTCCCAGCTCCTTATTTCCCTGCTGGTTATTAGTTGTTACTAGTCCCAGCTCCTCATTTCCCTGCTGGTTATTAGTTGTTACTAGTCCCAGCTCCTCATTTCCCTGCTGGCTATTAGTTGTTCTGATCCCAGCTCCTCATTTCCCTGCTGGCTATTAGTTGTTACTAGTCCCAGCTCCTCATTTCCCTGCTGGCTATTAGTTGTTACTAGTCCCAGCTCCTCATTTCCCTGCTGGCTATTAGTTGTTACTAGTCCCAGCTCCTCATTTCCCTGCTGGCTATTAGTTGTTACTAGTCCCAGCTCCTCATTTCCCTGCTGGCTATTAGTTGTTACTAGTCCCAGCTCCTCATTTCCCTGCTGGCTATTAGTTGTTACTAGTCCCAGCTCCTCATTTCCCTGCTGGCTATTAGTTGTTACTAGTCCCAGCTCCTTATTTCCCTGCTGGCTATTAGTTGTTACTAGTCCCAGCTCCTCATTTCCCTGCTGGCTATTAGTTGTTACTAGTCCCAGCTCCTCATTTCCCTGCTGGCTATTAGTTGTACTGATCCCAGCTCCTCATTTCCCTGCTGGCTATTAGTTGTACTGATCCCAGCTCCTCATTTCCCTGCTGGCTATTAGTTGTACTGATCCCAGCTCCCCAGTTCCCTGCTGGCTATTAGTTGTTACTAGTCCCAGCTCCTCATTTCCCTGCTGGCTATTAGTTGTTACTAGTCCCAGCTCCTCATTTCCCTGCTGGCTATTAGTTGTTACTAGTCCCAGCTCCTCATTTCCCTGCTGGCTATTAGTTGTTACTAGTCCCAGCTCCTCATTTCCCTGCTGGCTATTAGTTGTACTGATCCCAGCTCCTCATTTCCCTGCTGGCTATTAGTTGTTACTAGTCCCAGCTCCTCATTTCCCTGCTGGCTATTAGTTGTTACTAGTCCCAGCTCCTCATTTCCCTGCTGGTTATTAGTTGTTACTAGTCCCAGCTCCTCATTTCCCTGCTGGCTATTAGTTGTTACTAGTCCCAGCTCCTCATTTCCCTGCTGGCTATTAGTTGTTACTAGTCCCAGCTCCTCATTTCCCTGCTGGCTATTAGTTGTTACTAGTCCCAGCTCCCCAGTTCCCTGTATTCTGCCCTATTCCTTCTATATTGCCTTGCCTGGATTCTGACCTTCTGCCTGCCCCCTGACTACCCGCTTCTTCCTGATTTGATACTGCGTTGCTCGTTCGGTTTCTGTCTCGGCTAGTTGACCTTTCCGCATTGTGTTTGTCTGTCTGTCTGCATGTTTTTTTGTCTGCATGTATTCAGCATAAGGATTGTCTTTGTGGTTGTCCGCGACCGCCTAGGGTCGACCGAGGCAAGTAGGCAGGTGACAGTGGGTGGGGTCAGATTCAGGGCCCACTGTCTAGTGTCTTGTCTACGCCTGCCAGTCCTGACAGGTCCAGAAAACAGTTCAACAGGTGCTGCTGTGTCACCCTGCCCTGAACCACGGCCTCCGGCAACGGTACCCCACGCCCTCGACCCTTACCCCTGGGGTTCACCATTTTATGGACACCGCACAGTCAAGACTGAGATAGCTGCACTACAGATCACAGCAAGCCAAGAAAATATATTACTCAGACTACTTTTGGAGGTAGTGGTATAGAGTCTGTGTGTAAGTGCAGGTATATGGTGTATAGCAGCACTTACACAGGGCAATTAGCAGTGAGCTTGGATATGCACTCAATAAGAAATACAGAAAAAAACTAATTTATTGGTGGTCAGTGTCACACTAGTATTTAGAGGCTGTCTATAGAGTCTGTGTGTAAGTGGTGGTATATGGTCTATGCCACCTGTTACACAGAACAATGAGCAGTGAAGTTATATGCAGCTGTACTACAAATCCCAGCAATACAATGTACGACACCAGGACCACCAGGCACAAAATCATAAAACAGTACACTGAGCACATCTTAGGGGTGAGTATACAACACCTAATGCCCCCTTTATGCCAGCAGCCGGTCACCACAGTGTGCTGGTTAAATCGCGGTAGCTGCACTACAACTCCCAGCCAGCAGTCTGTAGTAATAGTAATAATAAAAGCTTTTAAACCCTGAAAAGGTCTGTGTGTTTGTATTGCTGGTATATACCCTGCCTACTAGAACGCTATATCCTACACTGACACTCTCCCTGACCAGCAGCAGCTCTCTCCCTGATCTCTCATAGCATGCGTCTGAAGCCAGCACTGCCCCCGCCCAGTTTTATATGGCAGGGTCATCTGATCTGGCCAACCAATGGCTGCTATCGACATGTATGGGTCCCACGTCATCGCAGGATGTACCAAAGAGTCTCCTGCATGTTTATTGGCTGAGAAATAGCGGCCAAACTTACAGGAAACGGATGATGCCATTTTCTCGAGTATCGCAAGATGCTCGTCCGAGTAACGAGAACCATCGAGTAACCTAATACTCCATCGAGTACCCTAATACTCCATCCAGTACCCTAATACTCCATCGAGTACCCTAATACTCCATCCAGTACCCTAATACTCCATCGAGTACCCTAATACTCCATCGAGTACCCTAATACTCCATCCAGTACCCTAATACTCCATCCAGTACCCTAATACTCCATCCAGTACCCTAATACTCCATCCAGTACCCTAATACTGCATCCAGTACCCTAATACTCCATCCAGTACCCTAATACTCCATCGAGTACCCTAATACTCCATCCAGTACCCTAATACTCCATCCAGTACCCTAATACTCCATCCAGTACCCTAATACTCCATCCAGTACCCTAATACTCCATCCAGTACCCTAATACTGCATCCAGTACCCTAATACTCCATCCAGTACCCTAATACTCCATCGAGTACCCTAATACTCCATCCAGTACCCTAATACTCCATCCAGTACCCTAATACTCCATCCAGTACCCTAATACTCCATCCAGTACCCTAATACTCCATCCAGTACCCTAATACTCCATCCAGTACCCTAATACTCCATCCAGTACCCTAATACTCCATCGAGTACCCTAATACTCCATCCAGTACCCTAATACTCCATCCAGTACCCTAATACTCCATCGAGTACCCTAATACTCCATCCAGTACCCTAATACTCCATCCAGTACCCTAATACTCCATCCAGTACCCTAATACTCCATCGAGTACCCTAATACTCCATCCAGTACCCTAATACTCCATCCAGTACCCTAATACTCCATCCAGTTCCCTAATACTCCATCGAGTACCAAGCTCGGACCAGCACGCTCGCTCAGCACTAATAGTGAATAAGATTTACAATAGACGCTGAAGTTCCCCAAAACATTTCAGGGTCAGATTCTCTTCAGATTGTCCTGAGAAACCATGTATGGTGCAACTCCTCTCAGCTCTGCAACGGCCGGACGGTGTACCCCTAACAGAACCCTTCTTTTTGCTAATATGGTGACCATAATTTTGTGAGTCAATAGAAGAAATGCAAAAGTGTAACAAATTAGATTTATAACTTATCTGCTCATCTCTAGTAACTAACTCCATCGGCTCCATCTGCCGTAGAGACCATCCGGTCCTCCTGGTACTCACTGATGGTGAAGCCTAAGGACCACCCGCCAGGCCGAACGGAAGGGGCCACCATAACACGACCTGCAAAACCCACAAGTAAGAAGAGTCCTGCAAATATGGACATGGAGACAAACCCCGAGACTGAGGAAGAAGAAGAAGAAACGGCCGTCGTAACACGACCTGCGAAACCCAATAAAGATATGGAGTAAACCAACAACCAACAGGTGACATAACAATAACCACCGAGGGATAGAGGACGCCATGAAGCAGCGGCAGCCATACTCCCCGCCGGGGGGGCCTGTGAGTGTGTTACTGCTGATGGTGATCGGTACATACGGCCGTTCCTCCTCTGGGGGCGCAGCAGTCTGTGAGTGCGTTACTGCTGATGGTGATCGGTACATACGGCCGTTCCTCGTCGGGGGCGCAGCAGCCTGTGAGTGCGTTACTGCTGGTGGTGATCGGTACATACGGCCGTTCCTCGTCGGGGGGCGCAGCAGTCTGTGAGTGCGTTACTGCTGGGGGTGATCGGTACATACGGCCGTTCCTCCTCTGGGGGCGCAGCAGTCTGTGAGTGCGTTACTGCTGGGGGTGATCGGTACATACGGCCGTTCCTCCTCTGGGGGCGCAGCAGTCTGTGAGGGCGTTACTGCTGGGGGTGATCGGTACATACGGCCGTTCCTCCTCTGGGGGCGCAGCAGTCTGTGAGTGCGTTACTGCTGATGGTGATCGGTACATACGGCCGTTCCTCGTCGGGGGGCGCAGCAGTCTGTGAGTGCGTTACTGCTGGGGGTGATCGGTACATACGGCCGTTCCTCCTCTGGGGGCGCAGCAGTCTGTGAGTGCGTTACTGCTGGGGGTGATCGGTACATACGGCCGTTCCTCCTCTGGGGGCGCAGCAGTCTGTGAGGGCGTTACTGCTGGGGGTGATCGGTACATACGGCCGTTCCTGGTCCGGGGGCGCAGCAGCCTGTTAGGGCGTTACTGCTGGGGGTGATCGGTACATACGGCCGTTCCTGGTCAGGGGGCGCAGCAGTCTGTGAGTGCGTTACTGCTGGGGGTGATCGGTACATACGGCCGTTCCTCCTCTGGGGGCGCAGCAGCCTGTTAGGGCCTTACTGCTGGTGGTGATCGGTACATACGGCCGTTCCTCCTCTGGGGGCGCAGCAGTCTGTGAGTGCGTTACTGCTGATGGTGATCGGTACATACGGCCGTTCCTCGTCGGGGGCGCAGCAGCCTGTGAGTGCGTTACTGCTGGTGGTGATCGGTACATACGGCCGTTCCTCGTCGGGGGGCGCAGCAGTCTGTGAGTGCGTTACTGCTGGGGGTGATCGGTACATACGGCCGTTCCTCCTCTGGGGGCGCAGCAGTCTGTGAGTGCGTTACTGCTGGGGGTGATCGGTACATACGGCCGTTCCTCCTCTGGGGGCGCAGCAGTCTGTGAGGGCGTTACTGCTGGGGGTGATCGGTACATACGGCCGTTCCTGGTCCGGGGGCGCAGCAGCCTGTTAGGGCGTTACTGCTGGGGGTGATCGGTACATACGGCCGTTCCTGGTCAGGGGGCGCAGCAGTCTGTGAGTGCGTTACTGCTGGGGGTGATCGGTACATACGGCCGTTCCTCCTCTGGGGGCGCAGCAGCCTGTTAGGGCCTTACTGCTGGTGGTGATCGGTACATACGGCCGTTCCTCCTCTGGGGGCGCAGCAGCCTGTGAGTGCGTTACTGCTGATGGTGATCGGTACATACGGCCGTTCCTCGTCGGGGGGCGCAGCAGTCTGTGAGTGCGTTACTGCTGATGGTGATCGGTACATACGGCCGTTCCTCGTCCGGGGGGCGCAGCAGCCTGTGAGTGCGTTACTGCTGATGGTGATCGGTACATACGGCCGTTCCTCATCGGGGGGCGCAGCAGCCTGTGAGTGCGTTACTGCTGGGGGTGATCGGTACATACGGCCGTTCCTCCTCTGGGGGCGCAGCAGTCTGTGAGTGCGTTACTGCTGGGGGTGATCGGTACATACGGCCGTTCCTCCTCTGGGGGCGCAGCAGTCTGTGAGTGCGTTACTGCTGGGGGTGATCGGTACATACGGCCGTTCCTCCTCTGGGGGCGCAGCAGTCTGTGAGTGCGTTACTGCTGGGGGTGATCGGTACATACGGCCGTTCTTCGTCGGGGGCGCAGCAGCCTGTGAGTGCGTTACTGCTGGGGGTGATCGGTACATACGGCCGTTCCTCCTCTGGGGGCGCAGCAGCCTGTGAGTGCGTTACTGCTAGGGGTGATTGGTACATACGGCCGTTCCTGGTCAGGGGGCGCAGCAGCCTGTGAGTGCGTTACTGCTGGGGGTGATCGGTACATACGGCCGTTCCTCCTCTGGGGGCGCAGCAGTCTGTGAGTGCGTTACTGCTGGGGGTGATCGGTACATACGGCCGTTCCTGGTCAGGGGGCGCAGCAGTCTGTGAGTGCGTTACTGCTGGGGGTGATCGGTACATACGGCCGTTCCTCGTCTCTCATACACCACGCGCACATGTTATTTATAGTGCAGCTTTCACATCTCCATCTCGCCGGCCTCACACACTTCCTTCTCATCGTCTCATTTCCAGGCAGCTCTGAGAACGGACGGATCACCACGGAGAACGGACAGATCACCATGGAGGAGAACATCACCTACGCCGAGATTAAGCTAAACACCGGCAAAGGGAAAAAGCAGGGAAAGGCTAAAACAGGTGAGACCCCCGGCAAATCCTCATACTGCCACAACCCAGGCGGCTTCCCCCCCGCAGCCCAGCACGAAACCCTGCACCAAGATAGGAGACCCTGCACCGGGTGTGACAGAGATAGGAGACCCTGCACCGGGTGTGACAGAGATAGGAGACCCTGCACCAGGTGTGTGTGACAGAGATAGGAGACCCTGCACCAGGTGTGTGTAACAGAGATAGGAGACCCTGCACCAGGTGTGTGTGACAGAGATAGGAGACCCTGCACCAGGTGTGTGTGACAGAGATAGAAGACCCTGCACCAGGTGTGTGTGACAGAGATAGGAGACCCTGCACCAGGTGTAACAGAGATAGGAGACCCTGCACCGGGTGTGACAGAGATAGGAGACCCTGCACCAGGTGTGTGTGACAGAGATAGGAGACCCTGCACCAGGTGTGTGTGACAGAGATAGGAGACCCTGCACCAGTTGTGTGTGACAGAGATAGGAGACCCTGCACCAGGTGTGTGTGACAGAGATAGGAGACCCTGCGGATGGGCTTTCATGTATGATGATGGGTAATAGGTAAAAGGGACTGAGACTGGTACTGCTATGGGGGCAAAGGTATAAGGGACTGTAAAGAATCACACATAGTAATGATGGAGAATCACACATAGTAATGATGGAGAATCACACATAGTAATGAGGAGAATCACACATAGTAATGATGGAGAATCACTCATAGTAATGAGAAGAATCACACATAGTAATGATGGAGGGAGGAGAATCACACATAGTAATGAGGAGAATCAAACAAAGCAATGAAGAGAATCACACATAGTAATGATGGAGAATCACACATAATGATGGAGGGAGGAGAATCACACATAGTAATGAGGAGAATCACACATAGTAATGATGGAGAATCACACATAATGATGGAGGGAGGAGAATCACACATAGTAATGATGGAGAATCACACATAGTAATGATGGAGAATCACACATAGTAATGAGGAGAATCACACATAGTAATGAGGAGAATCACACATAGTAATGATGGAGAATCACACATAGTAATGATGGAGAATCACACATAGTAATGATGGAGAATCACACATAGTAATGAGGAGAATATCACACATAGTAATAATGGAGAATCACTCATAGTAATGATGGAGGGAGGAGAATCACTCATAGTAATGATGGAGAATCACACATAGTAATGATGGAGAATCACTCATAGTAATGATGGAGAATCACACATAGTAATGATGGAGAATCACACATAGTAATGATGGAGAATCACACATAGTAATGATGGAGAATCACACATAGTAATGATGGAGAATCACACATAGTAATGATGGAGAATCACACATAGTAATGATGGAGGGAGGAGAATCACACATAGTAATGATGGAGAATCACACATAGTAATGAGAAGAATCACACATAGTAATGAGAAGAATCACACATAGTAATGATGGAGAATCACTCATAGTAATGATGGAGAATCACACATAGTAATAATGGAGAATCACACATAGTAATGATGGAGAATCACACATAGTAATGATGGAGAATCACACATAGTAATGATGGAGAATCACACATAGTAATGATGGAGAATCACACATAGTAATGATGGAGAATCACACATAGTAATGATGGAGAATCACACATAGTAATGAGAAGAATCACACATAGTAATGAGAAGAATCACACATAGTAATGATGGAGAATCACTCATAGTAATGATGGAGGGAGGAGAATCACACATAGTAATGATGGAGAATCACACATAGTAATGAGAATCACACATAGTAATGAGAATCACACATAGTAATGAGAATCACACATAGTAATGAGAAGAATCACACATAGTAATGAGAATCACACATAGTAATGAGAATCACACATAGTAATGAGGAGAATCACACATAGTAATGAGAATCACACATAGTAATGAGAATCACACATAGTAATGAGAAGAATCACACATAGTAATGAGAATCACACATAGTAATGAGAATCACACATAGTAATGAGGAGAATCACACATAGTAATGAGAATCACACATAGTAATGAGAAGAATCACACATAGTAATGAGAATCACACATAGTAATGAGGAGAATCACACATAGTAATGAGAATCACACATAGTAATGAGAATCACACATAGTAATGAGAAGAATCACACATAGTAATGAGAATCACACATAGTAATGAGGAGAATCACACATAGTAATGAGAATCACACATAGTAATGAGAATCACACATAGTAATGAGAAGAATCACACATAGTAATGAGAATAACACATAGTAATGAGAATCACACATAGTAATGAGGAGAATCACACATAGTAATGAGAATCACACATAGTAATGAGAAGAATCACACATAGTAATGAGAAGAATCACACATAGTAATGAGAATCACACATAGTAATGAGGAGAATCACACATAGTAATGAGAATCACACATAGTAATGAGAAGAATCACACATAGTAATGAGAATCACACATAGTAATGAGGAGAATCACACATAGTAATGAGAAGAATCACACATAGTAATGAGAATCACACATAGTAATGAGAAGAATCACACATAGTAATGAGAATCACACATAGTAATGAGGAGAATCACACATAGTAATGAGAATCACACATAGTAATGAGGAGAATCACACAAAGCAATGATGGAGGGAGGAGAATCACACATAGTAATGATGGAGGGAGGGGGTAATGGCCAGTGTGTACTTGGAGTGGGGGGGGGATGTTTTGGTTCCCTTGCTATATTGTATAGAACACTTTAGACTCCGCCTCCCTGACTCTCCCGTCTCTCCTTTCAGCCCGCCCACAGGATCAGGACCCCGGAGTCACATACGCAGCTCTCAAGAGACCCCCAGAAAAGAGAGAGGGGAAATCATTCACAAAGCAGAAAGGTAAAGAGGAGGAAACACAACGTTACCCCTATATAGTGATAGTATAATACCCCCATATATATAGTAATAGTATAATACCCCCATATATATAGTGATAGTATAATACCCCTATATAGTGATAGTATAATACCCCCATATATAGTAATAGTATAATACCCCCATATATATAGTGATAGTATAATACCTCCATATAGTGATAGTATAATACCCCCATATATAGTGATAGTATAATACCCCCATATATAGTGATAGTAGAATACCCCCATATATAGTGATAGTATAATACCCCCATATATAGTGATAGTATAATACCCCCATATATAGTGATAGTATAATACCCCCATATATATAGTGATAGTATAATACCCCCATATATAGTGATAGTATAATACCCCATATATATATAGTGATAGTATAATACCCCCATATATATAGTGATAGTAGAATACCCCCATATATAGTGATAGTATAATACCCCATATATAGTGATAGTATAATACCCCCATATATAGTGATAGTATAATACCCCATATATAGTGATAGTATAATACCCCCATATATAGTGATAGTATAATACCCCATATATATAGTGATAGTATAATACCCCCATATATAGTGATAGTATAATACCCCCATATATAGTGATAGTATAATACCCCCATATATAGTGATAGTATAATACCCCCATATATAGTGATAGTATAATACCCCATATATAGTGATAGTATAATACCCCCATATATAGTGATAGTATAATACCCCATATATATATAGTGATAGTATAATACCCCCATATATAGTGATAGTATAATACCCCCATATATAGTGATAGTATAATACCCCCATATATAGTGATAGTATAATACCCCATATATAGTGATAGTATAATACCCCCATATATAGTGATAGTATAATACCCCATATATAGTGATAGTATAATACCCCATATATAGTGATAGTATAATACCCCCATATATAGTGATAGTATAATACCCCATATATAGTGATAGTATAATACCCCCATATATAGTGATAGTCTAATACCCCCATATATAGTGATAGTATAATACCCCATATATATATAGTGATAGTATAATACCCCCATATATAGTGATAGTATAATACCCCCATATATAGTGATAGTATAATACCTCCATATATAGTGATAGTATAATACCCCATATATAGTGATAGTATAATACCCCCATATATATAGTGATAGTAGAATACCCCCATATATATATAGTGATAGTATAATACCCCATATATATAGTGATAGTATAATACCTCCATATATATAGTGATAGTATAATACCCCATATATAGTGATAGTATAATACCCCCATATATAGTGATAGTATAATACCCCATATATATAGTGATAGTATAATACCCCATATATAGTGATAGTATAATACCCCCATATATATAGTGATAGTAGAATACCCCCATATATAGTGATAGTAGAATACCCCCATATATAGTGATAGTAGAATACCCCCATATATATAGTGATAGTATAATACCCCCATATATAGTGATAGTATAATACCCCATATATAGTGATAGTATAATACCCCCATATATAGTGATAGTATAATACCCCCATATATAGTGATAGTATAATACCCCCATATATAGTGATAGTATAATACCCCATATATAGTGATAGTATAATACCCCCATATATAGTGATAGTATAATACCCCCATATATAGTGATAGTATAATACCCCATATATATATAGTGATAGTATAATACCCCCATATATAGTGATAGTATAATACCCCATATATAGTGATAGTATAATACCCCATATATATATAGTGATAGTATAATACCCCATATATATATAGTGATAGTATAATACCCCCATATATAGTGATAGTATAATACCTCCATATATAGTGATAGTATAATACCCCATATATAGTGATAGTATAATACCCCCATATATATAGTGATAGTAGAATACCCCCATATATAGTGATAGTAGAATACCCCCATATATATAGTGATAGTATAATACCCCCATATATATAGTGATAGTATAATACCCCCATATATAGTGATAGTAGAATACCTCCATATATATAGTGATAGTATAATACCCCCATATATATAGTGATAGTATAATACCCCCATATATAGTGATAGTATAATACCCCCATATAGTGATAGTATAATACCCCCATATATAGTGATAGTAGAATACCCCTATCACAGAAAAAGTTAGTGAATTGCCACTAACCACAGGCCTTGGATACGTATAAATCAAAAACTAAAAACTAAATCACAGAGGCGTATCACACTTCTAAAACTTCACATTTATTTATTCGGCTAAAATGCTAAAAACGCCACATAAACCACATTTACTTCCAAATTGCACCTATCGGTGACTACTAGATAACAGTCGCCTGGATCATCCGATCCACATATTTCAGGCGACAACCACCCACAAAATAGTTATTATTCACAAACTGATGTAATAAAAGTAACAGTCATATACTAACTGATACTAAATTTCAATATCGTTACACACAAAAAGTATATTAAATACCCATACCCGACGCGTTTCCCCGTGGTGTGTATCCACGGATCATCAGGGGTTAAAGTGCACTGATCCTAAAACCCACGGTCACATAACATAAACAGAGAAAGCATAAATATATGAATACAGTTCTCACTGAAAGCTGTGACGTAGGTGCACTTAATGCTCTGTTTAACCCTATCAGCAAACAGAGACTGGACTAAATCCCACGGTCATGTACCATAAACAAGAAATGCAACGATAAATGCCCTTCTCATTAGAAATTATGACGTAGGTGCACTAAATACTCTATTTTGCCCAATCAGCAAACAGATAATAGCCATTCATGGTTGTAAACTGAGGAGAAAAAATGTAATAATGCAAAAGATGGCTCAGCCGAGCCTCTTACTCTTTCCCCTTAGGAGTGGTGTCCGGCCTCCATTGGGGCTGCAGTGGTGTACCGCGGGGTGTTGAGGATACCTGTGTGCCGCCCGGACAGTGCTCCTTAAATGCCTCTCCCTAATCGTCAGTTGCCGGCTGGTGCCTTGATTGTGCTTCCGGTTCCAGCCACATGACTCGTCACATGATCGCATGCGTGATTACGCACGTGGAGCGCCGATGCGCTCCACCGTGCGCTCCACCCATATGGATCCTGTGCTCACATGACCAGTCACATGATCGCACTCATCATTAGATCCGTGGAGCGCCAATGCGTTCCACCGTGCGTTCCACCCATTAGAAACATGCGCTGCATTCCAGCGCTACGTTCCTTCATATTGAGATGGTTGCACTTGTCTCCATCTCATTAGTATCAACTCACATGAGCTCCATTACAATGCATAAATGCTAGAAGAATTATTTTAACTACCTTGCTAGTCAAACTAAAGAATACAGGGTAGTATATTGATACATGCCCCAGTATTTCATTAATAGTGGTTTCAAGATGGCATCTATTATAATTATAGGGGGTTGGAGGGGAGAGAGAGAGAGAGGTGATCCCTGTCCCTTGTATTAAACCCTCCCTGCTAACCCTTATTACCCCCTACCTATCTACAAGCGGAGCTACCGCCCTAGAAAGGGCGACCCCGCGCTGGAACCTATCCCTCTTACGCCCTGCTATACATTGATTTTCTAAAGGGACCAATCTAAGACATCGAGGGAGGGAAAGGTAGGGTACATGATCTAGATGCAGCAAGGGAAAAGGAGAGAGGCATCGCAGGAACACCCGTCCAGGACGACAGCACAGGAACCCATATATTATGCCCCCAGGCCGTCTAATTGATGATGACAGATGTCAACATCATACTCCTCCTGAGTCTATCATCCCCCTATCCACCGGCACATTATCATACTTATTCAGTTATTGCATGCCGGGGGGGGGGGTGATGGTATTATTATTATTAAAAAAAGGAAAAATGGCATGAGCATTCCTGCTCCATTGCCAATACTGACTGGTTAGCCTTAATTGACATTACATGTGACACTATTATATTCAGAAACTAACGAAGTAAAAAGGGAAGGTAAGCTTAGAGGAAACAAGTATAGTTTTGCATTTCATTCAAGCCACCTGGGGCCTGCGATTTAAATCTATATATATCCAGGCTGCTTCCTTACACAAGATCCTCTTGTTCCAGTCACCCTGTCTAGGGGAAGGTCTGACCCTTTCGATTGCCATGAAGGAGAGGCATCTGGGATCACCCTTATGGGTCTCCCAGACGTGACGTGCAATTGGGGTATCTCTTCTGTGTTCCACGTCCTTCACATGTTCACACATGCGTCTTCTGAATTCCCTAAATGTTTTGCCCACATAGTCCTTAGGGCAATCACATTTACAGATATACACTACTCCGTCTGATCTACAGTTAAGGAAATCCCTAATTTCAAAGGTCTCTCCTGTCACCGCACTTTCCACTTGTTTTGTGGTCCTCACGAAATTACATGCTTTGCACCTCCCACATTTGAACATCCCAGTGGACTTGACATTTAGCCACATAGGATTTGCACTCGGGCGTGTGTAGTGGCTGTGTACCAGTCTGTCTCTCAGATTACGTCCCTTACGGAACGTTATACTGGGTGTCCGGGGAAGGATGTCAGTGAGGTCATCGTCCACTGTCAATATCGGCCAGTATGTCTGTAGGATTTTTCTAATTTCAGGTGCCCTATCATCAAATGTACCTACAATACGAGCGACCTTCTCCTCAGTCTGCCGTGGTCTCGTGGATGACACAAGATAGCGTCGATCCTGACCCTGGGCATACTGATATGCCTCACATAGAGGTTCCTCAGGGTACCCTCTCGCAGCAAACCTCCTCTTGAGGGTTGCTGCCTGTCTGTGGAATTCTTGTTCAGAGGAACAGTTTCTACGTACCCTGAGGAATTGGCCCTTTGGAATTCCTTTTCTCAGGGGGTAGGGATGGTAACTGCTCCAATGAAGGAGGCTGTTAGTCGCTGTGGCTTTCCTAAAAATAGTAGTTGCCAACTTGTCACCCTCCTTCTTCACCATCAGATCTAAAAAGGGTAACTCTCCATCTCCCACCTCGTATGTGAATCTTAGACCAACATCATTTTGGGAGTTAAGAATTTCCATGAATTCACAAAATTCCTCTCTGGAACCCGCCCATAGTAGAAAAATGTCATCTATGTAGCGGGTCCAGAACAGGATCTTATCAGTCCAACTTCTGGGTTCCCCTGGGAAGACTGTAGTGTCCTCCCACCAACCCAGGAGGAGGTTAGCGTAGCTGGGTGCACATGGGCTACCCATGGCCGTCCCCCTGAGTTGGTGGTAGTATTCATGATCAAACAAAAAATAATTATGGTGTAGGACAAACTCAGTAAGTCTTATTACAAATTCATTATGGTTGACACAGTGATTACCTCTAGATCTTAAGAAATATCTCACCGCTGCCAGCCCAGCGTCATGGGGAATTGAGCTGTACAGAGATTCAACATCGATACTTATAAGCAGGGTGTCTGATCCAACCTCAAGATCGCCAATTTTGCATAAAAAATCAGAAGTATCTCTCGTATACGAGGGGAGACTCGTCACAAACTCCCTTAGGATCTGATCAATATAAACACTAGTGTTTTGGGTGATCGAGTCAACACCCGAAACAATTGGGCGTCCCTTTAGAGGATTTAGCCCCTTATGAATTTTGGGCAGGCTATAAAAAGTGGCCACTTGTGGTGCCCTAGGTAACATAAATTCAAATTCATTTTTACTGATCAGCTTTTGGGTTAGTCCTTCCTCGAGGATGATCCGTAATTCATCAATATAACATTTAGTGGGATCAGCCTCAAGTATACGGTAGCAGTTCTTATCTCTCAAGATTCTCAAGCACATGTCTTTGTACTTGGGATGATCCAACACAACAAGGTTTCCCCCCTTGTCTGAGGGTTTTATTATTATTGAATCATCTCGTTCCAATGACAGTAAAGCCTGAAGTTCTTCTTTAGTCATATTTTGACAAGAAGATTGTCTGTGCATCTCACATAAGGCTTCAATTTCATGTGTTACTATGGTCAAAAATGTATCAATATTACCACAGTCTCCAATAGGGGGCATTTTTGTACTTCTCGGTCTCAGGTCAGTGAAGGGGCCCTCCCCCAAGCCCCTCCCGCCCGATTCAAATAGATCGGCCAGTAATTGTACATCCGGCAAATCCTCCTCCGAGATGCCCAATTCAGTACACGTCCGTCTATTAGTGTGCTTGAAAAATTTGTGCCACTTAAGTCTACGTGAAAATAAATTAAGGTCCTTCACCCATGTAAAAGGATCAAATCTCGTGACTGGTACAAATGTAAGACCCTTCTTCAACACATTTAATTCATGTGTGGACATTAATTTCTGTGATAGATTGATCACCTGTAGCCCTTCATCTTTTTCTGTTATTATGGGGTCCGTCTGGAGTCCTATTTGCCCCGTGTTTGGTACGTGGGCCCCCTCTCTAAAAAAAGGTTGATGTGTACCATCCGAGGCAGCCGTAGGTAAAGAGGAGGAGGATCTGTACACTGACCGTGTTACTATGTTCCCCCTCCCTCCTCTTCCTGGATTTGATGACCATCCTCTGCCTCTACTATTTCCCCTACTTCTTCCTCTTCCTTGGCCCTTATTTCTGCCTCTACCCCTCCCCTCTGATCTTATACCTCTAATGTTACTGTCGGGGAAGTATTGAGATGTCTGTTCTGAGTCCGATGGGTCGAGGTCGGAAGAAGATTGTTCAGACTCAGTTATAGTCGCACTCTCTCTCTGGTCAAACCTGAATGCTTTCTTTTCTTTGAATTCATTCAGGTCTTTCACAAACTGATTATGTTTGCGCTCCTTCAACTGAGTCTGAAATTTATCAACCTCTGTTTTAAGTGTTGTTTCACGTTTTTCAAATTCAGGGTCTGGTTTAAACTTCAAAACCTCATCTGTCAGCTCAATCTAGTTGAAGTGGACTCAAAAATTCTTTTTTCTTCGTCCAAAAGCAATTGCATAAATCTTAAAGAACTATCCAGTGATTCACGTTCCCATTCAGAGATAAGGGTTGTTGAGCATGACCTCTCAGCAGGTTGGATCTGGACCCTCAGTCCCTTCGGTACTATCCTATGTTTGATATAGTTATCGAGGGACTGAAGTTCCCACCAGGATTTAATATTGTTCTTATATCCTCGATTAATATCTCTAAATGCTGTTTTTATAGAAATGTGAGAGGTAGCAGAATTCACAAGTTCAGTTTCCGAAAACACCTCCCTTGCTTCATTCGTCAAAGTCACAGTGTCAATGGCTCCAGTCAGAAAATCGGCCATAATCAAAAAATCAAAAACTCCTATCACAGAAAAAGTTAGTGAATTGCCACTAACCACAGGCCTTGGATACGTATAAATCAAAAACTAAATCACAGAGGCGTATCACACTTCTAAAACTTCACATTTATTTATTCAGCTAAAATGCTAAAAACGCCACATAAACCACGTTGTGTGTAACGATATTGAAATTTAGTATCAGTTAGTATATGACTGTTACTTTTATTACATCAGTTTGTGAATAATAACTATTTTGTGGGTGGTTGTCGCCTGAAATATGTGGATCGGATGATCCAGGCGACTGTTATCTAGTAGTCACCGATAGGTGCAATTTGGAAGTAAATGTGGTTTATGTGGCGTTTTTAGCATTTTAGCCGAATAAATAAATGTGAAGTTTTAGAAGTGTGATACGCCTCTTTGATAGTATAATACCCCCATATATAGTGATAGTATAATACCCCATATATATAGTGATAGTATAATACCCCATATATAGTGATAGTATAATACCCCCATATATATAGTGATAGTATAATACCCCCATATATAGTGATAGTATAATACCCCTATATATAGTGATAGTATAATACCCCATATATATATAGTGATAGTATAATACCTCCATATATAGTGATAGTATAATACCCCCATATATAGTGATAGTATAATACCCCCATATATAGTGATAGTATAATACCCCCATATATAGTGATAGTATAATACCCCCATATATAGTGATAGTATAATACCCCCATATATAGTGATAGTATAATACCCCCATATATAGTGATAGTATAATACCCCCATATATAGTGATAGTATAATACCCCATATATATATAGTGATAGTATAATACCCCATATATAGTGATGGTATAATACCCCCATATATATAGTGATAGTATAATACCCCATATATAGTGATAGTATAATACCCCCATATATAGTGATAGTATAATACCCCATATATATAGTGATAGTATAATACCCCATATATAGTGATAGTATAATACCCCCATATATAGTGATAGTATAATACCCCCATATATAGTGATAGTATAATACCCCCATATATAGTGATAGTATAATACCCCATATATAGTGATAGTATAATACCCCCATATATAGTGATAGTATAATACCCCATATATATAGTGATAGTATAATACCCCATATATAGTGATAGTATAATACCCCCATATATAGTGATAGTAGAATACCCCCATATATAGTGATAGTATAATACCCCCATATATAGTGATAGTAGAATACCCCCATATATAGTGATAGTATAATACCCCCATATATAGTGATAGTATAATACCCCCATATATAGTGATAGTATAATACCCCATATATAGTGATAGTATAATACCCCCATATATAGTGATAGTATAATACCCCCATATATATAGTGATAGTATAATACCCCCATATATATAGTGATAGTATAATACCCCCATATATAGTGATAGTATAATACCCCCATATATATAGTGATAGTATAATACCCCCATATATATAGTGATAGTATAATACCCCATATATAGTGATAGTATAATACCCCATATATAGTGATAGTATAATACCCCCATATATATAGTGATAGTATAATACCCCCATATATAGTGATAGTATAATACCCCCATATATAGTGATAGTATAATACCCCATATATAGTGATAGTATAATACCCCATATATATAGTGATAGTATAATACCCCATATATAGTGATAGTATAATACCCCATATATATAGTGATAGTATAATACCCCATATATATAGTGATAGTATAATACCCCCATATATAGTGATAGTATAATACCCCCATATATAGTGATAGTATAATACCCCCATATATATAGTGATAGTATAATACCCCCATATATAGTGATAGTATAATACCCCCATATATATAGTGATAGTATAATACCCCATATATATAGTGATAGTATAATACCCCATATATATAGTGATAGTATAATACCCCCATATATATAGTGATAGTATAATACCCCATATATATAGTGATAGTATAATACCCCCATATATAGTGATAGTATAATACCCCCATATATAGTGATAGTATAATACCCCATATATAGTGATAGTATAATACCCCATATATAGTGATAGTATAATACCCCCATATATAGTGATAGTATAATACCCCCATATATAGTGATAGTATAATACCCCATATATATAGTGATAGTATAATACCCCATATATAGTGATAGTATAATACCCCATATATATAGTGATAGTATAATACCCCATATATATAGTGATAGTATAATACCCCCATATATAGTGATAGTATAATACCCCCATATATAGTGATAGTATAATACCCCATATATATAGTGATAGTATAATACCCCCATATATATAGTGATAGTATAATACCTCCATATAGTGATAGTATAATACCCCCATATATATAGTGATAGTATAATACCCCATATATAGTGATAGTATAATACCCCCTATATATAGTGATAGTATATACCCTCCATATATAGTGATAGTATAATACCCCATATAGATAGTGATAGTATAATACCCACATATATATAGTGATAGATATAATACCCCCATATATAGTGATAGTATAATACCCCCATATATATAGTGATAGTATAATACCCCATATATAGTGATAGTATAATACCCCCATATATAGTGATAGTATAATACCCCATATATATAGTGATAGTATAATACCCCCATATATATAGTGATAGTATAATACCCCCATATATATAGTGATAGTATAATACCCCCATATATATAGTGATAGTATAATACCCCATATATATAGTGATAGTATAATACCCCCATATATATAGTGATAGTATAATACCGCCATATATAGTGATAGTATAATACCCCCATATATATAGTGATAGTATAATACCCCATATATAGGGGAGTATAATACCCCCATATATATAGTGATAGTATAATACCCATATATAGTGATAGTATAATACCCCCATATATATAGTGATAGTATAATACCCCATATATATAGTGATAGTATAATACCCCCATATATATAGTGATAGTATAATACCCCCATATATATAGTGATAGTATAATACCCCATATATAGTGATAGTATAATACCCCATATATAGTGATAGTATAATACCCATATATAGTGATAGTATAATACCCCCATATATATAGTGATAGTATAATACCCCCATATATATAGTGATAGTATAATACCCCCATATATAGTGATAGTATAATACCCCCATATATAGTGATAGTATAATACCCCATATATATAGTGATAGTATAATACCCCCATATAGTGATAGTATAATACCCCATATATAGTGATAGTATAATACCCCCATATATAGTGATAGTATAATACCCCCATATATATAGTGATAGTATAATACCCCATATATATAGTGATAGTATAATACCCCATATATATAGTGATAGTAATACCCCATATATATAGTGATAGTATAATACCCCCATATATAGTGATAGTATAATACCCCCATATATAGTGATAGTATAATACCCCATATATATAGTGATAGTATAATACCCCCATATATATAGTGATAGTATAATACCCCCATATATAGTGATAGTATAATACCCCCATATATAGTGATAGTATAATACCCCATATATAGTGATAGTATAATACCCCATATATATAGTGATAGTATAATACCCCATATATATAGTGATAGTATAATACCTCCATATATATAGTGATAGTATAATACCCCCATATATAGTGATAGTATAATACCCCATATATAGTGATAGTATAATACCCCCATATATAGTGATAGTATAATACCCCCATATATATAGTGATAGTATAATACCCCCATATATAGTGATAGTATAATACCCCCATATATATAGTGATAGTATAATACCCCCATATATATAGTGATAGTATAATACCCCCATATATATAGTGATAGTATAATACCCCCATATATATAGTGATAGTATAATACCCCCATATATATAGTGATAGTATAATACCCCCATATATAGTGATAGTATAATACCCCCATATATAGTGATAGTATAATACCCCATATATAGTGATAGTATAATACCCCCATATATAGTGATAGTATAATACCCCCATATATAGTGATAGTATAATACCCCCATATAGTGATAGTATAATACCCCATATATATAGTGATAGTATAATACCCCCATATATAGTGATAGTATAATACCCCCATATATAGTGATAGTATAATACCCCCATATATAGTGATAGTATAATACCCCATATATATAGTGATAGTATAATACCCCCATATATATAGTGATAGTATAATACCCCCATATATAGTGATAGTATAATACCCCCATATATAGTGATAGTATAATACCTCCATATATAGTGATAGTATAATACCCCATATATATAGTGATAGTATAATACCCCATATATATAGTGATAGTATAATACCCCATATATAGTGATAGTATAATACCCCCATATATAGTGATAGTATAATACCCCCATATATAGTGATAGTATAATACCCCATATATATAGTGATAGTATAATACCCCCATATATATAGTGATAGTATAATACCCCCATATATAGTGATAGTATAATACCCCCATATATAGTGATAGTATAATACCCCCATATATAGTGATAGTATAATACCCCCATATATAGTGATAGTATAATACCCCATATATAGTGATAGTATAATACCCCCATATATAGTGATAGTATAATACCCCCATATATAGTGATAGTATAATACCCCCATATATAGTGATAGTAGAATACCCCCATATACCCCCATATATAGTGATAGTATAATACCCCCATATATAGTGATAGTATAATACCCCCATATAGTGATAGTATAATACCCCCATATATATAGTGATAGTATAATACCCCCATATATATAGTGATAGTATAATACCTCCATATAGTGATAGTATAATACCCCCATATATAGTGATAGTATAATACCCCATATATATAGTGATAGTATAATACCCCCATATATAGTGATAGTATAATACCCCATATATATAGTGATAGTATAATACCCCATATATATATAGTGATAGTATAATACCCCCATATATAGTGATAGTATAATACCCCATATATATAGTGATAGTATAATACCCCATATATAGTGATAGTATAATACCCCCATATATAGTGATAGTATAATACCCCCATATATATAGTGATAGTATAATACCCCCATATATAGTGATAGTATAATACCCCATATATATAGTGATAGTATAATACCCCATATATATATAGTGATAGTATAATACCCCCATATATATAGTGATAGTATAATAACCCCATATATATAGTGATAGTATAATACCCCATATATATATAGTGATAGTATAATACCCCCATATATATAGTGATAGTATAATACCCCCATATATAGTGATAGTATAATACCTCCATATAGTGATAGTATAATACCCCCATATATAGTGATAGTATAATACCTCCATATAGTGATAGTATAATACCCCCATATATAGTGATAGTATAATACCTCCATATAGTGATAGTATAATACCCCCATATATAGTGATAGTATAATACCCCCATATATAGTGATAGTATAATACCCCATATATAGTGATAGTATAATACCCCCATATATATAGTGATAGTATAATACCCCCATATATATAGTGATAGTATAATACCCCCATATATAGTGATAGTATAATACCTCCATATAGTAATAGTATAATACCCCCATATATAGTGATAGTATAATACCCCATATATATATAGTGATAGTATAATACCCCCATATATAGTGATAGTATAATACCCCCATATATAGTGATAGTATAATACCTCCATATAGTGATAGTATAATACCCCCATATATAGTGATAGTATAATACCTCCATATAGTGATAGTATAATACCCCATATATAGTGATAGTATAATACCCCCATATATAGTGATAGTATAATACCCCCATATATATAGTGATAGTATAATACCCCATATATATAGTGATAGTATAATACCCCCATATATATAGTGATAGTATAATACCCCCATATAGTGATAGTATAATACCCCATATATATAGTGATAGTATAATACCCCCATATATAGTGATAGTATAATACCCCATATATAGTGATAGTATAATACCCCCATATATATAGTGATAGTATAATACCCCTATATATATATAGTGATAGTATAATACCCCCATATATAGTGATAGTATAATACCCCCATATATAGTGATAGTATAATACCTCCATATAGTGATAGTATAATACCCCCATATATAGTGATAGTATAATACCTCCATATAGTGATAGTATAATACCCCCATATATAGTGACAGGCTTAGCACTCCTGTTTGTTCTCTAGGTGCTGATCCTCTGCAGGGTGATGGGGTCACGGTCACATAGGCCGCTATCAGCAAGAAAACTAATCCGCCACCTTCTCAGGAAGGTACTTTATGATGGAGAGTATAGCGGGGTCACATGACCCTGCTCACCCATCTCTACCAATCACAGATGGTGGTTTGTGTGGTAGTAGTATCGCATCCTGTGCTCCTCAACCTCTCACCTACTGTCCATCTGCCAACACACAGAGCGCCCTCTAGTGTCTACACTGTACGGCTATACTTACACACAGAGCGCCCTCTAGTGTCTACACTGTACGGCTATACTTACACACAGAGCGTCTCTAGTGTCTACACTGTACGGCTATACTTACACACAGAGCGCCCTCTAGTGTCTACACTGTACGGCTATGCTCACACACACAGAGCGCCCTCTAGTGTCTACACTGTACGGCTATGCTCACACACACACAGCGCCCTCTAGTGTCTACACTGTACGGCTATACTTACACACAGAGCGCCCTCTAGTGTCTACACTGTACGGCTATACTTACACACAGAGCGCCCTCTAGTGTCTACACTGTACGGCTATACTTACACACAGAGCGCCCTCTAGTGTCTACACTGTACGGCTATACTTACACACACAGAGCGCCCTCTAGTGTCTACACTGTACGGCTATGCTCACACACAGAGCGCCCTCTAGTGTCTACACTGTACGGCTATGCTCACACACAGAGCGCCCTCTAGTGTCTACACTGTACAGCTATGCTCACACACACAGAGCGCCCTCTAGTGTCTACACTGTACGGCTATGCTCACACACAGAGCGCCCTCTAGTGTCTACACTGTACGGCTATGCTCACACACAGAGCGCCCTCTAGTGTCTACACTGTACGGCTATGCTCACACACACAGAGCGCCCTCTAGTGTCTACACTGTACGGCTATGCTCACCCACACAGAGCGCCCTCTAGTGTCTACACTGTACGGCTATGCTCACACACAGAGCGCCCTCTAGTGTCTACACTGTACGGCTATGCTCACACGCAGAGCGCCCTCTAGTGTCTACACTGTACGGCTATGCTCACACACACAGAGCGCCCTCTAGTGTCTACACTGTACGGCTATGCTCACACACACAGAGCGCCCTCTAGTGTCTACACTGTACGGCTATGCTCACCCACACAGTGCGCCCTCTAGTGTCTACACTGTACGGCTATGCTCACACACACAGAGCGCCCTCTAGTGTCTACACTGTACGGCTATACTCACACACAGAGCGTCTCTAGTGTCTACACTGTACGGCTATGCTCACACACACAGAGCGCCCTCTAGTGTCTACACTGTACAGCTATGCTCACACACAGAGCGCCCTCTAGTGTCTACACTGTACGGCTATGCTCACACACAGAGCGCCCTCTAGTGTCTACACTGTACGGCTATGCTCACCCACACAGAGCGCCCTCTAGTGTCTACACTGTACGGCTATGCTCACACACAGAGCGCCCTCTAGTGTCTACACTGTACGGCTATGCTCACACACAGAGCGCCCTCTAGTGTCTACACTGTACGGCTATGCTCACACACAGAGCGCCCTCTAGTGTCTACACTGTACGGCTATGCTCACACACAGAGCGCCCTCTAGTGTCTACACTGTACGGCTATGCTCACACACAGAGCGCCCTCTAGTGTCTACACTGTACAGCTATGCTCACACACAGAGCGCCCTCTAGTGTCTACACTGTACGGCTATGCTCACACACACAGAGCGCCCTCTAGTGTCTACACTGTACGGCTATGCTCACACACAGAGCGCCCTCTAGTGTCTACACTGTACGGCTATGCTCACACACACAGAGCGCCCTCTAGTGTCTACACTGTACGGCTATGCTCACACACAGAGCGCCCTCTAGTGTCTACACTGTACGGCTATGCTCACACACAGAGCGCCCTCTAGTGTCTACACTGTACGGCTATGCTCACACACAGAGCGCCCTCTAGTGTCTACACTGTACGGCTATGCTCACACATACAGAGCGCCCTCTAGCGTCTACACTGTACGGCTATGCTCACACACACAGAGCGCCCTCTAGTGTATAAACTGTACGGCTATGCTCACACACAGAGCGCCCTCTAGTGTCTACACTGTACGGCTATGCTCACCCACACAGAGCGCCCTCTAGTGTCTACACTGTACGGCTATGCTCACACACAGAGCGCCCTCTAGTGTCTACACTGTACGGCTATGCTCACACACACAGAGCGCCCTCTAGTGTCTACACTGTACGGCTATGCTCACACACAGAGCGCCCTCTAGTGTCTACACTGTACGGCTATGCTCACACACACAGAGCGCCCTCTAGTATCTACACTGTACGGCTATGCTCACACACAGAGCGCCCTCTAGTGTCTACACTGTACGGCTATGCTCACACACACAGAGCGCCCTCTAGTGTCTACACTGTACAGCTATGCTCACACACACAGAGCGCCCTCTAGTGTCTACACTGTACGGCTATGCTCACACATACAGAGCGCCCTCTAGTGTCTACACTGTACGGCTATGCTCACACACACACAGCGCCCTCTAGTGTCTACACTGTACGGCTATGCTCACACACAGAGCGCCCTCTAGTGTCTACACTGTACGGCTATGCTCACACATACAGAGCGCCCTCTAGTGTCTACACTGTACGGCTATGCTCACACACACAGAGCGCCTTCTAGTGTCTACACTGTACGGCTATGCTCACACACAGAGCGCCCTCTAGTGTCTACACTGTACGGCTATGCTCACACACAGAGCGCCCTCTAGTGTCTACACTGTACGGCTATGCTCACATACAGAGCGCCCTCTAGTGTCTACACTGTACGGCTATGCTCACACACACACAGAGCGCCCTCTAGTGTCTACACTGTACGGCTATGCTCACACATACAGAGCGCCCTCTAGCGTCTACACTGTACGGCTATGCTCACACACACAGAGCGCCCTCTAGTGTATAAACTGTACGGCTATGCTCACACACAGAGCGCCCTCTAGTGTCTACACTGTACGGCTATGCTCACCCACACAGAGCGCCCTCTAGTGTCTACACTGTACGGCTATGCTCACACACAGAGCGCCCTCTAGTGTCTACACTGTACAGCTATGCTCACACACAGAGCGCCCTCTAGTGTCTACACTGTACGGCTATGCTCACACACACAGAGCGCCCTCTAGTGTCTACACTGTACGGCTATGCTCACACACACAGAGCGCCCTCTAGTGTCTACACTGTACGGCTATGCTCACACACACAGAGCGCCCTCTAGCGTCTACACTGTACGGCTATGCTCACACATACAGAGCGCCCTCTAGTGTCTACACTGTACGGCTATGCTCACACACACAGAGCGCCCTCTAGTGTCTACACTGTACGGCTATGCTCACACACACAGAGCGCCCTCTAGTGTCTACACTGTACGGCTATGCTCACACACACAGAGCGCCCTCTAGTGTCTACACTGTACGGCTATGCTCACACACACAGAGCGCCCTCTAGTGTCTACACTGTACGGCTATGCTCACACACAGAGCGCCCTCTAGTGTCTACACTGTACGGCTATGCTCACACACAGAGCGCCCTCTAGTGTCTACACTGTACGGCTATGCTCACACACACAGAGCGCCCTCTAGTGTCTACACTGTACGGCTATACTTACACACAGAGCGCCCTCTAGTGTCTACACTGTACGGCTATGCTCACACACACAGAGCGCCCTCTAGTGTCTACACTGTACGGCTATGCTCACACACACAGAGCGCCCTCTAGTGTCTACACTGTACAGCTATGCTCACCCACACAGAGCGCCCTCTAGTGTCTACACTGTACGGCTATGCTCACACATACAGAGCGCCCTCTAGCGTCTACACTGTACGGCTATGCTCACACACACAGAGCGCCCTCTAGTGTATAAACTGTACGGCTATGCTCACACACAGAGCGCCCTCTAGTGTCTACACTGTACGGCTATGCTCACACACAGAGCGCCCTCTAGTGTCTACACTGTACGGCTATGCTCACACACACAGAGCGCCCTCTAGTGTCTACACTGTACGTCTATGCTCACACACAGAGCGCCCTCTAGTGTCTACACTGTACGGCTATGCTCACACACACAGAGCGCCCTCTAGTGTCTACACTGTACGGCTATGCTCACACATACAGAGCGCCCTCTAGCGTCTACACTGTACGGCTATGCTCACACACACAGAGCGCCCTCTAGTGTCTACACTGTACGGCTATGCTCACCCACACAGAGCGCCCTCTAGTGTCTACACTGTACGGCTATGCTCACACACAGAGCGTCTCTAGTGTCTACACTGTACGGCTATGCTCACACACACAGAGCGCCCTCTAGTGTCTACACTGTACGGCTATGCTCACACATACAGAGCGCCCTCTAGTGTCTACACTGTACGGCTATGCTCACACACACAGAGCGCCCTCTAGTGTCTACACTGTACGGCTATGCTCACACACAGAGCGCCCTCTAGTGTATAAACTGTACGGCTATGCTCACACACAGAGCGCCCTCTAGTGTCTACACTGTACGGCTATGCTCACACACAGAGCGTCTCTAGTGTCTACACTGTACGGCTATGCTCACACACAGAGCGCCCTCTATTGTCTACACTGTACGGCTATGCTCACACACAGAGCGCCCTCTAGTGTCTACACTGTACGGCTATGCTCACACACACAGATCGCCCTCTAGTGTCTACACTGTACGGCTATGCTCACACACACAGAGCGCCCTCTAGTGTCTACACTGTACGGCTATGCTCACACACACAGAGCGCCCTCTAGTGTCTACACTGTACGGCTATGCTCACACACAGTACAGACAACGACTATTATGCATTGAAAATTGTAATGAAATTAATGAGTGGCCGTTCTTCTCATAAAATGTACGTGTGTGAACATAGCCTACAACGTGAGCCATTTCTAGATTATTACAGGGATATAAAACCTTATCTGTTCATCTAGATACAAGGAGGGGAGAAGAGCTGACAGTCACATACGCCGCGCTGACCAATCAGAGGGGCCAAAAACTGGAGGAACCCCGAGGAGGTAGGAGACCAGCTGGTATACAATCATACCCTGTATTACATCCCCCCCCCCCATGTAATATCACACATATAATGTATCCGCTCAAAGAATTGACACAATGGAGTCTATGGGACGGACGGAAATGCACGCGGGCCCGAGCGGGTTTGAGCGACGGAATCCGTGGGAACTTCTCAGTGCAGATTCCTCAGTGTGAATTCACCTGATGAGTTTTAACCTTCTTATAGGTCAATATGAGGAACAACCAACATCAGAGACTTGTGTGATGGTCCGAGGAGCCGAGCAGAGTACAGGCTGGAAGCAGATATTACACCCAGGTATGGTGCCCAGGGTAGCCTGCCCTCCGCATGCTGATCTCTGGGCGGTGAGATGTGACCAGTGTAATGGAGTGACTGGGCCGGTAAAGCAGAGATGTGACCCGTGTAATGGAGTGACCGGGCCGGTAGAGGAGAGATGTGACCAGTGTAATGGAGTGACCGGGCCGGTAGATGTAGAGGAGAGATGTGACCCGTGTAATGGAGTGACCGGGCCGGTAGATGTAGAGGAGAGATGTGACCCGTGTAATGGAGTGACCGGGCCGGTAGATGTAGAGGAGAGATGTGACCAGTGTAATGGAGTGACCGGCCGGTAGATGTAGAGGAGAGATGTGACCCGTGTAATGGAGTGACCGGGCCGGTAGATGTAGAGGAGAGATGTGACCAGTGTAATGGAGTGACCGGCCGGTAGAGGAGAGATGTGACCAGTGTAATGGAGTAACCGGCCGGTAGAGGAGAGATGTGACCAGTGTAATGGAGTAACCGGCCGGTAGAGGAGAGATGTGACCAGTGTAATGGAGTGACCGGGCCTGTACAAGAGAGATGTGACCAGTGTAATGGAGTGACCGGGCCGGTAGAGGAGAGATGTGACCAGTGTAATGGAGTGACCGGCCAGTAGATGTAGAGATGTGACCAGTGTAATGGAGTGACCAGCCAGTAGAGGAGAGATGTGATCCGTGTAATGGAGTGACCGGTCCGGTAGATGTAGAGGAGAGATGTGACCAGTGTAATGGAGTGACCGGGCCTGTACAAGAGAGATGTGACCAGTGTAATGGAGTGACCGGGCCGGTAGAAGAGAGATGTGACCAGTGTAATGGAGTGACCGGGCCTGTACAAGAGAGATGTGACCAGTGTAATGGAGTGACCGGGCCGGTAGAAGAGAGATGTGACCAGTGTAATGGAGTGACCGGGCAGGTAGAGGAGAGATGTGACCAGTGTAATGGAGTGACCGGCCAGTAGATGTAGAGATGTGACCAGTGTAATGGAGTGACCGGGCCTGTACAAGAGAGATGTGACCCGTGTAATGGAGTGACCGGGCCTGTACAAGAGAGATGTGACCCGTGTAATGGAGTGACCGGGCCGGTAGAGGAGAGATGTGACCAGTGTAATGGAGAGACCGGGCCGGTAGCGGAGAGATGTGACCAGTGTAATGGAGTAACTGGCCGATAGAGGAGAGATGTGACCAGTGTAATGGAGTGACCGGGCCGGTAGAAGAGAGATGTGAACCGTGTAATGGAGTGACCGGGCCTGTACAAGAGAGATGTGACCCGTGTAATGGAGTGACCGGGCCTGTACAAGAGAGATGTGACCCGTGTAATGGAGTGACCGGGCCGGTAGATGTAGAGGAGAGATGTGACCAGTGTGATGGAGTGACCAGGCCGGTAGATGTAGAGGAGAGATGTGACCAGTTTAATGGAGTGACCGGGCCTGTAACAAGAGAGATGTGACCCGTGTAATGGAGTGACCAGGCCGGTAGATGTAGAGATGTGACCCATGTAATAGAGTGACTGGGCCGGTAGGGGAGAGATGTGACCCGTGTAATTGAGTGAACGGGGGGGGGGGGGGGGGGGGGGGGGTTGAGGAGAGATGTGACCAGTGTAATGGAGTGACCGGCCGGTAGATGTAGAGATGTGACCCGTGTAGTGGAGTGACTGGGCCGGAAGGTGAGAGATGTGACCAGTGTAATGGAGTGACCGGCCGGTAGATGTAGAGATGTGACCCGTGTAATGGAGTGACCGGCCGGTAGATGTAGAGATGTGACCCGTGTAATGGAGTGACTGGGCCGGAAGGTGAGAGATGTGACCAGTGTAATGGAGTGACCGGCCGGTAGATGTAGAGATGTGACCCGTGTAATGGAGTGACTGGGCCGGAAGGGGAGAGATGTGACTCGTGTAATGGAGTGACTGAGCCAGTAGATGTAGAGGAGAGATGTGACCAGTGTAATGGAGTGACCGGGCCGGTAGAAGAGAGATGTGACCAGTGTAATGGAGTAACCGGGCCGGTAGATGTAGAGGAGAGATGTGACCAGTGTAATGGAGTGACCGGGCCAGTAGAAGAGAGATGTGACCCGTGTAATGGAGTGACCGGACGGGTAGAAGAGAGATGTGACCCGTGTAATGGAGTAACCGGGCCAGTAGATGTAGAGGAGAGATGTGACCCGTGTAATGGAGTGACCGGGCGGAGAGATGTGACCCGTATAATGGAGTGACCAGGCCGGTAGATGAAGAGGAGAGATGTGACCAGTGTAATGGAGTGACCGGGCCGGTAGAGGAGAGATGTGACCAGTGTAATGGAGTGACCAGGCGGGTAGAGGAGAGATGTGACCAGTGTAACAGAGTGACCGGGCCGGTAGAGGAGAGATGTAACCAGTGTAATGGAGTGACCAGGCCTGTAGATGTAGTGGACAGATGTGACCAGTATAATAGAGTGACCGGGCCGATAGAGGAGAGATGTGACCAGTGTAATGGAGTGACCGGGCCAGTAGATGTAGAGGAGAGATGTGACCAGTGTAATGGAGTGACCGGGCCGGTAGAAGAGAGATGTGACCAGTGTAATGGAGTAACCGGGCCGGTAGATGTAGAGGAGAGATGTGACCAGTGTAATGGAGCGATAGGGCCGGTAGATGTAGAGGAGAGATGTGACCCGTGTAATGGAGTAACCGGCCGGTAGAGGAGAGATGTGACCAGTGTAAAGGAGTGACCAGGCCGGTAGATGTAGAGGAGAGATGTGACCAGTGTAAAGGAGTGACCGGGCCGGTAGATGTAGAGGAGAGATGTGACCCATGTAATGGAGTGACCGGGCCGGTAGATGTAGAGGAGAGAAGTGACCCGTGTAATGGAGTAACCGGGCCGGTAGATGTAGAGGAGAGATGTGACCAGTGTAATGGAGTGACCGGGCCGGTAGAGGAGAGATGTAACCAGTGTAAAGGAGTGACCGGGCCGGTAGATGTAGAGGAGAGATGTGACCCATGTAATGGAGTGACCGGGCCGGTAGATGTAGAGGAGAGAAGTGACCCGTGTAATGGAGTAACCGGGCCGGTAGATGTAGAGGAGAGATGTGACCAGTGTAATGGAGTGACCGGGCCGGTAGAAGAGAGATGTGACCAGTGTAATGGAGTAACCGGGCCGGTAGATGTAGAGGAGAGATGTGACCAGTGTAATGGCGTGACCGGGCCGGTAGTAGAGAGATGTGACCCGTGCAATGGAGTAACTGGCCGGTAGAGGAGAGATGTAACCAGTGTAATGGAGTAACCAGTCGGTAGAGGAGAGATGTGACCAGTGTAATGGAGTAACCGGCCGGTAGAGGAGAGATGTAACCAGTGTAATGGAGTGACTGGGCCGGTAGATGTAGAGGAGAGATGTGACCAGTGTAATGGAGTGACTGGCCGGTAGATGTAGAGGAGAGATGTGACCCGTGTAATGGAGTGACCGGGCCGGTAAAGGAGAGATGTGACCCGTGTAATGGAGTGACCGGGCCGGTAGAGGAGAGATGTGACCCGTGTAATGGAGTGACCGGGCCGGTAGAGGAGAGATGTGACCCGTGTAATGGAGTGACTGGGCCGGAAGGGGAGAGATGTGACTCGTGTAATGGAGTGACTGAGCCGGTAGAAAAGAGATGTGACCCGTGTAATGGAGTAACCGGGCCGGTAGATGTAGAGGAGAGATGTGACCAGTGTAATGGAGTGACCGGGCCGGTAGAAGAGAGATGTGACCAGTGTAATGGAGTAACCGGGCCGGTAGATGTAGAGGAGAGATGTGACCAGTGTAATGGAGTGACCGGGCCGGTAGATGTAGAGGAGAGATGTGACCAGTGTAATGGAGTGACCGGGCCGGTAAAGCAAAGATGTGACCAGTGTAATGGAGTGACCGGGCCGGTAGATGTGGAGGAGAGTAATGGGGATAAGTAATGGGGAGAATACGTTTATTGATGGAGATAAGGCGGTCGCTGACTATTTGAATAGTTACTTCTGCTCAGTGTTTTCAGCAGGCGGCCTTCACAATCACAGGACGGTTGGACACAGCATGGCCTCCAGCTATATGGGTTCGGCTCCAGTATTTTCAGAGGCTGAAGTTGCAGAGGAACTTGCCCGTTTAAAGCTGAATAAGGCGATGGGTCCAGATGGGATCCATCCCAGGGTTCTTAAAGAACTCAGATCTGTGATTGCTGCCCCCCTGACAGATCTGTATAACCAATCCCTGCTAACAGGAGATGTCCCCGATGATTGGAGAACGGCCAATGTTATACCAATCCACAAGAAGGGGAATAGAGAAGAGCCCAGTAACTACAGGCCAGTGAGCCTGACATCTGTAGTAGTGAAAATGATGGAAACTCTTCTAAAAAAGAAGATAATGGATCACCTAAGAATCAACAATTTGATGGATCCAAACCAGCATGGCTTTACTGAGAGCCGATCATGTCAGACTAATCTCATTGATTTCTTTGATTATGCCACAAAAGTGCTGGATGAAGGTGGTGCTGTGGATATCACCTATCTGGACTTCAGCAAAGCCGCAGATACAGTTCCCCATAAAGAGCTGATAGAGAAGTTGGAGAAGATTGGACTAAATCCCTGGATAGTTCAGTGGATTTGTGGTTGGCTGAAGGAGAGATATCAGAGGGTTGTTGTTAATGGTGTATATTCCGAGCAGAGACTGGTTACAAGTGGTGTGCCTCAAGGGTCTGTTCTGGGTCCTATTCTTTTTAATATGTTTGTAAGTGACATAGGAAAAGGGTTGATAGGTAAAGTTTGTCTGTTTGCTGACGACACAAAAGTGTGCAATAGGGTGGATATTCCTGGAGGTGTCAGTAATATGGAAAATGATTTAGCTTTGCTAGATACGTGGTCCAAACAGTGGAAATTGAAGTTCAACGTTTCCAAATGTAAAATAATGCACTTGGGGAGGAGGAATCCTCTATCCGAGTATCACATCGGCAGTACTGTGTTGGAAAAGACTTCAGAAGAGAAGGATTTAGGGGTAATGATTTCTGAAAGCCTTAAAATGAGTCACCAGTGCAACCAGGCGGTGGGGAAAGCAAATCGTATGCTGGGGTGTATATATATATATATATATATATATATATAATGGTATGCTGGGGTGTATAGCTAGAGGTATAACCAGTAGGAAGAGGGAGATTGTGATCCCGCTGTATAGAGCTCTGGTGAGGCCACATCTGGAATACTGTGTCCAGTTCTGGAGACCTCACCTAAAAAAGGACATTGATAAAATAGAACGGGTCCAAAGACGAGCTACAAAAATGGTGGAGGGTGTGAGGCATAAACCATATCAGGAAAGACTTAAGGATTTGAATCTGTATAGTCTGGAGGAAAGACGGGAAAGGGGGGACATGATTGAAACCTTTAAGTATGTTAAGGGACTAAATAAGGTTCAAGAGGGGAGTGTTTTTAGTAAAAAACTGAGCTCAAGAACAAGAGGACACAGTGAGAGGTTAGTTGGGGGAAAGATCAGAAGCAATGTAAGAAAATATTATTTTACTGAAAGAGTAGTAGATACCTGGAACAAACTTCCAGCAGAGGTGGTTGGTAAATCTACAATAACAGAATTTACCGGGCCGGTAGAGGAGAGATGTGACCAGTGTAATGGAGTGACCGGGCCGGTAGATGTGGAGGAGAGATGAGACCAGTGTAATGGAGTAACCGGGCCGGTAGATGTAGAGGAGAGATGTGACCAGTGTAATGGAGTGACCGGCCAGTAGATGTAGAGATGTGACCAGTGTAATGGAGTAACCGGGCCGGTAGATGTAGAGGAGAGATGTGACCAGTGTAATGGAGTGACCGGGCCTGTACAAGAGAGATGTGACCAGTGTAATGGAGTGACCGGGCCGGTAGAAGAGAGATGTGACCAGTGTAATGGAGTGACCGGGCAGGTAGAGGAGAGATGTGACCAGTGTAATGGAGTGACCGGCCAGTAGATGTAGAGATGTGACCAGTGTAATGGAGTGACCGGGCCTGTACAAGAGAGATGTGACCCGTGTAATGGAGTGACCGGGCCGGTAGAAGAGAGATGTGACCAGTGTAATGGAGTGACCGGGCCGGTAGAGGAGAGATGTGACCAGTGTAATGGAGAGACCGGGCCGGTAGCGGAGAGATGTGACCAGTGTAATGGAGTAACTGGCCGATAGAGGAGAGATGTGACCAGTGTAATGGAGTGACCGGGCCGGTAGAAGAGAGATGTGAACCGTGTAATGGAGTGACCGGGCCTGTACAAGAGAGATGTGACCCGTGTAATGGAGTGACCGGGCCGGTAGATGTAGAGGAGAGATGTGACCAGTGTGATGGAGTGACCAGGCCGGTAGATGTAGAGGAGAGATGTGACCAGTTTAATGGAGTGACCGGGCCTGTAACAAGAGAGATGTGACCCGTGTAATGGAGTGACCAGGCCGGTAGATGTAGAGATGTGACCCATGTAATAGAGTGACTGGGCCGGTAGGGGAGAGATGTGACCCGTGTAATTGAGTGAACGGGGGGGGGGGGGGGGGGGGTTGAGGAGAGATGTGACCAGTGTAATGGAGTGACCGGCCGGTAGATGTAGAGATGTGACCCGTGTAGTGGAGTGACTGGGCCGGAAGGTGAGAGATGTGACCAGTGTAATGGAGTGACCGGCCGGTAGATGTAGAGATGTGACCCGTGTAATGGAGTGACCGGCCGGTAGATGTAGAGATGTGACCCGTGTAATGGAGTGACTGGGCCGGAAGGTGAGAGATGTGACCAGTGTAATGGAGTGACCGGCCGGTAGATGTAGAGATGTGACCCGTGTAATGGAGTGACTGGGCCGGAAGGGGAGAGATGTGACTCGTGTAATGGAGTGACTGAGCCAGTAGATGTAGAGGAGAGATGTGACCAGTGTAATGGAGTGACCGGGCCGGTAGAAGAGAGATGTGACCAGTGTAATGGAGTAACCGGGCCGGTAGATGTAGAGGAGAGATGTGACCAGTGTAATGGAGTGACCGGGCCAGTAGAAGAGAGATGTGACCCGTGTAATGGAGTGACCGGACGGGTAGAAGAGAGATGTGACCCGTGTAATGGAGTAACCGGGCCAGTAGATGTAGAGGAGAGATGTGACCCGTGTAATGGAGTGACCGGGCGGAGAGATGTGACCCGTATAATGGAGTGACCAGGCCGGTAGATGAAGAGGAGAGATGTGACCAGTGTAATGGAGTGACCGGGCCGGTAGAGGAGAGATGTGACCAGTGTAATGGAGTGACCAGGCGGGTAGAGGAGAGATGTGACCAGTGTAACAGAGTGACCGGGCCGGTAGAGGAGAGATGTAACCAGTGTAATGGAGTGACCAGGCCTGTAGATGTAGTGGACAGATGTGACCAGTATAATAGAGTGACCGGGCCGATAGAGGAGAGATGTGACCAGTGTAATGGAGTGACCGGGCCAGTAGATGTAGAGGAGAGATGTGACCAGTGTAATGGAGTGACCGGGCCGGTAGAAGAGAGATGTGACCAGTGTAATGGAGTAACCGGGCCGGTAGATGTAGAGGAGAGATGTGACCAGTGTAATGGAGCGATAGGGCCGGTAGATGTAGAGGAGAGATGTGACCCGTGTAATGGAGTAACCGGCCGGTAGAGGAGAGATGTGACCAGTGTAAAGGAGTGACCAGGCCGGTAGATGTAGAGGAGAGATGTGACCAGTGTAATGGAGTGACCGGGCCGGTAGAAGAGAGATGTGACCAGTGTAAAGGAGTGACCGGGCCGGTAGATGTAGAGGAGAGATGTGACCCGTGTAATGGAGTGACCGGGCCGGTAGATGTAGAGGAGAGATGTGACCCGTGTAATGGAGTGACCGGGCCGGTAAAGGAGAGATGTGACTCGTGTAATGGAGTGACCGGGCCGGTAGAGGAGAGATGTAACCAGTGTAAAGGAGTGACCGGGCCGGTAGATGTAGAGGAGAGATGTGACCCATGTAATGGAGTGACCGGGCCGGTAGATGTAGAGGAGAGAAGTGACCCGTGTAATGGAGTAACCGGGCCGGTAGATGTAGAGGAGAGATGTGACCAGTGTAATGGAGTGACCGGGCCGGTAGAGGAGAGATGTAACCAGTGTAAAGGAGTGACCGGGCCGGTAGATGTAGAGGAGAGATGTGACCCATGTAATGGAGTGACCGGGCCGGTAGATGTAGAGGAGAGAAGTGACCCGTGTAATGGAGTAACCGGGCCGGTAGATGTAGAGGAGAGATGTGACCAGTGTAATGGAGTGACCGGGCCGGTAGAAGAGAGATGTGACCAGTGTAATGGAGTAACCGGGCCGGTAGATGTAGAGGAGAGATGTGACCAGTGTAATGGCGTGACCGGGCCGGTAGTAGAGAGATGTGACCCGTGCAATGGAGTAACCGGGCCGGTAGATGTAGAGGAGAGATGTGACCCGTGTAATGGAGTAACTGGCCGGTAGAGGAGAGATGTAACCAGTGTAATGGAGTAACCAGTCGGTAGAGGAGAGATGTGACCAGTGTAATGGAGTAACCGGCCGGTAGAGGAGAGATGTAACCAGTGTAATGGAGTGACTGGGCCGGTAGATGTAGAGGAGAGATGTGACCAGTGTAATGGAGTGACCGGCCGGTAGATGTAGAGGAGAGATGTGACCCGTGTAATGGAGTGACCGGGCCGGTAAAGGAGAGATGTGACCCGTGTAATGGAGTGACCGGGCCGGTAGAGGAGAGATGTGACCCGTGTAATGGAGTGACCGGGCCGGTAGAGGAGAGATGTGACCCGTGTAATGGAGTGACTGGGCCGGAAGGGGAGAGATGTGACTCGTGTAATGGAGTGACTGAGCCGGTAGAAAAGAGATGTGACCCGTGTAATGGAGTAACCGGGCCGGTAGATGTAGAGGAGAGATGTGACCAGTGTAATGGAGTGACCGGGCCGGTAGAAGAGAGATGTGACCAGTGTAATGGAGTAACCGGGCCGGTAGATGTAGAGGAGAGATGTGACCAGTGTAATGGAGTGACCGGGCCGGTAGATGTAGAGGAGAGATGTGACCAGTGTAATGGAGTGACCGGGCCGGTAGATGTAGAGGAGAGATGTGACCAGAGTAATGGAGTGACCGGGCCGGTAAAGCAAAGATGTGACCAGTGTAATGGAGTGACCGGGCCGGTAGATGTGGAGGAGAGTAATGGGGATAAGTAATGGGGAGAATACGTTTATTGATGGAGATAAGGCGGTCGCTGACTATTTGAATAGTTACTTCTGCTCAGTGTTTTCAGCAGGCGGCCTTCACAATCACAGGACGGTTGGACACAGCATGGCCTCCAGCTATATGGGTTCGGCTCCAGTATTTTCAGAGGCTGAAGTTGCAGAGGAACTTGCCCGTTTAAAGCTGAATAAGGCGATGGGTCCAGATGGGATCCATCCCAGGGTTCTTAAAGAACTCAGATCTGTGATTGCTGCCCCCCTGACAGATCTGTATAACCAATCCCTGCTAACAGGAGATGTCCCCGATGATTGGAGAACGGCCAATGTTATACCAATCCACAAGAAGGGGAATAGAGAAGAGCCCAGTAACTACAGGCCAGTGAGCCTGACATCTGTAGTAGTGAAAATGATGGAAACTCTTCTAAAAAAGAAGATAAGGGATCACCTAAGAATCAACAATTTGATGGATCCAAACCAGCATGGCTTTACTGAGAGCCGATCATGTCAGACTAATCTCATTGATTTCTTTGATTATGCCACAAAAGTGCTGGATGAAGGTGGTGCTGTGGATATCACCTATCTGGACTTCAGCAAAGCCGCAGATACAGTTCCCCATAAAGAGCTGATAGAGAAGTTGGAGAAAATTGGACTAAATCCCTGGATAGTTGAGTGGATTTGTGGTTGGCTGAAGGAGAGATATCAGAGGGTTGTTGGTAATGGTGAATATTCCGAGCAGAGACTGGTTACAAGTGGTGTGCCTCAAGGGTCTGTTCTGGGTCCTATTCTTTTTAATATGTTTGTAAGTGACATAGGAAAAGGGTTGATAGGTAAAGTTTGTCTGTTTGCTGACGACACAAAAGTGTGCAATAGGGTGGATATTCCTGGAAGTGTCAGTAATATGGAAAATGATTTAGCTTTGCTAGATACGTGGTCCAAACAGTGGAAATTGAAGTTCAACGTTTCCAAATGTAAAATAATGCACTTGGGGAGGAGGAATCCTCTATCCGAGTATCACATCGGCAGTACTGTGTTGGAAAAGACTTCAGAAGAGAAGGATTTAGGGGTAATGATTTCTGAAAGCCTTAAAATGAGTCACCAGTGCAACCAGGCGGTGGGGAAAGCAAATCGTATGCTGGGGTGTATATATATATATATATATATATATATATATATAATGGTATGCTGGGGTGTATAGCTAGAGGTATAACCAGTAGGAAGAGGGAGATTGTGATCCCGCTGTATAGAGCTCTGGTGAGGCCACATCTGGAATACTGTGTCCAGTTCTGGAGACCTCACCTAAAAAAGGACATTGATAAAATAGAACGGGTCCAAAGACGAGCTACAAAAATGGTGGAGGGTGTGAGGCATAAACCATATCAGGAAAGACTTAAGGATTTGAATCTGTATAGTCTGGAGGAAAGACGGGAAAGGGGGGACATGATTGAAACCTTTAAGTATGTTAAGGGACTAAATAAGGTTCAAGAGGGGAGTGTTTTTAGTAAAAAACTGAGCTCAAGAACAAGAGGACACAGTGAGAGGTTAGTTGGGGGAAAGATCAGAAGCAATGTAAGAAAATATTATTTTACTGAAAGAGTAGTAGATACCTGGAACAAACTTCCAGCAGAGGTGGTTGGTAAATCTACAATAACAGAATTTACCGGGCCGGTAGAGGAGAGATGTGACCAGTGTAATGGAGTGACCGGCCAGTAGATGTAGAGATGTGACCAGTGTAATGGAGTGACCGGGCCAGTAGTAGAGAGATGTGATCAGTGTAATGGAGTGACCGGGCCGGTAGATGTGGAGGAGAGATGTGACCAGTGTAATGGAGTGACCGGGCCGGTAGATGTAGAGGAGAGATGTGACCCGTGTAATGGAGTGACCGGACGGAGAGATGTGACCCGTATAATGGAGTGACCAGGCCGGTAGATGAAGAGGAGAGATGTGACCAGTGTAATGGAGTGACCGGGCCGGTAGAGGAGAGATGTGACCAGTGTAATGGAGTGACCGGGCCGGTAGTAGAGAGATGTGACCAGTGTAATGGAGTGACCGGGCCGGTAGATGTAGAGGAGAGATGTGACCAGTGTAATGGAGTAACCGGGCCGGTAGATGTAGAGGAGAGATGTGACCAGTGTAATGGAGTGACCAGCCGGTAGATGTAGAGGAGAGATGTGACCCGTGTAATGGAGTGACCGGGCCGGTAGAGGAGAGATGTGACCAGTGTAATGGAGTAACCGGGCCGGTAGATGTAGAGGAGAGATGTGACCCGTGTAATGGAGTGACCGGGCCGGTAGAGGAGAGATGTGACCAGTGTAATGGAGTAACCGGGCCGGTAGATGTAGAGGAGAGATGTGACCCGTGTAATGGAGTAACTGGCCGGTAGAGGAGAGATGTGACCAGTGTAATGGAGTAACCGGCCGATAGAGGAGAGATGTGACCAGTGTAATGGAGTAACCGGCCGGTAGAGGAGAGATGTAACCAGTGTAACGGAGTAACCGGCCGGTAGAGGAGAGATGTAACCAGTGTAACGGAGTGACCGGGCCGGTAGAGGAGAGATGCGACCTGTGTAATGGAGTAACCAGGCCGGTAGATGTAGAGGAGAGATGTGACCAGTGTAATGGAGTGACCGGGCCGGTAGAAGAGAGATGTGACCAGTGTAATGGAGTAACCGGGCCGGTAGATGTAGAGGAGAGATGTGACCAGTGTAATGGAGCGATAGGGCCGGTAGATGTAGAGGAGAGATGTGACCCGTGTAATGGAGTAACCGGCCGGTAGAGGAGAGATGTCACCAGTGTAATGGAGTGACCAGGCCGGTAGATGTAGAGGAGAGATGTGACCATTGTAATGGAGTAACCGGCCGATAGAGGAGAGATGTGACCAGTGTAATGGAGTAACCGGCCGATAGAGGAGAGATGTGACCAGTGTAATGGAGTAACCGGCCGGTAGAGGAGAGATGTGACCAGTGTAACGGAGTAACCGGGCCGGTAGAGGAGAGATGTGACCCGTGTAATGGAGTGACCGGGCCGGTACATGTAGAATTGTTTTGCGTCTTACAAGATCAGGAGAGGATGGAGATGGTTCAGGAGACTGAGTATAAGGCAGAGGAGTTGTTTGAGGCTCCAGGTCTCCTCCCGTGCTGCACCTGTCACTCATATATATATATATGGGATTGCAGCCCCCTACTGCACCCCATTATAATGTAGATGGATATACAGCTGGATTCCTCACCATCTCATCTCTGCGGCTATGGATCCTGATGATGTGATGTTATGTCCTGCAGGGAGGCGAGCCTCTGCGCTCCTGGTCTTCGTCATCATCATCCTGAGTGTCATCCTTCTCATCACCAACACCGGCCGAGACCACTGTGAGTTGGCAGCATATATTCTCCTCCATTGTTTCCTCTCTGCTCCGTCGTTCCCTCTTTATACCGTCCTCTGCTCCGTCGTTCCCTCTCTGTATACCGTCCTCTCTGCTCCGTCGTTCCCTCTCTGTATACCGTCCTCTCTGCTCCGTCGTTCCCTCTCTGTATACCGTCCTCTGCTCCGTCGTTCCCTCTCTGTATACCGTCCTCTGCTCCGTCGTTCCCTCTCTGTATACCGTCCTCTCTGCTCCGTCGTTCCCTCTCTGTATACCGTCCTCTGCTCCGTCGTTCCCTCTCTGTATACCGTCCTCTCTGCTCCGTCGTTCCCTCTCTGTATACCGTCCTCTGCTCCGTCGTTCTCTCTTTATACCGTCCTCTCTGCTCCGTCGTTCCCTCTCTGTATACCGTCCTCTCTGCTCCGTCGTTCCCTCTCTGTATACCGTCCTCTGCTCCGTCGTTCCCTCTCTGTATTCCGTCCTCTGCTCCGTCGTTCCCTCTTTCTACCGTCCTCTGCTCCGTCGTTCCCTCTCTGTATACCGTCCTCTGCTCCGTCGTTCCCTCTCTGTATACCGTCCTCTGCTCCGTCGTTCCCTCTCTGTATACCGTCCTCTGCTCAGTCGTTCCCTCTCTGTATACCGTCCTCTGCTCCGTCGTTTCCTCTCTGTATACCGTCCTCTGCTCCGTCGTTTCCTCTCTGTATACCGTCCTCTGCTCCGTCGTTTCCTCTCTGTATACCGTCCTCTGCTCCGTCGTTTCCTCTCTGTATACCGTCCTCTGCTCCGTCGTTTCCTCTCTGTATACCGTCCTCTGCTCCGTCGTTCCCTCTCTGTATACCGTCCTCTGCTCCGTCGTTCTCTCTTTATACCGTCCTCTGCTCCGTCGTTCCCTCTCTGTATACCGTCCTCTGCTCCGTCGTTCCCTCTCTGTATACCGTCCTCTGCTCCGTCGTTCCCTCTCTGTATACCGTCCTCTGCTCCGTCGTTCCCTCTCTGTATACCGTCCTCTGCTCCGTCGTTCCCTCTCTGTATACCGTCCTCTGCTCCGCCGTTCCCTCTCTGTATACCGTCCTCTGCTCCGTCGTTCCCTCTCTGTATACCGTCCTCTGCTCCGTCGTTCCTTCTCTGTATACCGTCCTCTGCTCCGTCGTTCCCTCTCTGTATACCGTCCTCTGCTCCGTCGTTCCCTCTCTGTATACCGTCCTCTGCTCCGTCGTTCCTTCTCTGTATACCGTCCTCTGCTCCGTCGTTCCCTCTCTGTATACCGTCCTCTGCTCCGTCGTTCCCTCTCTGTATACCGTCCTCTGCTCCGTCGTTCCCTCTCTGTATACCGTCCTCTGCTCCGTCGTTCCCTCTCTGTATACCGTCCTCTCTGCTCCGTCGTTCCCTCTCTGTATACCGTCCTCTCTGCTCCGTCGTTCCCTCTCTGTATACCGTCCTCTGCTCCGTCGTTCCCTCTCTGTATACCGTCCTCTGCTCCGTCGTTCCCTCTCTGTATACCGTCCTCTGCTCCGTCGTTCCTTCTCTGTATACCGTCCTCTGCTCCGTCGTTCCCTCTCTGTATACCGTCCTCTGCTCCGTCGTTCCCTCTCTGTATACCGTCCTCTGCTCCGTCGTTCCCTCTCTGTATACCGTCCTCTGCTCCGTTGTTCTCTCTTTATACCGTCCTCTGCTCCGTCGTTTCCTCTCTGTATACCGTCCTCTCTGCTCCGTCGTTCCCTCTCTGTATACCGTCCTCTGCTCAGTCGTTCCCTCTCTGTATACCGTCCTCTGCTCCGTCGTTCCCTCTCTGTATACCGTCCTCTCTGCTCCGTCGTTCCCTCTCTGTATACCGTCCTCTCTGCTCCGTCGTTCTCTCTCTGTATACCGTCCTCTGCTCCGTCGTTCCCTCTCTGTATACCGTCCTCTCTGCTCCGTCGTTCTCTCTCTGTATACCGTCCTCTGCTCCGTCGTTCCCTCTCTGTATACCGTCCTCTGCTCCGTCGTTCTCTCTCTGTATACCGTCCTCTGCTCCGTCGTTCCCTCTCTGTATACCTTTCTCTCTGCTCCGTCATCCTCTCCTTTCTTTCTCTTTTCTCTCCTCACACTGGGTGCCCATGTCACGTTATAATAAATGTTTGAGGGTTGTAGTTGTTGCTAGGACGTGTGTGACCATCTATCTTCTGTATCTAAAGCTGACGCTCTCTGTCCCAGGTTCACCAACCAGTCATAGGAACAGATCAGGAGAAAATGGGACAGAAGGTACAAACCCCATATCTACCTTTACACAGTCCAGTATATCTGCTGTACACACCAGTATACACCAGTAACATCATCATACATGGTGGAGGAGGAGGAGAGGACAGGTCCAGTATATCTGCTGTATATCCAGTATACACCAGTAACATCATCATACATGGTGGAGGAGGAGGAGAGCACAGATCCAGTATATCTGCTGTATATCCAGTATACACCAGTATCATCATCATACATGGTGGAGAAGGAGGAGCGCACAGATCCAGTATATCTGCTGTATATCCAGTATACACCAGTAACATCATCATACATAGTGGAGGAGGAGGAGAGCACAGGTCCAGTATACACCAGTAACATCATCATACATGGTGGAGGAGGAGGAGAGCACAGGTCCAGTATACACCAGTAACATCATCATACATGGTGGGGGAGGAGAGCACAGGTCCAGTATATCTGCTGTACATCCAGTATACACCAGTAACATCATCATACATGGTGGGGGAGGAGAGCACAGGTCCAGTATATCTGCTGTACATCCAGTATACACCAGTAACATCATCATACATGGTGGAGGAGGAGGAGAGTACAGGCCCAGTATATCTTATGTACATCCAGTATACACCAGTAACATCATCATACATGGTGGAGGAGGAGAGCACAGGTCCAGTATATCTGCTGTACATCCAGTATACACCAGTAACATCATCATACATGGTGGAGGAGGAGAGGACAGGTCCAGTATACACCAGTAACATCATCATACATGATAGAGGAAGAGAGCACAGCTCCAGTATACACCAGTAACATCATCATACATGGTGGAGGAGGAGGAGAGCACAGATCCAGTATATCTGCTGTACATCCAGTATACACCAGTAACATCATCATACATGGTGGAGGAGGAGCGCACAGGTCCAGTATATCTGCTGTACATCCAGTATACACCAGTAACATCATCATACATGGTGGAGGAGGAGGAGAGCACAGGTCCAGTATATCTGCTGTACATCCAGTATACACCAGTAACATCATCATACATGGTGGAGGAAACGTGCACAGGTCCAGTATACACCAGTAACATCATCATACATGGTGGGGGAGGAGAGGACAGGTCCAGTATATCTGCTGTACATCCAGTATACACCAGTAACATCATCATACATGGAGGAGGAGGAGCGCACAGGTCCAGTATACACCAGTAACATCATCATACATGGTGGAGGAGGAGGAGAGGACAGGTCCAGTATATCTGCTGTACATCAAGTATACACCAGTAACATCATCATACATGGTGGGGGAGGAGAGCACAGGTCCAGTATATCTGCTGTACATCCAGTATACACCAGTAACATCATCATACATGGTGGAGGAGGAGGAGAGGACAGGTCCAGTATATCTGCTGTACATCCAGTATACACCAGTAACATCATCATACATGGTGGGGGAGGAGAGCACAGGTCCAGTATATCTGCTGTACATCCAGTATACACCAGTAACATCATCATACATGGTGGAGGAGGAGAGTACAGGTCTAGTATATCTTATGTACATCCAGTATACACCAGTAACATCATCATACATGGTGGAGGAGGAGGAGCGCACAGGTCCAGTATATCTGCTGTACATCCAGTATACACCAGTAACATCATCATACATGGTGGGGGAGGAGAGTACAGGTCCAGTATATCTTATGTACATCCAGTATACACCAGTAACATCATCATACATGGTGGAGGAGGAGGAGAGTACAGGCCCAGTATATCTGCTGTATATCCAGTATACACCAGTAACATCATCATACATGGTGGAGGAGAAGGAGGAGAGCACAGATCCAGTATACACCAGTAACATCATCATACATGGTGGAGGAGGAGGAGAGTACAGGCCCAGTATATCTGCTGTACATCCAGTATACACCAGTAACATCATCATACATGGTGGAGGAGGAGAGTACAGGTCCAGTATATCTGCTGTACATCCAGTATACACCAGTAACATCATCATACATGGTGGAGGAGGAGGAGAGTACAGGCCCAGTATATCTGCTGTATATCCAGTATACACCAGTAACATCATCATACATGGTGGAGGAGAAGGAGGAGAGCACAGATCCAGTATACACCAGTAACATCATCATACATGGTGGAGGAGGAGGAGAGCACAGGTCCAGTATACACCAGCAGGGCCGGACTGGGACTGAAAAGCAGCCCTGGCACACACACCCCACCAGCCCACATACAATTCTCCCCGAATCCATTGTGTTAACTGTGCGACACAGAAAAAGTTTCTCATACAATCAGATACCAATCTATACAGATGTTGAAGAGTATTATTGTCCTGCAGGATATAGAAGAGTATACAGCAGTGATCAGACGCAGAATACAGAACAATTATACAGGATGTCTGCTCTCCTGTCATCTGTCAATCATAATAATATAATGGCTATATAGTAGCCAACTTTTCCCAATGCTGTTTCTAGGGCTGGGCGATATGGCCTAAGGCTCTGTTCACAGAGAGCAAAACTGGCGTAATTCTCCCCTGTGGAATCCCACCAGCCCCTGTGTCATAATGGGAGTCTATGGGAGGCTTGCGCGCATCCTCTCTCCACGCTGAAGAATGGACATGTTCATTCTTCAGCGCGAAGACAGGAGGCGCACAAGCCTCCCATAGACTCCCATTATGACACAGGGGCTGGTGGGATTCCACAAATAAAATTAGATGCAACATTTCATAGATGCAACATTTTAGCAATCTCCACCGCCTTTTACAAGCATGCTCAAAAACAGCGGTAGACAACGATGAAATGTTGCATCTGACTTTTTGTATTGCTGTGCTGCACCTGTTACTTTGCTGTGGAATAAAAGCACACACCTATCACTGGAACTGGAAGTACCACAACTGAGATCATTCCTACTGGAAACCTGCACACCTGTGTAGTTGTCCTGCTGCATACTCTTACTAGATAGGTAGAAGAAAGAGGAGATGGACATAGATAGATAATAGATAGATAGATAGATAGATAGATAGATAGATAGATAGATAGGAGATAGATAGGAGATAGATAGATAGATAGATAGGAGATAGATAGATAGATAGATAGGAGATAGATAGATAGATAGATAGATAGATAGATAGATAGATAGGAGATAGATAGATAGATAGGAGATAGATAGATAGATAGATAGATAGATAGATAGGAGATAGATAGATAGATAGATAGATAGATAGGAGATAGATAGATAGATAGATAGGAGATAGATAGATAGATAGATAGATAGATAGATAGATAGGAGATAGATAGATAGGAGATAGATAGATAGGAGATAGATAGATAGATAGATAGATAGATAGGAGATAGATAGATAGATAGGAGATAGATAGATAGATAGATAGATAGATAGATAGATAGATAGGAGATAGATAGGAGATAGATAGATAGATAGATAGGAGATAGATAGATAGATAGATAGGAGATAGATAGATAGATAGGAGATAGATAGATAGATAGGAGATAGATAGGAGATAGATAGATAGGAGATAGATAGGAGATAGATAGATAGGAGATAGATAGATAGATAGATAGGAGATAGATAGATAGATAGATAGATAGATAGATAGATAGGAGATAGATAGATAGATAGATAGATAGATAGATAGATAGATAGGAGATAGATAGATAGGAGATAGATAGATAGATAGATAGATAGATAGATAGATAGATAGATAGATAGATAGATAGGAGATAGATAGATACAGGCTCGGACTGGGCCACCGGGGGGCCGGGGGATCCCCCGGTGGGCCCTCCCCCCCTTAAAGGGCCCAGAGCTAGAGGTGGGCCTCATGTTCAGGATCTCCCTATAATCGGTAGATTTAGGGGCCCTCTGCTGCCTTCCACGCTGCTCTAATGATGAAAGAATGGCAGCAGGGCCCCTTCTTTCACACAACTACTGTAAACTCATAGGCCCCCCTCCCCCTGTACTGTAAGTGGAACGGTCCGGTCCTGATTAGCTTCGGGAGTGTCTCTCTTCCTGCCTGTCAGGAGACCACGTGTGGCAGCAGGGACATGCAGAAAGCTGCACAGAGAAGCAGCAGCAGGGCCCCCTCCATCCCCCTGCAGTGATGTCTCCCCCCTCCTGCTGCTGTGTGTGGAGTCGGTGCCGGGGAGAAGGGGGAGAGGCTGCAGCCTGCACGGAAGAGGAGACACTGAAGATGGAGACTAATGGACCCCTGGAGCTTCCTGCATAAAAAGTCAGTGTGTGTGAGTAAGTATATATAAGTCAGTGTGTGTGAGGGTATATAAGTCAGTGTGTGTGTATATAAGTCAGTGTGTGTGAGTAAGTGTATATAAGTCAGTGTGTGTGTATATAAGTCAGTGTGTGTGAGTGTATATAAGTCAGTGTGTGTGAGTAAGTGTATATAAGTCAGTGTGTGTGTATATAAGTCAGTGTGAGTAAGTGTATATAAGTCAGTGTGTGTGTATATAAGTCAGTGTGTGTGAGGGTATATAAGTCAGTGTGTGTGAGGGTATATAAGTCAGTGTGTGTGAGGGTATATAAGTCAGTGTGTGTGTATATAAGTCAGTGTGTGTGAGGGTATATAAGTCAGTGTGTGTGAGGGTATATAAGTCAGTGTGTGTGTGAGGGTATATAAGTCAGTGTGAGTAAGTGTATATAAGTCAGTGTGTGTGAGTGTATATAAGTCAGTGTGTGTATATAAGTCAGTGTGTGTGTATATAAGTCAGTGTGTGTGTATATAAGTCAGTGTGTGTGAGGGTATATAAGTCAGTGTGTGTGAGGGTATATAAGTCAGTGTGAGTGTATATAAGTCAGTGTGTGTGAGTGTATATAAGTCAGTGTGTGTGTATATAAGTCAGTGTGTGTGAGTGTATATAAGTCAGTGTGTGTGTATATAAGTCAGTGTGTGTGTATATAAGTCAGTGTGTGTGAGGGTATATAAGTCAGTGTGTGTGAGGGTATATAAGTCAGTGTGTGTGAGGGTATATAAGTCAGTGTGTGTGAGGGTATATAAGTCAGTGTGTGTGAGGGTATATAAGTCAGTGTGTGTGAGGGTATATAAGTCAGTGTGTGTGTATATAAGTCAGTGTGTGTGAGGGTATATAAGTCAGTGTGTGTGAGGGTATATAAGTCAGTGTGTGTGAGGGTATATAAGTCAGTGTGTGTGTATATAAGTCAGTGTGTGTGAGGGTATATAAGTCAGTGTGAGTGTATATAAGTCAGTGTGTGTGTGTGAGGGTATATAAGTCAGTGTGTGTGAGTGTATATAAGTCAGTGTGTGTATATAAGCCAGTGTGTGTATATAAGTCAGTGTGTGTGAGGGTATATAAGTCAGTGTGTGTGAGGGTATATAAGTCAGTGTGTGTGTATATAAGTCAGTGTGTGTGAGGGTATATAAGTCAGTGTGTGTGTATATAAGTCAGTGTGTGTGAGGGTATATAAGTCAGTGTGAGTGTATATAAGTCAGTGTGTGTGTGTGAGGGTATATAAGTCAGTGTGTGTGAGTGTATATAAGTCAGTGTGTGTATATAAGCCAGTGTGTGTATATAAGTCAGTGTGTGTGAGGGTATATAAGTCAGTGTGTGTGAGGGTATATAAGTCAGTGTGTGTGAGGGTATATAAGTCAGTGTGTGTGAGGGTATATAAGTCAGTGTGAGTGTATATAAGTCAGTGTGTGTGTGTGAGGGTATATAAGTCAGTGTGTGTGTATATAAGTCAGTGTGTGTGAGTGTATATAAGTCAGTGTGTGTGAGGGTATATAAGTCAGTGTGAGTGTATATAAGTCAGTGTGTGTGTGAGGGTATATAAGTCAGTGTGTGTGAGGGTATATAAGTCAGTGTGAGTGAGGGTATATAAGTCAGTGTGAGTGTATATAAGTCAGTGTGTGTGAGTGTATATAAGTCAGTGTGTGTGAGGGTATATAAGTCAGTGTGTGTGAGGGTATATAAGTCAGTGTGTGTGTGTGAGGGTATATAAGTCAGTGTGTGTGAGTGTATATAAGTCAGTGTGTGTATATAAGCCAGTGTGTGTATATAAGTCAGTGTGTGTGAGGGTATATAAGTCAGTGTGTGTGAGGGTATATAAGTCAGTGTGTGTGAGGGTATATAAGTCAGTGTGTGTGAGGGTATATAAGTCAGTGTGTGTGTATATAAGTCAGTGTGTGTGAGGGTATATAAGTCAGTGTGAGTGTATATAAGTCAGTGTGTGTGTGTGAGGGTATATAAGTCAGTGTGTGTGAGTGTATATAAGTCAGTGTGTGTGAGGGTATATAAGTCAGTGTGAGTGTATATAAGTCAGTGTGTGTGTGTGAGGGTATATAAGTCAGTGTGTGTGAGTGTATATAAGTCAGTGTGTGTATATAAGCCAGTGTGTGTATATAAGTCAGTGTGTGTGAGGGTATATAAGTCAGTGTGTGTGAGGGTATATAAGTCAGTGTGTGTGAGGGTATATAAGTCAGTGTGTGTGAGGGTATATAAGTCAGTGTGTGTGAGGGTATATAAGTCAGTGTGTGTGTATATAAGTCAGTGTGTGTGAGGGTATATAAGTCAGTGTGAGTGTATATAAGTCAGTGTGTGTGTGTGAGGGTATATAAGTCAGTGTGTGTGAGTGTATATAAGTCAGTGTGTGTATATAAGCCAGTGTGTGTATATAAGTCAGTGTGTGTGAGGGTATATAAGTCAGTGTGTGTGAGGGTATATAAGTCAGTGTGTGTGAGGGTATATAAGTCAGTGTGTGTGAGGGTATATAAGTCAGTGTGTGTATATAAGTCAGTGTGTGTGTGAGGGTATATAAGTCAGTGTGTGTATATAAGTCAGTGTGTGTGTGAGGGTATATAAGTCAGTGTGTGTGTGAGGGTATATAAGTCAGTGTGTGTGTGAGGGTATATAAGTCAGTGTGTGTGTGAGGGTATATAAGTCAGTGTGTGTGTGAGGGTATATAAGTCAGTGTGTGTGTGAGGGTATATAAGTCAGTGTGTGTGTGAGTGTATATAAGTCAGTGTGTGTGTGAGGGTATATAAGTCAGTGTGTGTGTGAGGGTATATAAGTCAGTGTGTGTATATAAGTCAGTGTGTGTGAGGGTATATAAGTCAGTGTGTGTGAGGGTATATAAGTCAGTGTGTGTATATAAGTACTACACAATCTTCTATGCTTCTGTTACTACACCCCTTATCCACTATGCTTCTACTACTACACCCATCATAATTATCCCAAAAATAAATAAATAAAAAATCGAGATTTAAATCCAGAAAATTTTTTAAAAGAATCGAGATTTTATTTTTTGCCCATACCGCCCAGCCCTAGTGTGAGTGTTTGTACATGTATATCATGTGTCTGTTCATGTGAGTGTTATCTCTCTATATGTGTGTGTGTGTAATCTGCTTGTGTCTGTATGTTGGTCTTGGTGTGTTTGCATTTTTGTGTCTGTGTCATGTGCCTGTCTGTGTGTGGGCACATCTATTATGTATACAGTGTATATTATGTAGTGTGTAGTTCTATAGATGTTTAGAGACATATACAGAGAGAGACAGAAATAGTAGGCTCTCTACAAGTTTTCTATAGATTTTATTTAAAATGTATGCAGTATGAATGTAGACTGTACATATAAGCTTAAAGGGGTACTCCGGGCCAGCTGTATAATCCGTGTACGGCCGGGGAAGGGGTGGAAATAGAAGGCTCTGGTATCAATATATAAAAAAGAAACATTTAAGGGGCTTTAAGAGTCATGAGGAATGCACATTCGACCAATAATTTTTATCATATCTGTCTGACATGTCAAATTTGTCTTTCATATTGACATTAATGCTTTAATGACCACTGATATGCCTTTCATGGCAGTCCTTAAAGGTCTTATTCTAGCCTGACCCCTTGATGTTCTGAGGATAGAATATTCCGTCATCGTCTCCTCGGCTGGAGATTTTAATAAAGGAGTGGATGGTCATTTTCTCTTATCTTCTATGTTTCTAAGGCTGTGTTCACATGTGGCATTTTTTATGTTTTATATTTTTTTGCAGCAATATTGTTGCATTTTCAGTGAAGTTTCTACATAAATGGTGTTTTAATGCTATTGCATAAATCATGATAAAGTAGCACAATTTTACCGTAGCTAAAATTATGGCAAAATGGCATGAAAAACCCAACAAAAATGCCATGTGTAAACACAGCCTAAGTACTAGGAAAATTCTCTAAACCTGGTAGATTACTGCAAGTTATACTCCTGTCTGGATGATAGGTGTCCCTGCTTCATCTAAGAAACCTATATGTCACTCTATGCTATTTGCATATGCGGCCACAGAAACGATTGTGACTGACAGGGGGCTATGTCGCTGGTCACATACACTGCTGAATGCAATGTTGCTTTACTAAGGTTAAAGGTTTGGCGCTGGTTATGTATATGTATGTAGGGTGGGCCCCTAAAATCAATTTCCCTGGTGGGCCCAAGGTACCCCAGTCCGACACTGGATAGATAGATAGATAGATAGATAGGAGATAGGAGATAGATAGATAGATAGATAGATAGGAGATAGATAGATAGGAGATAGATAGATAGATAGATAGGAGATAGATAGACTGCTGGACAGACAGAGGAGAGAGAGGACATAGACAGGCTTACTTACTAAGGAACCAGCAGAGGCACAGGACGGCATGGAGGAGAGGCAGAGGATCCTGGAGCTGCACGGGGAGGAGGGACACAGGCCGGCAGAGGTCACAGGTCACAGCACACTGACAGGAAGCCCGGCCTGTCTTACAGATAAGGATTGCTGCTGCCCCCACATACAGCCGACTGATTGATGTTACTTTCTGCACAGCTCACTGTTCAGCTCGGTGTATGTGGGGGCGGCTTCAGCCTTATCTTGCAGGGCCGTTTTTAACATTACACACTGCACTGTCGGCTGCATGTGAGAGGAGCCCACAGTGCTCTACCTGTGTAGTTTCCAAACTCTCCCATCCTCTTCTTTCTTTTCTGCCGTGATGCCTGCAGTGTTCTCCCTCAACCTGTGTCTCAGCGCAGGTTAAGAAACCCTGGTCTAGAGGGAGGGAGGTACCGACATCACATACTGTCCGGTGTCCAGGGTCTGTTCTTCTGAGGGGGGGGGGGGGGGGGGGGTCAGCTTGCCGGGTGTTTCAGTGAGCAAAGTTGCGTCAGTGCAGGGGGGCCGGGCGCCCCCTAGCTGTTCTGGAGTCGGCCCTGTGCAGCAGCGGCTGTACAGAGTTGGGCGAGGAAGTAGCTGGGCGAGCATGTAGGGGGTCGGGACCGGCCCAGAGGGGGTCGGCCCCTCTGGCATTTGCCAGAACTGCCCTATGGCCAGTCCGGGCCTGTACACCAGTAACATCATCATACATGGTGGAGGAGGAGGAGAGCACAGATCCAGTATATCTGCTGTACATCCAGTATACACCAGTAACATCATCATACATGGTGGATGAGGAGAGTACAGGTCCAGTATACACCAGTAACATCATCATACATGGTGGAGGAGGAGGAGAGCACAGGCCCAGTATATCTGCTGTACATCCAGTATACACCAGTAACATCATCATACATGGTGGAGGAGGAGAGTACAGGTCCAGTATATCTGCTGTATATCCAGTACACACCAGTAACATCATCATACATGGTGGGGGAGGAGAGCACAGGTCCAGTATACACCAGTAACATCATCATACATGGTGGGGGAGGAGAGCACAGGTCCAGTATACACCAGTAACATCATCATACATGGTGGAGGAGGAGAGCACAGGTCCAGTATACACCAGTAACATCATCATACATGGTGGGGGAGGAGAGTACAGGTCCAGTATATCCGCTGTACATCCAGTATACACCAGTAACATCATCATACATGGTGGATGAGGAGAGTACAGGTCCAGTATACACCAGTAACATCATCATACATGGTGTAGGAGGAGGTGGAGCGCACAGGTCCAGTATATCTGCTGTACATCCAGTATACACCAGTAACATCATCATACATGGTGGAGGAGGAGAGTACAGGTCCAGTATATCTGCTGTACATCCAGTATACACCAGTAACATCATCATACATGGTGGAGGAGGAGAGCACAGGTCCAGTATATCTGCTGTACATCCAGTATACACCAGTAACATCATCATACATGGTGGGGGAGGAGAGTACAGGTCCAGTATACACCAGTAACATCATCATACATGGTGGAGGAGGAGAGTACAGGTCCAGTATACACCAGTAACATCATCATACATGGTGGAGGAGGAGGAGAGGACAGGTCCAGTATATCTGCTGTACATCCAGTATACACCAGTAACATCATCATACATGGTGGAGAAGGAGGAGAGCACAGGTCCAGTATACACCAGTAACATCATCATACATGGTGGAGGAGAGCACAGGTCCAGTATATCTGCTGTACATCCAGTATACACCAGTAACATCATCATACATGGTGGAGGAAACGTGCACAGGTCCAGTATACACCAGTAACATCATGATACATGGTGGAGAAGGAGGAGAGCACAGGTCCAGTATATCTTATGTACATCCAGTATACACCAGTAACATCATCATACATGGTGGAGGAGGAGAGCACAGGTCCAGTATACACCAGTAACATCATCATACATGGTGGAGGAGGAGGAGGAGAGCACAGGTCCAGTATATCTTATGTACATCCAGTATACACCAGTATCATCATCATACATGGTGGAGGAGGAGGAGAGCACAGGTCCAGTATATCTTATGTACATCCAGTATACACCAGTATCATCATCATACATGGTGGAGGAGGAGGAGAGCACAGGTCCAGTATATCTTATGTACATCCAGTATACACCAGTAACATCATCATACATTGTGGAGGAGAGCACAGGTCCAGTATACACCAGTAACATCATCATACATAGTGGAAGAGAAGGAGAGCACAGGTCCAGTATACACCAGTAACATCATCATACATGGTGGAGGAGGAGGAGGAGAGCACAGGTCCAGTATATCTTATGTACATCCAGTATACACCAGTAACATCATCATACATGGTGGAGGAGAGCACAGGTCCAGTATATCTGCTGTACATCCAGTATACACCAGTAACATCATCATACATGGTGGAGGAAACGTGCACAGGTCCAGTATACACCAGTAACATCATGATACATGGTGGAGAAGGAGGAGAGCACAGGTCCAGTATACACCAGTAACAACATCATACATGGTGGAGGAGGAGGAGAGTACAGATCCAGTATATCTGCTGTACATCCAGTATACACCAGTAACATCATCATACATGGTGGAGGAGGAGGAGAGGACAGGTCCAGTATACACCAGTAACATCATCATACATGGTGGAGAAGGAGGAGAGCACAGGTCCAGTATATCTTATGTACATCCAGTATACACCAGTAACATCATCATACATGGTGGAGGAGGAGAGCACAGGTCCAGTATACACCAGTAACATCATCATACATGGTGGAGGAGGAGGAGGAGAGCACAGGTCCAGTATATCTTATGTACATCCAGTATACACCAGTATCATCATCATACATGGTGGAGGAGGAGGAGAGCACAGGTCCAGTATATCTTATGTACATCCAGTATACACCAGTATCATCATCATACATGGTGGAGGAGGAGGAGAGCACAGGTCCAGTATATCTTATGTACATCCAGTATACACCAGTAACATCATCATACATTGTGGAGGAGAGCACAGGTCCAGTATACACCAGTAACATCATCATACATAGTGGAAGAGAAGGAGAGCACAGGTCCAGTATACACCAGTAACATCATCATACATGGTGGAGGAGGAGGAGAGCACAGATCCAGTATACACCAGTAACATCATCATACATGGTGGAGGAGGAGGAGAGGACAGGTCCAGTATATCTTATGTACATCCAGTATACACCAGTATCATCATCATACATGGTGGGGGAGGAGAGCACAGGTCCAGTATACACCAGTAACATCATCATACATGGTGGAGGAGGAGGAGAGCACAGGTCCAGTATACACCAGTAACATCATCATACATGGTGGAGGAGGAGGAGAGCACAGGTCCAGTATACACCAGTAACATCATCATACATGGTGGAGAAGGAGGAGAGCACAGGTCCAGTATATCTTATGTACATCCAGTATACACCAGTATCATCATCATACATGGTGGGGGAGGAGAGCACAGGTCCAGTATACACCAGTAACATCATCATACATGGTGGAGGTGGAGGAGAGCACAGGTCTAGTATACACCAGTAACATCATCATACACGGTGGAGGAGGAGGAGAGCACAGGTCCAGTATACACCAGTAACAACATCATACATGGTGGGGGAGGAGGAGAGCACAGGTCCAGTATATCTTATGTACATCCAGTATACACCAGTATCATCATCATACATGGTGGAGGAAACGTGCACAGGTCCAGTATACACCACTAACATCGAGTTTGGACAATGTTCATGGGCCCTTCTGGCAGAGATAGGTCAGATATAATGGTTTTATCTACCTGACCCTATTGTTCTCAGAGGGATAAGCCGTCACCAGGGGCATCTGGGATGTGGTCTGTTCAGCCGCCATGTACTGTAAGTGTATGGCACCATTACTATAGTGCAGGATGAGCCGCGTTCCTTGGTGAACGCCGTCCGTCTCTCCCATAGTCTCTGACTACAGTCACCGACACATGAGACACATGGAAGGGGGCACATACTTATTATCACTGTGAATGATGATCGAGATCCTTACTCTGCAGACTCGTCCTCTCTGTGTCCCGATCCCTGGATCCTTATTATGAGCAAGTGCTATTACTTCTCCGACAGCAAAAAGAACAAGAAAGACAGCGAGAGAGACTGCGAGGAGCGCAACGCCAGACTGGCCACCGTGAAGGAGGGAACCATACTGGTGAGTGGCCGGGCGTCCCAGAACACCACACAACGGGCATTGGTTTTTTTGTTGGCCGAGCACTAGTCCTATTACACCCCCTCACTGGGCCCTATTACATCTCATCACCGGCCCCTATCCAACCCAGTCACCAAACCTTATCCCACCCAGTCACCGGCCCCTATCCAACCCAGTCACCAGACCTATTACATCTCATCACCGGCCCCTATCCAACCCAGTCACCAGACCTATTACATCTCATCACCGGCCCCTAACCAACCCAGTCACCAGACCTATTACATCTCATCACCGGCCCCTATCCAACCCAGTCACCAGGCCTATTACATCTCATCACCGGCCCCTATCCAACCCAGTCACCAGACCTATTACATCTCATCACCGGCCCCTATCCAACCCAGTCACCAGGCCTATTACATCTCATCACCGGCCCCTATCCAACCCAGTCACCAGACCTATTACATCTCATCACCGGCCCCTATCCAACCCAGTCACCAGGCATATTACATCTCATCACCGGCCCCTATCCAACCCAGTCACCAGACCTATTACATCTCATCACCGGCCCCTATCCAACCCAGTCACCAGACCTATTACATCTCATCACCGGCCCCTAACCAACCCAGTCACCAAACCTTATCCCACCCAGTCACCGGCCCCTAACCAACCCAGTCACCAGACCTATTACATCTCATCACTGGCCCCCCCACTCCATCACTGGCCGTATTACATCCCATCACCGGCCCCTAACCAACCCTGTCACCGGACATATTACATCTCATCACCGGCCCCTATCCAACCCAGTCACCAAACCTTATCCCACCCAGTCACCGGCCCCTATCCCACCCCATCACCGTCCTTATTACACCCCATCACTGGCTGTTCGGCCGGTAACTGTCCCATATAAGAGGACCCTTTGTCGTCTTCTGCACTGCTCCCCTTTGATTCCCCAATTCGATGGACCATGTTTATAGAACACTGCATATGATTATTCGGTAACTGTTACTACTGAATGATAAAAACAGATTGTACAACGCTGCAGAATATGTGTGCGCTATTATGACATTATAACCACACTATTACACAGAGGCTGGTGACCATCACAGCGCAGGATTTCTGGATTGGACTTGAGTCTCGAGGATCTCATCATAGTGGAACATGGTCAGGAGTATGGGCAGATGGAAGCCTCGTGTAAGTAACCATCACCGGCCATGGCCGAGATCACCGCTCCCTCCGTAATGTCGTCCTCCAGGGCCCGGGTCCCCTCTTATATGTGTGATTGTTGTGTGATGGTCTGATTGAGGTATATTAGGCCTCCAGGAGATATACTAGACCTGTCTATAGATCACCATTCCTGCCCTCTGCATCCTTCGAACATTGTCCACACGACTCTGGATCCTCCGGGTTATTACAGGTGTGAGCCGGGCAGTGACGTCCTCTCACGTAGCATATATCTCCAGCACTTAGTGGAGGCTAAACACAGACCATAGCTGGTGCTGGAGAGGCCAATCATCCCAGGAGGAAACTATACCGCTGGCTCCTCGGAGACATTTGTTAGTCACTTGTCAGATTATTCTCATTGCAGATGATGGACGTGACTAAGGTTCCCTACAAGAATTTCTTCTGCTCATATCATAGAGGCTCATCTGTATAACACTATGGGCTTCATTACTGTGATCAGTAACTCGGACTCTTCTCTTATGTAGAAACATCACCGGAGGATCAGGAACATGTGCGAAGATCAGTCGTACCCTCAGCTTAGCGAACTGTATGCAGGAACAGCACTGGATCTGTGAGCGGGAACCATGAAGTTTTATAGTGGTCCATAATATCCAATGTGTCCTCTCCTCCTCCCCCAACACCAGAGCACAGACATGGTCCATAATATCCAATGTGTCCTCTCCTCCTCCCCCAACACCAGAGCACGCACATCGTCCATAGTATCCAATGTGTCCTCTCCTCCTCCCCCAACACCAGAGCACAGACATGGTCCATAATATCCAATGTATCCTCTCCTCCTCCCCCAACACCAGAGCACAGACATGGCCCATAGTATCCAATGTGTCCTCTCCTCCTCCCCCAACACCAGAGCACGCACATCGTCCATAGTATCCAATGTGTCCTCTCCTCCCCCAACACCAGAGCACAGACATGGCCCATAGTATCCAATGTGTCCTCTCCTCCTCCCCCAACACCAGAGCACACACATGGTCCATAATATCCAATGTGTCCTCTCCTCCTCCACCAACACCAGAGCACACACATAGTCCATAGTATCCAATGTGTCCTCTCCTCCTCCACCAATACCAGAGCACACACATGGTCCATAATATCCAATGTGTCCTCTCCTCCTCCCCCAACACCAGAGCACACACATAGTCCATAGTATCCAATGTCTCCTCTCCTCCTCCTCCCCCAACACCAGAGCACGCACATGGTCCATAGTATCTAATGTGTCCTCCTCCCCAAACACCAGAGCACACACATGGTCCATAGTATCCAATGTGTCCTCTCCTCCTCCCCAAACACCAGAGCACACACATGGCCCATAGTATCCAATGTGTCCTCTCCTCCTCCCCAAACATCAGAGCACACACATGGCCCATAGTATCCAATGTGTCCTCTCCTCCTCCCCAACACCAGAGCACAGACATGGTCCATAGTATCCAATGTGTCCACCTCCTCCCCCAACACCAGAGCACACACATGGTCCATAGTATCCAATATGTCCTCTCCTCCTCCACCAACACCAGAGCACACACATCGTCCATAGTATCCAATGTGTCCTCTCCTCCTCCACCAACACCAGAGCACACACATGGTCCATAGTATCCAATGTGTCCTCTCCTCCACCAACACCAGAGCACACACATGATCCATAGTATCCAATGTGTCCTCCTCCTGTTTTTGCTGACATGGCAGAAGCGATTGTCCTCTGTTACATGATGACACCTGGTGGTGGTGAATGGTTACTACATGACCAGCACTAAGCATCCAGGACCTGGCTATCTTCTCCAGGAAAGAATTAAACCTCTCAATCATCTTTATATTTAATGGAAGGTCAAACAGCGCCTCTTGTTCCCAGATAATGATAAAATGATTGACCAGAGCACACACATGGTCCATAGTATCCAATGTGTCCTCTCCTCCTCCCCAACACCAGAGCACACACATGGTCCATAGTATCCAATGTGTCCTCTCCTCCTCCCCAACACCAGAGCACACACATGGTCCATAGTATCCAATGTGTCCTCTCCTCCCCCAACACCAGAGCACACACATGGTCCATAGTATCCAATGTGTCCTCTCCTCCCCCAACACCAGAGCACACACATGGTCCATAGTATCCAATGTGTCCTCTCCTCCTCCTTCTCCAACACCAGAGCACACACATGGTCCATCCAATGTGTCCTCTCCTCCTCCACCAACACCAGTGGACATACATGGTCCATAATATCCAATGTGTCCTCTCCTCCTCCACCAACACCACCAGAGCACAGACATGGCCCATAGTATCCGATGTGTCCTCTCCTCCCCCAACACCAGAGCACACACATGGTCCATAGTATCCAATGTGTCCTCTCCTCCCCCAACACCAGAGCACACACATGGGCCATAATATCCAATGAGTCCTCTCCTCCTCCTCCACCACCAACACCAGAGCGCACACATGCTCCATAGTATCCAATGTGTCCTCTCCTCCTCCCCCAACACCAGAGCACAGACATGGTCCATAGTATCCAATGTGTCCTCTCCTCCCCCAACACCAGAGCACACACATGGTCCATAGTATCCAATGTGTCCTCTCCTCCCCCAACACCAGAGCACACACATGGTCCATAGTATCCAATGTGTCCTCTCCTCCTCCCTCCCCCCCAACACCAGAGCACAGACATGGCCCATAGTATCCAATGTGTCCTTACCTCTTCCCCCAACACCAGAGCACGCACATGGTCCATAGTATCTAATGTGTCCTCCTCCCCAAACACCAGAGCACACACATGGTCCATAGTATCCAATGTGTCCTCTCCTCCCCCAACACCAGAGCACACACATGGTCCATAGTATCCAATGAGTCCTCTTCTCCTCCTCCCCCAACACCAGAGCACACACATGGTCCATAGTATCCAATGTGTCCTCTCCTCCCCCAACACCAGAGCACACACATGGTCCATAGTATCCAATGTGTCCTATCCTCCTCCCTCCCCCCCAACACTAGAGCACAGACATGGCCCATAGTATCCAATGTGTCCTTATCTCCTCCCCCAACACCAGAGCACACACATGCTCCATAGTATCCAATGTGTCCTCTCCTCCTCCCCAACACCAGAGCACGCACATGGTCCATAGTATCCAATGTGTCCTCTCCTCCTCCCCAACACCAGAGCCCACACATGGTCCATAGTACCCAATGTGTCCTCTCCTCCTCCAACACCAGAGCACAGACATGGTCCATAGTATACAATGTGTCCTCTCCTCCTCCCCCAACACCAGAGCACACACATGGTCCATAGTATCCAATGTGTCCTCTCCTCCCCAACACCAGAGCTCACACATGCTCCATAGTATCCAATGTGTCCTCTTCTCCTCCTCCCCCAACACCAGAGCACACACATAGTCCATAGTATCCAATGTGTCCTCTCCTCCTCTCCCAACACCAGAGCACACACATAGTCCATAGTATCCAATGTGTCCTCTCCTCCTCCACCAACACCAGAGCTCACACATGGTCCATAGTATCCAATGTGTCCTTACCTCCTCCCCCAACACCAGAGCACGCACATGGTCCATAGTATCTAATGTGTCCTCCTCCCCAAACACCAGAGCACACACATGGTCCATAGTATCCAATGTGTCCTCTCCTCCCCCAACACCAGAGCACACACATGGTCCATAGTATCCAATGTGTCCTCTCCTCCTCCCCCCAACACCAGAGCACACACATGGTCCATAGTATCCAATGTGTCCTCTCCTCCCCCAACACCAGAGCACACACATGCTCCATAGTATCCAATGTGTCCTCTCCTCCTCCCCCCAACACCAGAGCCCACACATGCTGCATAGTATCCAATGTGTCCTCTTCTCCTCCTCCCCCAACACCAGAGCTCACACATGCTCCATAGTATCCAATGTGTCCTCTCCTCCTCCCCCCAACACCAGAGCCCACACATGCTGCATAGTATCCAATGTGTCCTCTTCTCCTCCTCCCCCAACACCAGAGCACACACATGGCCCATAGTATCCAATGTGTCCTCTCCTCCTCCACCAACACCAGAGCACACACATGGCCCATAGTATCCAATGTGTCCTCTCCTCCTCCCCCAACACCAGAGCAAACACATGGCCCATAGTATGCAATGTGTCCTCTCCTCCTCCCCCAATACCAGAGCACACACATGGTCCATAGTATCCAATGTGTCCACCTCCTCCCCCAACACCAGAGCTCACACATGGTCCATAGTATCCAATGTGTCCTCTCCTCCTCCCCAACACCAGAGCTCACACATGGTCCATAGTATCCAATGTGTCCTCTCCTCCCCCAACACCAGAGCACAGACATGGTCCATAGTATCCAATGTGTCCTCTCCTCCTCCCCCAACACCAGAGCTCACACATGGTCCATAGTATCCAATGTGTCTTCTTCTCCAACACCAGAGCACACACATGGCCCATAGTATCCAATGTGTCCTCCTCCTGTTTTTGCTGACATGGCAGAAGCGATTGTCCTCTGTTACATGATGACACCTGGTGGTGGTGAATGGTTACTACATGACCAGCACTAAGCATCCAGGACCTGGCTATCTTCTCCAGGAAAGAATTAAACCTCTCAATCATCTTTATATTTAATGGAAGGTCAAACAGCGCCTCTTGTTCCCAGATAATGATAAAATGATCTGATGCACGGAGGTAGCCACCAGTCCCAGACTAGGCGGCCCATAAATCAAAGTACAGAGTCCAAGAGCATCCATGGTGGTCCAAAGAGTCCAGAAATATATTGTGTGGCCAGGTACAGACACAACATCTCAACCACTTTATGAAGAGGTTGAACTGTCTTGTCTACCGGGTCACACAAATTTGTGAACCCTTGAACGACCACCGATGCTGATGGACTCTCGCTACACTGATTTATGGGCCATCCAGTGTGGGATTGGTGGATACCTCTGTGCATCAAATCGATCTGCCATTATCTGGGAACAAGAGGCGCAGTGATAACCCATGTGGATGGAGCACTGTCCAGCTGAGAGATTCCTTCTGCCACTGGGGAAACAGCTGCCGCGGAGGGAAGGACTGACCGCCCATGTTTCTCCAGAGAGATCTGAATCCATCTGGGCGGCCATGTTTCTCCAGAGAGATCTGGATCCATCTGACAAGGCCTTTTTATAGGCGAGGTCTCCAGTGATGTCACCAGAGCTCTATACAGCGGGATCACAATCTCCTCTTCCTACTAGTTATTCCTCTAGCTATACAGCCCAGCATACCATATAAAATTATATATATATATATTATATATATATATATACACATACACATACATATAAACACACACACATACACTGGTTACTTAGTTTAAGGCTGTCAGAAATCAATGCCCCCTAAATCCTTCTCTTCTGAAGTCTTTGCCAACACAGAACTGCCGATATGATACTCGGATAGAGAATTCCTTCTCCTCATGTGCATTATTTTAGATCTGGAAACAATGAACTTCAGTTTTATAATAAAGAATCCTTACCTACCAACCCTTCTCCTATATCACTATCCTTACCTACCAACCCTTCTCCTATGTCACTATTGTTACCCACCAACCCTTCTCCTATGTCACTATCCTTACCTACCAACCCTTCTCCTATGTCACTATCCTTACCTACCAACCCTTCTCCTATGTCACTATCCTTACCCACCAACCCTTCTCCTATGTCACTATCCTTACCTACCAACCCTTCTCCTATGTCACTATCCTCACCTACCAACCCTTCTCCTATGTAACTATCCTTACCTACCAACCCTTCTCCTATGTCACTATCCTTACCTACCAACCCTTCTCCTATGTCACTATCTTTACCTACCGACCCTTCTCCTATGTCACTATCCTTACCTACCAACCCTTCTCCTATATCACTATCCTTACCTACCAACCCTTCTCCTATGTCACTATCCTTACCCACCAACCCTTCTATGTCACTTACCTACCAACCCTTCTCCTATGTCACTATACTTACCCACCAACCCCTCTCCTATGTCACTATCCTTACCTACCAACCCTTCTCTTATGTCACTATCCTTACCTACCAACCCTTCTCCTATGTCACTATCCTTACCTACCGACCCTTCTCCTATGTCACTATCCTTACCTACCAACCCTTCTCCTATATCACTATCCTTACCTACCAACCCTTCTCCTATGTCACTATCCTCACCTACCAACCCTTCTCCTATGTCACCTTACCTACCAACCCTTCTCCTATGTCACTATCCTCACCTACCAACCCTTCTCCCATGTCACTATCCTTACCCACCAACCCTTCTCCTATGTCACTATCCTTACCTACCAAACCTTCTCCTATGTCACTATGCTTACCTACCAACCCTTCTATGTCACTTACCTACCAACCCTTCTCCTATGTCACTATCCTTACCTACCAACCCTTCTCCTATGTCACTATCCTTACCTACCAACCCTTCTCCTATGTCACTATCCTTACCTACCAACCCTTCTCCTATGTCACTATCCTTACCTACCAACCCTTCTTCTATGTCACTATCCTTACCTACCAACCCTTCTCCTATGTCACTATCCTTACCCACCAACCCTTCTTCTATGTCACTATCCTCACCTACCAACCCTTCTCCTATGTCACTATCCTTACCTACCAACCCTTCTTCTATGTCACTATCCTCACCTACCAACCCTTCTCCTATGTCACTATCCTCACCTACCAACCCTTCTCCCATGTCACTATCCTTACCCACCAACCCTTCTCCTATGTCACTATCCTTACCTACCAACCCTTCTCCTATGTCACTATCCTTACCCACCAACCCTTCTATGTCACTTACCTACCAACCCTTCTCCTATGTCACTATCCTTACCTACCAACCCTTCTCCTATGTCACTATCCTTACCTACCAACCCTTCTCCTATGTCACTATCCTTACCTACCAACCCTTCTCCTATGTCACTATCCTTACCTACCAACCCTTCTTCTATGTCACTATCCTTACCTACCAACCCTTCTCCTATGTCACTATCCTTACCCACCAACCCTTTTCCTATGTCACTATCCTTACCTACCAACCCTTCTCCTGTGTCACTTACCTACCAACCCTTCTCCTATGTCACTATCCTTACCTATCAAACCTTCTCCTATGTCACTATCCTTACCTACCAACCCTTCTCCTATGTCACTATCCTTACCTACCAACCCTTCTCCTATGTCACTATCCTTATCTACCAACCCTTCTCATGTCACTATACTTACTTACCCACCCTTCTCATGTCACTATCCTTACCTACCAAACCTTCTCCTATGTCACTTTCCTTACCCACCAACCCTTCTCCTATGTCACTATACTTACCTACCAACCCTTCTCCTATGTCACTATCCTTATCTACAAACCCTTCTCCTATGTCACTAAACTTACCTACCAACCCTTCTCCTATGTCACTATCCTTACCTATCAAACCTTCTCCTATGTCACTATCCTTACCTACCAACCCTTCTCCTATGTCACTATCTACCAACCCTTCTCCTATATCACTATCCTTACCTACCAAACCTTCTCCTATGTCACTATCCTTACCCACCAACCCTTCTCCTGTGTCACTATCCTTACCCACCAACCCTTCTCCTATGTCACTATCCCTACCCACCAACCCTTATCCTATGTCACTATCCTTACCTACCAACCCTTCTCCTATGTCACTATCCTTACCTACCAACCCTTCTCCTATGTCACTATCCTTATCCACCAACCCTTCTCCTATGTCACTATCCTTACCTACCAACCCTCCTCCTATGTCACTATCCTTACCTACCAACCCTTCTCCTATATCACTATCCTTACCTACCAATCCTTCTCCTATGTCACTATCCTTACCCACCAACCCTTCTCCTATGTCACTATCCTTATCCACCAACCCTTCTCCTATGTCACTATCCTTACCTACCAACCCTTCTCCTGTCACTATCCTTACCCACCAACCCTTCTCCTATGTCACTATCCTTACCCACCAACCCTTCTCCTATGTCACTATCCTTACCCACCAACCCTTCTCCTATGTCACTATACTTACCTACCAACCCTTCTCATGTCACTATCCTTACCTACCAAACCTTCTCCTATGTCCCTTTCCTTACCCACCAACCCTTCTCCTATGTCACTATCCTTATCTACAAACCCTTCTCCTATGTCACTATCCTTACCTACCAACCCTTCTCCTGTCACTATCCTTACCCACCAACCCTTCTCCTATGTCACTATTCTTACCCACCAACCCTTCTCCTATGTCACTATCCTTACCCACCAACCCTTTTCCTATGTCACTATCCTTACCTACCAACCCTTCTCCTGTGTCACTTACCTACCAACCCTTCTCCTATGTCACTATCCTTACCCACCAACCCTTCTCCTATGTCACTATCCTTACCCACCAACCCTTCTCCTATGTCACTATCCTTACCCACCAACCCTTCTCCTATGTCACTATCCTTACCTACCAACCCTTCTCCTATATCACTATCCTTACCTACCAACCCTTCTCCTATGTCACTTTCCTTACCCACCAACCCTTCTCCTATATCACTATCCTTATCTACAAACCCTTCTCCTATGTCACTATCCTTACCCACCAACCCTTCTCCTATATCACTATCCTTATCTACAAACCCTTCTCCTATGTCACTATCCTTACCTACCAACCCTTCTCCTATATCACTATCCTTACCTACCAACCCTTCTCCTATGTCACTATCCTTACCTACCTTCTCCTATGTCACTACCCTTACCTACCAACCCTTCTCCTATGTCACTATACTTACCTACCAACCCTTCTCCTATATCATTATCCTTACCCACCAAACCTTCTCCTATGTCACTATCCTTACCCACCAACCCTTCTCCTATATCACTATCCTTACCTACCAACCCTTCTCCTATGTCACTATCCTTATCCACCAACCCTTCTCCTATGTCACTATCCTTACCTACCAACCCTTCTCCTATGTCACTATCCTTACCCACCAACCCTTCTCCTATGTCACTATCCTTACCTACCAACCCTTCTCCTATGTCACTATCCTTACCTACCAACCCTTCTCCTGTGTCACTTACCTACCAAACCTTCTCCTTTATCCCTGGGACCCAGTACAGGCCCTTGTGGCCGCCATGTATAACCGGTCTCAGGTCAGAATAGTCACCATTACCATCACCCTCTGGTATCTCTCCTTCTCCAACCAGAAATCAGCTGACCTATCCCGGGATTACTCCTCAGTATCTTCTCTATCAGCTCTTTATGGGACGTGTATCAGTCTCTGCTGACGTCCAGATAGGCGATATCCCTGGCACCTTCCTCCAGGACTTAGATCCATCATATTACTGATTCTTAGTTGACCCTTTATCTTCTTTAGAAGCGTTTCCATCATTGTTACTACAGACGTCATCCTATACAAGGTCACTGTGTGCCCTGATGAAGCTTCTCCCGGGTGTGAAACAGAACACACAGCACATAGTAATAGAGTTATTATCCTTTTATTATATTTTTTGGTTGTTACCTTAGCGGTAACACTCCTCATCACTGTATACAGAGAATAGTGGAAACAAGAGCCCCACGGAGGCGAAATAGTCTGCAGCTGCTCAACTGGTTATACAACAGCCTAAAATAAGACCAGTGTCTTTGCCCCTTCACGGTCACATAACTGCACACCAGACGCCTTTCTCCTCAAGATGCTTTTACGTAATAGGAATCTTCACAATGTCCAGCAGGCGTGATGGGTCTGCCCCCGGCGGATGCGGTGGGTCTGTGCCCGGTGGATGCGGTGGGTCTGCCCCCGGCGGATGCGATGGGTCTGTGCCCGGTGGATGCGGTGGGTCTGCCCCCGGCGGATGCGATGGGTCTGTGCCCGGTGGATGCGGTGGGTCTGCCCCCGGCGGATGCGATGGGTCTGTGCCCGGTGGATGCGGTGGGTCTGCGTCCGGCCGATAAGACGTGTCTGCGGCCAGCAGATGCCATGGGTCTGGCGGATAATGTGGCTCTGCGCCCGGCGGATAAGGTGGCTCTGCGCCCGGCGGATAAGGTGGCTCTGCGCCCGGCGGATAAGGTGGCTCTGCGCCCGGCGGATAAGGTGGCTCTGCGCCCGGCGGATAAGGTGGCTCTGGTCTGCGTCCAGTGGATGTGATGGGTTTACACCTGGGCCTGGGACCTGATGGCCTGAAGGTCAGGTCCATAAACAGAACATTAGTAAAGAGACCCGTCAGATGGAGAATGGGAGGGAGGATACGACTGCGCATGTGGAACATAATGGAGACCATCACCTGGTGACAGCTAAACAGAAGACAGAGGACAGGACGGAGGATATGGTCATGGTGGGTGATACCCTGATGGGCGGTATAATGGCGACCATCATCAGGTGACAGCTGAGCAAAGGACCGGTGGGAGAATACGACTGTGCATATGTCTGAGGGTGGGCGATAACCTTACTGGCGGTATAATGGCGACCATCAGCTGAACACAAGATGGAGGACGGGTAGAAACACTCCAGGGTGAGTCTTGATCTTATGGGGCGCAGGTCAGAACCATAAAATTCCTCCTATATAATGGATTTTATTCCATTGATAGAAGTTCTGAGAGTCATGTGACACATTCCCTGCCGCTGGTGAGGTATCTGTGTGCGGAGGTCCCCTGCCCATCACAGGGCGGTGCTCTCCGGGAGCCAGGAGGACAGGTGCAGGGACACCGGGATGTGATCCGACAGGCCGGCCAGCCGGGTGATGAACTGGAACTTGTTTACAACCTGTGAACACGACAAGAACCAAATCAGAAACAGCGGGGGAGGCGGCTTAAAGGTGAACTCCACCTGTAACAGCGAGAAGGGAGGTGGACGGAACAGTGAGCCATAATACTGATAATATAGAGAGAAATCTCAGAATGGTGCTTCCTCCTCTTCCACCTCTGTCCCACCATGCTCCCGGCTTACGCGGCGCAGACACCCCATACGCGGCGCAGACACCCCATACGCGGCGCAGACATGGTCCTGACTTTGTACCCCCACACCCGGCTATTCCTATAGAAGGGGCAAATGTATAGCAGGGTGGTCCTGAAGCTTTGTGCTCTATGGGCAGGGGAGTCCACAGACCCGGTGACTGAAGGATCATGGGAGTGGGGACATACTCACCACTGGCAACAGATCTTCCGCCTCCCTGTACATGATGTAGTCGATGCGCCGTCCCGTCCAGTGTCCATCGTTGTTGTCCTGAGGTATTGGTGAGGCCACGTATATACGGCGTTCACTGTCTGAGAGGAGAGTTCTGCCGCAAGACAATGAGACCGATGAGACGGAGGTGATGGCCGCCCTGAAGCTAAACTCTCCATCACCAACACTCACCTCTTCAGCCTGGCCGGTGTGTTCACAGCTTCATGGTACAGAAGCTCCTGTCTGAGGAGGGTCCCTGCGGAGGCAGAACCGTGGTCAGGACCGAGGAGGATCTATACCGGGGTCAAGACCGAGGAGGGTATATACCGGGGTAAGGAGGACAGAGGAGGGTATATACCGGGGTAAGGAGGACAGAGGAGGGTATATACCGGGGTAAGGAGGACAGAGGAGGGTATATACCGGGGTAAGGAGGACAGAGGAGGGTATATACCGGGGTAAGGAGGACAGAGGAGGGTATATACCGGGGTAAGGAGGACAGAGGAGGGTATATACCGGGGTAAGGAGGACAGAGGAGGGTATATACCGGGGTAAGGAGGACAGAGGAGGGTATATACCGGGGTAAGGAGGACAGAGGAGGGTATATACCGGGGTAAGGAGGACAGAGGAGGGTATATACCGGGGTAAGGAGGACAGAGGAGGGTATATACCGGGGTAAGGAGGACAGAGGAGGGTATATACCGGGGTAAGGAGGACAGAGGAGGGTATATACCGGAGTCAGGAGGACAGAGGAGGGTATATACCGGGGTCAGGAGGACAGAGGAGGGTATCTAACGGGGTCAGGACAGGGGAGAGTATATACTGGGGTCAGGACAGGGGAGAGTATATAGGACAGACCTAAACCCAGGAAAGGAAAGAGGAAGAGGGACAACAGCAGGGAGGAGGAGGAGGGAAAGAGGGACAGCCAAGGGGGGAGAAGGAGGAGGTGCGGCCAAAGGAAAGAGGGGGGGGGAGGAGGAGGAGGAGGAGAGACCGAAGGTAGGAGGAGGAGGGGAAGAGGGGCAACCAAAAGGAAGAAAAGGAGGGGTGGCCGAAGGGAGGTGGAGGAGGGGGTGGCCAAAGAGTAGAGGAGTAGAAGGAGGGGAGATCGAAGGGAAGAGGAGGAGGAGGGGAAAAGGGGCAACCAAAGGGAAGAGAAGGAGGGGTGGCCAAAGGGAAGAGCTAAGACTGCAGGGAAGAGGAGGAAGGGCGGCCAAAGGGAAGAGGGACGACCGAAGGAAAGAGGTAAGATTGTAGGAAAGAGGAGGAGGGACGGTCGAAAGAAAGAGGATGAGGAGGAGGGGCGGCCGAAAGTAAGAGAGAAGACTGCAGGGAAGAGGAGGAGGGACTGTCAAAGGGAAGAGGTAAGACTGCAGGGAAGAGGAGGAGGAGCGGCTTAAGTAAAGAGGAGGAGGGGCGGCCAAAAAAAAAAAAAAAGAGTTAAGACTGCAGGGAACAGGAGAAGGGAGGGATGGCCGGCTGAAAGGAAGAGGGGAGCAGCCAAAGGGAAGAGGAGGAGAGGCGGCTACAGGGAAGTGTTAAGACTGCAGGGAAGAGGAGGAGGGGCAGCCAAGGAAAGAGGAAGAGGGGCGGCCGAAGGGAAGAGGTGAGACGACCGAAGGGAAGAGGAGGAGGGGCGGCCAAAGGGAAGAGGAGGAGGGGCGGCCAAAGGGAAGAGGAGGAGGGGCGGCCAAAGGGAAGAGGAGGAGGGGCGGCCAAAGGGAAGAGGAGGAGGGGCGGCCAAAGGGAAGAGGAGGAGCGGCGGCCAAAGGGAAGAGGAGGAGCGGCGGCCAAAGGGAAGAGGAGAAGGGGCGGCCAAAAGGAAAAGTTAAGACTGCAGGGTAGAGGAGGAGGAGCGGCCAAGGAAAGAGGGAAAGGAGGAGGGGCGGCCGAAGGGAAGAGGTAAGACTGCAGGGAAGAGGAAGAGGAGCGGCCGAAGGGAAGAAAACTGCAGGGAAGAGGAGAAGGGGTGGCCACGGAGAAGACGACTGCAGGGAAGAGAAGGAGGGACGGCCGCAACGAAGAGGTAAGACTGAATGGAAGAGGAGGAGGGGCGGCTGCAGGGAAGATGTGCCTCGGGGGTCTCCACAGACCTCTGTGCAGTCACCCCATGTAGCCCAGGGCCTGGCCATACAGTCAGGGGTCTCCACAGACCTCTGTGCAGCCACCCCCTCTGGCCCCAGGCCTGGTCATACAGTCGGGGGTCTCCACAGACCTCTGTGCAGTCACCCCCTCTGGCCCCAGGCCTGGTCATACAGTCGGGGGTCTCCACAGACCTCTGTGCAGTCACCCCCTGTAGCCCTGGGCCTGGTCATACAGTCGGGGGTCTCCACAGACCTCTGTGCAGTCACCCCCTTTGGCCCCAGGCCTGGTCATACAGTCGGGGGTCTCCACAGACCTCTGTGCAGTCACCCCCTGTAGCCCCAGGCCTGGTCATACAGTCAGGGGTCTCCACAGACCTCTGTGCAGTCACCCCCTGTAGCCCTGGGCCTGGTCATACAGTCGGGGGTCTCCACAGACCTCTGTGCAGTCACCCCCTGTAGCCCTGGGCCTGGTCATACAGTCGGGGGTCTCCACAGACCTCTGTGCAGTCACCCCCTTTGGCCCCAGGCCTGGTCATACAGTTGGGGGTCTCCACAGACCTCTGTGCAGTCACCCCCTGTAGCCCTGGGCCTGGTCATACAGTCAGGGGTCTCCACAGACCTCTGTGCAGTCACCCCCTTTGGCCCCAGGCCTGGTCATACAGTCGGGGGTCTCCACAGACCTCTGTGCAGTCACCCCCTGTAGCCCTGGGCCTGGTCATACAGTCAGGGGTCTCCACAGACCTCTGTGCAGTCACCCCCTTTGGCCCCAGGCCTGGTCATACAGTTGGGGGTCTCCACAGACCTCTGTGCAGTCACCCCCTGTAGCCCTGGGCCTGGTCATACAGTCGGGGGTCTCCACAGACCTCTGTGCAGTCACCCCCTTTGGCCCCAGGCCTGGTCATACAGTCGGGGGTCTCCACAGACCTCTGTGCAGTCACCCCCTTTGGCCCCAGGCCTGGTCATACAGTCGGGGGTCTCCACAGACCTCTGTGCAGTCACCCCCTTTGGGCCAGGCCTGGTCATACAGTCGGGGGTCTCTACAGACCTCTGTGCAGTCACCCCCTCTGGCCCCAGGCCTGGTCATACAGTCGGGGGTCTCCACAGACCTCTGTGCAGCCACCCCCTCTGGCCCCAGGCCTGGTCATACAGTCGGGGGTCTCCACAGACCTCTGTGCAGCCACCCCCTCTGGCCCCAGGCCTGGTCATACAGTCGGGGGTCTCCACAGACCTCTGTGCAGTCACCCCCTTTGGCCCCAGGCCTGGCCATACAGTCGGGGGTCTCCACAGACCTCTGTGCAGTCACCCCCTGTAGCCCCAGGCCTGGTCATACAGTCAGGGGTCTCCACAGACCTCTGTGCAGTCACCCCCTGTAGCCCCAGGCCTGGTCATACAGTCGGGGGTCTCCACAGACCTCTGTGCAGTCACCCCCTCTGGCCCCAGGCCTGATCATACAGTCGGGGGTCTCCACAGACCTCTGTGCAGCCACCCCCTCTGGCCCCAGGCCTGGTCATACAGTCGGGGGTCTCCACAGACCTCTGTGCAGCCACCCCCTCTGGCCCCAGGCCTGGTCATACAGTCGGGGGTCTCCACAGACCTCTGTGCAGTCACCCCCTTTGGCCCCAGGCCTGGTCATACAGTCGGGGGTCTCCACAGACCTCTGTGCAGCCACCCCCTCTGGCCCCAGGCCTGGTCATACAGTCGGGGGTCTCCACAGACCTCTGTGCAGTCACCCCCTTTGGCCCCAGGCCTGGCCATACAGTCGGGGGTCTCCACAGACCTCTGTGCAGTCACCCCCTTTGGCCCCAGGCCTGGTCATACAGTCGGGGGTCTCTACAGACCTCTGTGCAGTCACCCCCTCTGGCCCCAGGCCTGGTCATACAGTCGGGGGTCTCCACAGACCTCTGTGCAGTCACCCCCTCTGGCCCCAGGCCTGGTCATACAGTCGGGGGTCTCCACAGACCTCTGTGCAGCCACCCCCTCTGGCCCCAGGCCTGGTCATACAGTCGGGGGTCTCCACAGACCTCTGTGCAGTCACCCCCCTCTGGCCCCAGGCCTGGTCATACAGTCGGGGGTCTCCACAGACCTCTGTGCAGTCACCCCCTCTGGCCCCAGGCCTGGTCATACAGTCGGGGGTCTCCACAGACCTCTGTGCAGTCACCCCGAGTAGCCCTGGGCCTGGTCATACAGTCAGGGGTCTCCACAGACCTCTGTGCAGTCACCCCCTCTGGCCCCAGGCCTGGTCATACAGTCGGGGGTCTCCACAGACCTCTGTGCAGCCACCCCCTCTGGCCCCAGGCCTGGTCATACAGTCGGGGGTCTGTAGAAGCCTCCGTTTACTCACCCACAGCCCCCGGTCGGTCCCGTCCGGCGCAGTCCCTGCAGGGGTCGCTATACATGGAGAATAAGGTGTGCTTCTGCTCCAGGCAGTCATCTGAAAGAGGAAGAAGATATAATAAGGTGAGAATCCAGCCAGGGAGGAGAGCAGCCATGATGCCGCTCATATATAGGATTCCTTTAATCTGGCAGGAAGGACTATACTCCGTACTATAGACTATATACCCCTATACTCCGTACTATAGACTATATACCCCTATACTCCGTCCGGCACCTGCACAGCTGTATATACCAGACTAATGGAGGCTCTATATACTGCCCAGCTGTATATGCCGGATTAAAGGAAGCTCTATATACTGCATAGTGACATATTGCAGATCTTCTGAAGTGCAATAATAGTATAACATGCGCTCCGCCAATCCCGTCCTACCTCTGCTACACCGGAGATCAATGATGATGTCACTGGGGTCACATGACTGCGGGTGAGAGGACTCCAAACTAGAATGTATGACTGTAAGTGATGGTAAAACACCCGGATATGAGGATCCCCCCAAATATAACACGGTGCAGGAATATCATCCATTTACACAAGGAGGAGGGAGGGGGAGGAGGAAAGAGAAGGAAGGAGGAGGAGGAAAGAGAAGGAAGAAGGAGGAGGAAGATGGAGGAGGAGGAAAGAGAAGGAAGGAGGAGGAGGAAAGAGAAGGAAGACGGAGGAGGAGGAAAGAGAAGGAAGATAAAAGAGGAGGAAAGAGAAGGAAGGAGGAGGAGGAGGAGGAAAGAGAAGGAAGAAGGAGGAGGAAGATGGAGGAGGAGGAAAGAGAAGGGAGGAGGAGGAGGAGGAAGATGGAGGAGGAGGAGGAGGAAAGAGAAGGGAGGAGGAGGAGGAAGATGGAGGAGGAGGAGGAAAGAGAAGGGAGGAGGAGGAGGAGGAGGAGGAAAGAGAAGGAAGACGAGGAAGGAGGAGGAGGAAAGAGAAGGAAGACGAGGAAGGAGGAGGAGGAAAGAAAAGGAAGACGAGGAAGATTGAGGAGGAGAAGGAAAGAGAAGGGAGGAGGAGGAGGAGGAGGAGGAGGAGGAGGAGGAGGAAAGAGAAGGGAGGAGGAGGAGGAGGAAGATGGAGGAGGAGGAGGAAAGAGAAGCGAGGAGGAGGAGGTGGAAAGAGAAGGGAGGAGGAGGAGGAGGAAAGAGAAGGAAGGAGGAGGAGGAAAGAGAAGGAAGACGAGGAAGGAGGAGGAGGAAAGAAAAGGAAGACGAGGAGGATTGAGGAGGAGGAGGAAAGAGAAGAAAAAAGGAGGAGGTGGAAAGAGAAGGGAGGAGGAGGAGGAGGAAGACGAGGAGGAAAGAAAAGGAAGACGAGGAAGATTGAGGAGGAGGAGGAGGAAAGAGAAGGAAAAAGGAGGAGGAGGAGGAGGAAAAAGGAGGAGGTGGAAAGAGAAGGAAGGAGGAGGAGGAGGAGGAGGAAAGAGAAGGAAGACGGGGAAGGAGGAGGAAGGAGGAAAAGAAGAGGAAGGAAGGAGGAAGAGGAAAGAGAAGGAAGGAGGAGGATGAGGAAGAAGAAAAAGGAGGAAGAGGAAGAAAGAAGATATGAAAGTGTAGGACGAGGAGCATGAAAAAATATAAAAGTCGGGGATTGTAAAAGGCAAAATAGCCAAAGTGAGAAGCGTGAGCGCACAGGGAGAGGATACACATAGCCCACATCACTATATACAAATAAGAAAAATAAGTGAACCCTTTGTGAGCCCCTGAATGTGATCTGACTGTATAACTGTGACTAGAGAACAATGAGACAGACACCTGCACCCTCATACATGTTACTGAGCACTGCGTAAACATCCACAGTGCAAGGAGAAAAAGTAAGTGAATCCCTGATTGACCGAGAGAATTTTATAAATTCTGTGCACCCGACACTGACAGAACATAAAGTGTGAGAGTCACAAATGACCCAAACCCTCTGTAACTATATGGAGATTGTGTCACCTGTAGGGGGCGCCATACACAAGTTATCCTAAAAAATACTGAGAAACCCTTAGAAAATCCATCTGGTAGTACAAATCCCACCTACAGGAAGTCACACTGCGGCTCGTGGAGGTCAACCATCATATCCAGCTGCCACCTACACATCCTCCCTGCACTGTGGACATTTACTCTAAGAGCTTGATGAACGGTGTGAGCAGCCGCCTGTGTGTTAGGGGGTATGAGGGGTGTGAGCTGTCGCCTGTGTGTTAGGGGGGTATGAGGGGTGTGAGCAGCCGCCTGTGTGTTAGGGGGTATGAGGGGTGTGAGCTGTCGCCTGTGTGTTAGGGGGTATGAGGGGTGTGAGCAGCCGCCTGTGTGTTAGGGGGTATGAGGGGTGTGAGCTGTCGCCTGTGTGTTAGGGGGGTATGAGGGGTGTGAGCAGCCGCCTGTGTGTTAGGGTACAAACCCACTTGACGTATTTGCTGCGTGAATCAGTCTTAAAAATAAGCAGGCAAAACGCAGGTTGGCTTTATACAATTGTTCTGCGTTAAAATACGCAATTGCGTATTTTTGAAGCGTGAAGCTTGTGTTAGCAAAGCATCAGTTGTTAACAACCTGTGCGAAAAACGCATGTAGCTTCACGCTTCAAAAATACGCAATTGCGTATTTTAACGCAGAACAATTGTATAAAGCCAACCTGCGTTTTGCCTGCTTATTTTTAAGACTGATTCACGCAGCAAATACGTCAAGTGGGTTTGTAGCCTTAGGGGGTATGAGGGGTGTGAGCAGCCGCCTGTGTGTTAGGGGGTATGAGGGGTGTGAGCAGCCGCCTGTGTGTTAGGGGGTATGAGGGGTGTGAGCAGCCGCCTGTGTGTTAGGGGGTATGAGGGGTGTGAGCAGCCGCCTGTGTGTTGGGTGGTATGAGGGGTGTGAGCAGCCGCCTGTGTGTTAGGGGGTATGAGGGGTGTGAGCAGCCGCCTGTGTGTTAGGGGGTATGAGGGGTGTGAGCAGCCGCCTGTGTGTTAGGGGGTATGAGGGGTGTGAGCAGCCGCCTGTGTGTTAGGGGGTATGAGGGGTGTGAGCCGTCGCCTGTGTGTTAGGGGGGGTATGAGGGGTGTGAGCCGACGCCTGTGTGTTAGGGGGTATGAGGGGTGTGAGCTGTCGCCTGTGTGTTAGGGGGTATGAGGGGTGTGAGCTGTCACCTGTGTGTTAGGGGGTATGAGGGGTGTGAGCTGTCACCTGTGTGTTAGGGGGTATGAGGGGTGTGAGCCGTCTCCTGTGTGTTAGGGGGTATGAGGGGTGTGAGCCGTCGCCTGTGTGTTAGGGGGTATGAGGGGTGTGAGCTGTCGCCTGTGTGTTAAGGGGGGTATGAGGGGTGTGAGCTGTCGCCTGTGTGTTGAGCTGCGTCATCACACATCAAACATCCGCTATAACCTGGGTGATCAGACGGTTCGTACCTGAGGAGCAGTTGTCGAAGTTGAGGTCTCCACACAGAACATCGAAGGCGACAAGTTCCCCGTCCTGAGAGTTCTCAGCCTGGAAGTCAGAAACCCACTGCAGGATGAGAGACATCTGATCACAGCGTATGGCGGCATCACCTGGACGCACCGGAAAGAGACAGTCAGAGCGCCACACTATGCATAACACACAGAGCATCACAGCACGTAACCCAAGAGGTCATAGAGACTACCAAACGCGTGGGAGACATTACACCAAGACCCCCGATCAACCCCCAGACATCATCCCCTCACCCAACACCCACACATCACTGCCCATCACATGGTGGGTAAGGATAGTGACACAGGAGAAGGGTTGGTAGGTAAGGATAGTGATATAGGAGAAGGGTTGGTAGGTAAGGATAGTGACACAGGAAAAGGGTTGGTAGGTAAGAATAGTGACATAGGAGAAGGGTTGGTGGGTAAGGATAGTGACACAGGAGAAGGGTTGGTGGGTAAGGATAGTGACACAGGAGAAGGATTGGTAGGTAAGGATAGTGACACAGGAGAAGGGTTGGTAGGTAAGGATAGTGACACAGGAGAAGGGTTGGTAGGTAAGGATAGTGACATAGGAGAAGGGTTGGTGGGTAAGGATAGTGACACAGGAGAAGGGTTGGTAGGTAAGGATAGTGACATAGGAGAAGGGTTGGTAGGTAAGGATAGTGACACAGGAGAAGGGTTGGTAGGTAAGGATAGTGACATAGGAGAAGGGTTGGTGGGTAAGGATAGTGACACAGGAGAAGGGTTGGTAGGTAAGGATAGTGACATAGGAGAAGGGTTGGTAGGTAAGGATAGTGATATAGGAGAAGGGTTGGTAGGTAAGGATAGTGACATAGGAGAAGGATTGGTAGGTAAGGCTGGGGACATAGGAGAAGGTTTGGTAGGTAAGGATAGTGACATAGGAGAAGGGTTGGTAGGTAAGTGACATAGGAGAAGGGTTGGCAGGTAAGAATAGTGACATAGGAGAAGGTTTGGTAGGTAAGGATAGTGACAGGAGAAGGGTTGGTGGGTAAGGATAGTAACATAGGAGAAGGGTTGGTAGGTAAGGACATAGGTGGTATGCTGGGCTGTATATATTTAGAGTCTTATGGTGGGACTGCTGCCTGAAGGACATTACGCAATCTCCGAGAGCTTTTCTAGCCATTGCCCTGACCGGTAGTATCATCTGACCTGTGCTATGGAGCGCTATTTTCTTTTCTTTATTACACAGTCTCTGGCGGCCAATACGTCCAGACGGTAGAGCTCAGTAAACGTGTCACTTAGAGTTCTCTGCCGCCCTGCAGATCTGGTGAAGCTTCTGCTCTTCCCGCCCAGTAGGAGGAGACGTCCTTGGTGGAAGGAGGTTTTAACTGAAGTGGAGGTTCTTTCTTCTGGATGGAATAAGAGTTGGCGGGTTATAGTGCAGTCGTTTCTTCACGCTATTTTTACCTCCATACTGGATAATAAGGTTGTTATCGGACCTCCGAGGACTCGCGGCTTCCAGGTACTGGATTACACTTCTTCTGACATCCAACGTCTGGAATCTTTGTTCTTTTTCTGAATTTGGATGAGGGCAAAAGGGATGATTTCTGGTTTTCCAAGAAAGACTGTAAAAACTTTTGGAAAGAATTCTGGATTACGCTCTAGGATGATCTTTTAGAATCTTCAGAAAGGGCTTTTTTTCATTGATAGGGCCGACATCTCCCCCACTCTACAAGCCGACGTTATGGCAACTAAACATGCAGTCTCCAGTGACCAAGGTGGTTCAAAGGGATGTAATAGCAGACCAAGTGACAAAATATATATATCCAACTGAGGGTAAGAAGGTCCAACCCAAAGTCTTATCCTCTCAACTCCCCTAATGGTGACCTACAATGGTACTACAGCTGAGCCCTGGGTCAACATATTCCTGCAAGAAACTTATGGAATGTTGGGAGAGTCTAAATCTTCAGACCCGAAATTTTTCCCCAAATTCTCAGGTCGATTTCCTGCCTTCTTGGATGGTGGATATTACCGCATCCGATAGACCTCTCAGGATCCACGCGGTCAAGTACAGTCTCTGTACATCTGGAAAATATGCTCTCTTGGGAAGAGGGAGCAGAGTGTCTATGGACGGGCTTTTCAGAGTGGGCTACCAGTTTCTTTTGGGCCACCAGGGACCAGCAGGATCACTGTTGTCTGTTCTGAGCAGATTTTCCATAGAATCAATGGGATGAGAGGAAAATGAAGGTAATGCATAACATAGTTCTCCTTCCAAACTGTGAGATCTGCGTCTATCACCAATGGCTTTCCCCTTGGGTTAATGGAGTAAAACCTGGGAATTATTTTTTTTTTTGTTTGCAAATAGGTCTACCCTCGGGTATCCCCATCTCTACAGTATTAGAGCGAGCACTTCTGCATTTATCTCCTATTCCCCCGAATCGACCCGAGATCTGCTGAGGTAATCCGCAATTTGGTTTTCGGTTCCGCTGTGAGGGATAGGATCAACTTCTCTGCCCAACGCAGAATCTTGTGAGCTAGTGTTTGTAGGTGTTGGTGTCTTGAGCCGCCCTGATGTCTTAATAAGGATTACCACGGTCACGTTGTCAGAGAACACCTTTGGGTGTTGATTTAGAAGATGAATCTCCAGGCATCTTATGGCTTCCCACACAATCTGTGAGTCCCTGAAGTTTGATGACTTTTTTTTTTAACTCCTGGAGGCCATATGCCCTGGCCTCTTGTAGGGAATCCATTATTTTTTTTTCACTAGGAACAGCGTGGTAATGATCTCTCCCTCTCTGATCTGCTGGAACCGGGACCATGGCTCCTAGAGAGGTGAGGTCCCAAAACCCCTGTTGAATCAAGGCTAGATCTGTTGGAGAGGAGGGCCTTGTAATCTGGAATTTGTCAGGAGGAAGACTCTGGAATTCTACCTTGTACCTCAAAGATTGTAACCGGATCACCAAGGGAATCGATGTTACAGACTCCCAGGCCCGGGTGAAACCCTTCCTTTTTGTCTGCAGTGTATTCTTAAATGTTTTCAGATTCCGCAACAAAACCATGATCGCCCTGGAGCTTGATGGAACATTGGATAGAGTATCGCCAGACCATAATTATATCCAAAGAGCCTCCTAACAGAGTCAGAGACCACTTCACTTTTAGCAGTGAATCTGACAGATCTCTTGGATGCGTCAGCCAAAAACACAGCGACCATTTCAAGGGAAAGCTTTCAAGGATCTTGTCTCCGTGAGCACCTTCCATTAAGTGATCTTCCACCTGAAGCCGCTTGAACAAACTTGCTATAGATGCAATGTTAGTTTTTGTTGCATTTGCAAAGGTTTCTTTAACCCTTTAAGGAGACCCTCTGCTTTGCGGTCCATTGGATGCTGCCATTGAGCATCATCCTGAAACTGTATGGGAGTAGGTTTGAGCACTTTTGTTTCCTCGAGTGTCCGCTCAAGGAGTCCTTCTCGTTAACGGGCAATTCCTTTTTGAATTCTCTCGATACAGACCTTTTTTCCACCTCTTCCCACTCATCCATTTTCATATCTTTAAAATTAGGATTTACCGGAAATACTCGGCATTTCTTTGCACCAAGTCCCCCATCCCGAACAGTTTTTGACTGATTCACCTCTTGAATGTTTAAGGTCATGGATATATCTTTTAAAAGGGTGTCCGTATCTCCAAAAGTAGTGTTTTCACTCTACTTAGTCTTCTGCTGAATCTGCCCTTTCTCCCTCCTTCTGGGTCTGAATCCGCTCTAACCACACGGCAGCTGTCACAGTCAGATGAAAACGATATCTCGAGCTTCCTAGATCGCTTACGCAGGGGAGAACTGACCACAGACTCTGCCGGAAGCCCTTCAGCAAGGGAAGGGTTAACCATCTTTAATGATAGATCTGATATTGTCAAGAAATTAAGATCTTCCATCTTGTGACACTTTGTTGATACACAAAGTTGTTTAGTATAAGAATCATTAACGCTTGCAGAACATAAGGCACATCTTTTAGATTTCCTTTTACTCTTAGTGAAGGGGTCTGAGGGGGAGGGGGGGCATATTCACGGACACCATAGCAGCGGCAGGTTCTCCAGGGTCAGAACATAGAGCAGTTGTGTCCGTCTCGCCGCCCAGCAGTGATCGCAGTGCTGCAAGCTGCCAGCATTCTCTCCTCCTTTAAATGTGGATGCTAGTGCAGTTCCAGACCATAGGTCGTGACGTCACTGCCCCAAAGAGTACTGGCTCCGCAAGGAAGGAGGAAGGGCCCACAATCCATGCAGGTACCGACTGCTCCCTGCAAGCAGTCTCTCTGGTCCCATCCCTGCAGGGACAGGAAAAACACTGAGGTGGTTGGGGAGGGGCTGCCTCCTGACCTGAAGATGGGAAAGGGAAGACATGATGGAAACCTTTATATATGTTACAGGGGGAAGAAGGGAAAGGGAGGACATGATGGAAACCTTTATATATGTTACAGGGGGAAGAAGGGAAAGGGAGGACATGATGGAAACCTTTATATATGTTACAGGGGGAAGAAGGGAAAGGGAGGACATGATGGAAACCTTTATATATGTTACAGGAGGAAGAAGGGAAAGGGGGAAATGATGGAAACCTTTATATATGTTACAGGAGGAAGAAGGGAAAGGGAGGATATAATGGAAATATATATATATATATATACACACACACACACACACACACACACACACACACACACATTTATATATATATCCTAAGATAATAACCAGACTACATGGACTAGGGAGACATTTTCTGCCATCAACCTTCTATTTTTTTTATCTTCATCCATCACACCATATCCCTCGGCCACCAGTCCTCATCCATCACTCCATATCCACCGGCCACCGCTCCAGATCCATTACTCCATATCCACCGGCCACCAGTCCTCATCCATCACACCATATCCCTCGGCCACCACTCCTCATCCATCACACCATATCCACCGGCCACCACTCCTCATCCATCACACCATATCCACCGGCCACCACTCCTCATCCATCACACCATATCCACCGGCCACCGCTCCAGATCCATCACTCCATATCCACAGGCCACCACTCCTCATCCATCACACCATATCCCTCGGCCACCACTCCCTCATCCATCACACCATATCCCTCGGCCACCACTCCCTCATCCATCACACCATATCCACCGGCCACCACTGCTCATCCATCACACCATATCCACCGGCCACCACTCCCTCATCCATCACACCATATTCACCGGCCACCACTCCCTCATCCATCACACCATATCCACCGGCCACCGCTCCTCATCCATCACACCAAATCCATCGGCCACCAGTCCTCATCCATCACACCATATCCACCGGCCACCAGTCCTCATCCATCACACCATATCCACCGGCCACCACCACTCATCCATCACACCATATCCACCGGCCACCAGTCCTCATCCATCACTCCATATCCACCGGCCACCAATCCTCATCCATCACACCATATCCACCGGCCACCAGTCCTCATCCATCACACCATATCCACCGGCCACCAGTCCTCATCCATCACTCCATATCCACCGGCCACCAGTCCTCATCCATCACTCCATATCCACCGGCCACCAATCCTCATCCATCATCCCCACCATCCCACCTGTTGCACGTGTATAGTATATATATATATACCCTGATGGATGGAGGGAGCTCACTATAGAAGTCACAGAATGGGCCCATCTAGTGACATCACCGAGACAAGAAAGAGAGAGGAAGATGAGTGATCACAGGGTGGGAGATCTCATCACAGTTCACGGTGGCCTCACCTAGACACAGAGATAGAGGTGTCTGATCACAATGGTCCAGAGACCCACCCAGGATATAGAGGAGACCACCGAGCCAGAGGAGAGACTACAGAGCAGACCCCCCAGAAACATAGAGGAGAGGAGACCACCGAGCCAGAGGAGAGACTACAGAGGAGACCCCCCAGGATATAGAGGAGAGGAGACCACCGAGCCAGAGGAGAGACTACAGAGGAGACCCCCCAGGATATAGAGGAGAGGAGACCACCGAGCCAGAGGAGAGACTACAGAGCAGACCCCCCAGAAACATAGAGGAGAGGAGACCACCGAGCCAGAGGAGAGACTACAGAGCAGACCCCCCAGAAACATAGAGGAGAGGAGACCACCGAGCCAGAGGAGAGACTACAGAGGAGACCCCCCAGGATATAGAGGAGAGGAGACCACCGAGCCAGAGGAGAGACTACAGAGCAGACCCCCCAGAAACATAGAGGAGAGGAGACCACCGAGCCAGAGGAGAGACTACAGAGCAGACCCCCCAGAAACATAGAGGAGAGGAGACCACCGAGCCAGAGGAGAGACTACAGAGGAGACCCCCCAGGATATAGAGGAGAGGAGACCACCGAGCGAGAGGAGAGACTACACAGAGAGAAGACCACCCAGGATATAGAGGAGAGGAGACCACCGAGCCAGAGGAGAGACTACAGAGCAGACCCCCCAGAAACATAGAAGAGAGGAGACCACCGAGCCAGAGGAGAGACTACAGAGGAGACCCCCCAGAAACATAGAGGAGAGGAGACCACCGAGCCAGAGGAGAGACTACAGAGGAGACCCCCCAGGATATAGACTGGAGACCACCGAGCGAGAGGAGAGACTACACAGAGAGAAGACCACCCAGGATATAGAGGACAGGAGACCACCGAGCCAGAGGAGAGACTACAGAGGAGACCCCCCAGAAACATAGAGGAGAGGAGACCACCGAGCCAGAGGAGAGACTACAGAGGAGACCCCCCAGGATATAGACTGGAGACCACCGAGCGAGAGGAGAGACTACACAGAGAGAAGACCACCCAGGATATAGAGGACAGGAGACCACCGAGCCAGAGGAGAGACTACAGAGGAGACCCCCCAGAAACATAGAGGAGAGGAGACCACCGAGCCAGAGGAGAGACTACAGAGGAGACCCCCCAGGATATAGAGGAGAGGAGACCACCGAGCCAGAGGAGAGACTACAGAGGAGACCCCCCAGGATATAGAGGAGAGGAGACCACCGAGCCAGAGGAGAGACTACAGAGCAGACCCCCCAGAAACATAGAGGAGAGGAGACCACCGAGCCAGAGGAGAGACTACAGAGCAGACCCCCCAGAAACATAGAGGAGAGGAGACCACCGAGCCAGAGGAGAGACTACAGAGGAGACCCCCCAGGATATAGAGGAGAGGAGACCACCGAGCGAGAGGAGAGACTACACAGAGAGAAGACCACCCAGGATATAGAGGAGAGGAGACCACCGAGCCAGAGGAGAGACTACAGAGCAGACCCCCCAGAAACATAGAAGAGAGGAGACCACCGAGCCAGAGGAGAGACTACAGAGGAGACCCCCCAGAAACATAGAGGAGAGGAGACCACCGAGCCAGAGGAGAGACTACAGAGGAGACCCCCCAGGATATAGACTGGAGACCACCGAGCGAGAGGAGAGACTACACAGAGAGAAGACCACCCAGGATATAGAGGACAGGAGACCACCGAGCCAGAGGAGAGACTACAGAGGAGACCCCCCAGAAACATAGAGGAGAGGAGACCACCGAGCCAGAGGAGAGACTACAGAGGAGACCCCCCAGGATATAGAGGAGAGGAGACCACCGAGCGAGAGACTACAGAGGAGACCCCCCAGGATATAGAGGAGAGGAGACTACCGAGCGAGAGGAGAGAGACTACACAGAGAGAAGACCCCCCAGGATAGAGAGGAGAGCAGACCACCGAGCGAGAGGAGAGACTACACAGAGAGAAGACCACCCAGGATATAGAGGAGAGGAGACCACCGAGCGAGAGGAGAGACTACACAGAGAGAAGACCACCCAGGATATAGAGGAGAGGAGACCACCGAGCCAGAGGAGAGACTACACCGAGAGAAGACCACCCAGGATATAGAGAAGACCACAGAGCGAGAGGAGAGACTACACAGAGAGAAGACCACCCAGGATATAGAGGAGAGGAGACCACCAAGCGAGAGGAGAGACTACACAGAGAGACCACCCAGGATATAGAGGAGACCACCGAGCAAGAGAGACTACACAGAGAGACCACCCAGGATATAGGGGAGACCACACCGAGAGAAGACCACCCAGGATATAGAGGAGACCACAGAGCGAGAGGAGAGACTACACAGAGAGAAGACCACCCAGGATATAGAGGAGAGGAGACCACCAAGCGAGAGGAGAGACTACACAGAGAGACCACCCAGGATATAGAGGAGACCACCGAGCAAGAGAGACTACACAGAGAGACCACCCAGGATATAGGGGAGACCACAGAGCGAGAGGAGAGACTACACCGAGAGAAGACCACCCAGGATATAGAGGAGACCACAGAGCGAGAGGAGAGACTACACAGAGAGAAGACCACCCAGGATATAGAGGACAGGAGGCTACAGAGCGAGAGGAGAGACTAGGCCGAAGAGTGAGAGGCAAGACCATAGAGCGAGAAGAGAGGATAGTCCACAGAGCTAGAGGAGAGAAGAGACCATAGAGGAGACGAGAGACGAGGCCACAGACACGGAAGAGAGACGAGGCCGCAGAGCGAGAGAATTAGATACACCAAGCCTCAAAACGAGAGGAGAGACTGCAGAATTAAAGGAGAGGAGAGATGAGGCTGCATAGTGAGATGAGTAGAGACTACACAGAGTGATGACCACCCAGACACATAGAAGAGACCACAGAGCCAGAGGAAGAGAGACCACACCGAGAAGAGACCAGCCAGACACATAGAGGACGGGAGACCAGCCAGACACAGAGGAGGAGAGACCAGCCAGACACACAGAGAAGGGGAGAGCAGCCAGACACACAGAGGACGGGAGAGCAGCCAGACACACAGAGGAGGGGAGAGCAGCCAGACACGTAGAGGAGGGGAGAGCAGCCAGACACACAGAGGAGGGGAGAGCAGCCAGACACACAGAGGAGGGGAGACCACCCAGACACACAGAGGAGGGGAGAGCAGCCAGACAAAGAGGAGAGGAAAGCAGCCAGACACAGAGGAGAGGAGAGCAGCCAGACACACAGAGGAGGGGAGAGCAGCCAGACACACAGAGGAGGGGAGACCAGCCAGACACACAGAGGAGGGGAGACCAGCCAGACACACAGAGGAGGGGAGACCACCCAGACACACAGAGGAGGGGAGACCAGCCAGACACACAGAGGAGGGGAGAGCAGCCAGACACATAGAGGACGGGAGAGCAGCCAGACACACAGAGGAGGGGAGAGCAGCCAGACACGTAGAGGAGGGGAGAGCAGCCAGACACACAGAGGAGGGGAGAGCAGCCAGACACACAGAGGAGGGGAGACCACCCAGACACACAGAGGAGGGGAGAGCAGCCAGACAAAGAGGAGAGGAAAGCAGCCAGACACAGAGGAGAGGAGAGCAGCCAGACACAGAGGAGAGGAGAGCAGCCAGACACACAGAGGAGGGGAGAGCAGCCAGACACACAGAGGAGGGGAGACCAGCCAGACACACAGAGGAGGGGAGACCAGCCAGACACACAGAGGAGGGGAGACCAGCCAGACACACAGAGGAGGGGAGACCAGCCAGACACACAGAGGAGGGGAGAGCAGCCAGACACACAGAGGAGGGGAGAGCAGCCAGACACACAGAGGAGGGGAGAGCAGCCAGACACATAGAGGACGGGAGACCAGCCAGACACAGAGGGGGGGAGACCAGCCAGACACATAGAGGACGGGAGACCAGCCAGGCACAGAGGGGGGGAGACCAGCCAGACACAGAGGGGGGGAGACCAGCCAGACACAGAGGGGGGGAGACCAGCCAGACACAGAGGGGGGGAGACCACACCGAGAAGAGACCAGCCAGACACATAGAGAAAGGGAAACCAGCCAGACACACAGAGGAGGGGAGACCAGCCAGACACACAGAGGAGGGGAGACCAGCCAGACACACAGAGGAGGGGAGACCAGCCAGACACACAGAGGAGGGGAGACCAGCCAGACACACAGAGGAGGGGAGACCAGCCAGACACACAGAGGAGGGGAGACCAGCCAGACACACAGAGGAGGGGAGACCAGCCAGACACACAGAGGAGGGGAGACCAGCCAGACACACAGAGGAGGGGAGACCAGCCAGACACACAGAGGAGGGGAGACCAGCCAGACACACAGAGGAGGGGAGACCAGCCAGACACACAGAGGAGGGGAGACCAGCCAGACACACAGAGGAGGGGAGACCAGCCAGACACAGGAGGAGACCACAGAGCCAGAGGAGGAGACCACAGAGCCAGAGGAGGAGACCACAGAGCCAGAGGAGGAGACCACAGAGCCAGAGGAGGAGACCACAGAGCCAGAGGAGGAGACCACAGAGCCAGAGGAGGAGACCACAGAGCCAGAGGAGGAGACCACAGAGCCAGAGGAGGAGACCACAGAGCCAGAGGAGGAGACCACAGAGCCAGAGGAGACCACAGAGCCAGAGGAGGAGACCACAGAGCCAGAATCACATACCATAAAGAATAATGTGAGAAGTGATGTAGACAACCCCACAAGGCATCATTCAGACCGGGGACATGCAACAAGGATAAAGGGCAGACAAAAGAGGAGATCCCTCTCTGACCACTGACCAGCACTGTAGAGGGAGATACTAGTAGTCTACTAAGAGAACATCCCTCTCAGACCCCCCAGAAGTCCCTGTACCCCAGATGGTTCCCAGTATAGTGAATAGTCTACAGCCATCAGATGACCCAGGGTGGAGAGCCCCCGGTTCCAGTGTATGTGTCGCCCCCTGCAGGTGGCTCACATTTTACTTACTCTCCGGAGCATGGAGGTGAGTGCAGTTTATATATCCCACAATGCTTTGCTTCTGGTCTGTGCTTCCCAGGCAAACCTGCAGATACAAACCACATGACAAGCCAGAAAAACACAAAAAGAACGTCTGTGCCGCAGCCACCGTCAGCCTGTTTACCTGCACTACCTGGTGTCACCAGTGAGGGGCGTCTTCACTCATACCATGGACTCTGTGCACCACGAATACATATAGACTGCTGAGGGCATCAGACGGTAAAAGCACCATATGTCATGTATACAACAAAGCCGTCCACTACTGGTGACACCACAAAATGGGTCATATCAATGACATCACCCAGTGCGGCCATGTGGACGCCATCGTGTGACTACCAATAAGTGTATGGTAGTGATGTGGACGCCATCTTGTGACTACCAATAAGTGTATCGTAGTGATGAGGACGCCATCATGTGACTACCAATATGTGTATGGTAGTGATGAGGACGCCATCATGTGACTACCAATATGTGTATGGTAGTGATGTGGACGCCATCTTTATCTACCAATAAGTGTATCGTTGTGATGTGGACACCATTGTGTAACTACCAGTGATGTGGACACCATTGTGTGACTACCAATAAGTGTATTGTGGTGATGTGGACGTAATCGTGTAACTACCAATAAGTGTATGGTAGTGATGTGGACGCCATCGTGTGACTACCAATATGTGTATGGTAGTGATGTGGACGCCATCTTTATCTACCAATAAGTGTATCGCAGTGATGAGGACGCCATCATGTGACTACCAATAAGTGTATTGTGGTGATGTGGTTGCCATCTTGTGACTACCAATATGTGTATGGTAGTGATGTGGACACCATCGTGTAACTACCAGTGATGTGGACACTATTGTGTGACTACCAATAAGTGTATTGTGGTGATGTGGACGTAATCGTGTAACTACCAATAAGTGTATGGTAGTGATGTGGATGCCATCTTGTGACTACCAATAAGTGTATCGAAGTGATGTGGACGCCATCGTGTGACTACCAATATGTGTATGGTAGTGATGTGGACGCCATCTTTATCTACCAATAAGTGTATCGTAGTGATGAGGACGCCATCATGTGACTACCAATAAGTGTATTGTGGTGATGTGGTTGCCATCTTGTGACTACCAATATGTGTATGGTAGTGATGTGGACACCATCGTGTAACTACCAGTGATGTGGACACTATTGTGTGACTACCAATAAGTGTATTGTGGTGATGTGGACATAATCGTGTAACTACCAATAAGTGTACCGTGGTGATGTGGACGCCACCTTGCAATTACCAATAAGTGTATCGAAGTGATGTGGACGCCATTGTGTGACTACCAGTGATGTGGACGCCATCGTGTGACTACAAATAAGTGTATCGTATTGATGTGGATGCCATCTTGTGACTACCAATAAGTGTATCGTAGTGATGTGGACGCCATTGTGTGTCTACCAATTATGTGGACGCCATCGTGTAACTACCAGTAAGTTTATCGTAGTGATGTGGACGCCATCGTGTGACTACCAGTGATGTGGACGCCATCAAGTGACTACCAATAAGTGTATAGTAGTGATGTGGACGCCATCTCCTGAGTACCAATAAGTGTGTCGTATTGATGTGGATGCCATCTTGTGATTACCAATGATGTTTGATATATAAACAGTTGTAGGGCGCCTCACCAGCAGCGTTGAGCACACCTGCCAAACCGTTGGGGGTCAGCCATGTTTGGCATTTCACTCCTGGCAGTGCCATAGGCTGTACACGTCTTCCAGGCAGAATCCATCTTCTGCAGCCGCCAGAAGTCAGAAGCTGAGCATTTGGGGAACATTGCCAAACCCTAACAGTTCAGCAAGTCCACTCTACACTACTCACCATGGATAAACTTCCCTACTTCACTGCGCATTGAGCCTCGGGGACCATGTGACCAGCGATTGAGTCCTCCCCTTACCTTAACACACAGGAGGCCTTTGGCGGCCAGAGCGTCCTCCCCTCGTCCATTTGGGTAGATGTAGTACTTGGCATTGAGTAGCGGATGACGGCTGGCCAAGAACAGTCCACTGTTGAAGAACTTGAAGCCGCAACCCCGAGGTCCTGAGGGCCCAACGTCATACAGGATATACGGGAAGGAGGAGCCAAGGCACCTGCGCAGTTTCCGCGATGCTCGTCCATCAAACACCTCCTGTAGACATATAAAGTCTGCATCCGGTGGAAAACCCAACGAGACCTCAAACAGGCTGTTGTCTCCTCCATTGCCTGCTCCACCATCTGAGACCTTATGAGGCATCTCGATCATGGGCAGGACGTCCTCCGTACAGACTGGCAGCGAGTCTTCGCCATTCTCCTGCGCCAGTCCTGTCGGCTCACACAGCAGCTTGGAGATGGTGGTGACACGACGCTGCGTGTGGCTGAGGTTACTGAACCGGGCCAAGCCATCCGGCAGCAGACAGAGGTTGGCGCTGATGAAGATGATGGAGCAGTCACCACGGACAGTTCTCTCTGGAGCATCTGAGGAAGATCGCTGGTAACTAAACGGGCGACGAATCTGGTGGAGCGGAGACCATAGCAACAAGCCAAGAACACACAGGGGGGCGGAGAGCACGAAGAGGAGCAGGAACAGAGGCACCCCAAACACCAGGCACAGGATCCTCCGCACCACACCACAAGACCGATCAATGCTGGTGACAACCGCGCAGGACAGCAGCCGATCAATGAACCAGTACGATGGGAAGACCAGGACACAACTCAACCAGAAGAGACCGTCAAGGAGGCGACAGCTGAAGGGCGACTCCGCGAGAGGCATTGAGGTCTCCACACACAGGCCCACATAGACTGCAAGACAAGATGGGAGAAGGAAACCATCAGAGGAGGAAACCACCAGCAAGGAGGACACACTTGAAAGGTGACTCCACAGGAGGCACCAAGTTCTCCACACACAGACCCACTCATAGACTACAAGACAAGAATGGAGACGGAAACCATCAGCAGGCCGGGGGCAGAAGGGATGACCAGCAGGCTGGGGGGTCACCCACCTGCTGTCTATGAGCTGCGGCTTTAGCCTATGACCTTTCTATAACTTTATTGACAGCACTCGTGGTCGGATGACAAAAAATTAATGCTGTGATGTCATTGTGGGTGTGGTCAGAGCGGAGGTGACCGTATATACTATATATCCTGGCTTGTGTAAACTCCTCACATAGCATTACTAATAACCTGTAATTATAATCACACATGGCACTGTAATAACTTATAACAAGATGACTAATCACCCGAGACCGATAATCACATCATGAATATTCAACACGGCAGCCGACGATTCACCGCTCACACATGATAAACAGAAGGCACCTCCATCATCCAAACTACCTCCCCATCATCTCTCTATAACCCCAACACTATGATGTCACCTCCCTGCTGACCAAACAGTGATCCCCCAACCTGAGACTACCCCCCATCATGTCACCTCCCTGCTGACCAACACTGATCCCCCAACCTACAACTACCCTCTCATCATGTCACCATCCTGCTGACCAACACCGATCCCCCAAACCTGAGACTACCCCCCATCATGTCACCTCCCTACTGACCAACACTGACACCCCCCAACCTGTCACCTCCCTACTGACCAACAATGACACCCCCCAACCTGTCACCTCCCCACTGACCAACACTGACACCCCCCAACCTGTCACCTCCCTACTGACCAACACCGACACCCCCCAACCTGTCACCTCCCTACTGACCAACACTGACACCCCCCAACCTGTCACCTCCCTACTGACCAACACTGACACCCCCAACCTGTCACCTCCCTACTGACCAACACTGACACCCCCAACCTGTCACCTCCCTGCTGTAACCTCCCCCAACCTGAGACTACCCCCCATCATCTCTATATGACCCAACAACATGATACACAATTACCCGTGTACACACAACTCCCAAAAAGTTTAAAATTTATGGAAAACATAAGAGGTTCCTCCTCTGTGATATTATATGCCAGTGTCAGATTTATACATAATTAGTCACCATTTTAGAAGTTCCTATTTGGTGCAGAAACCTTTGTTTGCAGTTACAGAGGTCGGACGTTTCCTGGGGGTCCTGACCAGGTTTGCAGACCCTGCAGCAGGGATTGTGTCCCCCTCCCCCATACACATCTTCTCCAAAGCTTTCCGGTTTTGGGGTTGTAACTGGGGTCAGGTGTGGAGACTGGTGGCCGCTCCGGGACCATGAAATGCTTCTTACCGAGCTGTCCCGGCTGGGGGTCTCCTCCTTAGTTGTCCCGCCTGGGGGTCTCCTCCTTTGTTGTCCCGCCTGGGGGTCTCCTCCTTTGTTGTCCCGCCTGGGGGTCTCCTCCTTTGTTGTCCCGCCTGGGGGTCTCCTCCTTTGTTGTCCCGCCTGGGGGTCTCCTCCTTTGTTGTCCCGCCTGGGGGTCTCCTCCTTTGTTGTCCCGCCTGGGGGTCTCCTCCTTTGTTGTCCCGCCTGGGGGTCTCCTCCTTTGTTGTCCCGCCTGGGGGTCTCCTCCTTTGTTGTCCCGCCTGGGGGTCTCCTCCTTTGTTGTCCCGCCTGGGGGTCTCCTCCTTTGTTGTCCCGCCTGGGGGTCTCCTCCTTTGTTGTCCCGCCTGGGGGTCTCCTCCTTTGTTGTCCCGCCTGGGGGTCTCCTCCTTTGTTGTCCCGCCTGGGGGTCTCCTCCTTTGTTGTCCCGCCTGGGGGTCTCCTCCTTTGTTGTCCCGCCTGGGGGTCTCCTCCTTTGTTGTCCCGCCTGGGGGTCTCCTCCTTTGTTGTCCCGCCTGGGGGTCTCCTCCTTAGTTGTCCCGCCTGGGGGTCTCCTCCTTTGTTGTCCCGCCTGGGGGTCTCCTCCTTTGTTGTCCCGCCTGGGGGTCTCCTCCTTTGTTGTCCCGCCTGGGGGTCTCCTCCTTTGTTGTCCCGCCTGGGGGTCTCCTCCTTTGTTGTCCCGCCTGGGGGTCTCCTCCTTTGTTGTCCCGCCTGGGGGTCTCCTCCTTTGTTGTCCCGCCTGGGGGTCTCCTCCTTTGTTGTCCCGCCTGGGGGTCTCCTCCTTTGTTGTCCCGCCTGGGGGTCTCCTCCTTTGTTGTCCCGCCTGGGGGTCTCCTCCTTTGTTGTCCCGCCTGGGGGTCTCCTCCTTTGTTGTCCCGCCTGGGGGTCTCCTCCTTTGTTGTCCCGCCTGGGGGTCTCCTCCTTTGTTGTCCCGCCTGGGGGTCTCCTCCTTTGTTGTCCCGCCTGGGGGTCTCCTCCTTAGCTGTCCCGCCTGGGGGTCTCCTCCTTTGTTGTCCCGCCTGGGGGTCTCCTCCTTAGCTGTCCCGCCTGGGGGTCTCCTCCTTAGCTGTCCCGCCTGGGGGTCTCCTCCTTAGCTGTCCCGCCTGGGGGTCTCCTCCTTAGCTGTCCCGCCTGGGGGTCTCCTCCTTAGCTGTCCCGCCTGGGGGTCTCCTCCTTAGCTGTCCCGCCTAGGGGTCTTCTCCTTAGCTGTCCCGCCTGGGGGTCTCCTCCTTAGCTGTCCCGCCTAGGGGTCTTCTCCTTAGCTGTCCCGCCTAGGGGTCTCCTCCTTAGCTGTTCCGGTAGGGGGGTCTCCTCCTTCGTTGTCCCGGTAGGGGGTCTACTCCTTCGTTGTCCCGGTAGGGGGTCTAATCCTTCGTTGTCCCGGTAGGGGGTCTACTCCTTCGTTGTCCCGGTAGGGGGTCTACTCCTTCGTTGTCCCGGTAGGGGGTCTACTCCTTCGTTGTCCCGGTAGGGGGTCTCCTCCTTCGTTGTCCCGGTAGGGGGTCTCCTCCTTCGTTGTCCCGGTAGGGGGTCTCCTCCTTCGTTGTCCCGGTAGGGGGTCTCCTCCTTCGTTGTCCCGGTAGGGGGTCTCCTCCTTCGTTGTCCCGGTAGGGGGTCTCCTCCTTCGTTGTCCCGGTAGGGGGTCTCCTCCTTCGTTGTCCCGGCTTTGTTTCTCCTCCTTCGTTGTCCGGGTAGGGGGTTTCGGATCAGGGTCATGGATGACCCGGCCACCACCCATCCTCACTGCTCTCACCGAGGAAAGGAGGTTGTTGCATGTGGCCATACACGGCTCCTCCATCCTCCCTTCCATATGATGCAGTCATCCTGTGCTCTTGGCAGAAAAGCCCCCAAAGTATGATGCCCCCCCCCCCCCCAATGCTTGATGGTTGGTGTATGGTAGAGTACAAATCACATGTTTTACTCCATTAAATCATCTGATAGTCACCATGAGGGGAATGTACGTGTAACCGTGTCCTCGCTACGGTCCGTGTCTCCCTTCTTATCTTCCTTCTTGTCTTCTCTAAATCTGACCACATGAAGCTGTTCTGCGGCTGCTCGAGTGTAATGGGGGGGCTTTCTGGAAGGTTCCAGAAGGGTTGGAGAGGAAGTGGTTATAAACCATGGCACGTACCACAAGTTGGAAGAGCCCGGAGAAGCCGATGGAACGTGGCTGATGGTATCTGCGGTTATAGTATATCTTGTTTGTCGCGGTCAGTAAACCATGTGATTTTACTTCGTAGGTTGTATTTTGGTCTCATCTGACCACATGACCATCTCCCATGTCTCCTGTGGATCCTCCAGATGGCCACTGGTGACGTCACACGGGTGTGGACATGTGCTGGTGAGAGCGGGGGTCCTCTCGTGTAGCTCTGACGTTTATCAGAATGCTCCTTACCTCACCAGGTGAGATCTTACATGAAGCCCCAGACCGAAGAAGATTGATAGTCATGTTTCTCCAATTGTCTACTACTTGCACCAACAATTGTTGTCTTCTCACCAAGCTGCTGCCTATTGTCCTGTAGCCCATCCCAGCCTTGTGCAGGTCCACAGTTTTGTGTTTCTGGTGTCCTCTCTGGTCTTGGCCATGGTGGAGACGTTGGAGTGTGACGAGTGTGTGGACAGGTGATTATTATACAGGGGTAGGGAACCTTGGCTCTCCAGCTGTTGCAAAACTACAACTCCCATCATGCCTGGACATCCCAAGCTTTACCTCTCCAGGCACGATCGGGTGGTAGTTTTGCAACAGCAGGAGAGTCAAGGTTCCCTACCCCTGATCTAACAGCTCTGTGAGAGACAGAATTCCTGCTGGACGGTCGGTGACTAAATCCTTACATCAAAGTATAATCACACATATCAGTACATACTACATACATGTCAGGGATCAGTATATACACATATCAGTACATACTACATACATGTCAGGGATCAGTATATACACATATCAGTACATACTACATACATGTCAGGGATCAGTATATACACATATCAGTACATACTACATACATGTCAGGGATCAGTATATACACACACATATCAGTATATACCACATACATGTCAGGGATCAGTATATACACATATCAGTATATACCACATACATGTCAGGGATCAGTATATACACATATCAGTATATACCACATACATGTCAGGGATCAGTATATACACACACATATCAGTATATACCACATACATGTCAGGTATCAGTATATACACACACATATCAGTATATACCACATACATGTCAGGTATCAGTATATAACACATATCAGTATATACCACATACATGTCAGGTATCAGTATATAACACACATCAGTATATACCACATACATGTCAGGTATCAGTATATACACACATATCAGTATATACCACATACATGTCAGGTATCAGTATATAACACATATCAGTATATACCACATACATGTCAGGTATCAGTATATAACACACATCAGTATATACCACATACATGTCAGGTATCAGTATATACACACATATCAGTATATACCACATACATGTCAGGTATCAGTATATAACACACATCAGTATATACCACATACATGTCAGGTATCAGTATATACACACATATCAGTATATACCACATACATGTCAGGTATCAGTATATAACACATATCAGTATATACCACATACATGTCAGGGATCAGTATATACACACACATCAGTATATACCACATACATGTCAGGTATCAGTATACACACATATCAGTATATACCACATACATGTCAGGGATCAGTATATACACATATCAGTATATACCACATACATGTCAGGGATCAGTATATACACATATCAGTATATACCACATACATGTCAGGGATCAGTATATACACACACATATCAGTATATACCACATACATGTCAGGTATCAGTATATAACACATATCAGTATATACCACATACATGTCAGGTATCAGTATATAACACACATCAGTATATACCACATACATGTCAGGTATCAGTATATACACACATATCAGTATATACCACATACATGTCAGGTATCAGTATATACACACACATATCAGTATATACCACATACATGTCAGGTATCAGTATATAACACACATCAGTATATACCACATACATGTCAGGTATCAGTATATAACACACATCAGTATATACCACATACATGTCAGGTATCAGTATATACACACATATCAGTATATACCACATACATGTCAGGTATCAGTATATAACACATATCAGTATATACCACATACATGTCAGGGATCAGTATATACACATATCAGTGTAATATACCACATACATGTCAGGTATCAGTATATACACATATCAGTATATACCACATACATGTCAGGTATCAGTATATACACACATATCAGTATATACCACATACATGTCAGGTATCAGTATATAACACATATCAGTATATACCACATACATGTCAGGGATCAGTATATACACATATCAGTATATACCACATACATGTCAGGTATCAGTATATACACACACATCAGTATATACCACATACATGTCAGGTATCAGTATATAACACATATCAGTATATACCACATACATGTCAGGTATCAGTATATACACACATATCAGTATATACACACACATATCAGTATATACACACACATATCAGTATATACACACACATATCAGTATATATCACATACATGTCAGGTATCAGTATATAACACATATCAGTATATACCACATACATGTCAGGTATCAGTATATACACATATCAGTATATACCACATACATGTCAGGTATGAGTATATACACACATATCAGTATATACCATACATATCAGTATATCGCACACATGTCAGGATACCGCAGACGTTACCTGTCCGGTGTGATCGGCAGCAGTACAGTGCGGGTCTCGGGTGGGCGGAGCAGGAGAAGTGCTGGAGTGGCCATCACGTGACTACCTGGTGGATGTGGCCGGGGGTCACGTGACTCGAGGTTTCATTTTCGAGTTAAGAGACCGCCCACTGCTCCCAGTGATGCCGAGGCTGGTGCACCTGTGGCCGCGGAGGATTGTGGGTAATTGCTACTCCCGCTCTGTTATGTGGTGAGGAGATCCTGTGTGAGAGGAGCTGCCGGTCACTGTATGGACCTCGGGTATATACTGTCCTGACTATATCTAGGGGGTATACAGCATATAGTAAATATACAGCATATAGTATATATACAGCCCAGAGTATATAGTGTATACAGCATATAGTATATATACAGCCCAGAGTATATAGTGTATACAGCATATAGTATATATACAGCCCAGAGTATATAGGGTATACAGCATATAGTATATATACAGCCCAGAGTATATAGGGTATACAGCATATAGTATATATACAGCCCAGAGTATATAGTGTATACAGCATATAGTATATATACAGCCCAGAGTATATAGGGTATACAGCATATAGTATATATACAGCCCAGAGTATATAGTGTATACAGCATATAGTATATATACAGCCCAGAGTATATAGTGTATACAGCATATAGTATATATACAGCCCAGAGTATATAGTGTATACAGCATATAGTATATACAGCCCAGAGTATATAGTGTATACAGCATATAGTATATATACAGCCCAGAGTATATAGTGTATACAGCATATAGTATATACAGCCCAGAGTATATAGTGTATATAGCATATAGTATATATACAGCCCAGAGTATATAGTGTATACAGCATATAGTATATATACAGCCCAGAGTATATAGGGTATACAGCATATAGTATATATACAGCCCAGAGTATATAGTGTATACAGCATATAGTATATATACAGCCCAGAGTATATAGTGTATACAGCATATAGTATATACAGCCCAGAGTATATAGTGTATACAGCATATAGTATATATACAGCCCAGAGTATATAGTGTATACAGCATATAGTATATATACAGCCCAGAGTATATAGTGTATACAGCATATAGTATATATACAGCCCAGAGTATATAGTGTATACAGCATATAGTATATACAGCCCAGAGTATATAGTGTATACAGCATATAGTATATATACAGCCCAGAGTATATAGTGTATACAGTATATAGTATATATACAGCCCAGAGTATATAGTGTATACAGCATATAGTATATATACAGCCCCAGAGTATATAGTGTATACAGCATATAGTATATACAGCCCAGAGTATATAGTGTATACAGCATATAGTATATATACAGCCCAGAGTATATAGTGTATAAAGCATATAGTATATATACAGCCCAGAGTATATAGTGTATACAGCATATAGTATATACAGCCCAGAGTATATAGTGTATACAGCATATAGTATATATACAGCCCAGAGTATATAGTGTATAAAGCATATAGTATATATACAGCCCAGAGTATATAGTGTATACAGCATATAGTATATATACAGCCCAGAGTATATAGTGTATACAGCATATAGTATATATACAGCCCAGAGTATATAGTATATACAGCCCAGAGTATATAGTGTATACAGCATATAGTATATATACAGCCCAGAGTATATAGTGTATACAGCATATAGTATATATACAGCCCAGAGTATATAGTGTATACAGCATATAGTATATATACAGCCCAGAGTAGTGTATACAGCATATAGTATATATACAGCCCAGAGTATATAGTGTATACAGCATATAGTATATATACAGCCCAGAGTATATATTGTATACAGCATATAGTATATACAGCCCAGAGTATATAGTGTATACAGCCCCAGAGTATATAGTGTATACAGCATATAGTATATACAGCCCAGAGTATATAGTGTATACAGCATATAGTATATATACAGCCCAGAGTATATAGTATATACAGCCCAGAGTATATAGTGTATACAGCATATAGTATATATACAGCCCAGAGTATATAGTGTATACAGCATATAGTATATATACAGCCCAGAGTATATAGTGTATACAGCATATAGTATATATACAGCCCAGAGTATATAGTGTATACAGCATATAGTATATATACAGCCCAGAGTATATAGTGTATACAGCATATAGTATATATACAGCCCAGAGTATATAGTGTATTCAGCATATAGTATATATACAGCCCAGAGTATATAGTGTATACAGCATATAGTATATATACAGCCCAGAGTATATAGTGTATACAGCATATAGTATATACAGCCCAGAGTATATAGTGTATACAGCATATAGTATATATACAGCCCAGAGTATATAGTGTATACGGTATATAGTATATATACAGCCCAGAGTATATAGTGTATACAACATATAGTATATATACAGCCCAGAGTATATAGTGTGTATACAGCATATAGTATATATACAGCCCAGAGTATACAGTGTATACAGCATATAGTGTATATATACAGCCCAGAGTATATAGTGTATACAGCATATAGTATATATACAGCTTAGAGTATATAGTGTATACAGCATATAGTATATATACAGCCCAGAGTATATAGTGTATACAGCATATAGTATATATACAGCCCAGAGTATATAGTGTATATAGCATATAGTATATATACAGCCCCAGAGTATATAGTGTATACGGCATATAGTATATATACAGCCCAGAGTATATAGTGTATACAGCATATAGTATATACAGCCCAGAGTATATAGTGTATACAGCATATAGTATATATACAGCCCAGAGTATATAGTGTATACGGCATATAGTATATATACAGCCCAGAGTATATAGTGTATATAGCATATAGTATATATACAGCCCCAGAGTATATAGTGTATACGGCATATAGTATATATACAGCCCAGAGTATATAGTGTATATAGCATATAGTATATATACAGCCCAGAGTATATAGTGTATACAGCATATAGTATATATACAGCCCAGAGTATATAGTGTATACAGCATATAGTATATATACAGCCCAGAGTATATAGTGTATACAGCATATAGTATATACAGCCCAGAGTATATAGTGTATACAGCATATAGTATATATACAGCCCAGAGTATATAGTGTATACAGCATATAGTATATATACAGCCCAGAGTATATAGTGTATACAGCATATAGTATATATACAGCCCAGAGTATATAGTGTATACAGCATATAGTATATATACAGCCTAGAGTATATAGTGTATACAGCATATACTATATATACAGCCCAGAGTATATAGTGTATACAGCATATAGTATATACAGCCCAGAGTATATAGTGTATACAGCATATAGTATATATACAGCCCAGAGTATATAGTGTATACAGCATATAGTATATATACAGCCCAGAGTATATAGTGTATACAGCATATAGTATATATACAGCCCAGAGTATATAGTGTATACAGCATATAGTATATATACAGCCCAGAGTATATAGTGTATAAAGCATATAGTATATATACAGCCCAGAGTATATAGTGTATACAGCATATAGTATATATACAGCCCAGAGTATATAGTGTATACAGCATATAGTATATATACAGCCCAGAGTATATAGTGTATACAGCATATAGTATATACAGCCCAGAGTATATAGTGTATACAACATATAGTATATATACAGCCCAGAGTATATAGTGTGTATACAGCATATAGTATATATACAGCCCAGAGTATACAGTGTATACAGCATACAGTGTATATATACAGCCCAGAGTATATAGTGTATACAGCATATAGTATATACAGCTTAGAGTATATAGTGTATACAGCATATAGTATATATACAGCCCAGAGTATATAGTGTATACAGCATATAGTATATATACAGCCCAGAGTATATAGTGTATATAGTATATATACAGCCCAGAGTATATAGCATATAGTATATATACAGCCCAGAGTATATAGTGTATACAGCATATAGTATATATACAGCCCAGAGTATATAGTGTATACAGCATATAGTATATACAGCCCAGAGTATATAGTGTATACAGCATATAGTATATACAGCCCAGAGTATATAGTGTATACAGCCCAGAGTATATAGTGTATACAGCATATAGTATATACAGCCCAGAGTATATAGTATATATACAGCCCAGAGTATATAGTGTATACGGTATATAGTATATATACAGCCCAGAGTATATAGTGTATACAGCATATAGTATATACAGCCCAGAGTATATAGTGTATACAGCATATAGTATATACAGCCCAGAGTATATAGTGTATACAGCAAATAGTATATACAGCCCAGAGTATATAGTGTATACGGCATATAGTATATATACAGCCCAGAGTATATAGTGTATACGGTATATAGTATATATACAGCCCAGAGTATATAGTGTATACAGCATATAGTATATACAGCTCAGAGTATATAGTGTATACAGCATATAGTATATACAGCTCAGAGTATATAGTGTATACAGCATATAGTATATACGGCCCAGAGTATATAGTGTATACAGCATATAGTATATACAGCCCAGAGTATATAGTGTATACAGCATATAGTATATATACAGCCCAGAGTATATAGCATATAGTATATATACAGCCCAGAGTATATAGTGTATACAGCATATAGTATATATACAGCCCCAGAGTATATAGTGTATACAGCATATAGTATATACAGCCCAGAGTATATAGTGTATACAGCATATAGTATATACAGCCCAGAGTATATAGTGTATACAGCATATAGTATATATACAGCCCAGAGTATATAGTGTATACAGCATATAGTATATATACAGCCCAGAGTATATAGTGTATACAGCATATAGTATATATACAGCCCCAGAGTATATAGTGTATACAGCATATAGTACATACAGCCCAGAGTATATAGTGTATACAGCATATAGTATATACAGCCCAGAGTATATAGTGTATACAGCATATAGTATATACAGCCCAGAGTATATAGTGTATACAGCATATAGTATATATACAGCCCAGAGTATATAGTGTATACAGCATATAGTATATATACAGCCCAGAGTATATAGTGTATACAGCATATAGTATATATACAGCCCAGAGTATATAGTGTATACAGCATATAGTATATACAGCTCAGAGTATATAGTGTATACAGCATATAGTATATACAGCTCAGAGTATATAGTGTATACAGCATATAGTATATACAGCCCAGAGTATATAGTGTATACAGCATATAGTATGTATACAGCATATAGTATATATACAGCCCAGAGTATATAGTGTATACGGCATATAGTATATATACAGCCCAGAGTATATAGTGTATACGGCATATAGTATATATACAGCCCAGAGTATATAGTGTATACAGCATATAGCGAAAATTTTACTCACGTAATTTTACTTTCCCTGAGTCCGAAGGCAGCACAGAAAAGGTTATTCAGCTCCTCATATCCCCAACATAGGAACGCCCACCTAAAAAAAACTCAATCAAGAGTTATCCAATACAGGTACAGAGCAGGTGATAGAGGCATCACGCCCCCACCATCTTGTGTAAATGACTAAACTCCGTGATGCTTACAATATTTATTTAGGGCGGGTGTATATATGCTGCCTTCGGACTCAGGAAAAGTAAAATTACGTGAGTAAAATTTTCGCTTTCCACATCGTCCTCAGGCAGCACAGAAGGGAGTTAACTAGCTACCAAGGGTGGGTCAGCTGCCGCACTTAATACCGCTGTGCTATAGGCTGGACCTCTGCTCTGTATGTCAAGTCGGTAGTGGTTCATGAATGTGGATGAAGACGCCCAGGAAGCTGCATTACAGATTTCTGTGATTGGCACTTGCGCCCTCTCTGCCCAAGAGGCGGATGTAGATCTTGTGGAGTGCACTCTGTATGCTTCCTGGATTGCACACTTTAGCCAGCGGGCTAAGGAATCCTTTGACGCTTTTCTTCCTTTATTAGACCCGGCAAACTGTAGAAATAGGTTCTCGTCTTGACGGAAGTCACTCACTCTTTCTAGGTAACACTTTAGTGCTCTTGCCACATCTAGAGTGTGTAACTTGTGTTCTTCCTCCGAAGACGGATTGGTCATGAAATTTTGCAGGAACACTTCTTTGTTCACATTTGCTGTGGATGGCACTTTTGGTAGGAACGATGGCACCGTTCTCAGCAACACCCCATCTGGCACAAACTTTAAGAAGGGCTCTCTGGAAGACAGGGCCTGCATCTCTCCCAGTCTCTTGGCCGATGTTATGGCCACTAAGAATATAACCTTGCAAGATAGCCACTTCAGGTCCGCCTGAGCTAATGGCTCAAAAGGTGCTTCCACCAAACCTCTCAGCACTATCGTCAGGTCCCATGATGACACAGGCGGTTTCAGTACAGGTCTCAATTTCCTGAGCGCCTTGAAGAACCTGATGATAAGAGGATGGCCTGCAAATTCTCCATCTGTAAACGAGTTGATCGCTGTCATATGAACTCGGAGAGTGTTTGCTCTTAGACCTTTTAAGAAGCCATCTTGTAAGAACTGCATTACAGTTGGAAGAGTGATGGTTGTGTGGTTGTTCTCTTGCCTCCAGCTTGAGAACCTTCTCCAGATCTTAGAGTATACTTGATTGGTAGACTCTTTTCTTGCTGCCAGGAGTGTGTTTATGACTTGATCTGATAGACCTCTCTGTCTGAACTTTCTCCTCTCAAACTCCACGCAGTCAGGTGTAGGTGTGATAGCTGAGGATGGAAGAGACCTTCCTGAATCAGCAGATCTTGGCACTGAGGGAGCTTCCAGTAGACACCCCTGGAGAGACGTAGAAGCAGAGGAAACCAGACCCTCCTGGGCCAAAACGGTGCTACAAGTATAGCTTGCGGCTTGTCCAACATAATCTTCTTCAGTACTTTCGGAAGAATAGCTACTGGAGGATAGATGTAAATCCACTTTTCTCTCCAAGAGACTGAGAATGCGTCCAGAACGTCTGGAGCATCGTTTGGATTTAGTGAGGCGAACTTTGCTAGCTTGCGGTTTTTCTTTGTCGCCATCATATCCCATTGTGGCTCTCCCCACATGGAGACTAGTTGTTGGAAGTAGTTGTTGTTGAGCTCCCATTCGTTGTGGTTCAGAGTTCTCTGACTCAGCTGATCGGCTAGAATATTCGAGGATCCTCTGATATGCAGAGCTGACAGACCGCAGACTGTTGCTTCTGCCCAATACATTAGAAGGGCACACTCCTTCTCCAATGCAGGACTGCTGGTTCCGCCATGCTTGTTCACATAGAACACTGTCACGGCGTTGTCTGAATGCACCAGGACCGCCTTGTTTCTCAGGTGAGGGGAGAAATGAAGAAGTGCTAGCCTCACTGCTTTCAGCTCTTTTAGATTTGAAGAAAGCTTCTGCACCCAAAGGTGATTCAGATGAGCACCCCAGCCCGATTCTGACGCGTCCGTTGTCAGGACTACTGGAACTTCTGGAAGGAAGCTGTTTCCTTGTGTCAGTTTTTCGGCTGATAGCCACCAACGGAGTTCTTGTCTGGTGTGGCTGGAGAGAACTAGCAGCTTCTCTAATGAGGCAGCTCTTCTGTCCCATCTCATGAGAATCTCTTTCTGTAGAGGTCTCATCCTTGCCTTGGCCCAGGGTATCGCCTCAATCGCTGATGTCAGAAGGCCCAATGTACTCATTGCTTGACGCATTGGTATCTGAGGTGATGAAATCAGCTGCTGAATCTGACTCTGAATTGAGGCTACTTTGTCCGCTGGCAGGAACAATTTCATCTGGGCTGAATCTATATAAAAGCCCAAGAACTTCTTGGAAGTTGCTGGTGTCAGATCTGACTTTTTCAGATTCACAAGGAAGCCCACTGACTCTAGGAGTTGCAGTGTTGTCTGAAGTTGACTCATCAGAAGAGAATAAGACTGGGCTACTAGGAGCCAGTCGTCCAAGTACGGCACGATTTGGATGTTCTGAAGTCTCAGATGGGCCACAAGGACTAACACCACTTTTGTGAACACCCTCGGCGAGGATGTTAACCCGAATGGCAGGGCACGGAATTGGTAGTGATGGGTTGTTGTATCATCTTGCACTGCGACTCTGAGGTACTTCCTTGACTCTGGATGGATGGGTATGTGGAGGTATGCCTCCATCAGGTCTATGGAGACCATGACATCGTTGGGTTGGATCAGCGTGAGGGCTGACCTGATGGTCTCCATCCTGAACTTTTCTTTCCTGACATATCTGAGGTCTATTATAAGCCGAGATTTTCCTTCTGGCTTCGGTACTGGGAATACAAGGGAATAAACGCCTTCCCCTTCTTCCTCTTGTGGAACTTCTTCCAATACTTGCTTCAGTAGGAAGTCGTTCAGCAGTCTTGGTACGAGATTGTCTTTTGGTTTGTTCACCACGAATCTCTCTCTTGGTTTTCGGGGAAAAGTTTACTTTGTAACCGGACCTTATTATACTCAGGACCCAGTCGTCTGTTGAGACCTTCTCCCAGGCTGGCAGGAATCTTAGCAGTCTTGCGCCTACTGGAAGCTGCTGAAGCGGGGGTATGGTGTCAGAACTCTGCTTTTGACGCACCTCCTTCATTCTGTTTACATTTGCCTCGGCCTTGATATCCTTTCCCGAACTTCTTATCAGTTCTGTTTTGGAAAGACCTTCGCCTGAAGGTGTTTCTTCCTTTGGAACGAAAAAACTTAAAAGGCTTTTTCTTGGAAGACTGTGGAACCGCTAAACCTTTCCCTTCTTTAGTCGGTTTCAAGATTTTCTCAAGCTGTGCGCCGATCAGTTGACCCAGCTCAAATGGTAGGCTGCAGAATATGGATTTTGTAGCCGCATCACCAGACCACGGTTTTATCCAGATGACCCGTCTTATGGCGTTAAGCAGCGCCATATTTTTTGCAGCCAGCTTCAATACGTCTATGGGGAAGTCGCATAGAAAATCTGCTACAGTCTTTAGACTAGCGACTTGTTGCAGTAGGTCCTCTCTAGGCACCTTCTCCTCAGTCTGTCTCCCCAACTGGCTCAGCCAGACCCGCAGGGTTCTCGAGACAGGAACAGTAGACAATGCTGCCTTGCTCAAGTCTGCTGCATGCAGATGCGCTTTCTTCAGCAGGACATCAGATTTTCTGTCCATTGCATCTCTCAATATGGACGAGTCCTCAGCTGGAAACAAAGTGGCTTTTGACAACTTTACTACAGCTGTGTCCACTTGGCTTGGCTTAGACCAGAGTTCAGACTCTGCAGGGTCCAGACGGTAGACAGACTTGAATCTGGATCCCAACTCCACTCTCTTGTCAGGCCTTTTCCACTCTTTCTCCATGATCTGTTTGAGAACTTGGTGACCTGACAGCACCCTGGACTTCTTGCGGGGAAAGTAGTATAAGCTTTCCTTGTCCTGTGATGAAGTCTTATCCTTCCTCACCTCAATGATTTCTTTGACAGCTTTTATCAGCTTGTCTGCATGCTCCTTCTTAAAGAGGTAGTAGTCTTCCGCTACTATGTCCTCAGAGTCAGAGGAGGCTGTGTCTTCAGAATCAGCTGAAGAAGCAGATGAGGAAGAAGAGGAGGAGGATGATTCTCTCCTTTTAGAAGACTTCTTTCTTTTCTGAGGTGCAGCAGAGGTGGATTGCATGTGATTTTTCATCCAGGAAAAAAATGATCTGGCCTCAGTAAGGAAGGTAGAAGCCTCAGCCTGAGGGGAGGGTTCATTATCAGCTGCCTCAGTGTTTGGCTGCTCCTGGTGGCAGGGCACACTGGTATTTGATCTGCCTCAGTGTTTGGCTGCTCCTGGTGGCAGGGTACACTGGTATTTGATCTGCCTCAGTGTTTGGCTGCTCCTGGTGGCAGGGTACGCTGGTATTTGATCTGCCTCAGTGTTTGGCCATTCCTGGTGGCAGAGCACACTGGTATTTGATCTGCCTCAGTGTTTGGCCATTCCTGGTGGCAGGGCACACTGGTATTTGATCTGCCTCAGTCTTTGGCCGTTCCTGGTGGCAGGGCACACTGGTACTTGATCTGCTTCGCTTCCTTCTAGGAGCATGTTGGATAATGCAGACATTGCACACATCTCCCTCAGAGTCGTCTGGCAGAGGTTGCTCACACTCCTTGCAGACTCTATGCTTGGCTTTGCTTCGCCTCTTCCCTGCAGATGACTGACTTGACATCTGTTAAAAAACAAGACAGTCAGTAAACATCCTGGGTTTAGCCCAGTCACACATTCAGGCCACCCACTGTTCCACAAACCTTATACAGGAGAGCGTCCGGCTGCCCAGCACATAGGGTGCCATGCTGCACGCTCTCCGCGCTTAAATGGCTGCCGGGTGTAAAGGACGCCGCCCCCTCAGGACGCTAGCCCGCCCTGCGACGCACAGGCTGTGCGCCGCGCACACTGACCTCTGACCCTCTGAGTCACCTGGTCTCCTGCCAATCAGACGTCCTCAGCCAGCGGCCGCGAAACCGGAAGTCCAGGAACGTCACGGCAGGCTCAGCCAATCAGCGCTGCTTCGTCCGGACCGGAAGAAGATGGCCGCCTGTGGAACACATGGACGCTGGAACGCACGCGGACACACCGCTGCACAGCGTCTCATGGTTGGTGGAGATGGGGAAGCCGCCATGGGGATCCCTCTGTCCGTCAGGTACCGCACCTGGGACTGAAATCTACCTCCTGCATCTTTAGGTCAGGAAACTCGCTGACCGATGCATGTAGTGGCCGCTTAACGCCCCAGCACCAAGGCCTGGCACACTACAGCAGCTGCCACATATACCCCAGCACCAAGGCCTGGCACACTACAGCAGCAGAGCTGCTTGTGCTGTTGGCATAAACAGCCAATCTAAAGGTATATACTTGCCTGCCTCCTGTTGTATAGGAGGATAGAAAAAAACACAAGATGGTGGGGGCGTGATGCCTCTTTATCACCTGCTCTGTACCTGTATTGGATAACTCTTGATTGAGTTTTTTTTAGGTGGGCGTTCCTATGTTGGGGATATGAGGAGCTGAATAACCCCTTCTGTGCTGCCTGAGGACGATGTGGAAAGTATATATACAGCCCAGAGTATATAGTGTATACAGCATATAGTATATATACAGCCCAGAGTATATAGTGTATACAGCATATAGTATATATACAGCCCAGAGTATATAGTGTATACAGCATATAATATATACAGCCCAGAGTAGATAGTGTATATAGTGTATATATACAGCCCCAGAGTATATAGTGTATATAGCATATAGTATATATACAGCCCCAGAGTATATACCATATAGTATATATACAGCCCCAGAGTATATAGTGTATATAGCATATAGTATATATACAGCCCCAGAGTATATAGTGTATATAGCATATAGTATATATACAGCCCCAGAGTATATAGTGTATACAGCATATAGTATATATACAGCCCCAGAGTATATAGTGTATACAGCATATAGTATATATACAGCCCAGAGTATAGTGTATACAGCATATAGTATATATACAGCCCAGAGTATATAGTGTATACAGCATATACTATTTATACAGCCCAGAGTATATAGTGTATACAGCATATACTATATATACAGCCCAGAGTATATAGTGTATACGGCATATAATATATACAGCCCAGAGTATATAGTGTATATAGCATATAGTATATATACAGCCCAGAGTATATAGTGTATACAGCATATAGTATATATACAGCCCCAGAGTATATAGTGTATACAGCCCAGAGTATATAGTGTATACAGCATATAGTATATATACAGCCCAGAGTATATAGTGTATACAGCATATAGTATATATACAGCCCAGAGTATATAGTGTATACAGCATATAGTATATATACAGCCCAGAGTATATAGGGTATGCAGCATATAGTATATAACCTAGTGTATACAGCATATAGTATGTATACAGCCCAGAGTATATAGTGTATATAGCATATAATATATAGTATTTACAGCCCAGAGTATATAGTGTATACAGCATATAGTATGCCCAGAGTATATAGTGTATACAGCATATAGTATATACAGCCCAGAGTATATAGTGTATACAGCATATAGTATATACAGCCCAGAGTATATAGTGTATACAGCATATAGTATATACGGCCCAGAGTATATAGTGTATGCAGCATATAGTACACTCACCAGCCACTTTATTAGGTACACCATGCTAGTAACGGGTCGGACCCCCTTTTGCCTTCAGAACTGCCTCAATTCTTGGTGGCATAGATACAACAAGGTGCTGGAAGCTTCCTCAGAGATTTTGGTCCATATTGACATGATGACATCACACAGTTGCCGCAGATTTGTCGGCTGCACATCCATGATGCCAATCTCCCGTTCCACCACATCCCAAAGATGCTCTATTGGATTGAGATCTGGTGACTGTGGAGGCCATTGGAGTACAGTGACCTCATTGTCATGTTCAAGAAACCAGTCTGAGATGATTCTAGCTTTATGACATGGCGCATTATCCTGCTGAAAGTAGCCATCAGATGTTGGGTCCATTGTGGTCATAAAGGGATGGACATGGTCAGCAACAATACTCAGGTAGGCTGTGGCGTTGCAACCATGCTCAATTGGTACCAAGGGGCCCAAAGAGTGCCAAGAAAATATTCCCCACACCATGACACCACCACCACCACCAGCCTGAACCGTTGATACAAGGCAGGATGGATCCATGCTTTCATGTTGTTGACGCCAAATTGTGACCCTACCATCCGAATGTCGCAGCAGAAATCGAGACTCATCAGACCAGGCAACGTTTTTCCAATCTTCTACTGTCCAATTCCGATGAGCTTGTGCAAATTGTAGCCTCAGTTTCCTGTTCTTAGCTGAGCGGAGTGGCACCCGGTGTGGTCTTCTGCTGCTGTAGCCCATCTGCCTCAAAGTTGGCCGTACTGTGCGTTCAGAGATGCTCTTCGGCCTACCTTGGCTGTAACGGTTGGCTATTTGAGTCACTGTTGCCTTTCTATCAGCTGGAACCAGTCTGCCCATTCTCCTCTGACCTCTGGCATCAACAAAGCATTTCCGCCCACAGAACTGCCGCTCACTTGATGGTTTTCCTTTTTCGGACCATTCTCTGTAAACCCTAGAGATGGTTGTGCGTGAAAATCCCAGTAGATCAGCAGTTTCTGAAATACTCAGACCAGCCCTTCTGGCACCAACAACCATGCCACGTTCAAAGGCCTCAGATCACCTTTCTTCCCCATACTGATGCTCGGTTTGAACTGCAGGAGATTGTCTTGACCATGTCTACATGCCTAAATGCACTGAGTTGCCGCCATGTGATTGGCTGATTAGAAATTAAGTGGTAACGTGCAGTTGGACAGGTGTATCTAATAAAGTGGCCTGTTAGTGTATATAACCTAGTGTATATAGTGTATACAGCATATAGTATGTATACAGCCCAGAGTATATAGTGTATATAGCATATAATATATAGTATTTACAGCCCAGAGTATATAGTGTATACAGCATATAGTATATACAGCCCAGAGTATAGTGTATACAGCATATAGTATATACGGCCCAGAGTATATAGTGTGTATACAGCATATAATATGTAGTGTATACAGTGTATGCATCATATAATATGTAGTGTATACAGCATATAATATATAGTGTATATAGCTTATAATGTATAGTATACAGTGCTGACCAAAAGTATTGGCACCCCTGCAATTCTGTCAGATAATACTCAGTGTCTTCCAGTAAAAGATGATTGTAATCACAGATGCTTTGGTTATAATCTCTTTATTTAATTTGTCCTCAAAGGAAAACCACAAAAAGAATTGTCAACAAGCCAAATTGGATATAATTCCACACCAACCATAAAAAGGGGTTGGACAAAAGTATTGGCACCCTAAGGGCCAGTTCACACTCAGTAAACACGGCGTAATTCCGTGGCGGACCTCTCCGCCGTGCTGAGTGTGCTGCTGTAAGTGAATGAGAGGGCGCGCGCTCGTCCGCTGCCGCAGCTCCACTCAGGGGAGTTACATGTTACTTCTTAGAGCGGAGAGGAGAGGGAGTGGACGAGCTTTGGGTCCATTTAAACAAAGATTATCTGCCAAATATTTGAAGCCAAAGCCAGGAATGGATTTGAAAAGAGGAGAAATCTCAGGCTTATGTTTATGACCTGATCTCTGTTTATAGTCTGTTTTTGGCTTTGGCTTCAAATCTTTGACAGATAATCTTTTTGAGTAAATGGACCTTTAGGAAAATCCTGTGATACTTCTGTAATTAGTATATTTACCAGCGACTGTTATGCTGCGTTTACACAGACAGATTTATCTGACAGATCTTTGAAGCCAAAACCAGGAACAGACTATACACAGGGATAAGGTCATAAAGGAAAGACTGGGATCTATCCTCTTTTCAAATCCATTCCTGGCTTTGGCCATCTGTCAGATAAATCTTTCTGTGTAAACGCACCCTTACTTACCTGTAGCACATAACAGGTGGTGGCAATAACTAAATCACACTTGAAATGGATTAAAGTTGCCTCCACCTTTGTCCTTGTGTGACCGCATGGAGAAAAGAAAAAAGACCAAAGAACTGTCTGAGGACGTGTGAGGAAGCAGGAGCAATTTCATGGCCACAAGTCCATCTCCAAAGAGCGGAATGTTCCTGTGTCTACTATGCGCAGTGTCATGAACAAGTGTTAAGCCCATGGCACTGTGGCTAACCTCCCGAGATGTGGGCACTGCGGCTAACCTCCCGAGATGTGGGCCCTGCGGCTAACCTCCCGAGATGTGGGCCCTGCGGCTAACCTCCCGAGATGTGGGCCCTGCGGCTAACCTCCCGAGATGTGGGCCCTGCGGCTAACCTCCCGAGATGTGGGCCCTGCGGCTAACCTCCCGAGATGTAGGCCCTGCGGCTAACCTCCCGAGATGTGGGCCCTGCGGCTAACCTCCCGAGATGTGGGCCCTGCGGCTAACCTCCCGAGATGTGGGCCCTGCGGCTAACCTCCCGAGATGTGGGCCCTGCGGCTAACCTCCCGAGATGTGGGCACTGCGGCTAACCTCCCGAGATGTGGGCCCTGCGGCTAACCTCCCGAGATGTGGGCCCTGCGGCTAACCTCCCGAGATGTGGGCACTGTGGCTAACCTCCCTAGGTGTGGACCGAAAAGAAAAATTGATGAGAGATTTCAACGAAATTGTGCAGATGGCGGCTAAAGAACCTTGACTAACATCTAAACAAGTTCTAGCTGCCCTGCAGTCCAAGGCTACAACAGTGTCACCCCGTACTATCCGTTGCCGTCTGAATGGAAAGGGACTCTATGGTAGGATACCCAGGAAGACCCCACTTCTGACCCAGAGACAGAAAAAAGCCAAGCTGGAGTTTGCCAAAACTTACCTGAGAAAGCCAAAAACTTTTTGGAAGAATGTTCTCTGGTCAGATGAGACAAAAGTAGAGCTTTTTGGGAAAAGGCATCAACATAGAGTTTACAGGGGGAAAAAAGAAGCCTTCAAAGAAAAGACGACTGTCCCTACAGTCAAACATGGCAGAGGTTCCCTTATGTTTTGGGGTTGCTTTGCTGCCTCTGGCACTGGACTGACCGTGTGCATGGCATTATGAAGTCTGAAGACCACCAACACCATTGCAGCATAATGTAGGTCCCAGTGTGAGAAAGCTGGGTCTCCCTCAGAGGTCACGGCTCTTCCAGCAGGACAATGACACAAAACACACTTCAAAAAGCCCTAGAAACTGGTTTGAGAGAAAGCACTGGAGACTTGTAAAGTGGCAGCAATGAGTCCAGACCTGAATCCTATAGACACCTGTGGAGAGATCTCACAATGGCTGTTTGGAGAAGGTGAGCAATTTGCCAAAGAAGAATGGTCTAAAATCCCAGCCGAGCATTGTAAGAAACTCATTGATGGTTACCGGAGGCCGTTGTTCTCAGTTATTTTGTCTAAAGGTTGTGCTACCAAGTATTAGGCTGAGGGGGCCAATACTTTTGTCCGGGCCCATTTTTGGAGTTTTGTGTAAAATGATCAATGATTTTACTTTTTTTTTTCATTCTCTTTTGTGTTTTTTCACATATATTTTTATTTTCAAAGATATTATTACCAAAGCATTTGTGATTACAATCATTTTCTGGAAGAAATTGAGTATTATCTCACAGAATTGCAGGGGTGCCAATACTTTTGGCCAGCACTGTATATACAGCCCAGAGTATATAGTGTATATAGCATATAATATACAGTAAATATACAGCCCAGAGTATATAGCATATAATATATAGTGTATATAGGGCCCAGAGTATATAGTGTGTATACAGCATATAATATATCCTCCATGTGCCTGTATTTCCTCCCAGACCTGGACTAAAGTAGCCGCCAAGTCCTGGACAGTCTGTGCTGCAACGTGACATTGGATGGAGGAGACATGATGTCCCAGATGTGCTCAATGGGATTTAGGTCTGGGGAACGGGCGGCCAGTCCATAGCTTCACTGCCTCCATCTTGCAGGAACTGCTGCCACACTCCAGCCACATGAGGTCTAGCATTGTCCTGCATTAGGAGGAACCCCAACTGCACCAGAATATGGTCTCACAAGAAATGCCCCCATCACCATTACTGACCCACTGCCAGACCGCTCATGCTGAAGGATGTTGCAGGCAGCAGATCGATCTCCACGACTTCTCCAGACTCTGTCACGTGCTCAGCGTAAACCTGCTCACATCTGTGAGGAGCACAAGGGGTGCCAGTAGTGAATCTGCCAATCCTTGTGTACTCTGGTTAATGCCAAGCGTCCTGCAAGGTTTTCGGCTGTGTGCAGAACCCCCATCTGTGGACGTTGGGCCCTAATACCATGCTGCTCCTGTTTCTCCTAGCACAAAGGCAGAGGTAGCGGTCCTGCTACTGGGTTGTTGGCCTCCTCCACGTCTCCTGGTATACTGGCCTGTCTCCTGGTAGCACCTCTGGACACTACGCTGACAGACACAGCAAACCACCTTGTCACAGGTCGCATTGATGTGCCATCCTGGATGAGCTGCACTACCTGAGCCGCTTGTGTGGGTTGTAGACACCGCCTCATGCTATCTCTATGGGTGAGAGCAATGACGAAATGCAAAAGTGACCAAAACAACAACCAAAAGTGATGAGAACAGAGAAATGGTGTGTGGTCACCACCTGCATTATTTCCCCTTTATAGGGGGTGTCCTGCTATTTGCGATCATTTCCACGTGTTAATTGTTCCATTTGCACAAAAGCAGGAGAAATTGATTTCCCATCAGTGTTGCTTCATAACTGGACATAGTGGTTTCATAAAGGTGCCATTGACTTGGAGTTATTGTGTTGTTTAAGTGCTCCCTTTATTTTTTTTCAGCAGAGTATATAGTGTATACAGCATATAATGCATAGTGTATATAGTGTGGGTGTGTATAGTGTGCAGTTAGTAGCATGCAGCACAGTTGCCTTCTTCCCTAGTACAACCAGGAGTTAGGGGTACATCAGGAGAACACCTCCCCCAGATCCCCCATCCATGTTCTAGAGAAGTTGGTCAATTATATTATTACACAAAGCAACGATATGATATGTGCTGTATACGGCAGCATGCAGACTATTATATACTTGTATATACAGCAGCCTTACCTATGTGATCTCCACGTGTACAAGTGGTGACGCAGCAGATGCCCAGAGGTGGGGCGGGCAGGTTTGGCGGCATTCTTTAGATTGTGTGACACGTGGACGCAGGAACAGTTATTTACATTTCTCAGGAGAGATACAATCCAGAATTTTCCTTTATGACCCGGGAAATCTTTGCCGTAGAAGCTTTTCTCTGTGTTGATTCCTGAGCTTCAGAATAAGTACCAGTTATTGGCCAACATACAACATGTGACCAGGACCAAAACTGATCAGTAACCCCCTTCCCACCCTGAAATTCTAGGAACTGGATCAATAGCCAAATCAGATCATTATAATAGATATCCTGACCCCAGGACTGCAGCAAGGACCTCCCAACAGGCCAGGGCATAGACTGTGTCCGCAACATGAACGAACAGAAGAGAACAAGAACTGACTGATGATAACCAGGACTGAGGAGGAGAGAACGAGAAGGGCCTGATGATAACAAGGACCGAAGAAAACAGGAACTGGCTTATAACAAGGACTGAAGAAAAGTGAATTTGAACAGACAGATTACAACAAGGACTGAGGAGGAGACAATGACAACTGACCGATAACAAGGACTGAAGAGGAGAGAATAAGAACTGACTGATAACAAGGACAGAGGAAGAGAGAACGAGAAGCGACTAATAACAAGGACCCAGGAGAACAGAACAGGCTGATAACAAGGACTGAGGAAGAGAGAATTAGAACAGACTGATGATAACAAGGACCGAGGAGGAGACAACTGAAGTGTTAGTAAAATGCGTGGCTATTATAAGTCTATAAATGTGGAATCCATTTTGTATCTTAATTAAATCTTTCAGTGCTGTATGAACTGGTGATGTCACGATACCAGAATTTTGAGTTCGATGCCGATAACTTTATTTTGATACTCTATACAAAATCAGTACTTAAAGGGGAACTTTGTCCAAGCTTACTTATGGAGCTCTGCGGCTGGAAGTGTGACGGCACGGCTGTGTTCCAGTGCTGCCATTCTGTGATGTGACATCAGCTGCAGAGAGAATCTCTTGCTTCAGGCAGTGCCGCCCTCCTCTTCAGACACAGCGCTGGGCCATACGCTTGCGATAAGCCAATGCATGGCTGTACTCTCGCTTATAGCAAGATTACAGCCCAGCGCTGTGTCTGAAGAGGAGGGTGGCACAGCATGAACCAAGAGACGCTCTCTGCAGCTGACGTCACAGCACAGAATGGCGCCACTGAAACACAGCCGTGCTGTAACGTCGCGCTTCCGGACGCAGAGCTCCATACAAAGTAAGCTTAGCCAGAGTACCCCTTTAATAAAGTGTAAACCACCCCCACACAAAACTACAAATATTATGCCATTTATCATGTAATAAAACTCACCTATTGTAATCTATATTTACATGATTTAAAAAAAAGATTGCTCTGACTGCCGTGTAAGGGTCATTTTTCTGCGTTGTGATTTGTAGTTTTGATTTATACCACTTTTTATAAGACTATGTTCCCACCTCATGATCAAAAGTGGCCTCTATATTAAAAGATGGCCTCCTTTCCCCACTATGATCCCCCAATTGGGAACATAGCCTATATGCCGTTTTTTGTGGAATATGATATGACCAAAAACCAGCAAATTTTATGTTTTTTTTTTATGCTGTTTAAGTTTATTTACTTTAGACACCTTTCAAGGTGGTAGTCGTTAGCAGAGGCGGTCTGCTACATATATTAGCTGACCTCACTGCGTATGGAGTGGCTCAGGAAGGGGTAAATGCTGCCTGCTATGTTTTTTAAAGTATTTTGGATGGTAAGCTGTACTGCTATGCAGCTTTTTGAAGGGAATCGTGGTATTGAACCGAAGTACCAGTCGTTGGTTGTTCTAGAAGGCCCCATACACCTTATAACGGCGGCCAAATTCCTCCCCAAGTGGTAGTGTTGGCCAACGTAAATTTAAAATGTATATGGACCTTAAAAACTCAAATAAGAGATGAAGATCCTACAGTATGATATTTATTAAGATAAAAAGATGTAACAGCAGATGGAGAATTATATGTCCTAAAAATCCAGACTCCTGGCGAAAACCTGTGGTTCCTCAAATTTTTTTTAAAGGAAGGTGTGTGTGTGTGTGTGTGTGTGTGTGTGTGTGTGTGTGTGTGTGTGTGTGTGTGTGTGCGCACGCGTGGGGTTCTTGTAGGATCATACAATCCCCTCCACCATAACAAAACATGGAGTCACAAGCTGTCCACAGCGATGAGGTCAGAATAGAGGAACATAATACTGAGGAGTGCTCACAGGGATCACACGCGGAGGAGCACTCACGGGGACCATGTGCTGAAGAGCGCTCACAGGATCAGACACTTCCACCCGGATCCTTCTTCAGATATTGCAGGCTGTGAGTTTCCTTCTTCAGACCTGACAGAGAGGAAGCAGAGAATCACATTTTATGTTACCGGATACTGATGAGACCTGAGGAACCCGTGCTTTTGCCACCTAAACACCTTCCCCATTAAAGTGATCCCCCCCCCCTGTGTGCAGAGTTTAGATGCTGCAAATGTGATATATACCTGTATAAAACTTTTCTATCTTCTTTCTGCTCTGAAATCACTTCAGTTCACTGGTGGACAGTATCATCTAGTCAGGGCTTCATGGTTCTTGGCCCTATCACCTGGGTGGGGAGATGGCCCCAACTGCTGTGACCCCCGCCTAGGTGACACTGTCCACCATTGAAGTTAAGCAAGAGTAAGAGGGGGTGGGACAATACCACTTATCAGGTATCTTCAGCTCATTGAGGTATAACTTTCAGATCTGATACCTCAGACCCCCAGCACATACATGGGCAGCACATACATGGCCACCACTCCATTCCTTCCAAACGTCTCCAGGCTTTGTCTGGCTGCAGAGGACGGAGCTGCTGGCTATCGAGGCCACATGCTGTGGGGAGGATCGGCTGAGCCACTTGATCGTTGGGAATCTCAGCACCCAGACCCAACCCATCACAACTCTCTGCATGGTCTCTATGACGCCTCAAAAGTGTTTGTTTTTTTATGACGTTGACTAATCATGAATCCCCTTAGGGGTTAGGAGATACAGAAGCAGTGAGGGAGCTGTGTACCGTTCTGACGTCTTCACGCGCTTACACAATGGATCATCCTCTGGGTGTGAGGGGTTCAAAGCATCCACCGGGGTCTCCACCTGGAGAACAAGATAATGGCGGAGATTTATATACAGGGCCTCATAGACCCCTGGGACCCTTGAGGAAGGCGTGCATGGGGGGGGTGTCGGTGGCCCCTCTCCTTACTATATGTTAGGATGTAGATAAGGTTTAAGAGTTAATAAGATTGTGAGTTTTTAATTGTCTCCCGGTCGTCCCTCACATAGTGGGTTAAGTGTTTTAACCCTTCTTGATATTTCCCCTCATAGTTAGGTTACTGTGCCACTGCCAAAAAAGCCGTGTGATTGGTGTTGCTGGGCTACTGAGGTGAAGTGATAGTATAAGGCAGCGGGAAGAAGATTCAGTCACCGTGGTCAAGCTGAGAACATCAAATCCCACCTGCCCTCCTCGTACTGATGTCACTGTCATGGGGTTTATTTGGCGGGATGTCGTCCGGTTCCCGAGACGACCATTTTGCTATTGTCTGACATTAAACTTATATTAAAAAGTGAAAACGTTTATGAAATAAATAATTTAATGCCTTAAAGCTGCATTGCCTGAAAAACACTGCAGCCTTTTGGTTCAAAGAGTCTGTTTCATCTTTGAATTTTTATTTTGGGTGAGTAGTGGGAGGGTTAAGCTGTCGACTACGCTCCCATGGCTCTTCACCACAGTAATAGATACGAGACTGACCCCGGAGTATCACCCCACATCCTGCTCCTCTCTACTCCCATCATCCTCCCCACCATCTCATACCCGCTGTCTCTTTGTTGCTCTTGCAGCAGGAACGTTCTGTAACTCTGTCATTACTCGCTGGGGTCCCTGTGCGGCCACAGTCCTGCTATGTCTGCTGCTCTCTGCATGTAGCTTCCTGCAAAAACAATTATTTGACAACATTATTACAGCCATACCGAGAACTGTTAGATTATAAGGGAGAACAAGAACTGACTGATAAAAAGGAGAGGATGAAAAACGATAACCAAATGACAGATAACAGACAGAGGAGAAGAGAACAAGAACCAACTGATAACAAAGACAGAGCAAGAGAGAACAAGAACTGACGGATAAGAAGGACCGAGAAGGAGAGAACAAGAACCAACTGATGATAACAAAAACAGAGGAAGAGAGAGTAAGAACCGATGGATAACAAGGACCGAGGAGGAGAGAACAAGAACCGATGGATAACAAGGACCGAGCAGGAGAGAACGAGAACCAACTGATGAGAAAAACAGAGGAAGAGACTGATGGTGGGTGCAGCACTGACCTGACGGCCATCACCAGCCCCTCGTACCACCCGTTCAGATCTTGCTGATTGGACGACATGAACAGAAGTTTTTCTCTTCTGAACGACAACTGTGGATAGAACAATCGAAAAACTGAAAGCAAAAACGTGCAGGAGCAGTGACCTATCATCTAGGAGATACAGACTGCCGGAGCGGTGACTTATCATATACGAAATACAGACTGCAAGAGCGGTGACCTATCATCTAGGAGATACAGACTGCGGGAGCGGTGACCTATCATCTAGGAGATCCAGACTGCGGGAGCGGTGACCTATCATCTACGAGATCCAGACTGCGGGAGCGGTGACCTATCATCTACGAGATCCAGACTGCGGGAGCGGTGACCTATCATCTACGAGATCCAGACTGCGGGAGCGGTGACCTATCATCTACGAGATCCAGACTGCGGGAGCGGTGACCTATCATCTACAAGATCCAGACTGCGGGAGCAGTGACCTATCATCTACGAGATCCAGACTGCGGGAGCGGTGACCTATCATCTACGAGATCCAGACTGCGGGAGCGGTGACCTATCATCTACGAGATCCAGACTGCGGGAGCGGTGACCTATCATCTACGAGATCCAGACTGCGGGAGCGGTGACCTATCTAGGAGATACAGACTGCGGGAGCGGTGACCTATCATCTAGGAGATACAGACTGCGGGAGCGGTGACCTATCATCTAGGAGATACAGACTGCGGAGGCGGTGACCTATCATCTAGGAGATACAGACTGCAGGAGCGGTGACCTATCATGTAGGAGATACAGACTGCGGGAGCGGTGACCTATCATCTAGGAGATACAGACTGCGGGAGCGGTGACCTATCTAGGAGATACAGACTGCGGGATCGGTGACCTATCATCTAGGAGATACAGACTGCAGGATCGGTGACCTATCATCTAGGAGATACAGACTGCGGGATCGGTGACCTATCATGTAGGAGATACAGACTGCGGGAGCGGTGACCTATCATGTAGGAGATACAGACTGCGGGAGCGGTGACCAATCATCTATCTGCCCCATCTCACAGACCTCTTGTTTCATGATGCCCCGGGGTGGGGTAACATTGTATAACCTTGGTACGTACACTGATGAGACCCCCCTGGCTCTGTGTGTGTCCCAGCACTTTCTCCACTTTGCACTCCCTCAGGGGGTAGATGGAGCGACAAGAAAACTTGTCAGCATTGAAGGGGTGCAGCGGGTGACACGGGACGGTGACCAGGAGGACGTCTGAGAAGAGGAACAGCATCCGATGTTTAACATCTTCACCGCTCTGTGGGACGAGAGACAGCCACCCCTCTCTGATATAGCGCCTCCCTGCAAGAGACAGCCGCCATTACACAAGATGCTGAGTGCTCCATGCCTTGACCTGCCTGAGGAAGGCGCCATCTTATTGGAGATTCTCCTTGGTGGTGTATGATATACTGGATTTCCCTACACCTGCGCCAGTCTCATCTGGAAGGTTCTTTCCTGTCCCAGTTGGTTGCTGCTGGGAATTTGCTTTACAACTACTGTCTTCACCTCCCGGTTTATCCGTCAGGCACCTGTAGCCGGCTGCGGTGTTATATTGAGCTACTGATAGTGTTGTGCCCACATCAGCACAACCTGTACAGGTGAGTATACACTCTGTTCACCTTTTCGGCTTATTTTAAGCTGACCTTAGTTACGGCACTAGAAGGCGCCCGCTTCTGTCTTTGTGTTTTTTGAGCGCTCCATGCAGCAGAGCGGAGTTTGTTGCCCGGCACAGCTCATAGTGACATCACTCACCTGGTTCTAGAATCCGGACTCTTCGGCCCTTCAGTAGTTTCTGGACTCTCTGCAGCTGCTCCTGATTCTCCTGTAGCTGCTGTATGTTCTCTATGTGATCGCACACAGCAGACACAGCCTGCAGCGCCCCTGGGGGGGAGGAGTCACAGGGTGATATAACCAACTGGACAATCAAGGGGAGGGGTCACAGCGTGATGTCATCAGCCTAACAACCAAATGACCGTGGGGGGGGGTCACACCATAATGTCACATGCCACACAACCAGTCAGTCAAGGGGAAGGGTCACAGCGTTATGTCATCAGCCTAACAACCAAATGACCGTGGGGGGGGGGGGGGGGGTTCACACCATAATGTCACATGCCACACAACTGGACAGTCAAGGGGAGGAGTCACAGCGTGATGTCATCAGCCTAACAACCCAACGACCAGGGGGGAAAGTCACAATGTAATGTCACCTGCTGCACAACCAGGAAGGAGAGACACACCATGGTGTCACCAGCCGCACAACTGGACAATCAGGGGGAGGAGTCACAATGTAATGTCACCTGCCACAGAACTGGACAGTCAAGGGGAGGGGTCACAGTGTAATGTCACAATGTCACCCGCTAGACAACCAGGGCAAGGAGTCACTGTGTGATGTCACCTGCCGCACAACTGGACAGTCAAGGGGAGGGGTCACACGGTAATGTCACCCGCCGCACAACCAGGAAGGAGAGACACACCATGGTGTCACCAGCCGCACAACTGGACAATCAGGGGGAGGAGTCACAATGTAATGTCACCTGCCACAGAACTGGACAGTCAAGGGGAGGGGTCACAGTGTAATGTCACAATGTCACCCGCTAGACAACCAGGGCAAGGAGTCACTGTGTGATGTCACCTGCCGCACAACTGGACAGTCAAGGGGAGGGGTCACACGGTAATGTCACCCGCCGCACAACCAGGAAGGAGAGACACACCATGGTGTCACCAGCCGCACAACTGGACAATCAGGGGGAGGAGTCACAATGTCACCTGCCACATAACCGCAGCACCCCAGTTACCACTACACCCCCAGGACACAGTCATGTCTCTGTCTCTCCATTTTACCATTCAGTTGGGCAGAGTCAGGACTGTCAGGAAACGTGTTCTCCACCAGGTCCAGAAGGTAATGTCGATATCTGACAGGAGAAGACATGATGAGATGACAGGAGTGCTGACAGCCGCCCCCCCCCCCCCCCCACACACACACACACACAGATGAATGACAGGAGTACTCATCCCCCACACACAAACACATACAGATGACAGTACTCATCCCCCCCCACACACACACGGCAGGAGTACTCATCCCCCCCACACACACAGCAGGAGTACTCATCCCCCCCCACACATGACAGGAGTACTTATCCCCCCCACACACACATGACAGGAGTACTCACCCCCCCACACACACACACACACAGATGGCAGGAGTACTCATCCCCCCCCACACATGACAGGAGTACTCAACCCCCCCCCCCCCCACACACACACACACACACACAGATGAATGACAGAAGTACTCAACCCCCCACACACAGATGACAGGAGTACTCATCCCCCCCCCCACACACACACACAGATGGCAGGAGTACTCATCCCCCCCCCACACACACAGATGAATGACAGGAGTACTCAACCCCCCACACACAGATGACAGGAGTACTCATCCCCCCCCCACACACACACACACACAGATGAATGACAGGAGTACTCATCCCCCCCCCCACACACACACACACAGATGGCAGGAGTACTCATCCCCCCCCCCCACACACACACACACACACACAGATGAATGACAGGAGTACTCAACCCCCCACACACAGATGACAGGAGTACTCATCCCCCCCCACACACACACACACACAGATGGATGACAGTACTCACCCCCCCCCACACACACACACACACACAGATGGCAGGAGTACTCATCCCCCCCACACATGACAGGAGTACTCAACCCCCCCCACACACACACACACAGATGAATGACAGGAGTACTCAACCCCCCACACACAGATGACAGGAGTACTCATCCCCCCCCACACACACACACACAGATGGCAGGAGTACTCATCCCCCCCCCCCCCCCCCCCCACACACACACACACACACACAGATGAATGACAGGAGTACTCAACCCCCCACACACAGATGACAGGAGTACTCATCCCCCCACACACACACACACACAGATGGATGACAGTACTCACCCCCCCCCCCCACACACACACAGATGGCAGGAGTACTCATCCCCCCCCCCACACATGACAGGAGTACTCAACCCCCCCCCACACACACACACACACACAGATGAATGACAGGAGTACTCAACCCCCCACACACAGATGGCAGGAGTACTCACCCCCCCCCCCCCCACACACACACACACACACACACACACACACACAGATGAATGACAGGAGTACTCAGCCCCCCACACACAGATTACAGGAGTACTCATCCCCCCCCCACACACACACAGATGAATGACAGGAGTACTCATCCCCCCCACACACACACACACACAGATGGATGACAGTACTCACCCCCCACACACACACAGATGGCAGGAGTACTCATCCCCCCCCCACACACACATGACAGGAGTACTCATCCCCCCCACACACACACATGACAGGAGTACTCATCCCCCCCCCCACACACACACATGACAGGAGTACTCATCCCCCACACACACACACATGACAGGAGTACTCATCCCCCACACACACACACACACAGATGACAGGAGTACTCATCCCCCCCCCACACACACACACACACAGATGGATGACAGTACTCACCCCCCACACACACACAGATGGCAGGAGTACTCATCCCCCCCCCCCACACACACACACACAGATGACAGGAGTACTCATCCCCCCCACACACACATGACAGGAGTACTCATCCCCCCCCCCCCCACACACACACACACACACACATGACAGGAGTACTCATCCCCCCCACACACACACACATGACAGGAGTACTCATCCCCCCCCCCCACACATGACAGGAGTACTCATCCCCCCCCACACACACATGACAGGAGTACTCATCCCCCCCACACACACATGACAGGAGTACTCATCCCCCCCCACACACACATGACAGGAGTACTCATCCCCCCCCACACACACATGACAGGAGTACTCATCCCCCCCACACACACATGACAGGAGTACTCATCCCCCCCACACACACATGACAGGAGTACTCATCCCCCCCCACACACACATGACAGGAGTACTCATCCCCCCCCACACACACATGACAGGAGTACTCATCCCCCCCCCACACACAAATGACAGGAGTACTCATCCCCCCCCCACACACAAATGACAGGAGTACTCCCCCCCACACACACACAAATGACAGGAGTACTCCCCCCCCCCCCCACAAATGACAGGAGTACTCCCCCCCCCACACACAAATGACAGGAGTACTCCCCCCCCCCCACAAATGACAGGAGTACTCCCCCCCCCCACAAATGACAGGAGTACTCCCCCCCCCCCCCACAAATGACAGGAGTACTCCCCCCCCCCCCCCCCCACAAATGACAGGAGTACTCCCCCCACACACAGATGACAGGAGTACTCATCTCCTCCCCACACACACATGACAGTACTACCCCCCACCCCCACCCCCACACACACACAAAGCTGACAGGAGTACTCATCCCCCCCCACACACACAAATGACAGGAGTACTCATCCCCCCCCCACACACACACAAATGACAGGAGTACTCATCCCCCCCACAAATGACAGGAGTACTCCCCCCACACACACATAGATGACAGGAGTACCCCCCCTCCCCCCCACAGGTGACAGCCTGACCTCAGTACTCGGTGCAGGGGCAGCTCCAGCAGTTGCTCGAGGTTTCGGCCCCGGAGCTCAGGACGAGATTCCTGCAGCTTCATGAAACGAGCAAAAGATTTCTTCTTCTTCATCTGAACCTGCCGACAAAAAGTCATCACCAGCGGGATCAGTGATGTCACCGACAGGGGCGGAGCCACACACAGGGATCAGTGATGTCACCGACAGGGGCGGAGCCACACACAGGGATCAGTGATGTCACCGACAGGGGCGGAGCCACACACAAGGATCAGTGATGTCACCAACAGGGGCGGAGGCACACACAGGGATCAGTGATGTCACCAACAGGGGCGGAGGCACACACAGGGATCAGTGATGTCACCAACAGGGGCGGAGGCACACACAGGGATCAGTGATGTCACCAACAGGGGCGGAGGCACACACAGGGATCAGTGATGTCACCAACAGGGGCGGAGGCACACACATGGATCAGTGATGTCACCAACAGGGGCGGAGGCACACACAGGGATCAGTGATGTCACCAACAGGGGCAGAGCAACACGCAGGGATCAGTGATGTCACCAACAGGGGCGGAGCCACACGCAGGGATCAGTGATGTCATTGACAGGGGTGGAGCCATACACAGGGACCAGTGATGACACCAACCAGGGCAGAGCAGTGACAGAGGCCTTTACCCAATAAGCCAGAGCTGCACTCACTATTCTGCTGTTACACCATGTCCCATCCTCCAGAGCTGCACTCACTATTCTGCTGTTCCATCATGCCTTATGCTCCAGAGCTGCACTCACTATTCTGTTGTTACATCATGTCTCATCCTGCAGAGCTGCACTCACTGTTCTTCAGTCCCATACCCCCGCTCCCCGTTTGTCACCTGTACGGCGTGTCGTGTGGCCTCCATGCAGTCGGCGTGCTTCCTGTACAGGTGCAGGTACTGGGAGAAGCTCTGGAAGCCGGAGGGCGCTCTATCCCGCTCCAGTGACATCAGCAGAGACCTGGAAGACACATCCTGCTCGTCATGTGACATCACAGCCCGGAGATGACATCATCACCGCATCCTGCCACTCACCTGTTCACCTTCACTATACTGGGGATGGTCCCGCAGATTCCCTCCTGCGCCAGCTGAAGACTCCCGCAGCGCGCCCGGAAGACCTCGTCATACAGCTGGGGGAGAACAACAGTCCTGTGTTATATCAGTGCTGGAGCGTTATAAGAGGGGGATATCAGTGCTGGAGCATTATAAGAGGGAGGGGGATATCAGTGCCGGAGCATTATAAGAGGGAGGGGGGATATCAGTGCTGGAGCGTTATAAGAGGGAGGGGGGATATCAGTGCTGGAGCGTTATAAGAGGGAGGGGGGATATCAGTGCTGGAGCATTATAAGAGGGAGGGGGATATCAGTACTGGAGCATTATAAGAGGGAGGGGGGATATCAGTGCTGGAGCGTTATAAGAGGGAGGGGGATATCAGTGCTGGAGCGTTATAAGAGGGGGATATCAGTGCTGGAGCGTTATAAGAGGGAGGGGGGATATCAGTGCTGGAGCGTTATAAGAGGGAGGGGGATATCAGTGGGGGAGCGTTATAAGAGGGAGGGGGATATCAGTGCTGGAGCGTTATAAGAGGGAGGGGGGATATCAGTGCTGGAGAGTTATAAGAGGGAGGGGGGATATCAGTGCTGGAGCGTTATAAGAGGGAGGGGGATATCAATGCTGAAGCGTTATAAGAGGGAGGGGGATATCAGTGCTGGAGCGTTATAAGAGGGAGGGGGATATCAGTGCTGGAGCGTTATAAGAGGGAGGGGGGATATCAGTGCTGGAGCGTTATAAGAGGGAGGGGGATATCAGTGGGGGAGCGTTATAAGAGGGAGGGGGGATATCAGTGCTGGAGCGTTATAAGAGGGAGGGGGGATATCAGTGCTGGAGCGTTATAAGAGGGAGGGGGATATCAGTGCTGAAGCATTATAAGAGGGAGGGGGGATATCAGTGGGGGAGCGTTATAAGAGGGAGGGGGATATCAGTGCTGGAGCGTTATAAGAGGGAGGGGGGATATCAGTGCTGGAGAGTTATAAGAGGGAGGGGGGATATCAGTGCTGGAGCGTTATAAGAGGGAGGGGGATATCAGTGCTGGAGCGTTATAAGAGGGAGGGGGATATCAGCGCTGGAGCGTTATAAGAGGGAGGGGGATATCAGTGCTGGAGCGTTATAAGAGGGGGGATATCAGTGCTGGAGCGTTATAAGAGGGAGGGGGATATCAGTGCTGGAGCGTTATAAGAGGGGGGATACCAGTGCTGGAGCGTTATAAGAGGGAGGGGGATATCAGTGCTGGAGAGTTATAAGAGGGAGGGGGGATATCAGTGCTGGAGCGTTATAAGAGGGAGGGGGATATCAGTGCTGGAGCGTTATAAGAGGGAGGGGGATATCAGCGCTGGAGCGTTATAAGAGGGGGGGATATCAGTGCCGGAGCATTATAAGAGGGAGGGGGATATCAGTGGTGGAGCGTTATAAGAGGGAGGGGGGATATCAGTGCTGGAGCGTTATAAGAGGGGGGGATATCAGTGCCGGAGCATTATAAGAGGGAGGGGGATATCAGTGGTGGAGCGTTATAAGAGGGAGGGGGGATATCAGTGCTGGAGCGTTATAAGAGGGGGATATCAGTGCTGGAGCGTTATAAGAGGGGGATATCAGTGGTGGAGCGTTATAAGAGGGAGGGGGATATCAGTGCTGGAGCGTTATAAGAGGGGGGGATATCAGTGCCGGAGCATTATAAGAGGGAGGGGGATATCAGTGGTGGAGCGTTATAAGAGGGAGGGGGATATCAGTGCTGGAGCGTTATAAGAGGGAGGGGGATATCAGTGCTGGAGCGTTATAAGAGGGGGGATATCAGCGCTGGAGCGTTATAAGAGGGAGGGGGATATCAGTGCTGGAGCGTTATAAGAGGGGGGATACCAGTGCTGGAGCGTTATAAGAGGGGGGGATATCAGTGGTGGAGCGTTATAAGAGGGAGGGGGATATCAGTGCTGGAGCGTTATAAGAGGGAGGGGGATATCAGTGCTGGAGCGTTATAAGAGGGGGATATCAGTGGTGGAGCGTTATAAGAGGGAGGGGGGATATCAGTGGTGGAGCGTTATAAGAGAGAGGGGGATATCAGTGCTGGAGCGTTATAAGAGGGGGGATATCAGTGCTGGAGCGTTATAAGAGGGAGGGGGATATCAGTGCTGGAGCGTTATAAGAGGGGGGATATCAGTGCTGGAGCGTTATAAGAGGGGGATATCAGTGCTGGAGCGTTATAAGAGGGAGGGGGGATATCAGTGGTGGAGCGTTATAAGAGAGAGGGGGGATATCAGTGGTGGAGCGTTATAAGAGGGGGGATATCAGTGGTGGAGCGTTATAAGAGGGGGATATCAGTGCTGGAGCGTTATAAGAGGGAGGGGGATATCAGTGGTGGAGCGTTATAAGAGAGAGGGGGATATCAGTGCTGGAGCGTTATAAGAGGGGGGGATATCAGTGGTGGAGCGTTATAAGAGAGAGGGGGATATCAGTGCTGGAGCGTTATAAGAGGGGGGGATATCAGTGCTGGAGCGCTATAAGAGGGAGGGGGGATATCAGTTCCGGAGCGTTATAAGAGGGGGGGATATCAGTGCCGGAGCGTTATAAGAGGGGGGGGATATCAGTGCTGGAGCGTTATAAGAGGGAGGGGGGATATCAGTGCTGGAGCGTTATAAGAGGGGGGGATATCAGTGCTGAAGCGTTATAAGAGGGGGGATATCAGTGCCGGAGCATTATAAGAGGGGGGATATCAGTGCTGGAGCGTTATAAGAGGGAGGGGGATATCAGTGACGGAGCGTTATAAGAGGGGGGATATCAGTGCCGGAGCGTTATAAGAGGGGGGGATATCAGTGCTGGAGCGTTATAAGAGGGAGGGGGGATATCAGTGCCAGAGCATTATAAGAGGGAGGGGGGATATCAGTGCCGGAGCTATATAAGAGGGAGGGGGGATATCAGTGCCGGAGCGTTATAAGAGGGAGGGGGGATATCAGTGCCGGAGCATTATAAGAGGGAGGGGGGATATCAGTGCTCTAGTGATATAAGAGGGGCGGGGATGTTGGTCACATGACACTGCTGTCACCTTGGTGATGAGCTCCAGCTCCTCCACATACTCCCGCTCGCTCTCCAGCAGCTCCCGCGCCGTCCGGCTTCTCTTCCTTTCCCAGCGACATCTCTGATCCCGAAGCGGAGACTCAGCGCTCAGTGACCACATGATCAGCTGCCTGCAACAGAGGGGGTGGAGCCTTCAGAGGACTGCAGGGGGGAGGGGCTTCTATATAACTCCCATCATCATCCGCACATTCTCTATGTTATCCCCTTATGACTTATATAAATGGAGCCAATAACCGGAGAACGGACGGCAGAACGAAGGAGGCCTCCGTATAATAACCCAGCGGCCAATCAGGGAGATGTAACGTCTCAGTATAACCCCCATCATCATCACTATCCCTCCCGGTATAACCCCCATCATCATCACTATCCCTCCCGGTATAACCCCCATCATCACTATCCCTCCCGGTATAAGCCCCATCATCACTATCCCTCCCGGTATAACCCCCATCATCACTATCCCTCCCGGTATAACCTCCATCATCACTATCCCTCCCAGTATAACCCCCATCATCATCACTATCCCTCCCGGTATAACCCCCATCATCACTATCCCTCCCGGTATAACCCCCATCATCATCACTATCCCTCCCGGTATAACCCCCATCATCACTATCCCTCCCGGTATAACCCCCATCATCATCACTATCCCTCCCGGTATAACCCCCATCATCATCACTATCCCTCCCGGTATAACCCCCATCATCATCACTATCCCTCCCGGTATAACCCCCATCATCATCACTATCCGTCCCGGTATAACCCCCATCATCACTATCCGTCCCGGTATAACCCCCATCATCACTATCCCTCCCGGTATAACCCCCATCATCATCACTATCCCTCCCAGTATAACCCCCATCATCATCACTATCCCTCCCAGTATAACCCCCATCATCACTATCCCTCCCGGTATAACCCCCATCATCATCACTATCCCTCCCGGTATAACCCCCATCATCATCACTATCCCTCCCGGTATAACCCCCATCATCACTATCCCTCCCGGTATAACCCCCATCATCACTATCCCTCCCGGTATAACCCCCATCATCACTATCCCTCCCGGTATAACCCCCATCATCACTATCCCTCCCGGTATAACCCCCATCATCATCACTATCCGTCCCGGTATAACCCCCATCATCACTATCCCTCCCGGTATAACCCCCATCATCATCACTATCCCTCCCGGTATAACCCCCATCATCATCACTATCCCTCCCGGTATAACCCCCATCATCATCACTATCCCTCCCGGTATAACCCCCATCATCACTATCCCTCCCGGTATAACCCCCATCATCACTATCCCTCCCAGTATAACCCCCATCATCACTATCCCTCCCAGTATAACCCCCATCATCATCACTATCCCTCCCGGTATAACCCCCATCATCACTATCCCTCCCGGTATAACCCCCATCATCATCACTCACCGGACCGGAGATTCTGTGCGCGGTTTATTCAAATCTACTTCCGGCTTCTGTGGTCACGTGACGGGGAAGCGACCGCAGCGTCATCTGGTGGAGAAAGAGGAAAGTGCAGCCACCGCCCCAACTGGGAGGAAACACATCTCCCGCCCACCCTCGCTCCTACACACATATATATATCACTGCCTGTCACCTCACCCCCCCCCCCCCCCCATCACTGTTAGGCTCCCTGTCACCTCACCACCCCCCATTACTGTTAGGCTGCCTGTCACCTCACCCCCCCCCCCCCCCCCATCACTGTTAGGCTGCCTGTCACCTCATCACCCCCCCCCCATCACTGTTAGGCTGCCTGTCACCTCATCACCCCCCCCCCCCCATCACTGTTAGGCTGCCTGTCACCTCATCACCCCCCCCCCCCCCCCCTATTACTGTTAGGCTCCCTGTCACCTCACCCAGCCCCCCCCCCCCCCCCCCCATCACTGTTAGGCTGCCCATCATCTCAAGAGTTTCTTAAAGTGACAGGAGCATTTTCCACAATTATCTGGCACGGCTGTATGATTACCTCCGGAGCTGCGCTCTCTGCCCAGTAACTTTTTATTGTGCCCTTATCTCCTGCCATCTTCTATGTGGCGGCACATTGCAGCTGCTGTACCTGTAATACCTGATTTCACAAGAGTGCCCCCAGACACATCACAAGACGCTGTATAATGGCTGCAATAATCGGCTTTATTATGATACAGGGGACGGTCAAGACTGAAGTGATGTCACAGTGTGAGGTGGGAAGAGGAGGAGATGTCACAGTGTGAGGTGGGAAGAGGAGGAGATGTCACAGTGTGAGGTGGGAAGAGGAGGAGATGCCACCAGAGGCGGCCGCTGCAGAGTCTTCAGGCTTTTCTCAGTCAGGAGCTGTTACTGGGGCATGTGGCAATGGAGGGTGGACGTGTGTGAGAGGATGGAGGGTGGACGTGTGCGAGAGGATGGAGGGTGGTCGTGTGTGAGAGGATGGAGGGTGGACATGTGTGAGAGGATGGAGGGTGGACATGTGTGAGAGTGGATGGAGGGTGGACATGTGTGAGAGTGGATGGAGGGTGGACGTGTGTGAGAGGATGGAGGGTGGACGTGTGTGAGAGGATGGAGGGTGGATGTGTGTGAGAGGCTGGAGGTTAGACGTGTGAGAGGATGGAGGGTGGACGTGTGTGAGAGGATGGAGGGTGGACATGTGTGAGAGTGGATGGAGGGTGGACGTGTGTGAGAGGATGGAGGGTGGACGTGTGTGAGAGGATGGAGGGTGGATGTGTGTGAGAGGATGGAGGGTGGATGTGTGTGAGAGTGGATGGAGGGTGGATGTGTGTGAGAGGATGGAGGGTGGATGTGTGTGAGAGTGGATGGAGGGTGGATGTGTGTGAGAGTGGATGGGGGGTGGATGTGTGTGAGAGGCTGGAGGTTAGACGTGTGAGAGGATGGAGGGTGGACGTGTGTGAGAGGCTGGAGGTTAGACGTGTAAGAGGATGGAGGGTGGACGTGTGTGAGAGGCTGGAGGTTAGACGTGTGAGAGGATGGATGTGTTCAAGAGGCTGGAGGTTGGTCGTGTGTGAGAGGATGGATGTGTACAAATGCTGGAGGGTGGACGTGTGTGAGAGGATGGATGTGTACGAGAGGCTGGAGGGTGTAAGCACAAGTTGAGTCCTGCATACATCAGCCTAGATCTCAGCTTCCCGAACCCTTTGTTATTTTGTCATACAGGATAGGGAGTTGCAGGCACAATGTCCTGTCTAGGTTTGTGGTCTGTGTTGTGTGGCCTGGTATAGTTGTGTGGCCTAGTATAGTTGTGTGGCCTGGTATAGTTGTGTGGCCCGGTTGTGTGGCCTGGTATAGTTGTGTGGCCTGGTATAGTTGTGTGGCCTGGTATAGTTGGTGAAGGATCTCCTCAGCCATGATGCATCCTAGAAGAGACACAAGGAGCTGTTCTGTTGTCGTCCCCATGGTTCATTTCACTGGCAGCTCCCAGAGAACAAGGACACCTGCCTGCCATACTCTTTGCTCAGCATGGCTTCCAGCTCTTGGATATCCTTGGTCACCACATCATAGGGACTTGTATTCCGGCCTAATCTTCCTTCCGCCCTCGTAGTCCCATTGGACCTCACACAACAGAAGGCGCTCCAGAAGAAGCTAGGGACATTGACACGGTTCCGTAGCCATGTGCCCTCCCCAGGATGGGATCCGGAGAGGATGACCCCACTAAGCACATGGGTTTGTTGGCAGGAGGGGAGAATCTGGTCTCGCAAGAACATCTCGTACTGATTCCAGGTGCCACTGTTAAAGGTTGAGTCCTGGGGAGCCATGTTGGTATAGGTGAACGTGGAGAGCTGGGAGGCACTGCTGTGGTGCATGCTGGGATTCACATGTCCGCGGCTATAACCAGAGTTCCTATAATCGTCATTGACAGCTTGACTTTCCTCCACGACCTCTAGGTTCAGCTGCATTATGGTGTCAGACGGTTGTAGCATTTCCTTCTCGGGGACGCCACCCAACTAGAGACACAACAATGAAAATGGAGAAGTAAGATCATGGATAGACAAACATATAGAGACCGGGGAGCGATACAGGAGCACGTCATATAGAGACTGGAACAGGAGCACGTCATATAGAGACTGGAGAATGGTACAGGAGCACGTCATATAGAGACTGGAGAATGGTACAGGAGCACGTCATATAGAGACTGGAGACTGGTACAGGAGCACGTCATATAGAGACTGGAGAACGGTACAGGAGCACGTCATATAGAGACTGGAGAATGGTACAGGAGCACGTCATATAGAGACCGGGGAGCGATACAGGAGCACGTCATATAGAGACTGGAGAATGGTACAGGAGCACGTCATATAGAGACTGGGGAGCGATACAGGAGCACGTCATATAGAGACTGGAGAATGATACAGGAGCACGTCATATAGAGACTGGAGAATGGTACAGGAGCACGTCATATAGAGACTGGAGAATGGTACAGGAGCACGTCATATAGAGACTGGAGAATGGTACAGAAGCACGTCATATAGAGACTGGAGAATGGTACAGGAGCACGTCATATAGAGCTCAGGGAGCGATACAGGAGCACGTCATATAGAGACTGGAGAACGGTACAGGAGCACGTCCTATAGAGACTGGAGAACGGTACAGGAGCACGTCATATAGAGACTGGAGAACGGTACAGGAGCACGTCATATAGAGACTGGAGACTGGTACAGGAGCACGTCATATAGAGACTGGAGAACGGTACAGGAGCACGTCATATAGAGACTGGAGAATGGTACAGGAGCACGTCATATAGAGACCGGGGAGCGATACAGGAGCACGTCATATAGAGACTGGAGAATGGTACAGGAGCACGTCATATAGAGACTGGGGAGCGATACAGGAGCACGTCATATAGAGACTGGAGAATGATACAGGAGCACGTCATATAGAGACTGGAGAATGGTACAGGAGCACGTCATATAGAGACTGGAGAATGGTACAGAAGCACGTCATATAGAGACTGGAGAATGGTACAGAAGCACGTCATATAGAGACTGGAGAATGGTACAGGAGCACGTCATATAGAGCTCAGGGAGCGATACAGGAGCACGTCATATAGAGACTGGAGAACGGTACAGGAGCACGTCCTATAGAGACTGGAGAACGGTACAGGAGCACGTCATATAGAGCCCGGGGAGCAATACAGGAGCACGTCATATAGAGCCTGGGGAGCGATACAGGAGCACGTCATATAGAGACTGGGGAGCGATACAGGAGCATGTCATATAGAGCCCGGGGAGCAATACAGGAGCACGTCATATAGAGCCTGGGGAGCGATACAGGAGCACGTCATATAGAGACTGGGGAGCGATACAGGAGCATGTCATATAGAGACTGGAACAGGAGCACGTCATATAGAGACTGGAGAATGGTACAGGAGCATGTCCTATAGAGACTGGAGACTGGAACAGGAGCACGTCATATAGAGACTGGAGAATGGTACAGGAGCACGTCATATAGAGCCTGGGGAGCGATACAGGAGCTCGTCATATAGAGACTGGGGAGCGATACAGGAGCATGTCCTATAGAGAATGGAGAACGATACAGGAGCACGTCATATAGAGCCCGGGGAGCAATACAGGAGCACGTCATATAGAGACTGGAGAACGGTACAGGAGCACGTCATATAGAGACTGGAGAACGGTACAGAAGCACGTCATATAGAGACTGGAACAGGAGCACGTCATATAGAGACTGGAGAACGGTACAGGAGCACGTCATATAGAGACTGGAGAATGGTACAGGAGCACGTCATATTGAGACTGGAGAATGGTACAGGAGCACGTCATATAGAGACTGGAACAGGAGCACGTCATATAGAGACTGGAGACTGGAACAGGAGCACGTCATATAGAGACTGGGGAGCGATACAGGAGCACGTCATATAGAGACTGGAGACTGGAACAGGAGCACGTCATATAGAGACTGGGGAGCGATACAGGAGCACGTCATATAGAGACTGGAACAGGAGCACGTCATATAGAGACTGGAGAACGGTACAGGAGCACGTCATATAGAGACCGGAGAACGGTACAGGAGCACGTCATATAGAGACTGGAGACTGGAACAGGAGCACGTCATATAGAGACTGGGGAGCGATACAGGAGCACGTCATATAGAGACTGGAACAGGAGCAGGTCATATAGAGACTGGGGAGCGATACAGGAGCACGTCATATAGAGACTGGGGAGCGATACAGGAGCACGTCATATAGAGACTGGAGACTGGAACAGGAGCACGTCATATAGAGACTGGAGAACGGTACAGGAGCGCGTCATATAGAGACTGGAGACTGGAACAGGAGCACGTCATATAGAGACTGGAGACTGGAACAGGAGCACGTCATATAGAGACTGGAGAACGGTACAGGAGCGCGTCATATAGAGACTGGAGAACGGTACAGGAGCGCGTCATATAGAGACTGGAGAACGGTACAGGAGCACGTCATATAGAGACTGGGGAGCGATACAGGAGCACGTCATATAGAGGATTGGGTAGTAGAAATCCAAAATGTCCTACATCTGTTACCTGGGAATAGTTAGGAGACCACCACGTATATTACAGGAGACCACCATATATATTACAGGAGACCACCATGTATATTACAGGAGACCACCAAATATATTACAGGAGCCCACCATATATATTACAGGAGACCACCATGTATATTACAGGAGACCACCACGTATATTACAGGAGACCACCATATATATTACAGGAGACCACCACATATATTACAGGAGACCACCACGTATATTACAGGAGACCACCACGTATATTACAGGAGACCACCATATATATTACAGGAGACCGCCACGTATATTACAGGAGACCACCAAATATATTACAGGAGACCACCACGTATATTACAGGAGACCACCATATATATTACAGGAGACCACCACGTATATTACAGGGGACCACCACATATATTACAGGAGACCACCATGTATATTACAGGAGACCACCACGTATATTACAGGAGACCACCACGTATATTACAGGAGACCACCACGTATATTACAGGAGCCCACCATATATATTACAGGAGACCACCACGTATATTACAGGAGACCACCACGTATATTACAGGAGACCACCATGTATATTACAGGAGACCACCACGTATATTACAGGAGACCACCATATATATTACAGGAGACCACCACGTATATTACAGGGGACCACCAAATATATTACAGGAGACCACCAAATATATTACAGGAGACCACAACGTATATTACAGGAGACCACCACGTATATTACAGGAGACCACCATGTATATTACAGGAGACCACCAAATATATTACAGGAGACCACCAAATATATTACAGGAGACCACCAAATATATTACAGGAGACCACCACGTATATTACAGGAGACCACCACATATATTACAGGAGAACACCACGTATATTACAGGAGACCACCAAATATATTACAGGAGACCACCACGTATATTACAGGAGACCACCATATATATTACAGGAGACCACCAAATATATTACAGGAGACCACCACGTATATTACAGGAGACCACCATGTATATTACAGGAGACCACCACGTATATTACAGGAGACCACCACATATATTACAGGAGACCACCATGTATATTACAGGAGACCACCACGTATATTACAGGAGACCACCACATATATTACAGGAGACCACCACGTATATTACAGGAGACCACCACGTATATTACAGGAGACCACCAAATATATTACAGGAGACCACCACGTATATTACAGGAGACCACCCTGTATATTACAGGAGACCACCCTGTATATTACAGGAGACCACCACGTACATTACAGGAGACCACCATATATATTACAGGAGACCACCACGTATATTACAGGAGACCACCACGTATATTACAGGAGACCACCACGTATATTACAGGAGACCACCATGTATATTACAGGAGACCACCACGTATATTACAGGAGACCACCAAATATATTACAGGAGACCACCATATATATTACAGGAGAACACCACGTATATTACAGGAGACCACCAAATATATTACAGGAGACCACCACGTATATTACAGGAGACCACCAAATATATTACAGGAGGCCACCACGTATATTACAGGAGACCACCATATATATTACAGGAGACCACCAAATATATTACAGGAGACCACCACGTACATTACAGGAGACCACCACGTATATTACAGGAGACCACCATGTATATTACAGGAGACCACCATGTATATTACAGGAGACCACCACGTATATTACAGGAGACCACCATGTATATTACAGGAGACCACCAAATATATTACAGGAGACCACCAAATATATTACAGGAGACCACAACGTATATTACAGGAGACCACCACGTATATTACAGGAGACCACCATGTATATTACAGGAGACCACCAAATATATTACAGGAGACCACCAAATATATTACAGGAGACCACCACGTATATTACAGGAGACCACCACGTACATTACAGGAGACCACCAAATATATTACAGGAGACCACCAAATATATTACAGGAGACCACCACATATATTACAGGAGAACACCACGTATATTACAGGAGACCACCAAATATATTACAGGAGACCACCACGTATATTACAGGAGACCACCATATATATTACAGGAGACCACCAAATATATTACAGGAGACCACCACGTATATTACAGGAGAGCACCACATATATTACAGGAGACCACCACGTATATTACTGGAGACCACCACATATATTACAGGAGACCACCATATATATTACAGGAGACCACCATGTATATTACAGGAGACCACCACGTATATTACAGGAGACCACCATGTATATTTCAGGAGACCACCATGTATATTACAGGAGACCACCATGTATATTACAGGAGACCACCACGTATATTACAGGAGACCACTACGTATATTACAGGAGACCACCATGTATATTACAGGAGACCACCACGTATATTACAGGAGACCACCACATATATTACAGGAGACCACCATGTATATTACAGGAGACCACCACGTATATTACAGGAGACCACCATATATATTACAGGAGACCACCACGTATATTACAGGAGACCACCAAATATACTACAGGAGACCACCACATATATTACAGGAGACCACCACGTATATTACAGGAGACCACCATATATATTACAGGAGACCACCACGTATATTACAGGAGACCACCAAATATACTACAGGAGACCACCACATATATAACAGGAGACCACCACATATATTACAGGAGACCACCAAATATATTACAGGAGGGGAGACCACCACGTATATTACAGGAGACCACCACATATATTACAGGAGACCACCAAATATATTACAGGAGACCACCACGTACATTACAGGAGACCACCACGTTTATTACAGAAGACACCAAATATATTACAGGAGACCACCACGTATATTACAGGAGACCACCATATATATTACAGGAGACCACCAAATATATTACAGGAGACCACCAAATATATTACAGGAGACCACCACATATATTACAGGAGACCACCACATATATTACAGGAGCCCACCATATATATTACAGGAGACCACCACGTATATTACAGGAGACCACCATATATATTACAGGAGACCACCACGTATATTACAGGAGACCACCACATATATTACAGGAGACCACCATGTATATTACAGGAGACCACCACATATATTACAGGAGAACACCACGTATATTACAGGAGACCACCATATATATTACAGGAGACCACCACGTATATTACAGGAGACCACCATATATATTACAGGAGACCACCACGTATATTACAGGAGACCACCATATATATTACAGGAGGCCACCAAATATATCACAGGAGACCACCATATATATTACAGGAGACCACCACGTACATTACAGGAGACCACCACGTACATTACAGGAGACCACCACGTATATTACAGGAGACCACCATATATATTACAGGAGACCACCACGTATATTACAGGAGACCACCATATATATTACAGGAGACCACCACGTATATTACAGGAGACCACCATATATATTACAGGAGGCCACCAAATATATCACAGGAGACCACCATATATATTACAGGAGACCACCACGTACATTACAGGAGACCACCACGTACATTACAGGAGACCACCACGTATATTACAGGAGACCACCACGTACATTACAGGAGACCACCACGTACATTACAGGAGACCACCACGTACATTACTGGAGACCACCAAATATATTACAGGAGACCACCACGTACATTACAGGAGAAAACCACGTACATTACAGGAGGCCACCATGTACATTACTGGAGACCACCACGTATATTACAGGAGACCACCAAATATATTACAGGAGACCACCACATATATTACAGGAGACCACCAAATATATTACAGGAGACCACCACGTATATTACAGGAGACCACCACGTATATTACAGGAGACCACCAAATATATTACAGGAGACCACCAAATATATTACAGGAGACCACCACGTACATTACAGGAGACCACCACATATATTACTGGAGACCACCATGTATATTACAGGAGACCACCACGTACATTACAGGAGACCACCAAATATATTACAGGAGACCACCACGTACATTACAGGAGAAAACCACGTACATTACAGGAGGCCACCATGTACATTACTGGAGACCACCACGTATATTACAGGAGACCACCAAATATATTACAGGAGACCACCACATATATTACAGGAGACCACCAAATATATTACAGGAGACCACCACGTATATTACAGGAGACCACCACGTATATTACAGGAGACCACCAAATATATTACAGGAGACCACCAAATATATTACAGGAGACCACCACGTACATTACAGGAGACCACCACATATATTACTGGAGACCACCACGTATATTACAGGAGACCACCATATATATTACAGGAGACCACCATATATATTACAGGAGACCACCACGTACATTACAGGAGACCACCATGTATATTACTGGAGACCACCATGTATATTACTGGAGACCACCACGTACATTACAGGAGACCACCACGTACATTACAGGAGACCACCACGTACATTACAGGAGACCACCATAAATATTACAGGAGACCACCATATATATTACAGGAGACCACCATATATATTACAGGAGACCACCACGTACATTACAGGAGACCACCATGTATATTACAGGAGACCACCACGTACATTACAGGAGACCACCATAAATATTAGAGGGACGTCCACCTCCACTTCAGCCATGACAGTTTGGGGATTTTTCGCTATGTTCTTCCAGAAACATCACAACGTCCGCCCAGGGGGTCTCAGCTCTCTAGAAGTGAATAGGACTGAGTTGACAAACCTCACACAAGCAGTAGGGCGTGGTGGCGCGGTTAATATACAGAGCCGTGCATTGTACCATACCAGGAGCTTGGCTACGTCCCCAGGAGACAACCACATATACGTCCCCAGGAGATTCTTACCATTGGTTCCAAGTACCATTTGCTGGAGGAGAGATCAGGACGAGACGTTGTGGAAACCTCCAAGATGTATGCTGAGTAGATGGGCACACGTGCCAGGCGGTGGTACAGGGTGGCATAGTGGTAATCCCCTTGCAGGCGCTGACAGATGTTGGCGGTACGATTAGAGGTCAGGCCCAATGGTTCCTGTCCCTTGTAGAAGAAGTTCTGGCAGCCTGGGACATCAGTGAAGCTCTGTAGGACATCACAGAATCCCACCGAGCCTAGAACAAGAAGGATGAGAACATGCCCCAGAAAGTCCATGCTGGAATACTGATACTTCAAGACCTGACAGGCTATTCTTGTACTGGCTGATAGTGCACGTCATGGGGAGAAAACAGATGATCAAATAGAACGAGTTCTCACCGGCCAAAAGTGCCCAACGAAGTGAAAAACACCACTAAGTCCGTACAGGCACCACTCGGCAAAACTCATCCTGACCTGCTAGTGAAGACAAGGTGGATACCAGGACTTACGACACAATGGATGAAGAACATGGCAGCCTGCTGGCCTAGTGGTGTCCATGGTGAGCCAAACGTGTGTGTCCGATCCTCGATCACACAATGGATAACCACCAGCCACTGACTGATAACCCGATCGATAACCACCCACCACTGATTATCACCCGATGGATAACCACACGCCACTGACTGATCACCCGAAGGACAACCACCCGCCACTGACTGACCACAGGATGGATAACCATCCGCCTCTGACTGATCACACAATGGATACCCACCCGCCACTGACTGATCACCCGATGGATAACGACCCGCCACTAACTGATCACAAGATAGATAACCACCCGACACTGGCTAATCAAAATATGGATATCCATCCACTACTGACTGATCACACAATGGATAACCACCCGCCACTGACTGATCACAAGATGGATAACCACCCGCCACTGACAGATCACATGATGGATAACCACCCGCCACTGACTGATCACACGATGGATAACCATCCGCCACTGACTGATCACAGGATGGATAACCATCCGCCACTGACTGATCACAAGATGGATAACCACCCGCCACTGACAGATCACATGATGGATAACCACCCGCCACTGACTGATCACACAATGGATAACCACCCGCCACTGACTGATCACACAATGGATAACCACCCGCCACTGACTGATCACACGATGGATAACCATCTGCTACTGACTGATCACACAATGGATAACCATCCGCCACTGACTGATCACATGATGGATAAACATCCGCCGCTGACTGATCACACAATGGATAACCACCCGCCACTGACTGATCACCCGATGGATAACGACCCGCCACTAACTGATCACAAGATAGATAACCACCCGACACTGGCTAATCAAAGGATGGATATCCATCCACTACTGACTGATCACACAATGGATAACTAACCGCCACTAACTAATCCCACGACAGATAACCACCGGCCACTGACTGATCACAAGATGGATTACCACCCACCACGGACTGATCACACAATGGATAACCACCTGCCACTGACTGATCACACAATGGATAACCATCCGCCACTGACTGATCACACGATGGATAACCACCCGCCACTGACTGATCACACGATGGATAACCACACGCCACTGACTGATCACACAATGGATAACCACCCGCCCCTGACTGATCACCCGATGGATAACCACCCGCCACTAACTGATCACACGATGGATAACCACCCGCCACTAACTGATCACATGATGGATAACCACCCGACACTGGCTAATCACAGGATGGATATCCACCTCAAACTGAGTGATCACACAATGGATAACTAACCGCCACTAACTAATCCCACGACAGATAACCACCCACCACGGACTGATCACACAATGGATAACCACCTGCCACTGACTGATCTTCCTCCGGTAACATATATAAAGGTTTCCATCATGCACCTCTTTCCCTTCTTCCTCCTGTAACATATATAAAGGTTTCCATCATGTCCTCCCTTTCCCTTCTTCCTCCTGTAACATATATAAAGGTTTCCATCATTCCATATTTCCCTTCTTCCTCCTGTAACATATATAAAGGTTTCCATCATGTCCTCCTTTCCCTTCTTCCTCCTGTAACATATATAAAGGTTTCCATCATGTCCTCCCCTTTCCCTTGTTCCTCCTGTAACATATATAAAGGTTTCCATCCTGTCCCCCTTTCCCTTCTTCCTCCTGTAACATATATAAAGGTTTCCATCTATCCTCCCTTTCCCTTCTTCCTCCTGTAACATATATAAAGGTTTCCATCCTGTCCCCCTTTCCCTTCTTCCTCCTGTAACATATATAAAGGTTTCCATCATGTCCTCCTTTCCCTTCTTCCTCCTGTAACATATATAAAGGTTTCCATCATGTCCTCCCTTTCCCTTCTTCCTCCTGTAACATATATAAAGGTTTCCATCATGTCCTCCCTTTCCCTTCTTCCTCCTGTAACATATATAAAGGTTTCCATCTATCCTCCCTTTCCCTTCTTCCTCCTGTAACATATATAAAGGTTTCCATCCTGTCCCCCTTTCCCTTCTTCCTCCTGTAACATATATAAAAGTTTCCATCATGTCCTCCCTTTCCCTTCTTCCTCCTGTAACATATATAAAGGTTTCCATCCTGTCCCCCTTTCCCTTCTTCCTCCTGTAACATATATAAAGGTTTCCATCATGTCCTCCTTTCCCTTCTTCCTCCTGTAACATATATAAAGGTTTCCATCATGTCCTCCCTTTCCCTTCTTCCTCCTGTAACATATATAAAGGTTTCAATCATGTCCTCCCTTTCCCTTCTTCCTCCTGTAACATATATAAAGGTTTCCATCTATCCTCCCTTTCCCTTCTTCCTCCTGTAACATATATAAAGGTTTCCATCCTGTCCCCCTTTCTCTTCTTCCTCCTGTAACATATATAAAGGTTTCCATCATGTCCTCCCTTTCCCTTCTTCCTCCTGTAACATATATAAAGGTTTCCATCATGTCTCCCTTTCCCTTCTTCCTCCTGTAACATATATAAAGGTTTCCATCATTCCATCTTTCCCTTTGTCAGGATCAGCGGACATGAGCCCACTGTATCACGTGCCCGTCTATCCCTAGGAGCGTTGTCTAAGCCTATCCTCTGTTCTTCACAAGATACTCCTGAAGGTGGAGCTAGACCTTCCCAGAGGATACGCCAGGTCGCCACCTCCTGAGATGGACAAAGCACGTGACAGCTGGTCCGGGCAGATCAGATGGCAAGGGTGGCACAACCCGTGCTGCCAACTGACAGTACAGACAATAATGCACACAGGACACACCGGATGAAAGTAATGGATGCAGGTGACGAAGACACAGGTGCAGTTCACACGGTGCAGTTCACACAAGGCAGATAACCAGATGCAGGAACGGTAGCAGGAGCAAACACAGATTGGGTCAGGTTCACACACAGGACGCAGGAATGCTGGAAGCAACTGGGGGTGCAGGACCAAATAACAGGAACACCAGGGATCGAGGACACCACAGTGGCAACACAGGAACCAGGGCAGGTATTACAGGAACACAGGAACCAGGGCAGGTATTACAGGAACACAGGAACCAGGGCAGGTATTACAGGAACACAGGAACCAGGGCAGGTATTACAGGAACACAGGAACCAGGGCAGGTATTACAGGAACACAGGAACCAGGGCAGGTATTACAGGAACACAGGAACAGGACAGGAACCAGGGCAGGTATTACAGGAACAGGACAGGAACCAGGGCAGGTATTACAGGAACACAGGAATGATTTTGCAGAGCAAATGCACGAACACCTTAGCAAGACCAAAGGACCTTGACGCTCAGGCAGAGCACATGTGCAGGAAGCTTCCCTAAATGGCTAAGACACAGGTGCAAGGTAATTGAGACACAGAGCAGTGTGCACATGCCCCCTCTAGTGGCTAGATGTATACTGCAGCAAGGAAAGAGAGGACACATGTTCCATGCAGCTAAAGCCGAAAGCCACGACAGTGAGTAAGAAGACGTCAGCCGGAATACCCAGCCACCGTTAAACGCTTCTTCCTCCTGTAACATATATAAAGGTTTCCATCATCTCCTCCCTTTCCCTTCTTCCTCCTGTAACATATATAAAGGTTTCCATCATGTCCTCCCTTTCCCTTCTTCCCTCCTGTAACATATATAAAGGTTTCCATCATGTCCTCCTTTCCCTTCTTCCTCCTGTAACATATATAAAGGTTTCCATCATGTCCTCCCTTTCCCTTCTTCCTCCTGTAACATATATAAAGGTTTCCATCATGTCCCTCCTTTCCCTTCTTCCTCCTGTAACATATATAAAGGTTTCCATCATGTCCTCCCTTTCCCTTCTTCCCCCCTGTAACATATATAAATGTTTCCATCATGTCCTCCCTTTCCCTTCTTCCCTCCTGTAACATATATAAAGGTTTCCATCATGTCCTCCCTTTCCCTTCTTCCTCCTGTAACATATATAAAGGTTTCCATCATGTCTCCCCTTTCCCTTCTTCCTCCTGTAACATATATAAAGGTTTCCATCATGTCCTCCCTTTCCCTTCTTCCTCCTGTAACATATATAAAGGTTTCCATCATGTCCTCCCTTTCCCTTCTTCCCTCCTGTAACATATATAAAGGTTTCCATCATGTTCTCCCTTTCCCTTCTTCCCTCCTGTAACATATATAAAGGTTCCCATCATGTCCTCCTTTCCCTTCTTCCTCCTGTAACATATATAATGATTTCCATCATGTTCTCCCTTTCCCTTCTTCCCTCCTGTAACATATATAAAGGTTTCCATCATGTTTCCTCCTTTCCCTTCTTCCTCCTGTAACGTATATAAAGGTTTCCATCATGTTCCCCCTTACCCTTCTTCCTCCTGTAACATATATAAAGGTTTCCATCATGTCCTCCCTTTCCCTTCTTCCTCCTGTAACATATATAAAGGTTCCCATCATGTCCTCCCTTTCTCTTCTTCCTCCTGTAACATATATAAAGGTTTCCATCATGTCCTCCCTTTCTCTTCTTCCTCCTGTAACATATATAAAGGTTTCCATCATGTCCTCCCTTTCCCTTCTTCCCCCCTGTAACATATATAAATGTTTCCATCATGTCCTCCCTTTCCCTTCTTCCCTCCTGTAACATATATAAAGGTTTCCATCATGTCCTCCCTTTCCCTTCTTCCTCCTGTAACATATATAAAGGTTTCCATCATGTCTCCCCTTTCCCTTCTTCCTCCTGTAACATATATAAAGGTTTCCATCATGTCCTCCCTTTCCCTTCTTCCTCCTGTAACATATATAAAGGTTTCCATCATGTCCTCCCTTTCCCTTCTTCCCTCCTGTAACATATATAAAGGTTTCCATCATGTTCTCCCTTTCCCTTCTTCCCTCCTGTAACATATATAAAGGTTCCCATCATGTCCTCCTTTCCCTTCTTCCTCCTGTAACATATATAATGATTTCCATCATGTTCTCCCTTTCCCTTCTTCCCTCCTGTAACATATATAAAGGTTTCCATCATGTTTCCTCCTTTCCCTTCTTCCTCCTGTAACGTATATAAAGGTTTCCATCATGTTCCCCCTTACCCTTCTTCCTCCTGTAACATATATAAAGGTTTCCATCATGTCCTCCCTTTCCCTTCTTCCTCCTGTAACATATATAAAGGTTCCCATCATGTCCTCCCTTTCTCTTCTTCCTCCTGTAACATATATAAAGGTTTCCATCATGTCCTCCCTTTCTCTTCTTCCTCCTGTAACATATATAAAGGTTTCCATCATGTCCTCCCTTTCCCTTCTTCCCCCTTCTTGCAGTATGACGTCTCTACAAAGGTGTAAAGGGCAAAGTTTGCAGTTTTCATACCATATTTTATCTCATACAACATGGTCCTTGTTCCAGTAAAAAGTGATTTTTTTTAGTCTCCTGCGGATTGTGCTAACTGGGTGGGGCATCACGGCCGCAGCGCCACTTAGCTTCGCCCCATTGTTATGGGCCGACCTAGAGGGGTGGGGCCTAGACCTTTAGTCCAGACCATTCCAATTGGCATTGGGGGGCGGGGCCTAGATGGCTCTGATGTCACAGAGGTGCGGGGTCTACTGCACCGTTGTCCAGAAGCCCCGCCCAGTTGGCACAATCCGTGGATGATAAAATATCTCTTTTAACTTGAACAAGCACCATGACGTATGAGATAAAACTGACCCTTTACACCTGTGTAGAAAAGTCATACTGCAAAAAGGCAGGTGAGAGTGTCACTTTAAGGGAACCTGTCACCCAGAAGATGCTCTCTAATCTGTCCCCACCATGGTATACAGCAGGAAGAGCGCAGTACACTCATATATAACTGCAGGAAAAGATTCAGTATAACTTGTATCTAGCTGATTGGAATCCCTGATCATTCTGTCTGAAGGAGTCTAGTGGGCGGAGTCACCCAATGGACTGGACTCTTTATCATGGAAACATCAGAGATTTCACTCAATAAATGACAAGTTATAGTGAATCTTTTCCCATAATGTTATATATCACTCCGCTCAGCTCCTCCTGCTCTATAACAAGATGGTGATGGCTTACAGGGCAGTTTCAAAGTGACGGGATCCCTTTAAGCCTTTGCTGATATGTTTTACACCTCACACCCTCCAGCACAACATTAGGTCACAAAACCAGGAATAATGCGGTATATACACAACAGGACCTGGTGACATTTACAGAAAGACACAAAACCACAGAAATTCTCTGTCCTGTAAATAGACACCGAGGTGCCTTCCTGTCTACAGAAGAAAGCAGCATCGGCACGAGATCCTGACAGGACGGGAGGGAGGAGACATGAAGGCTACCTGAGCCGTGACAACCAAAGCGTCCGCCCTGCAGTCATCTCCCTGTCATGTGACCTGTAGTTATACACCTGTAGTCTCCCGTCTGTAGTTATACACCTGTAGTCGCCCGTCTGTAGTTATACACCTGTAGTCGCCCGTCTGTAGTTATACACCTGTAGTCTCCCGTCTGTAGTTATACACCTGTAGTCGCCCGTCTGTAGTTATACACCTGTAGTCTCCCGTCTGTAGTTATACACCTGTAGTCGCCCGTCTGTAGTTATACACCTGTAGTCGCCCGTCTGTAGTTATACACCTGTAGTCGCCAGTCTGTAGTTATACACCTGTAGTCGCCAGTCTGTAGTTTTACACCTGTAGTCGCCCGTCTGTAGTTATACACCTGTAGTCGCCCGTCTGTAGTTATACACCTGTAGTCTCCCGTCTGTAGTTATACACCTGTAGTCTCCCGTCTGTAGTTATACACCTGTAGTCGCCAGTCTGTAGTTATACACCTGTAGTCGCTCGTCTGTAGTTATACACCTGTAGTCGCCCGTCTGTAGTAATACATCTGTAGTCGCCCGTCTGTAGTTATACACCTGTAGTCTCCCGTCTGTAGTTATACACCTGTAGTCGCCCGTCTATAGTTATACACCTATAGTCGCCCGTCTGTAGTTATACACCTGTAGTCGCCCGTCTGTAGTTATACATCTATAGTCACCCGTCTGTAGTTATACACCTGTAGTCGCCCGTCTGTAGATATACACCTGTAGTCTCCCGTCTGTAGTTATACACCTGTAGTCTCCCGTCTGTAGTTATACACCTGTAGTCGCCAGTCTGTAGTTATACACCTGTAGTCTCCCGTCTGTAGTTATACACCTGTAGTCTCCCGTCTGTAGTTATACACCTGTAGTCGCCCGTCTGTAGTAATACATCTGCAGTCGCCCGTCTGTAGTTATACACCTGTAGTCTCCCGTCAGTAGTTATACACCTGTAGTCACCCGTCTCCGCACGCCTTTTTGCATATTGTATTTCCCAGGGGGCAATGCACCTAGGATGTCACTGTATTGGGCGCTTTAACCAGCAACCAGACATCTTTGGCTGCTCTCCCTGAAATCTGTGATGTGTTTTACGGCAGGTATAAGGTATGGGGGGGCACAGCAAGTGTGAGGTATGGGGGGAGCACAGCAGGTGTGAGGTATGGGGGGGCACAGCAAGTGTGAGGTATGGGGGGAGCACAGCAGGTGTGAGGTAAGGGGGGGCAAAGCAGGTATGAGGTATGGGGGGGCACAGCAAGTGTGAGGTATGGGGGGGCACAGCAAGTGTGAGGTAGGGGAAGCACAGTAGGTATGAGGTATGGGGGGGCACAGCAAGTGTGAGGTATGGGGGGGCACAGCAGGTATGAGGTATGGGGGGGCACAGCAAGTGTGAGGTAGGGGAAGCACAGTAGGTATGAGGTAAGGGGGGGCACAGCAGGTATGAGGTATGGGGGGAGCACAGCAGGTATGAGGTATGGGGGGAGCACAGCAGGTGTGAGGTATGGGGAACACAGCAGGTGTGAGGTATGGGGGGAGCACAGTAGGTATGGGGTATGGGGGGGAGCACAGCAGGTATGAGGTATGGGGGGGCACAGCTGGTATGAGGTATGGGGGGAGCACATCAGGTATGAGGTATGGGGGGCACAGCAGGTGTGAGGTATGGGGGGAGCACAGTAGGTATGGGGTATGGGGGGAGCACAGCAGGTATGAGGTATGGGGGGGCACAGCTGGTATGAGGTATGGGGGGAGCACATCAGGTATGAGGTATGGGGGGCACAGCAGGTGTGAGGTATGGGGGGAGCACATCAGGTATGAGGTATGGGGGGGAGCACAGCAGGTATGAGGTATGGGGGGGCACAGCTGGTATGAAATATGGGGGGAGCACAGCAGGTGTGAGGTATAGGGGGGCACAGCAGGTATGGGGGAGCACAGCGGGTATGAGGTATGGGGGAGCACAGCAGGTATGAGGTATGGGGGAGCACAGCAGGTATGAGGTATGGGGGGAGCACACAGGTATAAGGTATGGGGGGGGGAGCACAGCAGGTATGAGGTATGGGGGAAGCACAGCAGGTATGAGGTATGGGGGAAGCACAGCAGGTATGAGGTATGGGGGGGGCACAGCAGGTGTGATGTATGGGGGGAGCACAGCAGGTATGAGGTATGGGGGGAGCACAGCAGGTATGAGGTATGGGGGGAGCACAGCAGGTATGAGGTATGGGGGCCACAGTAGGTATGAGGTATGGGGGGAGCACAGCAGGTATGAGGTATGGGGGAGCACAGCAGGTATGAGGTATGGGGGGAGCACAGCAGTTATGAGGTATGGGGGGAGCACAGCAGGTATGAGGTATGGGGGGGCACAGCAGGTATGAGGTATGGGGAGCACAGCAGGTGTGAGGTATGGGGAGCACAGCAGGTGTGAGGTATAGGGGGGCACAGAAGGTATGAGGGGAGCACAGCAGGTATGAAGTATGGGGGGAGCACAGCAGGTATGAGGTATGGGGGAGCACAGCAGGTATGAGGTATGGGGGAGCACAGCAGGTATGAGGTATGGGGGGAGCACAGCAGGTATGAGGTATGGGGGAAGCACAGCAGGTATGAGGTATGGGGGGGCACAGCAGTTATGAGGTATGGGGGGGGAGCACAGCAGGTATGAGGTATGGGGGGGCACAGCAGGTATGAGGTATGGGGAGCACAGCAGGTGTGAGGTATGGGGAGCACAGCAGGTGTGAGGTATGGGGGGAGCACAGCAGGTGTGAGGTATGGGGGGAGCACAGCAGGTGTGAGGTATGGGGGGAGCACAGCAGGTGTGAGGTATGGGGGGAGCACAGCAGGTATGAGGTATGGGGGGAACACAGCAGGTATGATGTATGGGGGGAGCACAGCAGGTGTGAGGTATGGGGGAGCACAGCAGGTATGAGGTATGGGGGGGGGGCACAGCAGATATGAGATATGGGGAAGCACAGCAGGTATGGGGGGGAGCACAGCAGGTATGAGGTATAAGGGGAGCACAGCAGGTGTGAGGTATGGGAGAGCACAGCAGGTATGAGGTATGGGGGGAGCACAGCAGGTGTGATGTATGGGGGGAGCACAGCAGGTATGAGGTATGGGGGGAGCACAGCAGGTATGAGGTATGGGGGGGGAGCACAGCAGGTGTGAGGTATGGGGGGGAAACACAGCAGGTATGAGGTATGGGGGGAGCACAGCAGGTATGAGGTATGGGGGAGCACAGCAGGTATGAGGTATGGGGGAGCACAGCAGGTATGAGGTATGGGGGACACAGCAGGTATAAGGTATGGGGAGAAGCACAGCAGGTATGAGGTATGGGGGAGCACAACAGGTATGAGGTATGGGGGAGCACAGCAGGTATGAGGTATGGGGGAGCACAGCAGGTATGAGGTATGGGGGGAGCACATCAGGTATGAGGTATGGGGGAGCACAGCAGGTATGAGGTATGGGGAGCACAGCAGGTGTGTGGTATGGGGGGGCACAGTGTGTATGAGGTATGGGGGCAACACAGCAGGTATGAGGTATGGGGGGAGCACAGCAGATATGAGGTATGGGGGGAGCACAGCAGGCATGAGGTATGGGGGGAGCACAGCAGGTGTGAGGTATGGGGGGAGCACAGCAGGTGTGAGGTATGGGGGGAGCACAGCAGGTGTGAGGTATGGGGGGGCACAGCAGGTATGAGGTATGGGGGAGCACAGCAGGTATGAGGTATGGGGGGGAGCACAGCAGGTATGAGGTATGGGGGGGAGCACAGCAGGTATGAGGTATGGGGGGAGCACAGCAGGTATGAGGTATGGGGGGGGAGCACAGCAGGTATGGGGGAGCACAGCAGGTGTGAGGTATGGGGGGGGGGCACAGCAGGTATGAGGTATAAGGAGCACAGCAGGTATGAGGTATGGGGGGGCACAGCAGGTATGAGGTATGGGGGGGCACAGCAGGTATGAGGTATGGGGGGGCACTGCAGGTATGAGGTATGGGGGGGCACTGCAGGTATGGGGGGCACAGCAGGTATGAGGTATGGGGGGAGCACAGCAGGTGTGAGGTATGGGGGGAGCACATCAGGTATGAGGTATGGGAGGAGGGGTTGCACAGCAGGTATGAGGTATGGGGGGGCACAGCAGGTATGAGGTATGGGGGGAGCACAATAGGTATGAGGTATGGGGGAGCACAGTAGGTATGAGGTATGGGGGGGCACAGTAGGTATGAGGTATGGGGGGGGCACAGTAGGTATGAGGTATGGGGGGAAGCACAGCAGGTATGAGGTATGGGGGAGCACAGCAGGTATGAGGTATGGGGGGGGAGCACAGCAGGTATGAGGTATGGGGGGAGCACAGCAAGTGTGAGGTATGGGGGAGCACAGCAGGTGTGAGGTATGGGGAGCACAGCAGGTGTGAGGTATGGGGAGCACAGAAGATAAGGGGTATGGGGGGGAGCACAGCAGGTATGAGGTATGGGGGAGCAAAGCAGGTATGAGGTATGGGGGGAGCACAGCAGGTATGAGGTATGGGGGAGCACAGTAGGTATGAGGTATGGGGGGGCACAGTAGGTATGAGGTATGGGGGAGCACAGCAGGTGTGAGGTATGGGGGGGAGCACACAGGTATGAGGTATGGGGGGAGCACGGCAGGTATGAGGTATGGGGGGGAGCACAGCAGGTGTGAGGTATGGGGGGGCACAGCGGGTATGAGGTATGGGGGGGAGCACAGCAGGTGTGAGGTATGGGGGGAGCACAGAAGATATGAGGTATGGGGGCACAGCAGGTGTGAGGTATGGGGGGAACACAGAAGGTATGAGGTATGGGGGGGGCACAGCAGGTATAAAGTATGGGGGGGCACGGCAGGTATGAGGGGGAGCACATCAGGTATGAGGTATGGGGGGCACAGCAGGTATGAGGTATGGGGGGGGGCACAGCAGGCGTGAGGTATGGGGGGCACAGCAGGTATGAGGTATGGGGGGGCACAGAAGGTGTGAGGTATGGGGGGAGCACAGCAGGTATGAGGCATGAGGGGAGCACAGCAGGTATGAGGCATGAGGGGAGCACAGCAGGTATGAGGTATGGGGGGAGCACAGCAGATATGAGGTATGGGGGGAGCACAGCAGGTATGAGGTATGGGGGGAGCACAGCAGGTGTGAGGTATGGAGGGAACACAGAAGATATGAGGTATGGGGGGGCACAGCAGGTATGAGGTATGGGGGGCACAGAAGGTGTGAGGAATGGGGGGAGCACAGCAGGTATGAGGCATGAGGGGAGCACAGCAGGTGTGAGGTATGGGGGAGCACAGCAGGTGTGAGGCATGGGGGGAGCACAGCAGGTATGAGGTATGGGGGGAGCACAGCAGGTATGAGGTATGGGGGAGCACAGCAGGTATGAGGTATAGGGGGAGCACAGCAGGTATGAGGTATGGGGGGAGCACAGCAGATATGAGGTATGGGGGGAGCACAGCAGGTATGAGGCATGAGGGGAGCACAGCAGGTATGAGGCATGAGGGGAGCACAGCAGGTGTGAGGTATGGGGGAGCACAGCAGGTGTGAGGCATGGGGGGAGCACAGCAGGTATGAGGTATGGGGGGAGCACAGCAGGTATGAGGTATGGGGGAGCACAGCAGGTATGAGGTATAGGGGGAGCACAGCAGGTATGAGGTATGGGGGGAGCACAGCAGATATGAGGTATGGGGGGGGGCACAGCAGGTGTGAGGTATGGAGGGAGCACAGCAGTTATGAGGTATGGGGGGAGCACAGCAGGTATGAGGTATGGGGGGGAGCACAGCAGGTATGAGGTATGGGGGGGCACAGCAGGTATGAGGTATGGGGGAGCACAGCAGGTATGAGGTATGGGGGGAGCACAGCAGATATGAGGTATGGGGGGAGCACAGCAGGAATGAGGTATGGGGGGAGCACAGCAGGTATGAGGTATGGGGGAAGCACAGCAGGTATGAGGCATGGGGGGAGCACAGCAGGTGTGAGGTATAGGGGGAGCACAGCAGGTATGAGGTATGGGGGAGCACAGCAGGTATGAGGTATGGGGGGGAGCACAGCAGGTATGAGGTATGGGGGGGAGCACACAGGTATGAGGTATGGGGGGGAGCACACAGGTATGAGGTATGGGGGGAGCACACAGGTATAAGGTATGGGGGGAACACAGCAGGTATGATGTATGGGGGGAGCACAGCAGGTGTGAGGTATGGGGGGAGCACAGCAGGTGTGAGGTATGGGGGGGCACAGCGGGTATGAGGTATGGGGGGGAGCACAGCAGGTGTGAGGTATGGGGGGAGCACAGAAGGTATGAGGTATGGGGGCACAGCAGGTGTGAGGTATGGGGGAAACACAGAAGGTATGAGGTATGGGGGGGCACGGCAGGTATGAGGTATGGGGGGGGCACAGCAGGTATGAGGGGGAGCACATCAGGTATGAGGTATGGGGGGCACAGCAGGCGTGAGGTATGGGGGGGGGCACAGCAGGTATGAGGTATGGGGGGGCACAGAAGGTGTGAGGTATGGGGGAGCACAGCAGGTATGAGGCATGAGGGGAGCACAGCAGGTATGAGGCATGAGGGGAGCACAGCAGGTGTGAGGTATAGGGGGAGCACAGCAGGTATGAGGTATGGGGGGAGCACAGCAGATATGAGGTATGGGGGGAGCACAGCAGGTATGAGGGGGAGCACATCAGGTATGAGGTATGGGGGGCACAGCAGGCGTGAGGTATGGGGGGGCACAGCAGGTATGAGGTATGGGGGGGCACAGAAGGTGTGAGGTATGGGGGGAGCACAGCAGGTATGAGGCATGAGGGGAGCACAGCAGGTATGAGGCATGAGGGGAGCACAGCAGGTGTGAGGTATAGGGGGAGCACAGCAGGTATGAGGTATGGGGGGAGCACAGCAGATATGAGATATGGGGGGAGCACAGCAGGTATGAGGTATGCGGGGAGCACAGCAGGTGTGAGGTATGGAGGGAACACAGAAGATATGAGGTATGGGGGGCACAGCAGGTGTTAGGTATGGAAAGCACAGGAGGTATGAGGTATGGGGGGAGCACAGCAGGTATGAGTTATGGGGGGGCACGGCAGGTATGAGGTATGGGGGGGCACAGCAGGTATGGGGGGAGCACAGCGGGTATGAGGTATGGGGGGAGCACAGCAGGTATGAGGTATGGGGGGAGCACAGCAGGTATGAGGTATGGGGGGGCACAGCAGGTATGAGGTATGGGGGGCACAGCAGGTATGGGGGAGCACAGCAGGTATGAGGTATGGGGGGAGCACAACAGAAATGAGGTATGGGGGGAGCACAGCAGGTATGACGTATGGGGGGGCACAGCAGGTATGAGGTATGGGGGGAGCACAGCAGTTATGAGGTATGGGGGGAGCACAGCAGGTGTGAGGTATGGGGGGGGAGCACAGCTGGTATGAGGAATGGGGGGAGCACAGCAGGTATGAGGTATGGGGGGGAGCACAGCAGGTGTGAGGTATGGGGGGGAGCACAGCAGGTGTGAGGTATGGGGGGAGCACAGCAGATATGAGGTATGGGGGGAGCACAGCAGGTGTGAGGTATAGGGGGGAGCACAGCAGGTGTGAGGTATGGGGGGGCACAGCAGGTATGATGTATGGGGGGAGCACAGCAGGTGTGAGGTATGGGGGGGCACAGCAGGTATGAGGTATGGGGGGCACGGCAGGTATGGGGGGGCACAGCAGGTATGAGGGGGAGCACATCAGGTATGAGGTATGGGGGGGCACAGCATGCGTGAGGTATGGGGGGGCACAGCAGGTATGAGGTATGGGGGGGCACAGCAGGTATGAGGTATGGGAAGGCACAGAAGGTGTGAGGTATGGGTGGAGCACAGCAGGTGTGAGGTATAGGGGGAGCACAGCAGGTATGAGGTATGGGGGAGCACAGCAGGTATGAGGTATGGGGGGAGCACAGCAGGTATGAGGTATGGGGGAGCACAGCAGGTATGAGGTATGGGGGGAGCACAGCAGGTATGAGGTATGGGGGGAGCACAGCAGGTATGATGTATGGGGGAGCACAGCAGGTATGAGGTATGGGGGAGCACAGCAGGTATGAGGTATGGGGGGGGCACAGCAGGTATGAGGTATGGGGGGCACTGCAGGTATGAGGTATGGGGGGAGCACAGCAGGCGTGAGGTATGGGGGGGACCACTGCAGGTGTGAGGTATGGGGGAGCACAGAAGGTGTGAGGTATGGGGGGGGCACAGTAGTTATGAGATATGGGGGGAGCACAGCAGGTATGAGGTATGGGGGGGAGCACAGCAGTTATGAGGTATGGGGGGAGCACAGCAGGTATGAGGCATGGGGGGAGCACAGCAGGTGTGAGGTATAGGGGGGGGAGCACAGCAGGTATGAGGTATGGGGGAGCACAGCAGGTATGAGGTATGGGGGGAGCTCAGCAGGTATGAGGTATAGGGGGAGCACAGCAGGTATGATGTATGGGGGAGCACAGCAGGTGTGAGGTATGGGGGGGCACAGCGGGTATGAGGTATGGGGGGGAGCACGGCAGGTATGAGGTATGGGGGGGGGGAGCACAGCAGGTATGAGGTATGGGGGGGCACAGCAAGTGTGAGATAGGGGAAGCACAGCAGGTGTGAGGTATGGGGGGGCACAGCGGGTATGAGGTATGGGGGGGGAGCACAGCAGGTGTGAGGTATGGGGGGAGCACAGAAGGTATGAGGTATGGGGGCACAGCAGGTGTGAGGTATGGGGGGAACACAGAAGGTATGAGGTATGGGGGGGCACAGCAGGTATGAGGTATGGGGGGGCACGGCAGGTATGAGGTATGGGGGGGCACAGCAGGTATGAGGGGGAGCACATCAGGTATGAGGTATGGGGGGCACAGCAGGCGTGAGGTATGGGGGGCACAGCAGGTATGAGGTATGGGGGGGGCACAGAAGGTGTGAGGTATGGGGGGAGCACAGCAGGTATGAGGCATGAGGGGAGCACAGCAGGTATGAGGCATGAGGGGAGCACAGCAGGTATTAGTTATGGGGGGAGAACAGCAGATATGAGGTATGGGGGGAGCACAGCAGATATGAGGTATGGGGGGAGCACAGCAGGTATGAGGTATGGGGGGAGCACAGCAGGTGTGAGGTATGGAGGGAACACAGAAGATATGAGGTATGGGGGGGGCACAGCAGGTATGAGGTATGGGGGGCACAGAAGGTGTGAGGTATGGGGGGGAGAACAGCAGGTATGAGGTATGGGGGGCACAGCAGGTATGAGGTATGGGGGGGAGCACAGCAGGTATGAGGCATGAGGGGAGCACAGCAGGTATGAGGCATGAGGGGAGCACAGCAGGTATGAGGTATAGGGGGAGCACAGCAGGTATGAGGTATAGGGGGAGCACAGCAGATATGAGGTATGGGGGGAGCACAGCAGGTCTGAGGTATGGGGGGAGCACAGCAGGTGTGAGGTATGGAGGGAGCACAGCAGTTATGAGGTATGGGGGGAGCACAGCAGGTATGAGGTATTGGGGGGAGCACAGCAGGTATAAGGTATGGGGGGGCACAGCAGGTATGAGGTATGGGGGAGCACAGCAGGTATGAGGTATGGGGGGGAGCACAGCAGATATGAGGTATAGGGGGAGCACAGCAGGTATGAGGTATGGGGGGAGCACAGCAGGTGTGAGGTATGGGGGGAGCACAGCAGGTATGAGGTATGGGGGGAAGCACAGCAGGTATGAGGTATGGGGGAAGCACAGCAGGTATGAGGTATGGGGGGGCACAGCAGGTGTGAGGTATGGGGGAAGCACAGCAGGTATGAGGCATGGGGGGAGCACAGCAGGTGTGAGGTATAGGGGGAGCACAGCAGGTATGAGGTATGGGGGAGCACAGCAGGTATGAGGTATGGGGGGAGCACAGCAGGTATGAGGTATGGGGGAAGCACAGCAGGTATGAGGTATGGGGGAGCACAGCAGGTATGAGGTATGGGGGGGAGCACACAGGTATGAGGTATGGGGGGGCACAGCAGGTATGAGGTATGGGGGGAGCACAGCAGGTGTGAGGTATGGGGGGAGCACAGAAGGTGTGAGATAGGGGAAGCACAGCAGGTGTGAGGTATGGGGGGGCACAGCGGGTATGAGGTATGGGGGGGAGCACAGCGGGTGTGAGGTATGGGGGGAGCACAGAAGGTATGAGGTATGGGGGCACAGCAGGTGTGAGGTATGGGGAAACACAGAAGGTATGAGGTATGGGGGGGCACAGCAGGTATGAGGTATGGGGGGGGCACGGCAGGTATGAGGTATGGGGGGGCACAGCAGGCGTGAGGTATGGGGGGGCACAGCAGGTATGAGGTATGGGGGGGCACAGAAGGTGTGAGGTATGGGGGGAGCACAGCAGGTATGAGGCATGAGGGGAGCACAGCAGGTATGAGGCATGAGGGGAGCACAGCAGGTGTGAGGTATAGGGGGAGCACAGCAGGTATGAGGTATGGGGGGAGCACAGCAGATATGAGGTATGGGGGGAGCACAGCAGGTATGAGGGGGAGCACATCAGGTATGAGGTATGGGGGGCACAGCAGGCCTGAGGTATGGGGGAGCACATCAGGTATGAGGCATGAGGGGAGCACAGCAGGTATGAGGTATGGGGGGAGCACAGCAGGTGTGAGGTATAGGGGGAGCACAGCAGGTATGAGGTATGGGGGGACCACAGCAGATATGAGGTATGGGGGGAGCACAGCAGGTATGAGGCATGAGGGGGAGCACAGCAGGTGTGAGGTATAGGGGGAGCACAGCAGGTATGAGGTATGGGGGGACCACAGCAGATATGAGGTATGGGGGGAGCACAGCAGGTATGAGGTATGCGGGGAGCACAGCAGGTGTGAGGTATGGAGGGAACACAGAAGATATGAGGTATGGGGGGCACAGCAGGTGTGAGGTATGGAAAGCACAGGAGGTATGAGGTATGGGGGGAGCACAGCAGGTATGAGGTATGGGGGGGCACAGAAGGTATGAGTTATGGGGGGGCACGGCAGGTATGAGGTATGGGGGGGCACAGCAGGTATGGGGGGAGCACAGCGGGTATGAGGTATGGGGGGGAGCACAGCAGGTATGAGGTATGGGGGGAGCACAGCAGGTATGAGGTATGGGGGGGCACAGCAGGTATGAGGTATGGGGGGGCACAGCAGGTATGGGGGAGCACAGCAGGTATGAGGTATGGGGGGAGCACAGCAGGTGTGAGGTATAGGGGGAGCACAGCAGGTATGAGGTATGGGGGGAGCACAGCAGGTGTGAGGTATGGGGGGGCACAGCAGGTATGAGGTATGGGGGGCACGGCAGGTATGAGGTATGGGGGGGCACAGCAGGTATGAGGGGGAGCACATCAGGTATGAGGTATGGGGGGCACAGCAGGCGTGAGGTATGGGGGGGCACAGCAGGTATGAGGTATGGGGGGGCACAGAAGGTGTGAGGTATGGGGGGAGCACAGCAGGTATGAGGCATGAGGGGAGCACAGCAGGTGTGAGGTATAGGGGGAGCACAGCAGGTATGAGGCATGAGGGGAGCACAGCAGGTATGAGGCATGAGGGGAGCACAGCAGGTGTGAGGTATGGGGAGGCACTGCAGGTATGAGGTATGGGGGGAGCACAGTAGGTATGAGGTATGGGGGGAGCACAGCAGGTATGAGGTATGAGGGGAGCACAGCAGGTATGAGGTATGGGGGGAGCACAGCAGGTATGAGGTATGGGGGGAGCACAGCAGATATGAGGTATGGGGGGAGCACAGCAGGTATGAGGTATGGGGGGAGCACAGCAGGTGTGAGGTATGGAGGGAACACAGAAGATATGAGGTATGGGGGGCACAGCAGGTGTGAGGTATGGAGGGAACACAGAAGATATGAGGTATGGGGGGAGCACAGCAGGTGTGAGGTATGGAGGGAACACAGAAGATATGAGGTATGGGGGGCACAGCAGGTGTGAGGTATAGGGGGAGCACAGCAGGTATGAGGTATGGGGGGAGCACAGCAGATATGAGGTATGGGGGGAGCACAGCAGATATGAGGTATGGGGGGCACAGCAGGTATGAGGTATGGGGGGGCACAGCGGGTATGAGGTATGGGGGGAACACAGCAGGTATGAGGTATGGGGGAGCACAGCAGGTATGAGGTATGGGGGGAGCACAGCAGGTATGAGGTATGGGGGGAAACACAGCAGGTATGAGGTATGGGGGGAGCACAGCAGGTATGAGGTATGGGGGGAGCACAGCAGGTATGAGGTATGGGGGGAGCACAGCAGGTTTGAGGCATGGGGGGAGCACAGCAGGTGTGAGGTATAGAGGGAGCACAGCAGGTATGAGGTATGGGGGAGCACAGCAGGTATGAGGTATGGGGGGAGCACAGCAGGTATGAGGTATGGGGGGAGCACAGCAGTTGTGAGGTATGGGGGGAGCACAGCAGGTGTGTGGTATGGGGGGAGCACAGCAGGTGTGAGGTATGGGGGGGGCACAGCAGGTATGAGGTATGGGGAAGCACAGCAGGTATGAGGTATGGGGGGGAGCACGGCAGGTATGAGGTATGGGGGGAGCACAGCAGGTATGAGGTATGGGGGGGGCACAGCAAGTGTGAGATAGGGGAAGCACAGCAGGTGTGAGGTATGGGGGGGCACAGCGGGTATGAGGTATGGGGGGGAGCACAGAAGGTATGAGGTATGAGGCACAGCAGGTGTGAGGTATGGGGAAAACACAGAAGGTATGAGGTATGGGGGGCACAGCAGATATGAGGTATGGGGGGGGGCACGGCAGGTATGAGGTATGGGGGGGCACAGCAGGTATGAGGGGGAGCACATCAGGTATGAGGTATGGGGGGCACAGCAGGCGTGAGGTATGGGGGGGCACAGCAGGTATGAGGTATGGGGGGCACAGAAGGTGTGAGGTATGGGGGGAGCACAGCAGGTATGAGGCATGAGGGGAGCACAGCAGGTATGAGGCATGAGGGGAGCACAGCAAGTGTGAGGTATGGGGGGAGCACAGCAGGTATGAGGTATGGGGGGAGCACAGCAGATATGAGGTATGGGGGGAGCACAGCAGGTATGAGGTATGGGGGAGCACAGCAGGTGTGAGGTATGGAGGGAACACAGAAGATATGAGGTATGGGGGGCACAGCAGGTGTGAGGTATGGAAAGCACAGCAGGTATGAGGTATGGGGGGAGCAAAGCAGGTATGAGGTATGGGGGGAGCACAGCAGGTATGAGGTATGGGGGGAAGCACAGCAGGTATGAGGTATGGGGGGAGCACAGCAGGTATGAGTTATGGGGGGGCACGGCAGGTATGAGGTATGGGGGGGCACAGCAGGTATGGGGGGAGCACAGCGGGTATGAGGTATGGGGGGGAGCACAGCAGGTATGAGGTATGAGGGGAGCACAGCAGGTATGAGGTATGGGGGGGCACAGCAGGTATGAGGTATGGGGGGGTACAGCAGGTATGAGGTATGGGGGGAGCACAGCAGGTATGAGGTATGGGGGAAGCACAACAGAAATAAGGTATGGAAGGGAGCACAGCAGGTATGACGTATGGGGGGAGCACAGCAGTTATGAGGTATGGGGGGAGCACATCAGGTATGGGGGGGAGCACAGCAGGTGTGAGGTATGGGGGGGGAGCACAGCAGGTATGAGGTATGGGGGGGGCACAGCAGATATGGGGGGAGCACAGCAGGTATGAGGTATGGGGGGGAGCACAGCAGGTATGAGGTATGGGGGGCACAGCAGGTATGGGGAGAGCACAGAAGTATGAGGTATGGGGGGGAGCACAGCAGGTGTGAGGTATGGGGGGGGAGCACAGCAGGTATGAGGTATGGGGGGGGCACAGCAGATATGGGGGGAGCACAGCAGGTATGAGGTATAGGGGGGAGCACAGCAGGTATGAGGTATGGGGGGCACAGCAGGTATGGGGAGAGCACAGAAGTATGAGGTATGGGGGGGAGCACAGCAGGTGTGAGGTATGGGGGGGAGCACAGCAGGTATGAGGTATGGGGGAGCACAGCAGGTATGAGGTATGGGGGGGCACAGCAGGTATGAAGTATGGGGGGGGCACAGCAGGTATGAGGTATGGGGGGGGATCACAGCAGGTATGAGTTATGGGGGGACTACAGCAGGTATGAGGTATGGGGGGAGCACAGCAGGTATGAGGTATGGGGGGAGCACAGCAGGTATGATGAATGGGGGGAGCACAGCAGGTATGAGGTATGGGGGAGCAAAGCAGATATGGGGGGAGCACAGCAGGTATGAGGTATGGGGGGGCACAGCAGGTATAAGGTATGGGGGGGCACAGCAGGTATGAGGTATGGGGGGGAGCACAGCAGGTATGAGGTATGGGGGGGCACAGCAGCTGTGAGGTATGGGGGGAGCACAGAAGGTGTGAGGTATGGGGGGAGCACAGCAGGTATGAGGTATGGGGGGGCACAGCAGGTATGAGGTATGGGGGGGAGCACAGCAGATATGAGGTATGGGGGGGCACTGCAGGTATGAAGTATGGGGGGAGCACAGCAGGCGTGAGGTATGGGGGGAGCACTGCAGGTGTGAGGTATGGGGGGAGCACAGAAGGTGTGAGGTATGGGGGGAGCACAGCAGGTATGAGGTATGGGGGGGGCACAGCAGGTATGAGGTATGGGGGGAGCACAGCAGGTATGAGGTATGGGGGGGGCACAGTAGGTATGAGGTATGGGGGGAGCACAGCAGGTATGAGGGGAGCACAGCAGTTATGAGGTATGGGGGGAGCACAGCAGGTATGAGGTATGGGGGACACAGCTGGTATGAGGTATGGGGGGAGCACAGCAGGTATGAGGCATGGGGGGAGCACAGCAGGTATGAGGCATGGGGGGAGCACAGCAGGTATGAGGTATGGGGGAGCACAGCAGGTATGAGGTATGGGGGGAGCACAGAAGGTATGAGGTATGTGGGGAGCACAGCAGGTATGAGGTATGGGGGGAGCACAGCAGGTATGAGGTATGGGGGGAAGCACAGCAGGTATGAGGTATGGGGGGGGAGCACAGCAGGTATGAGGTATGGGGGGGAGCAAAGCAGGTGTGAGGTATGGGGGGGGCACAGCAGGTATGAGGTATGGGGGGGAGCACAGAAGGTATGAGGTATAGGGGGGGAAACACAGCAGGTATGAGGTATGGGGGGAGCACAGCAGGTATGAGGTATGGGGGGAGCACAGCAGGTATAAGGTATAGGGGGAGGGAGCACAGCAGGTGTGAGGTATGGGGGGGAAACACAGCAGGTATGAGGTATGGGGGGAGCACAGCAGGTATGAGGTATGGGGGGGGAGCACAGCAGGTATGAGGTATGGGGGGAGCACAGCAGGTATGAGGTATGGGGGGGCACAGCAGGTGTGAGGTATGGGGGGAAGCACAGCAGGTATGAGGTATGGGGGGAGCACAGCAGGTATGAGGCATGGGGGGAGCACAGCAGGTGTGAGGTATGGGGGGAGCAGAGCAGGTATGAGGTATGGGGGGGCACAGTAGGTATGAGGTATGGGGGAAGCACAGCAGGTATGAGGTATGGGGGGAGCACAGCAGGTATGAGGTATGGGGGGAGCACAGCAGGTGTGAGGTATGGGGGAAGCACAGCAGGTATGAGGTATGGGGGGAGCACAGCAGGTATGAGGTATGGGGGGAGCACAGCAGGTATGAGGTATGGGGAGGCACTGCAGGTATGAGGTATGGGGGGAGCACAGCAGGTGTGAGGTATGGGGGGAGCACAGTAGGTATGAGGTATGGGGGGGTACAGCAGGTATGAGATATGGGGGGCACAGCAGGTATGAGGTATGGGGGGCACTGCAGGTGTGAGGTATGGGGGGAGCACAGCGGGTATGAGGGAAGCACAGCAGGTATGAGGTATGGGGGGCACAGCAGGTATGAGGTATGGGGGGGTACAGCAGGTATGAGATATGGGGGGTACAGCAGGTGTGAGGTATGGGGGGGCACAGCAGGTATGAGGTATGGGGGGCACTGCATGTGTGAGGTATGGGGGGCACAGCAGGTATGAGATATGGGGGGCATAGCAGGTGTGAGGTATGGGGGGGCACAGCAGGTATGAGGCTTGGGGGAGAACAGCAGGTATGAGGTATGGGGGGACTACAGCAGGTATGAGGTATGGGGGGAGCACAGCAGGTATGAGGAATGGGGGAGCACAGCAGGTATGAGGTATTGGGGGGGCACAGCAGATATGGGGGGGCACAGCAGGTATAAGGTATGGGGGGGCACAGCAGGTATGAGGTATGGGGGGGAGCACAGCAGGTATGAGGTATAGGGGGAGCACAGCAGGTATGGGGAGATCACAGCAGGTATGAGGTATGGGGGGGAGCACAGCAGGTATGAGGTATGGGGGAGCACAGCAGGTATGAGGTATGGGGGCCACAGTAGGTATGAGGTATGGGGGGAGCACAGCAGGTATGAGGTATGGGGGAGCACAGCAGGCATGAGGTATGGGGGGAGCACAGCAGGTATGAAGTATGGGGGGAGCACAGCAGGTATGAGGTATGGGAAGCACAGCAGGTATGAGGTATGGGGGGAGCACAGCAGGTGTGAGATATGGGGGGAGCACATCAGGTATGAGGTATGGGGGGCACAGCAGGTGTGAAGTATGGGGGGAGCACAGTAGGTATGGGGTATGAGGGGGAGCACAGCAGGTATGAGGTATGGGGGGGCACAGCAGGTATGAGGTATGGGGGGAGCACAGTAGGTATGAGGTATGGGGGGAGCACAGCAGGTATGAGGTATGGGGGGACACAGCAGGTGTGAGGTATGGGGGGAAGCACAGCAGGTATGAGGTATGGGGGGAGCACAGCAGGTATGAGGCATGGGGGGAGCACAGCAGGTGTGAGGTATGGGGGGAGCAGAGCAGGTATGAGGTATGGGGGGAGCACAGCAGGTGTGAGGTATGGGGGGAGCACAGCAGGTATGAGGTATGGGGGGAGCACAGCAGGTATGAGGTATGGGGGGAGCACAGCAGGTGTGAGGTATGGGGGGAGCACAGCAGGTGTGAGGTATGGGGGGAGCACAGCAGGTATGAGGTATGGGGGGAGCACAGCAGGTATGAGGTATGGGGGGAGCACAGCAGGTATGAGGTATGGGGAGGCACTGCAGGTATGAGGTATGGGGGGAGCACAGCAGGTGTGAGGTATGGGGGGAGCACAGTAGGTATGAGGTATGGGGGGGTACAGCAGGTATGAGATATGGAGGGGCAAAGCAGGTATGAGGTATGGGGGGCACTGCAGGTGTGAGGTATGGGGGGAGCACAGCAGGTATGAGGGGAGCACAGCAGGTATGAGGTATGGGGGGCACAGCAGGTATGAGGTAGCTGGGGGTACAGCAGGTATGAGATATGGGGGGTACAGCAGGTGTGAGGTATGGGGGGGCACAGCAGGTATGAGGTATGGGGGGCACTGCATGTGTGAGGTATGGGGGGAGCACAGCAAGTATGAGGGGAGCACAGCAGGTATGAGGTATGGGGGGCACAGCAGGTATGAGATATGGGGGGCATAGCAGGTGTGAGGTATGGGGGGAGCACAGAAGGTGTGAGGTATCGGGGCACTGCAGGTATGAGGTATGGGGGAGCACAGCAGGTGTGAGATATGGGGGGGCACAGCAGGTATGAGGTATAAGGGGCACAGCAGGTGTGAGGCATGGGGGGGAGCACAGCAGGTGTGAGGTATGGAAGGGGAGGACAGCAGGTATGAGGTATGGGGGGGCACAGCAGGTATGAGGTATGGGGGGGGAGTACAGCAGATATGAGGTATGGGGGGGCACTGCAGGTATGAGGTATGGGGGGCACTGCAGGTATGAGGTATGGGGGGAGCACAGCAGGTGTGAGGTATGGGGGGCACAGCAGGTATGAGGTATGGGGGGGCACAGCAGATATGGGGAGAGCACAGCAGGTATGAGGTATGGGGGGAGCACAGCAGGTATGAGGAATGGGGGGAGAACAGCAGTTAAGAGGTATGGGGGGGCACAGCAGATATGGGGGAGCACAGCAGGTATGAGGTATAGGGGGGAGCACAGCAGGTAGGAGGTATAGGGGGGAGCACAGCAGGTATGAGGTATGGGGGGGAGCACAGCAGGTATGAGGTATGGAAGAGCACAGCAGGTATGAGGTATGGGGGGGACAGCAGGTATGAAGTATGGGGGGGCACAGCAGGTATGAGGCTTGGGGGAGAACAGCAGGTATGAGGTATGGGGGGACTACAGCAGGTATGAGGTATGGGGGGAGCACAGCAGGTATGAGGAATGGGGGGAGCACAGCAGGTATGAGGTATTGGGGGGGCACAGCAGATATGGGGGGGCACAGCAGGTATGAGGTATGGAAGAGCACAGCAGGTATGAGGTATGGGGGGGACAGCAGGTATGAAGTATGGGGGGGCACAGCAGGTATGAGGCTTGGGGGAGAACAGCAGGTATGAGGTATGGGGGGACTACAGCAGGTATGAGGTATGGGGGGAGCACAGCAGGTATGAGGAATGGGGGGAGCACAGCAGGTATGAGGTATTGGGGGGGCACAGCAGATATGGGGGGGCACAGCAGGTATGAGGTATGGGGGGGAGCACAGCAGGTATGAGGTATGGGGGGAGCACAGCAGGTATGGGGAGATCACAGCAGGTATGAGGAATGGGGGGAGCACAGCAGGTATGAGGTATGGGGGAGCACAGCAGGTATGAGGTATGGGGGCCACAGTAGGTATGAGGTATGGGGGGAGCACAGCAGGTATGAGGTATGGGGGAGCACAGCAGGCATGAGGTATGGGGGGAGCACAGCAGGTATGAGGTATGGGGGGGGAACTGCAGGTATGAGGTATGGGGGGGCACAATAGGTATGAGGTATGGAAGAGCACAGCAGGTATGAGGTATGGGGGGAGCACAGCAGGTGTGAGATATGGGGGGAGCACATCAGGTATGAGGTATGGGGGGCACAGCAGGTGTGAGGTATGGGGGGGAGCACAGTAGGTATGAGGTATGGGGGGAGCACAGCAGGTATGAGGTATGGGGGGGCACAGCAGGTGTGAGGTATGGGGGGAAGCACAGCAGGTATGAGGTATGGGGGGAGCACAGCAGGTATGAGGCATGGGGGGAGCACAGCAGGTGTGAGGTATGGGGGGAGCAGAGCAGGTATGAGGTATGGGGGGGGCACAGTAGGTATGAGGTATGGGGAAAGCACAGCAGGTATGAGGTATGGGGGGAGCACAGCAGGTATGAGGTATGGGGGGAGCACAGCAGGTGTGAGGTATGGGGGGAGCACAGCAGGTATGAGGTATGGGGGGAGCACAGCAGGTATGAGGTATGGGGGGAGCACAGCAGGTATGAGGTATGGGGAGGCACTGCAGGTATGAGGTATGGGGGGAGCACAGCAGGTGTGAGGTATGGGGGGAGCACAGTAGGTATGAGGTATGGGGGGAACACAGCAGGTATGAGGTATGGGGGAGCACAGCAGGCATGAGGTATGGGGGGAGCACAGCAGGTATGAAGTATGGGGGGCACAGCAGGTGTGTGGTATGGGGGGGCACAGCGGGTATGAGGTATGGGGGGAACACAGCAGGTATGAGGTATGGGGGAGCACAGCAGGCATGAGGTATGGGGGGAGCACAGCAGGTATGAGGTATGGGGGGAGCACAGCAGGTATGAGGTATGGGGGGAGCACAGCAGGTATGAGGTATGGGGGGGCACAGCAGGTATGAGTTATGAGGGGGAGCACAGCAGGTATGAGGTATGGGGGGGAGCACAGCAGGTATGAGGTATAGGGGGAGCACAGCAGGTATGGGGAGAGCACAGCAGGTATGAGGTATGGGGGGGAGCACAGCAGGTAAGGGGAGAGCACAGAAGTATGAGGTATGGGGGGGAGCACAGCAGGTATGAGGTATGGGGGAGCACAGCAGGTATGAGGTATGGGGGGGCACAGCAGGTATGAGGCATGGGGGAGAACAGCAGGTATGAGGTAGGGGGGGAGTACAGCAGGTATGAGGTATGGGGGGAGCACAGCAGGTATGAGGAATGGGGGGAGCACAGCAGGTATGAGGTATGGGGGGGCACAGCAGATATGGGGAGAGCACAGCAGGTATGAGGTATGGGGGGAGCACAGCAGGTATGAGGAATGGGGGGAGAACAGCAGTTAAGAGGTATGGGGGGGCACAGCAGATATGGGGGGAGCACAGCAGGTATGAGGTATAGGGGGGAGCACAGCAGGTATGAGGTATGGGGGGGGAGCACAGCAGGTATGAGGTATGGAAGAGCACAGCAGGTATGAGGTATGGGGGGGACAGCAGGTATGAAGTATGGGGGGGCACAGCAGGTATGGGGCTTGGGGGAGAACAGCAGGTATGAGGTATGGGGGGACTACAGCAGGTATGAGGTATGGGGGGAGCACAGCAGGTATGAGGAATGGGGGGAGCACAGCAGGTATGAGGTATTGGGGGGGCACAGCAGATATGGGGGGGCACAGCAGGTATGAGGTATGGGGGGGCACAGCAGGTATGAGGTATGGGGGGGAGCACAGCAGGTATGAGGTATGGGGGGAGCACAGCAGGTATGGGGAGATCACAGCAGGTATGAGGGATGGGGGGGAGCACAGCAGGTATGAGGTATGGGGGAGCACAGCAGGTATGAGGTATGGGGGCCACAGTAGGTATGAGGTATGGGGGGAGCACAGCAGGTATGAGGTATGGGGGAGCACAGCAGGTATGAGGTATGGGGGGAGCACAGCAGGTATGAGGTATGGGGGGGGCACTGCAGGTATGAGGTATGGGGGGGCACAATAGGTATGAGGTATGGGGGGGCACAGCAGGTATGAAGTATGGGGGGAGCACAGCAGGTATGAGGTATGGGAAGCACAGCAGGTATGAGGTATGGGGGGAGCACAGCAGGTGTGAGATATGGGGGGAGCACAGCAGGTATGAGGTATGGGGGGCACAGCAGGTGTGAGGTATGGGGGGAGCACAGTAGGTATGGGGTATGGGGGGGAGCACAGCAGGTATGAGGTATGGGGGGGCACAGCAGGTATGAGGTATGGGGGGAGCACAGTAGGTATGAGGTATGGGGGGAGCACAGCAGGTATGAGGTATGGGGGGAGCAGAGCAGGTATGAGGTATGGGGGGGCACAGTAGGTATGAGGTATGGGGGAAGCACAGCAGGTATGAGGTATGGGGGGAGCACAGCAGGTATGAGGTATGGGGGGAGCACAGCAGGTGTGAGGTATGGGGGGAGCACAGCAGGTATGAGGTATGGGGGGAGCACAGCAGGTATGAGGTATGGGGGGAGCACAGCAGGTATGAGGTATGGGGGGAGCACAGCAGGTGTGAGGTATGGGGGGAGCACAGTAGGTATGAGGTATGGGGGGGTACAGCAGGTATGAGATATGGGGGGGCACAGCAGGTATGAGGTATGGGGGGCACTGCAGGTGTGAGGTATGGGGGGAGCACAGCAGGTATGAGGGGAGCACAGCAGGTATGAGGTATGGGGGGCACAGCAGGTATGAGGTAGCTGGGGGTACAGCAGGTATGAGATATGGGGGTACAGCAGGTGTGAGGTATGGGGGGGCACAGCAGGTATGAGGTATGGGGGGCACTGCATGTGTGAGGTATGGGGGGAGCACAGCAAGTATGAGGGGAGCACAGCAGGTATGAGGTATGGGGGGCACAGCAGGTATGAGATATGGGGGGAGCACAGAAGGTGTGAGATATGGGGGGGCACAGCAGGTATGAGGTATAGGGGGCACAGCAGGTGTGAGGCATGGGGGGGAGCACAGCAGGTGTGAGGTATGGAAGGGGAGGACAGCAGGTATGAGGTATGGGGGGGCACAGCAGGTATGAGGTATGGGGGGGGCACAGCAGGTATGAGGTATGGGGGGGGGAGTACAGCAGATATGAGGTATGGGGGGGCACTGCAGGTATGAGGTATGGGGGGCACAGCAGGTATGAGGTATGGGGGGAGCACAGCAGGTGTGAGGTATGGGGGGCACAGCAGGTATGAGGTATGGGGGGGCACAGCAGATATGGGGAGAGCACAGCAGGTATGAGGTATGGGGGGAGCACAGCAGGTATGAGGAATGGGGGGAGAACAGCAGTTAAGAGGTATGGGGGGGCACAGCAGATATGGGGGGAGCACAGCAGGTATGAGGTATAGGGGGGAGCACAGCAGGTATGAGGTATGGGGGGGAGCACAGCAGGTATCAGGTATGGAAGAGCACAGCAGGTATGAGGTATGGGGGGGACAGCAGGTATGAAGTATGGGGGGGCACAGCAGGTATGAGGCTTGGGGGAGAACAGCAGGTATGAGGTATGGGGGGACTACAGCAGGTATGAGGTATGGGGGGAGCACAGCAGGTATGAGGAATGGGGGGAGCACAGCAGGTATGAGGTATTGGGGGGGCACAGCAGATATGGGGGGCACAGCAGGTATGAGGTATGGGGGGGCACAGCAGGTATGAGGTATGGGGGGGAGCACAGCAGGTATGAGGTATGGGGGGAGCACAGCAGGTATGGGGAGATCACAGCAGGTATGAGGTATGGGGGGGAGCACAGCAGGTATGAGGTATGGGGGAGCACAGCAGGTATGAGGTATGGGGGCCACAGTAGGTATGAGGTATGGGGGGAGCACAGCAGGTATGAGGTATGGGGGAGCACAGCAGGCATGAGGTATGGGGGGAGCACAGCAGGTATGAGGTATGGGGGGGGCACTGCAGGTATGAGGTATGGGGGGGCACAATAGGTATGAGGTATGGGGGGAGCACAGCAGGTATGAAGTATGGGGGGAGCACAGCAGGTATGAGGTATGGGAAGCACAGCAGGTATGAGGTATGGGGGGAGCACAGCAGGTGTGAGATATGGGGGGAGCACATCAGGTATGAGGTATGGGGGAGCACAGCAGGCATGAGGTATGGGGGGAGCACAGCAGGTATGAAGTATGGGGGGCACAGCAGGTGTGTGGTATGGGGGGGCACAGCGGGTATGAGGTATGGGGGGAACACAGCAGGTATGAGGTATGGGGGAGCACAGCAGGCATGAGGTATGGGGGGAGCACAGCAGGTATGAGGTATGGGGGGAGCACAGCAGGTATGAGGTATGGGGGGGCACAGCAGGTATGAGGTATGAGGGGGAGCACAGCAGGTATGAGGTATGGGGGGGAGCACAGCAGGTATGGGGAGAGCACAGCAGGTATGAGGTATGGGGGGGAGCACAGCAGGTAAGGGGAGAGCACAGAAGTATGAGGTATGGGGGGGAGCACAGCAGGTATGAGGTATGGGGGGGAGCACAGCAGGTATGAGGTATAGGGGGAGCACAGCAGGTATGGGGAGAGCACAGCAGGTATGAGGTATGGGGGGGAGCACAGCAGGTAAGGGGAGAGCACAGAAGTATGAGGTATGGGGGGGAGCACAGCAGGTATGAGGTATGGGGGAACACAGCAGGTATGAGGCATGGGGGAGAACAGCAGGTATGAGGTAGGGGGGGAGTACAGCAGGTATGAGGTATGGGGGGAGCACAGCAGGTATGAGGAATGGGGGGAGCACAGCAGGTATGAGGTATGGGGGGGCACAGCAGATATGGGGAGAGCACAGCAGGTATGAGGTATGGGGGGAGCACAGCAGGTATGAGGAATGGGGGGAGAACAGCAGTTAAGAGGTATGGGGGGGCACAGCAGATATGGGGGGAGCACAGCAGGTATGAGGTATAGGGGGGAGCACAGCAGGTATGAGGTATGGGGGGAGCACAGAAGGTGTGAGGTATGGGGGGAGCACAGAAGGTGTGAGGTATGGGGGGAGCACAGCAGGTATGAGGTATGGGGGGAGCACAGCAGGTATGAGGTATGGGGGGGAGCACAGCAGGTATGAGGTATGGGGGAGCACAGCAGGTATGAGGTATGGGGGGCATAGCAGGTATGAGGAATGGGGGGAGCACAGCAGGTATGAGGTATTGGGGGGGCACAGCAGATATGGGGGGGGCACAGCAGGTATGAGGTATCGGGGGGCACAGCAGGTATGAGGTATGGGGGGGGAGCACAGCAGGTATGAGGTATGGGGGGAGCACAGCAGGTATGGGGAGATCACAGCAGGTATGAGGTATGGGGGGGAGCACAGCAGGTATGAGGTATGGGGGAGCACAGCAGGTATGAGGTATGGGGGCCACAGTAGGTATGAGGTATGGGGGGAGCACAGCAGGTATGAGGTATGGGGGAGCACAGCAGGCATGAGGTATGGGGGGAGCACAGCAGGTATGAGGTATGGGGGGGGCACTGCAGGTATGAGGTATGGGGGGCACAATAGGTATGAGGTATGGGGGGGCACAGCAGGTATGAAGTATGGGGGGAGCACAGCAGGTATGAGGTATGGGAAGCACAGCAGGTATGAGGTATGGGGGGAGCACAGCAGGTGTGAGATATGGGGGGAGCACATCAGGTATGAGGTATGGGGGGCACAGCAGGTGTGAGGTATGGGGGGAGCACAGTAGGTATGGGGTATGGGGGGGAGCACAGCAGGTATGAGGTATGGGGGGGCACAGCAGGTATGAGGTATGGGGGGAGCACAGTAGGTATGAGGTATGGGGGGAGCACAGCAGGTATGAGGTATGGGGGGGCACAGCAGGTGTGAGGTATGGGGGAAGCACAGCAGGTATGAGGTATGGGGGGAGCACAGCAGGTATGAGGCATGGGGGGAGCACAGTAGGTATGAGGTATGGGGGGAGCACAGCAGGTGTGAGGTATGGGGGGAGCACAGCAGGTGTGAGGTATGGGGGGAGCAGAGCAGGTATGAGGTATGGGGGGGCACAGTAGGTATGAGGTATGGGGGAAGCACAGCAGGTATGAGGTATGGGGGGAGCACAGCAGGTATGAGGTATGGGGGGAGCACAGCAGGTGTGAGGTATGGGGGGAGCACAGCAGGTATGAGGTATGGGGGGAGCACAGCAGGTATGAGGTATGGGGGGAGCACAGCAGGTATGAGGTATGGGGAGGCACTGCAGGTATGAGGTATGGGGGGAGCACAGCAGGTGTGAGGTATGGGGGGAGCACAGTAGGTATGAGGTATGGGGGGGTACAGCAGGTATGAGATATGGGGGGGCACAGCAGGTATGAGGTATGGGGGGCACTGCAGGTGTGAGGTATGGGGGGGAGCACAGCAGGTATGAGGGGAGCACAGCAGGTATGAGGTATGGGGGGCACAGCAGGTATGAGGTATGGGGGGGTACAGCAGGTATGAGATATGGGGGGTACAGCAGGTGTGAGTTATGGGGTGGCACAGCAGGTATGAGGTATGGGGGGCACTGCATGTGTGAGGTATGGGGGGAGCACAGCAAGTATGAGGGGAGCACAGCAGGTATGAGGTATGGGGGGCACAGCAGGTATGAGATATGGGGGGCATAGCAGGTGTGAGGTATGGGGGGAGCACAGAAGGTGTGAGGTATCGGGGCACTGCAGGTATGAGGTATGGGGGAGCACAGCAGGTGTGAGGTATCGGGGCACTGCAGGTATGAGGTGTAGGGGGCACAGCAGGTGTGAGGCATGGGGGGGAGCACAGCAGGTGTGAGGTATGGAAGGGGAGGACAGCAGGTATGAGGTATGGGGGGGCACAGCAGGTATGAGGTATGGGGGGGCACAGCAGGTATGAGGTATGGGGGGGGGAGTACAGCAGATATGAGGTATGGGGGGCACTGCAGGTATGAGGTATGGGGGGCACTGCAGGTATGAGGTATGGGGGGAGCACAGCAGGTGTGAGGTATGGGGGGCACAGCAGGTATGAGGTATGGGGGGGCACAGCAGGCATGAGGGGGCACAGCAGGTGTGAGGTATGGGGGGGAGCACAGCAGGTATGAGGGAAGCACAGCAGGTATGAGGTATGGGGGGCACAGCAGGTATGAGGTATGGGGGGCACAGCAGGTGTGAGTTATGGGGGGAGCACAGCAGGTGTGAGTTATGGGGGGAGCACAGAAGGTGTGAGGTATGGGGGGCACTGCAGGTATGAGGTATGGGGGGAGCACAGCAGGTGTGAGGTATGGGGGGGAGCACAGCAGGTATGAGATATGGGGGGGGGCACAGCAGGTACGAGGTATGGGGGGCACAGCAGGTGTAAGGTATGGGGGGAGCACAGCAGGTGTGAGGTATGGGGGGGAGCACAGCAGGTATGAGATATGGGGGGGGCACAGCAGGTATGAGGTATGGGGGGAGCACAGCAGGCGTGAGGTATGGGGGGAGCACAGAAGGTTTGAGGTATGGGGGGAGCACAGCAGGTATGAGGTATGGGGGGGCACAGCAGGTATGAGGTATGGGGAGCACAGCAGGTATGAGGTATGGGGGAGCACAGCAGGTATGAGGGGAAGCACAGCAAGTATGAGGTATGGGGGAGCACAGCAGGTATGAGGTATGGGGGAGCACAGCAGGTATGAGGTATGAGGGGAACACAGCAGGTATGAGGTATGGGGAGAGCACAGCAGGTATGAGGTATGGGGGGCACAGCAGGTGTGAGGTATGGGGGGGCACAGAAGGTGTGAGGTATGGGGGGAGCACAGAAGGTGTGAGGTATGGGGGGGAGCACAGCAGGTATGAGGTATGGGGGGGCACAGCAGGTATGAGGTATGGGGGGCACTGCAGGTATGAGGTAAGGGGGGAGCACAGCAGGCGTGAGGTATGGGGGGAGCACTGCAGGTGTGAGGTATGGGGGGAGCACAGAAGGTGTGAGGTATGGGGGGAGCACAGAAGGTGTGAGGTATGGGGGGAGCACAGCAGGTATGAGGTATGGGGGGAGCACAGCAGGTATGAGGTATGGGGGGGAGCACAGCAGGTATGAGGTATGGGGGAGCACAGCAGGTATGAGGTATGGGGGGCATAGCAGGTATGAGGTATGGGGGGAGCACAGCAGGTGTGAGGTATGGGGGGGCACAGCAGGTGTGAGGTATGGGGGGAGCACAGCAGGTATGAGGTATGGGGGAAGCACATCAGGTATGAGGTATGGGGGGAGCACAGCAGGTATGAGGTATGGGGGGAGCACAGCAGGTGTGAGGTATGGGGGGGGCACAGAAGGTGTGAGGTATGGGGGGGCACAGCAGGTATGAGGTATGGGGGGAGCACAGCAGGTGTGAGGTATGGGGGGGCACAGAAGGTGTGAAGTATGGGGGGGGGCACAGCAGGTGTGAGGTATGGGGGGCACAGCAGGTATGAGGTATGGGGGAAGCACAGCAGGTGTGAGGTATGGGGGGGCACAGAAGGTGTGAGGTATGGGGGGGCACAGCAGGTATGAGGTATGGGGGAGCACAGCAGGTATGAGGTATGGGGGAGCACAGCAGGTGTGAGGTATGAGGGAGCACAGCAGGTATGAGGTATGGGGGGGCACAGCAGGTATGAGGTATGGGGGGAGCACAGCAGGTATGAGGTATGGGGGGAGCACAGCAGGTATGAGGTATGGGGGGAGCACAGCAGGTTTGAGGTATGGGGGGGCACAGAAGGTGTGAGGTATGGGGGGGGCACAGCAGGTATGAGGTATGGGGGGAGCACAGCAGGTGTGAGGTATGGGGGGGCACAGAAGGTGTGAGGTATGGGGGTGCACACCAGGTATGAGGTATGGGGGAGCACAGCAGGTATGAGGTATGGGGGGGCACAGCAGGTGTGAGGTATGGGGGGGGCACAGCAGGTATGAGGTATGGGGGAGCACAGCAGGTATGAGGTATGGGGGGGCACAGCAGGTGTGAGGTATGGGGGGGCACAGCGGGTATGAGGTATGGGGGGAGCACAGCAGGTATGGGGGGAGCACAGCAGGTATGAGGTATGGGGGGGGCACAGCAGGTATGAGGTATGGGGGGAGCACAGCAGGTGTGAGGTATGGGGGGAGCACAGCAGGTGTGAGGTATGGGGGGAGCACAGCAGGTATGAGGTATGGGGGGGCACAGCAGGTGTGAGGTATGGGGGGAGCACAGCAGGTATGAGGTATGGGGGGGAGCACAGCAGGTGTGAGGTATGGGGGGAGCACAGCAGGTATGAGGTATGGGGGAAACAGCAGGTATGAGGTATGGGGGGGCACAGCAGGTATGAGGTATGGGGGGAGCACAGCAGGTATGAGGTATGGGGGAAACAGCAGGTATGAGGTATGGGGGGGCACAGCAGGTATGAGGTATGGGGGAGCACAGCAGGTATGAGGTATGGGGGAGCACAGCAGGTATGAGGTATGGGGCAGCACAGCAGGTGTGAGGTATGGGGGGGTACAGAAGGTATGAGGTATGGGGGGGTACAGCAGGTATGAGGTATGGGGGGAAACAGCAGGTATGAGGTATGGGGGGGCACAGCAGGTATGAGGTATGGGGGGAGCACAGCAGGTATGAGGTATGGGGGAGCACAGCAGGTGTGAGGTATGGGGGGGTACAGAAGGTATGAGGTATGGGGGGGAGCACAGCAGGTGTGAGGTATGGGGGGGTACAGAAGGTATGAGGTATGGGGGGAGCACATCAGGTATGAGGTATGGGGGGGCACAGAAGGTGTGAGGGCACAGCTGGTATGGGGGGGCACAGCAGGTATGAGGTATGGGGGAAGCACAGCAGGTGTGAGGTATGGGGGGGCACAGAAGGTGTGAGGTATGGGGGGGCACAGCAGGTATGAGGTATGGGGGGAGCACAGCAGGTATGAGGTATGGGGGAGCACAGCAGGTGTGAGGTATGAGGGAGCACAGCAGGTATGAGGTATGGGGGGGCACAGCAGGTATGAGGTATGGGGGGAGCACAGCAGGTATGAGGTATGGGGGGAGCACAGCAGGTATGAGGTATGGGGGGAGCACAGCAGGTTTGAGGTATGGGGGGGGCACAGAAGGTGTGAGGTATGGGGGGGGGCACAGCAGGTATGAGGTATGGGGGGAGCACAGCAGGTGTGAGGTATGGGGGGGCACAGAAGGTGTGAGGTATGGGGGTGCACACCAGGTATGAGGTATGGGGGAGCACAGCAGGTATGAGGTATGGGGGGAGCACAGCAGGTGTGAGGTATGGGGGGGGCACAGCAGGTATGAGGTATGGGGGAGCACAGCAGGTATGAGGTATGGGGGGGCACAGCAGGTGTGAGGTATGGGGGGGCACAGCGGGTATGAGGTATGGGGGGAGCACAGCAGGTATGGGGGGAGCACAGCAGGTATGAGGTATGGGGGGGGCACAGCAGGTATGAGGTATGGGGGGAGCACAGCAGGTGTGAGGTATGGGGGGAGCACAGCAGGTGTGAGGTATGGGGGGAGCACAGCAGGTATGAGGTATGGGGGGGCACAGCAGGTGTGAGGTATGGGGGGAGCACAGCAGGTATGAGGTATGGGGGGAGCACAGCAGGTGTGAGGTATGGGGGGAGCACAGCAGGTATGAGGTATGGGGGAAACAGCAGGTATGAGGTATGGGGGGGCACAGCAGGTATGAGGTATGGGGGGAGCACAGCAGGTATGAGGTATGGGGGAAACAGCAGGTATGAGGTATGGGGGGGCACAGCAGGTATGAGGTATGGGGGAGCACAGCAGGTATGAGGTATGGGGCAGCACAGCAGGTGTGAGGTATGGGGGGGTACAGAAGGTATGAGGTATGGGGGGGTACAGCAGGTATGAGGTATGGGGGGAAACAGCAGGTATGAGGTATGGGGGGGCACAGCAGGTATGAGGTATGGGGGGAGCACAGCAGGTATGAGGTATGGGGGAGCACAGCAGGTGTGAGGTATGGGGGGGTACAGAAGGTATGAGGTATGGGGGGAGCACAGCAGGTGTGAGGTATGGGGGGGTACAGAAGGTATGAGGTATGGGGGGAGCACATCAGGTATGAGGTATGGGGGGGCACAGAAGGTGTGAGGGCACAGCTGGTATGGGGGGGAGGGGGTTGCAGAGATACATACAGGATACACAGGACACGTGTACACCGCACATCACATGACAGGACGCGGTATAAGAGAAGAGACAGACACGTGTCACGTGACATGCTGACCCGCGGCTGTCCGCACACTTCTGACAGTGGGGCGTGGCCTGACCGGCAGTGCTGAGGGTGGGCGGGGCTCCGCGCGCGGTGTGGAATGTGGGCGGGGCATAGTGCAGGTGAGCGGCGCTGCCGGGGAGACATGGAGGCGCTGCCGGAGATCCTGAGCCCCCTGCCCGGGGGAGACGCGGCCGCCTTACCGGAGCTGACGGAGGAGAAGCTGCTGGAGACCCTGCACGGCCGCTACCGGGAGCTCCGGGTCTATGTGAGTGACCCCGACCCCCTATATACTCCCCGACACCCCTATATACATCCTATATACTCCCCGACACCCCTATATACTCCCCGACACCCCTATATACTCCCCGACACCCCTATATACATCCTATATACTCCCCGACACTCCTATATACTCCCCGACACCCCTATATACCCTCTATATACTCCCCAACACCCCTATATATCCTCTATATACTCCCCGACACCCCTATATACTCCCCAACACCCCTATATACATCCTATATACTCCCCAACACCCCTATATACATTCTATATACTCCCCAACACCCCTATATACTCCCCAACACCCCTATATACCTCCTACATACTCCCCAACACCCCTATATACCCTCTATATACCCTCTATATACTCCCCAACACCCCTATATACATCCTCTATATACTCCCCAACACCCCTATATACCTCCTACATACTCCCCAACACCCCTATATACATCCTATATACTCCCCAACACCCCTATATACCCTCTATATACTCCCCAACACCCCTATATACCCTCTATATACTCCCCAACACCCCTATATACTCCCTATATACTCCCCAACACCCCTATATACCTCCTATATACTCCCCAACGTCACCTGTGAGACACGGAATCTGCGGAACGTTCCGGATAATCACATTGTAGAAGTTATACAGAATTAGTCACCATTTTATTAGGTGGAATAAGGATTTAGTCACTGACCGACCACCAGGACTTCTGCCTGTCACCGAGCTGTCTGTATATATATCCTCCTCCTCTGCCCTCATTACCTGGATTACCTGCATCTGTTTCATCTCATTACCTGTATAATAATCACCTGTCCTCACACTCCAACCTCTCCACCATGGCCAAGACCAGAGTGGACACCAGAAACAAGATGCTGTAGACCTGCACAAGGCTGGGATGGGCTGCAGGACACAGAGTGGTTAGTGTTTCTATAAGAAGCTCCTCCTCCTCTGCCCTCATTACCTGCATTACCTGTATCTGGTTATCTGTATAATAATCACCTGTCCACACACTCCAACCTCTCCACCATGGCCAAGACCAGAGAGGACACAAGAAACACGACACTGTAGACCTGCACAAGGCTGGGATGGGCTGCAGGACAATAGGCAGCAGCTTGGTGAGAGGCAGGAACTGCTGGGGCAATTATTAGAAGATGGAGGAAACACAAGATGGCGGCCAAACCTTTATTTCCTGTAATAAAATGGTGACTAAGGGCGGGTTCACACTACGGAATTCTCGCGGACAATGTCCGCGGAATTCCGTCAGCTGTCCGCCCGCACAGGCACTCGCTTTTCCGCCGGCTCCATAGACACCATTCTATGGGTCGGCATATTCCGCGATCATGTGTCATGTCACCTCTTTCAGCGTATAGCGGAATATGCCGGCCCATAGAATGGTGTCTATGGGGCCGGCGGAAAAGTGCGGGCGGACAGCTGACGGAATTCCGCGGACATTGTCCGCGAGAATTCCGTAGTGTGAACCCGCCCTAATTCTGTACAAATCCTTCAATGTAATTATCTGGAATGTTCTATAGATTCCGCCAGTGTATATACCCCTGCTCCCACTTATATACCCTGGTATAAATCACTCATCCCTGCTATATACCCCTATATTTCCCAGTATATACCCCTGAGTGCCCCCACCCTCCTATATACCCTCCTTGCCCCTCCCTGTGGTGGTGATCAGGGGTGTACGGGTGATGGGTGGGATCCATGTTATCATTGGCAGGAGTTGCCCTCTGCTGGGCGTGTCTACCTCTAAATGCCCCGCCCCTCTCTCTCCTCAGACTTACATTGGTGACATCCTGGTTGCAGTTAACCCCTTACAGCCGCTGCCCCTCTACGGACCCGAGGTGAGTGAGTGAGTGAGTGAGTGAGTGAGTGAGTCTGCCTGTGGTGTCATCGGCTTCTGACCAGCGCCCCACATACACATATATATATAACCTGGTGTGGGGGGGGGGGGGGGGGCGCTCCCGGCGTGTCATGGTCGCCCGCATACATATATATATATAGCCTGGTGTGTGTGTGTGGGGGGGGCGCCGGGACATGGTCGCACGCATACATACATATATATATATATAACCTGGTGTTTGTGTGTGTGGGGGGGTGGGGGGCGCTCCCGGCGTGTCATGGTCGCCCGCATACATACATATATATATATATATCATAAAAATGAAAGTCTGTCTGTCTGTCCTCTATAGACTTCCAAGCGCCTGAACCGTTTGACCCCAAATTTGGCCCACAGATACATTGGGTGCCCGGGAAGGTTATAGCGAAGGTCCCGTCCCCGCCAGATGTACAGGAGGGGAGGGGGAGGGGAAAGAGAGGCGCCCCATAGAGATGAATGGGAAAATCTCCTCACTGCAAACACAGGTGATATAATTAGCTGCAGCAGACACGGCAGTTGGAGCCTTAGCAACCAATAGGATTACTGCTTTCATTTTCACAGGGAGCAATGGTTGCTAGGGAAGCTGCCTCACAACATCCACAGTAATAACTGGTAGACCCCCTACTCCATCTATACAGTACAGGTATACAGGACCCCCTACTCCATCTATACAGTACATGTATACAGGACCCCCTACTCCATCTATACAGTACATGTATACAGGACCCCCTACTCCATCTATACAGTACATGTATATACAGGGCCCCCCTACTCCATCTATACAGTACATGTATATACAGGACCCCCTACTCCATCTATACAGTACATGTATATACAGGACCCCCTACTCCATCTATACAGTACATGTATATACAGGACCCCCTACTCCATCTATACAGTACATGTATATACAGGACCCCCTACTCCATCTATACAGTACATGTATATACAGGACCCCCTACTCCATCTATACAGTACATGTATATACAGGACCCCCTACTCCATCTATACAGTACATGTATATACAGGACCCCCTACTCCATCTATACAGTACATGTATATACAGGACCCCCTACTCCATCTATACAGTACATGTATATACAGGACCCCCTACTCCATCTATACAGTACAGGTATACAGGACCCCCTACTCCATCTATACAGTACATGTATACAGGACCCCCTACTCCATCTATACAGTACATGTATATACAGGACCCCCTACTCCATCTATACAGTACATGTATATACAGGACCCCCTACTCCATCTATACAGTACAGGTATACAGGACCCCCTACTCCATCTATACAGTACATGTATACAGGACCCCCTACTCCATCTATACAGTATATGTATACAGGACCCCCTACTCCATCTATACAGTACATGTATACAGGGCCCCCTACTCCATCTATACATTACATGTATATACAGGACCCCCTACTCCATCTATACAGTACATGTATATACAGGACCCCCTACTCCATCTATACAGTACATGTATATACAGGACCCCCTACTCCATCTATACAGTACATGTATACAGGACCCCCTACTCCATCTATACAGTACATGTATACAGGACCCCCTACTCCATCTATACAGTACATGTATATACAGGACCCCTACTCCATCTATACTGTACATGTATACAGGACCCCCTACTCCATCTATACAGTACATGTATACAGGGCCCCCTACTCCATCTATACAGTACATGTATATACAGGACCCCCTACTCCATCTATACAGTACATGTATACAGGACCCCCTACTCCATCTATACAGTACATGTATATACAGGACCCCCTACTCCATCTATACAGTACATGTATACAGGACCCCCTACTCCATCTATACAGTACATGTATATACAGGACCCCCTA